>NC_072422.2:14382045-15024318 GCF_028858775.2 Pan troglodytes
GTAAGGTTCAACTCTGTGAGATGAATGCACACATCACATAGAAAGCTTCTCAGATAGCTTCTGTCTAGCTGTGATATGAAGATATTTCGTTATCCACCGTAGGCCTCAGAGCACTCGAAATGTCCACTTGCAGATGCTACAAAAGAGTGTTTCAAAACTACTCAATGAAAAGCAAGGTTCAGCCCCGTGAGATGAATGCATGCATCCCAAAGTAGTTTGTGAGAATGCTTCTGTCTAGGTTTTTTGTGAATGTATTTCCTTTCCAGCAAAGGCCTCAAAGTGCTCCAAAAATCCACTTGCAGATTCCCCAGAGGAAGGTTTCAAAACTGCTCAATGGAAAGTAAGGTTCAACTCTGTGAGATGAATGTACACATCACAAAGTAGTTTGTCAAAATCCTTCTGTCTAGTTTTAATGTGAACATATTTCCTTTTCGTGTTTCAAAACTGGTCAATCCAAAGTAAGGTTCAACTCTGTGAGATGAATACACATATCACAAGAAAGTTCTCAGAATGCTTCTGTCTAGTTCTTAGGTGAAGATATTTCCTTTGCCACAGTAGACCTCAAAGCACTCCAAATGTCCACATGCAGATCATTCAAAAAGGGTGTTTCAAAACTGCTCAATAAACACTAAGGTTTCACTCTGTGTGATAAGTGCACATATCACAAAGAAGGTTGTCCGAGTGCTTCTGTCTAATTTTTGTGTGAAGATATTTCCTTTTCCACCACAGGCCCCAAACCTTCCAAATGCCTACTTGCAGATTCTACAGAAAGAGTGTTTCAAAGCTGCTCAATCAAAAGATAGTTTCAACTCTGTGAGACGAATGCACACATCACAAAGAAGCTTGTCAGAATGCTTGTGTCTAGTTCTTATGGGAAGATATTTCCTTTAACACCATAGCCCTCCAAGCGCTCAAAATGTCCACTTGCAGATTCTACGAAAACAGTGTTTCAAAACTGTTCAACCAGAGGAAGGTTCAACTCTGTGAGATGAATGCACACATCACAAAGAAATTTATCAGAATCCTTCTGTCTACTTCTTAAGTGAAGATATTTCCTTTTCCACCATAGGCCTCAAAGCACTCCAAAGGTCCACTTGCAGATAGTAGAAAAAGGGGGTTTCCAAACTGCTCAATCAAAAGTAAGGTTCAGCTTTGTGAGATGAATGCATATGTCACAAAGAATGTTGTGAGAATGCTTCTGTCTCCTTTTTATGTGAAGACGATTCCTTTTCCACTATAGGCCTCAAACCGCTCCAAATGTCCATTTGCAGATTCTACAAAAAGAGTGCTTCAAAGCTACTCAATCCAACGAAGGTTCAAATCTGTGAGATGAATTCTCACGTCACAAAGAAGCTTCTCAGAATGCTTCTCTCTAGTTATTATTATACGAAGACATTTCGTTATCCACCATAGGCCTCCAAGAGCTCCAAATATCCACTTTCAGATTCTACAAAAAGAATGTTTCAAAGCTGCTCAATCAAAAGAAAAGTGAAACTCTGTGTGATACGAAAGCACACATCACATTGGAGTTTCTCATAAGGCTTCTGCCTAGTTATTACATGAAGACGTTTCGTTATCCACCATAGGCCTTGAAGCGCTCCAAATGTCATCTTGCAGATTCTACAAAAAGAGTATTTAAAAATTCCTCAATGAAAAGTAAGGTTCAACTCTGTGAGAAGAATGCACACATCACAAAAAAGTTTGTCAGAGTGCTTCTGTCTAGTTGTTATGTGAAGATATTTCCTTTTCCGTCAGAGGCCTCAAGCCACTGCAAATATCCACTGGGAGATTCTACAGATAGAGTGTTTCAAAGTTGCTCAGTCAAAAGAAAGGTTCAACTCTGTGAGTTGAATGCACACATCCCAAAGGAGTTTGTCACAATGCTTCTGTCTAGTCTTTATGTGAAGATATTTCCTTTTCCACCATAGGCCTCAAAGCAATCCAAAGGTCCACTTTCAAATTCTACAAAAAGTGTGTTTCAAAACTGCTCAATCAAAAGCAAGGTTCAACTCTGTGAGATGAATGTACACATCACAAAGAAGTTTGTCAGAACGCTTCTCTCCAGTTTTATTGTGAAGCTATTTCCTTTTCCACCAGAGGCCTCAAAGCGATCCAAATGTCCACTTGCAGATTTTATAAAAATACTGTTTCAAAGCTGCTCAGTCAAAAGAACAGTTCAACTCTGTGAGACGAATGCTCACATTACAAAGAAGTTTGTGAGAATTCTTCTGTCTAGTTATTATGTGAAGATATTTCGTTATCCACCAGAGGCCTCAAAGCCCTCCAAATATCCACCTGCAGATTCTACAAAAAGAGTGTTTCAAAACTGCTCAATGAAAAGTAAGGATCAACTCTGTGAGACGAATGCACACATCACAAAGAAGTTTGCCAGAATGCTTCTGTCTAGTTTTTAGGTGGAGATATTTCCTTTTCCTCCACAGGCTTCAAAGCGCTTCAAATGTTCACATGCAAATTCTACAAAAAGAGGGTTTCAAAGCTGCTCAATCAAAAGAAAGGTTCAACTCTGTGAGATGAATGCACACATCAGAAAGAAGTTTGTCAGAAGGCTTCCATCTAGTTTTTATGTGAATATATTTCTTTTTCGACCCTAGGCCTCAAAGCGCTTCAAATGTCCACTTGCAGATTCTACGAAAAGTGTTTCAAAATGGCTCAATTGAAAGTAAGGTTTAACTCTGTGAG
This sequence comes from Pan troglodytes, assembly GCF_028858775.2. Classification (NCBI taxonomy): domain Eukaryota; kingdom Metazoa; phylum Chordata; class Mammalia; order Primates; family Hominidae; genus Pan; species Pan troglodytes. Next base: position 14,384,746 of record NC_072422.2, read on the forward strand.
ATTAATGCACACACCACAAAGAAATTGGTCAGAATGCTTCTGTCTCCTTCTGATGTGAAGATATTTTCTTTTCCACCGTAGGCCTCAAAGCACTTCGAATGTCCACTTGCATTTATTACAAAAGTGGTCTTTCAAAGATGCTCAATCAAAAGTAAGGGTCAAGTCTGAGAGATAAATTCACACATCCCAAAGGAGGCTCTCAGAGTGCTTCTGTCAAGTTTTTATGTGAAGATACCTCCTTTTCCACCGTAGGCCTCAAAGCACAACAAATATCCACTTGCAGATTCTACAAATAGAGTGTTTCAAGATTGCTTAATCAAAAGAAAGGTTCAACTCTGTGAGATGAATGCACACATCGCGAAGAAGTTTGTCAAAATGCGTCCGTCTAATTTTTATGTGAAGATATTTCCTTTTCCACCTTAGGCTTCATAGCGTTTCAAATGTCCACTTGCAGATTCCACAAAAAGAGTGTTTCAAAACTGCTCAATCACAAGAAAGTTGAAATCTATGAAGTAAATTCACACATCACAAAGAAGCTTGTCAGAATGCTTCTGTCTAGTTTTTATGTGAAGATATTGCCTTTTCCACCATAGGCCTCAAAGCGCTGCAAAGGTCCACTAGCAGATTCTACGAAAAGAGTGTTTCAAAGCTGCTCCATCAAAGGAAAGATTCAACTCTGTGAGATGAGTGCAGATATCACAAATAAGTTTCTCAGAATGCTTCTGTCTAGTTATTATATGAAGACATTTCGTTTTCCAACAAAGGCCTCAAAGCGCTCCAAATGACTACTTGCAGATTCTACAAAAAGAGTGTTTCAAAACTGCTCAATGAAAATTAAGGTTCAACTCTGTGAGATGAATGCACATATCACAAAGAAATTTGTCAGAATGCTTCTGTCTTGTTCTTATGTGAAGATATTTAATTTTCCAGGATCGGCCTCAAAGCACTCCAATTATCCACTTTCCTATAGTACAAAGAAAGTCTTTCAAACTGCTCAATCAAAAGTGAGGTTCAACTCTGTGAGATGAATGCACGTATCACAAAGACAGTTTTCAGAATGCTTCTGACTAGTATTTATGTGAAGATATTATCTTTTCCACCATAGGCCTCAAAGCACAACCAATGTCCGTTTGCAGATTCTACAGAGAGTTTCATGACTGTTCAATCAAAAGAAAAGTTCAACTCTTTGACATGAATGCACATATCACAAAGAAGTTTTTCAGAATGCTTCTGTCTAGTTTTTATATGAAGATACTTCCCTTTCTACCATAAGCCTCAAAGCACTCCAAATGTCCACTCCCACATTCTACAAATGGAGTGTTTCAAAGCTGGTCTATCAAAAGAAATGTTCAACTCTCTGAGATGTATGCACACATCACAGAGAAGTTTGTCAGTATGCTTCTGTCTAGTTTTTATGTGAAGATATTTCCTATTGAACCATAGGCCTGAAATTGCTCCAAATGTCCCCTTGAAGATTCTAGAAAAAGAGTGTTTCAAAGCTGCTCAATCAACAGAAATATTCCACGCCATGAGATGCATGCACACATCCAAAGGAGTTTGTCAAAATGCTTCTGTCTAGTTTTTATGTGAAGGGATTTCCTTTTCCACCACAGGCCTCAAGGTGCTCCAAATGTCCACTTCCAGATTCTACTAAAACAGTGTTTCAAAACTGGTCAATGAAAAGAAATGTTCAACTCTGTGAGATGAATGCACACAGCATAAAGTAATTTGTCAGAATGCTTCTATCTACTTTTTACGTGAAGATATTTCCTTTTCCGCATTAGGCCACAAAAGGCTCCAAGTGTCCACTTCCAGGTTCTACTAAAAGAGCATTTCGAAGCTGGTCAATCAAAAGAAAGGTTCAACTCTGTGAGAGGAATGCACACATCACAAAGATGTTTTTCAGAATGCCTCCATCTAATTTTTATATGAAGATATTTCCCTTTCCGTGATAGGCCTCAAAGTGCTCCAAATGTCGTCATCCAGATTCCACAAAAAGTATGTTTCGTAACTGCTCAATGAAAATTAACTTTCAACTCTGTGAGATGAATGCGCACACGAAAAAGAAATTTGTCAGTATGCTTCTGTCTAGTTCTTATGTGAAGATATTTCCTTTTCCACCGTAGGCCTCAAAGCGTTCCAAAGGTCCACTTGTAGATTCTGCCAAAAGAGTGTTTCAAAACTGTTCAATGAAAAGTAAGGTTCAACTCTGTGAGATGAATGCACACATCACATAGAAAGCTTCTCAGATAGCTTCTGTCTAGCTGTGATATGAAGATATTTCGTTATCCACCGTAGGCCTCAGAGCACTCGAAATGTCCACTTGCAGATGCTACAAAAGAGTGTTTCAAAACTACTCAATGAAAAGCAAGGTTCAGCCCCGTGAGATGAATGCATGCATCCCAAAGTAGTTTGTGAGAATGCTTCTGTCTAGGTTTTTTGTGAATGTATTTCCTTTCCAGCAAAGGCCTCAAAGTGCTCCAAAAATCCACTTGCAGATTCCCCAGAGGAAGGTTTCAAAACTGCTCAATGGAAAGTAAGGTTCAACTCTGTGAGATGAATGTACACATCACAAAGTAGTTTGTCAAAATCCTTCTGTCTAGTTTTAATGTGAACATATTTCCTTTTCGTGTTTCAAAACTGGTCAATCCAAAGTAAGGTTCAACTCTGTGAGATGAATACACATATCACAAGAAAGTTCTCAGAATGCTTCTGTCTAGTTCTTAGGTGAAGATATTTCCTTTGCCACAGTAGACCTCAAAGCACTCCAAATGTCCACATGCAGATCATTCAAAAAGGGTGTTTCAAAACTGCTCAATAAACACTAAGGTTTCACTCTGTGTGATAAGTGCACATATCACAAAGAAGGTTGTCCGAGTGCTTCTGTCTAATTTTTGTGTGAAGATATTTCCTTTTCCACCACAGGCCCCAAACCTTCCAAATGCCTACTTGCAGATTCTACAGAAAGAGTGTTTCAAAGCTGCTCAATCAAAAGATAGTTTCAACTCTGTGAGACGAATGCACACATCACAAAGAAGCTTGTCAGAATGCTTGTGTCTAGTTCTTATGGGAAGATATTTCCTTTAACACCATAGCCCTCCAAGCGCTCAAAATGTCCACTTGCAGATTCTACGAAAACAGTGTTTCAAAACTGTTCAACCAGAGGAAGGTTCAACTCTGTGAGATGAATGCACACATCACAAAGAAATTTATCAGAATCCTTCTGTCTACTTCTTAAGTGAAGATATTTCCTTTTCCACCATAGGCCTCAAAGCACTCCAAAGGTCCACTTGCAGATAGTAGAAAAAGGGGGTTTCCAAACTGCTCAATCAAAAGTAAGGTTCAGCTTTGTGAGATGAATGCATATGTCACAAAGAATGTTGTGAGAATGCTTCTGTCTCCTTTTTATGTGAAGACGATTCCTTTTCCACTATAGGCCTCAAACCGCTCCAAATGTCCATTTGCAGATTCTACAAAAAGAGTGCTTCAAAGCTACTCAATCCAACGAAGGTTCAAATCTGTGAGATGAATTCTCACGTCACAAAGAAGCTTCTCAGAATGCTTCTCTCTAGTTATTATTATACGAAGACATTTCGTTATCCACCATAGGCCTCCAAGAGCTCCAAATATCCACTTTCAGATTCTACAAAAAGAATGTTTCAAAGCTGCTCAATCAAAAGAAAAGTGAAACTCTGTGTGATACGAAAGCACACATCACATTGGAGTTTCTCATAAGGCTTCTGCCTAGTTATTACATGAAGACGTTTCGTTATCCACCATAGGCCTTGAAGCGCTCCAAATGTCATCTTGCAGATTCTACAAAAAGAGTATTTAAAAATTCCTCAATGAAAAGTAAGGTTCAACTCTGTGAGAAGAATGCACACATCACAAAAAAGTTTGTCAGAGTGCTTCTGTCTAGTTGTTATGTGAAGATATTTCCTTTTCCGTCAGAGGCCTCAAGCCACTGCAAATATCCACTGGGAGATTCTACAGATAGAGTGTTTCAAAGTTGCTCAGTCAAAAGAAAGGTTCAACTCTGTGAGTTGAATGCACACATCCCAAAGGAGTTTGTCACAATGCTTCTGTCTAGTCTTTATGTGAAGATATTTCCTTTTCCACCATAGGCCTCAAAGCAATCCAAAGGTCCACTTTCAAATTCTACAAAAAGTGTGTTTCAAAACTGCTCAATCAAAAGCAAGGTTCAACTCTGTGAGATGAATGTACACATCACAAAGAAGTTTGTCAGAACGCTTCTCTCCAGTTTTATTGTGAAGCTATTTCCTTTTCCACCAGAGGCCTCAAAGCGATCCAAATGTCCACTTGCAGATTTTATAAAAATACTGTTTCAAAGCTGCTCAGTCAAAAGAACAGTTCAACTCTGTGAGACGAATGCTCACATTACAAAGAAGTTTGTGAGAATTCTTCTGTCTAGTTATTATGTGAAGATATTTCGTTATCCACCAGAGGCCTCAAAGCCCTCCAAATATCCACCTGCAGATTCTACAAAAAGAGTGTTTCAAAACTGCTCAATGAAAAGTAAGGATCAACTCTGTGAGACGAATGCACACATCACAAAGAAGTTTGCCAGAATGCTTCTGTCTAGTTTTTAGGTGGAGATATTTCCTTTTCCTCCACAGGCTTCAAAGCGCTTCAAATGTTCACATGCAAATTCTACAAAAAGAGGGTTTCAAAGCTGCTCAATCAAAAGAAAGGTTCAACTCTGTGAGATGAATGCACACATCAGAAAGAAGTTTGTCAGAAGGCTTCCATCTAGTTTTTATGTGAATATATTTCTTTTTCGACCCTAGGCCTCAAAGCGCTTCAAATGTCCACTTGCAGATTCTACGAAAAGTGTTTCAAAATGGCTCAATTGAAAGTAAGGTTTAACTCTGTGAGATTAATGCACACACCACAAAGAAATTGGTCAGAATGCTTCTGTCTCCTTCTGATGTGAAGATATTTTCTTTTCCACCGTAGGCCTCAAAGCACTTCGAATGTCCACTTGCATTTATTACAAAAGTGGTCTTTCAAAGATGCTCAATCAAAAGTAAGGGTCAAGTCTGAGAGATAAATTCACACATCCCAAAGGAGGCTCTCAGAGTGCTTCTGTCAAGTTTTTATGTGAAGATACCTCCTTTTCCACCGTAGGCCTCAAAGCACAACAAATATCCACTTGCAGATTCTACAAATAGAGTGTTTCAAGATTGCTTAATCAAAAGAAAGGTTCAACTCTGTGAGATGAATGCACACATCTCGAAGAAGTTTGTCAAAATGCGTCCGTCTAATTTTTATGTGAAGATATTTCCTTTTCCACCTTAGGCTTCATAGCGTTTCAAATGTCCACTTGCAGATTCCACAAAAAGAGTGTTTCAAAACTGCTCAATCACAAGAAAGTTGAAATCTATGAAGTAAATTCACACATCACAAACAAGTTTGTCAGAATGCTTCTGTCTAGTTTTTATGTGAAGATATTGCCTTTTCCACCATAGGCCTCAAAGCGCTGCAAAGGTCCACTAGCAGATTCTACGAAAAGAGTGTTTCAAAGCTGCTCCATCAAAGGAAAGATTCAACTCTGTGAGATGAGTGCAGATATCACAAATAAGTTTCTCAGAATGCTTCTGTCTAGTTATTATATGAAGACATTTCGTTTTCCAACAAAGGCTTCAAAGCGCTCCAAATGACTATTGCAGATTCTACAAAAAGAGTGTTTCAAAACTGCTCAATGAAAATTAAGGTTCAACTCTGTGAGATGAATGCACATATCACAAAGAAATTTGTCAGAATGCTTCTGTCTTGTTCTTATGTGAAGATATTTAATTTTCCATGATCGGCCTCAAAGCACTCCAATTATCCACTTTCCTATAGTACAAAGAAAGTCTTTCAAACTGCTCAATCAAAAGTGAGGTTCAACTCTGTGAGATGAATGCACGTATCACAAAGACAGTTTTCAGAATGCTTCTGACTAGTATTTATGTGAAGATATTTTCTTTTCCACCATAGGCCTCAAAGCACAACAAATGTCCGTTTGCAGATTCTACAGAGAGTTTCATGACTGTTCAATCAAAAGAAAAGTTCAACTCTTTGACATGAATGCACATATCACAAAGAAGTTTTTCAGAATGCTTCTGTCTAGTTTTTATATGAAGATATTTCCCTTTCTACCATAAGCCCCAAAGCACTCCAAATGTCCACTCCCACATTCTACAAATGGAGTGTTTCAAAGCTGGTCTATCAAAAGAAATGTTCAACTCTCTGAGATGTATGCACACATCACAGAGAAGTTTGTCAGTATGCTTCTGTCTAGTTTTTATGTGAAGATATTTCCTATTGAACCATAGGCCTGAAATTGCTCCAAATGTCCCCTTGAAGATTCTAGGAAAAGAGTGTTTCAAAGCTGCTCAATCAACATAAATATTCCACGCCATGAGATGCATGCACACATCCAAAGGAGTTTGTCAAAATGCTTCTGTCTAGTTTTTATGTGAAGGGATTTCCTTTTCCACCACAGGCCTCAAGGTGCTCCAAATGTCCACTTCCAGATTCTACTAAAACAGTGTTTCAAAACTGGTCAATGAAAAGAAATGTTCAACTCTGTGAGATGAATGCACACAGCATAAAGTAATTTGTCAGAATGCTTCTATCTACTTTTTACGTGAAGATATTTCCTTTTCCGCATTAGGCCACAAAAGGCTCCAAATGTCCACTTCCAGGTCCTACTAAAAGAGCATTTCGAAGCTGGTCAATCAAAAGAAAGGTTCAACTCTGTGAGAGGAATGCACACATCACAAAGATGTTTTTCAGAATGCCTCCATCTAATTTTTATATGAAGATATTTCCCTTTCCGTGATAGGCCTCAAAGTGCTCCAAATGTCGTCATCCAGATTCAACAAAAAGTATGTTTCATAACTGCTCAATGAAAATTAACTTTCAACTCTGTGAGATGAATGCGCACACGAAAAAGAAATTTGTCAGTATGCTTCTGTCTAGTTCTTATGTGAAGATATTTCCTTTTCCACCGTAGGCCTCAAAGCGTTCCAAAGGTCCACTTGTAGATTCTGCCAAAAGAGTGTTTCAAAACTGTTCAATGAAAAGTAAGGTGCAACTCTGTGAGATGAATGCACACATCACATAGAAAGCTTCTCAGATAGCTTCTGTCTAGCTGTGATATGAAGATATTTCGTTATCCACCGTAGGCCTCAGAGCACTCGAAATGTCCACTTGCAGATGCTACAAAAGAGTGTTTCAAAACTACTCAATGTAAAGCAAGGTTCAGCCCCGTGAGATGAATGCATGCATCCCAAAGTAGTTTGTGAGAATGCTTCTGTCTAGGTTTTTTGTGAATGTATTTCCTTTCCAGCAAAGGCCTCAAAGTGCTCCAAAAATCCACTTGCAGATTCCCCAGAGGAAGGTTTCAAAACTGCTCAATGGAAAGTAAGGTTCAACTCTGTGAGATGAATGTACACATCACAAAGTAGTTTGTCAAAATCCTTCTGTCTAGTTTTAATGTGAAGATATTTCCTTTTCGTGTTTCAAAACTGGTCAATCCAAAGTAAGGTTCAACTCTGTGAGATGAATACACATATCACAAGAAAATTCTCAGAATGCTTCTGTCTAGTTCTTAGGTGAAGATATTTCCTTTGCCACAGTAGACCTCAAAGCACTCCAAATGTCCACATGCAGATCATTCAAAAAGGGTGTTTCAAAACTGCTCAATAAACACTAAGGTTTCACTCTGTGTGATAAGTGCACATATCACAAAGAAGGTTGTCCGAGTGCTTCTGTCTAATTTTTGTGTGAAGATATTTCCTTTTCCACCACAGGCCCCAAACCTTCCAAATGCCTACTTGCAGATTCTACAGAAAGAGTGTTTCAAAGCTGCTCAATCAAAAGATAGTTTCAACTCTGTGAGACGAATGCACACATCACAAAGAAGCTTGTCAGAATGCTTGTGTCTAGTTCTTATGGGAAGATATTTCCTTTAACACCATAGCCCTCCAAGCGCTCAAAATGTCCACTTGCAGATTCTACGAAAACAGTGTTTCAAAACTGTTCAACCAGAGGAAGGTTCAACTCTGTGAGATGAATGCACACATCACAAAGAAATTTATCAGAATCCTTCTGTCTACTTCTTAAGTGAAGATATTTCCTTTTCCACCATAGGCCTCAAAGCACTCCAAAGGTCCACTTGCAGATAGTAGAAAAAGGGGGTTTCCAAACTGCTCAATCAAAAGTAAGGTTCAGCTTTGTGAGATGAATGCATATGTCACAAAGTATGTTGTGAGAATGCTTCTGTCTCCTTTTTATGTGAAGACAATTCCTTTTCCACTATAGGCCTCAAACCGCTCCAAATGTCCATTTGCAGATTCTACAAAAAGAGTGCTTCAAAGCTACTCAATCCAACGAAGGTTCAAATCTGTGAGATGAATTCTCACGTCACAAAGAAGCTTCTCAGAATGCTTCTCTCTAGTTATTATTATACGAAGACATTTCGTTATCCACCATAGGCCTCCAAGAGCTCCAAATATCCACTTTCAGATTCTACAAAAAGAATGTTTCAAAGCTGCTCAATCAAAAGAAAAGTGAAACTCTGTGTGATACGAAAGCACACATCACATTGGAGTTTCTCATAATGCTTCTGCCTAGTTATTACATGAAGACGTTTCGTTATCCACCATAGGCCTTGAAGCGCTCCAAATGTCATCTTGCAGATACTACAAAAAGAGTACTTAAAAATTCCTCAATGAAAAGTAAGGTTCAACTCTGTGAGAAGAATGCACACATCACAAAATAGTTTGTCAGAGTGCTTCTGTCTAGTTGTTATGTGAAGATATTTCCTTTTCCGTCAGAGGCCTCAAGCCACTGCAAATATCCACTGGGAGATTCTACAGATAGAGTGTTTCAAAGTTGCTCAGTCAAAAGAAAGGTTCAACTCTGTGAGTTGAATGCACACATCCCAAAGGAGTTTGTCACAATGCTTCTGTCTAGTCTTTATGTGAAGATATTTCCTTTTCCACCATAGGCCTCAAAGCAATCCAAAGGTCCACTTTCAAATTCTACAAAAAGTGTGTTTCAAAACTGCTCAATCAAAAGCAAGGTTCAACTCTGTGAGATGAATGTACACATCACAAAGAAGTTTGTCAGAACGCTTCTCTCCAGTTTTATTGTGAAGCTATTTCCTTTTCCACCAGAGGCCTCAAAGCGATCCAAATGTCCACTTGCAGATTTTATAAAAATACTGTTTCAAAGCTGCTCAGTCAAAAGAACAGTTCAACTCTGTGAGACGAATGCTCACATTACAAAGAAGTTTGTGAGAATTCTTCTGTCTAGTTATTATGTGAAGATATTTCGTTATCCACCAGAGGCCTCAAAGCCCTCCAAATATCCACCTGCAGATTCTACAAAAAGAGTGTTTCAAAACTGCTCAATGAAAAGTAAGGATCAACTCTGTGAGATGAATGCACACATCACAAAGAAGTTTGCCAGAATGCTTCTGTCTAGTTTTTAGGTGGAGATATTTCCTTTTCCTCCACAGGCCTCAAAGCGCTTCAAATGTTCACATGCAAATTCTACCAAAAGAGGGTTTCAAAGCTGCTCAATCAAAAGAAAGGTTCAACTCTGTGAGATGAATGCACACATCGGAAAGAAGTTTGTCAGAAGGCTTCCATCTAGTTTTTATGTGAATATATTTCTTTTTCGACCCTAGGCCTCAAAGCCCTCCAAATATCCACCTGCAGATTCTACAAAAAGAGTGTTTCAAAACTGCTCAATGAAAAGTAAGGATCAACTCTGTGAGATGAATGCACACATCACAAAGAAGTTTGTCAGAAGGCTTCCATCTAGTTTTTATGTGAATATATTTCTTTTTCGACCCTAGGCCTCAAAGCGCTTCAAATGTCCACTTGCAGATTCTACGAAAAGTGTTTCAAAATGGCTCAATTGAAAGTAAGGTTTAACTCTGTGAGATTAATGCACACACCACAAAGAAATTGGTCAGAATGCTTCTGTCTCCTTCTGATGTGAAGATATTTTCTTTTCCACCGTAGGCCTCAAAGCACTTCGAATGTCCACTTGCATTTATTACAAAAGTGGTCTTTCAAAGATGCTCAATCAAAAGTAAGGGTCAAGTCTGAGAGATAAATGCACACATCCCAAAGGTGGCTCTCAGAGTGCTTCTGTCAAGTTTTTATGTGAAGATATTTCCTTTTCCACCGTAGGCCTCAAAGCACAACAAATATCCACTTGCAGATTCTACAAATAGAGTGTTTCAAGATTGCTTAATCAAAAGAAAGGTTCAACTCTGTGAGATGAATGCACACATCTCGAAGAAGTTTGTCAAAATGCGTCCGTCTAATTTTTATGTGAAGATATTTCCTTTTCCACCTTAGGCTTCATAGCGTTCCAAATGTCCACTTGCAGATTCCACAAAAAGAGTGTTTCAAAACTGCTCAATCACAAGAAAGTTGAAATCTATGAAGTAAATTCACACATCACAAAGAAGTTTGTCAGAATGCTTCTGTCTAGTTTTTATGTGAAGATATTGCCTTTTCCACCATAGGCCTCAAAGCGCTGCAAAGGTCCACTAGCAGATTCTACGAAAAGAGTGTTTCAAAGCTGCTCCATCAAAGGAAAGATTCAACTCTGTGAGATGAGTGCAGATATCACAAATAAGTTTCTCAGAATGCTTCTGTCTAGTTATTATATGAAGACATTTCGTTTTCCAACAAAGGCCTCAAAGCGCTCCAAATGACTACTTGCAGATTCTACAAAAAGAGTGTTTCAAAACTGCTCAATGAAAATTAAGGTTCAACTCTGTGAGATGAATGCACATATCACAAAGAAATTTGTCAGAATGCTTCTGTCTTGTTCTTATGTGAAGATATTTAATTTTCCATGATCGGCCTCAAAGCACTCCAATTATCCACTTTCCTATAGTACAAAAAAAGTCTTTCAAACTGCTCAATCAAAAGTGAGGTTCAACTCTGTGAGATGAATGCACGTAACACAAAGACAGTTTTCAGAATGCTTCTGACTAGTATTTATGTGAAGATATTATCTTTTCCACCATAGGCCTCAAAGCACAACCAATGTCCGTTTGCAGATTCTACAGAGAGTTTCATGACTGTTCAATCAAAAGAAAAGTTCAACTCTTTGACATGAATGCACATATCACAAAGAAGTTTTTCAGAATGCTTCTGTCTAGTTTTTATATGAAGATATTTCCCTTTCTACCATAAGCCTCAAAGCACTCCAAATGTCCACTCCCACATTCTACAAATGGAGTGTTTCAAAGCTGGTCTATCAAAAGAAATGTTCAACTCTCTGAGATGTATGCACACATCACAGAGAAGTTTGTCAGTATGCTTCTGTCTAGTTTTTATGTGAAGATATTTCCTATTGAACCATAGGCCTGAAATTGCTCCAAATGTCCCCTTGAAGATTCTAGAAAAAGAGTGTTTCAAAGCTGCTCAATCAACAGAAATATTCCACGCCATGAGATGCATGCACACATCCAAAGGAGTTTGTCAAAATGCTTCTGTCTAGTTTTTATGTGAAGGGATTTCCTTTTCCACCACAGGCCTCAAGGTGCTCCAAATGTCCACTTCCAGATTCTACTAAAACAGTGTTTCAAAACTGGTCAATGAAAAGAAATGTTCAACTCTGTGAGATGAATGCACACAGCATAAAGTAATTTGTCAGAATGCTTCTATCTACTTTTTACGTGAAGATATTTCCTTTTCCGCATTAGGCCACAAAAGGCTCCAAGTGTCCACTTCCAGGTTCTACTAAAAGAGCATTTCGAAGCTGGTCAATCAAAAGAAAGGTTCAACTCTGTGAGAGGAATGCACACATCACAAAGATGTTTTTCAGAATGCCTCCATCTAATTTTTATATGAAGATATTTCCCTTTCCGTGATAGGCCTCAAAGTGCTCCAAATGTCGTCATCCAGATTCCACAAAAAGTATGTTTCGTAACTGCTCAATGAAAATTAACTTTCAACTCTGTGAGATGAATGCGCACACGAAAAAGAAATTTGTCAGTATGCTTCTGTCTAGTTCTTATGTGAAGATATTTCCTTTTCCACCGTAGGCCTCAAAGCGTTCCAAAGGTCCACTTGTAGATTCTGCCAAAAGAGTGTTTCAAAACTGTTCAATGAAAAGTAAGGTGCAACTCTGTGAGATGAATGCACACATCACATAGAAAGCTTCTCAGATAGCTTCTGTCTAGCTGTGATATGAAGATATTTCGTTATCCACCGTAGGCCTCAGAGCACTCGAAATGTCCACTTGCAGATGCTACAAAAGAGTGTTTCAAAACTACTCAATGAAAAGCAAGGTTCAGCCCCGTGAGATGAATGCATGCATCCCAAAGTAGTTTGTGAGAATGCTTCTGTCTAGGTTTTTTGTGAATGTATTTCCTTTCCAGCAAAGGCCTCAAAGTGCTCCAAAAATCCACTTGCAGATTCCCCAGAGGAAGGTTTCAAAACTGCTCAATGGAAAGTAAGGTTCAACTCTGTGAGATGAATGCACACATCACAAAGTAGTTTGTCAAAATCCTTCTGTCTAGTTTTAATGTGAAGATATTTCCTTTTCGTGTTTCAAAACTGGTCAATCCAAAGTAAGGTTCAACTCTGTGAGATGAATACACATATCACAAGAAAGTTCTCAGAATGCTTCTGTCTAGTTCTTAGGTGAAGATATTTCCTTTGCCACAGTAGACCTCAAAGCACTCCAAATGTCCACATGCAGATCATTCAAAAAGGGTGTTTCAAAACTGCTCAATAAACACTAAGGTTTCACTCTGTGTGATAAGTGCACATATCACAAAGAAGGTTGTCCGAGGGCTTCTGTCTAATTTTTGTGTGAAGATATTTCCTTTTCCACCACAGGCCCCAAACCTTCCAAATGCCTACTTGCAGATTCTACAGAAAGAGTGTTTCAAAGCTGCTCAATCAAAAGATAGTTTCAACTCTGTGAGACGAAGGCACACATCACAAAGAAGCTTGTCAGAATGCTTGTGTCTAGTTCTTATGGGAAGATATTTCCTTTAACACCATAGCCCTCCAAGCGCTCAAAATGTCCACTTGCAGATTCTACGAAAACAGTGTTTCAAAACTGTTCAACCAGAGTAAGGTTCAACTCTGTGAGATGAATGCACACATCACAAAGAAATTTATCAGAATCCTTCTGTCTACTTCTTAAGTGAAGATATTTCCTTTTCCACCATAGGCCTCAAAGCACTCCAAAGGTCCACTTGCAGATAGTAGAAAAAGGGGGTTTCCAAACTGCTCAATCAAAAGTAAGGTTCAGCTTTGTGAGATGAATGCATATGTCACAAAGTATGTTGTGAGAATGCTTCTGTCTCCTTTTTATGTGAAGACGATTCCTTTTCCACTATAGGCCTCAAACCGCTCCAAATGTCCATTTGCAGATTCTACAAAAAGAGTGCTTCAAAGCTACTCCATCAAACGAAGGTTCAAATCTGTGAGATGAATTCTCACGTCACAAAGAAGCTTCTCAGAATGCTTCTCTCTAGTTATTATTATACGAAGACATTTCGTTATCCACCATAGGCCTCCAAGAGCTCCAAATATCCACTTTCAGATTCTACAAAAAGAATGTTTCAAAGCTGCTCAATCTAAAGAAAAGTGAAACTCTGTGTGATACGAAAGCACACATCACATTGGAGTTTCTCATAAGGCTTCTGCCTAGTTATTACATGAAGACGTTTCGTTATCCACCATAGGCCTTGAAGCGCTCCAAATGTCATCTTGCAGATTCTACAAAATGAGTATTTAAAAATTCCTCAATGAAAAGTAAGGTTCAACTCTGTGAGAAGAATGCACACATCACAAAATAGTTTGTCAGAGTGCTTCTGTCTAGTTGTTATGTGAAGATATTTCCTTTTCCATCAGAGGCCTCAAGCCACTGCAAATATCCACTGGGAGATTCTACAGATAGAGTGTTTCAAAGTTGCTCAGTCAAAAGAAAGGTTCAACTCTGTGAGTTGAATGCACACATCACGAAGGAGTTTGTCGCAATGCTTCTGTCTAGTCTTTTATGAAGATATTTCCTTTTCCACCATAGGCCTCAAAGCAATCCAAAGGTCCACTTTCAAATTCTACAAAAAGTGTGTTTCAAAACTGCTCAATCAAAAGCAAGGTTCAACTCTGTGAGATGAATGTACACATCACAAAGAAGTTTGTCAGAACGCTTCTCTCCAGTTTTATTGTGAAGCTATTTCCTTTTCCACCAGAGGCCTCAAAGCGATCCAAATGTCCACTTGCAGATTTTATAAAAATACTGTTTCAAAGCTGCTCAGTCAAAAGAACAGTTCAACTCTGTGAGACGAATGCTCACATTACAAAGAAGTTTGTGAGAATTCTTCTGTCTAGTTATTATGTGAAGATATTTCGTTATCCACCAGAGGCCTCAAAGCCCTCCAAATATCCACCTGCAGATTCTACAAAAACAGTGTTTCAAAACTGCTCAATGAAAAGTAAGGATCAACTCTGTGAGATGAATGCACACATCACAAAGAAGTTTGCCAGAATGCTTCTGTCTAGTTTTTAGGTGGAGATATTTCCTTTTCCTCCAACGCCTCAAAGCGCTTCAAATGTTCACATGCAAATTCTACCAAAAGAGGGTTTCAAAGCTGCTCAATCAAAAGAAAGATTCAACTCTGTGAGATGAATGCACACATCGGAAAGAAGTTTGTCAGAAGGCTTCCATCTAGTTTTTATGTGAATATATTTCTTTTTCGACCCTAGGCCTCAAAGCGCTTCAAATGTCCACTTGCAGATTCTACGAAGTGTTTCAAAATGGCTCAATTGAAAGTAAGGTTTAACTCTGTGAGATTAATGCACACACACAAAGAAATTGGTCAGAATGCTTCTGTCTCCTTCTGATGTGAAGATATTTTCTTTTCCATCGTAGGCCTCAAAGCACTTCGAATGTCCACTTGCATTTATTACAAAAGTGGTCTTTCAAAGATGCTCAATCAAAAGTAAGGGTCAAGTCTGAGAGATAAATTCACACATCCCAAAGGAGGCTCTCAGAGTGCTTCTGTCAAGTTTTTATGTGAAGATACCTCCTTTTCCACCGTAGGCCTCAAAGCACAACAAATATCCACTTGCAGATTCTACAAATAGAGTGTTTCAAGATTGCTTAATCAAAAGAAAGGTTCAACTCTGTGAGATGAATGTACACATCTCGAAGAAGTTTGTCAAAATGCGTCCGTCTAATTTTTATGTGAAGATATTTCCTTTTCCACCTTAGGCTTCATAGCGTTTCAAATGTCCACTTGCAGATTCCACAAAAAGAGTGTTTCAAAACTGCTCAATCACAAGAAAGTTGAAATCTATGAAGTAAATTCACACATCACAAACAAGTTTGTCAGAATGCTTCTGTCTAGTTTTTATGTGAAGATATTGCCTTTTCCACCATAGGCCTCAAAGCGCTGCAAAGGTCCACTAGCAGATTCTACGAAAAGAGTGTTTCAAAGCTGCTCCATCAAAGGAAAGATTCAACTCTGTGAGATGAGTGCAGATATCACAAATAAGTTTCTCAGAATGCTTCTGTCTAGTTATTATATGAAGACATTTCGTTTTCCAACAAAGGCTTCAAAGCGCTCCAAATGACTATTGCAGATTCTACAAAAAGAGTGTTTCAAAACTGCTCAATGAAAATTAAGGTTCAACTCTGTGAGATGAATGCACATATCACAAAGAAATTTGTCAGAATGCTTCTGTCTTGTTCTTATGTGAAGATATTTAATTTTCCATGATCGGCCTCAAAGCACTCCAATTATCCACTTTCCTATAGTACAAAGAAAGTCTTTCAAACTGCTCAATCAAAAGTGAGGTTCAACTCTGTGAGATGAATGCACGTATCACAAAGACAGTTTTCAGAATGCTTCTGACTAGTATTTATGTGAAGATATTTTCTTTTCCACCATAGGCCTCAAAGCACAACAAATGTCCGTTTGCAGATTCTACAGAGAGTTTCATGACTGTTCAATCAAAAGAAAAGTTCAACTCTTTGACATGAATGCACATATCACAAAGAAGTTTTTCAGAATGCTTCTGTCTAGTTTTTATATGAAGATATTTCCCTTTCTACCATAAGCCCCAAAGCACTCCAAATGTCCACTCCCACATTCTACAAATGGAGTGTTTCAAAGCTGGTCTATCAAAAGAAATGTTCAACTCTCTGAGATGTATGCACACATCACAGAGAAGTTTGTCAGTATGCTTCTGTCTAGTTTTTATGTGAAGATATTTCCTATTGAACCATAGGCCTGAAATTGCTCCAAATGTCCCCTTGAAGATTCTAGGAAAAGAGTGTTTCAAAGCTGCTCAATCAACAGAAATATTCCACGCCATGAGATGCATGCACACATCCAAAGGAGTTTGTCAAAATGCTTCTGTCTAGTTTTTATGTGAAGGGATTTCCTTTTCCACCACAGGCCCCAAGGTGCTCCAAATGTCCACTTCCAGATTCTACTAAAACAGTGTTTCAAAACTGGTCAATGAAATGTTCAACTCTGTGAGATCAATGCACACAGCATAAAGTAATTTGTCAGAATGCTTCTATCTACTTTTTACGTGAAGATATTTCCTCTTCCGCATTAGGCCACAAAAGGCTCCAAGTGTCCACTTCCAGGTTCTACTAAAAGAGCATTTCGAAGCTGGTCAATCAAAAGAAAGGTTCAACTCTGTGAGAGGAATGCACACATCACAAAGATGTTTTTCAGAATGCCTCCATCTAATTTTTATATGAAGATATTTCCCTTTCCGTGATAGGCCTCAAAGTGCTCCAAATGTCGTCATCCAGATTCCACAAAAAGTATGTTTCATAACTGCTCAATGAAAATTAACTTTCAACGCTGTGAGATGAATGCGCACACGAAAAAGAAATTTGTCAGTATGCTTCTGTCTAGTTCTTATGTGAAGATATTTCCTTTTCCACCGTAGGCCTCAAAGCGTTCCAAAGGTCCACTTGTAGATTCTGCCAAAAGAGTGTTTCAAAACTGTTCAATGAAAAGTAAGGTTCAACTCTGTGAGATGAATGCACACATCACATAGAAAGCTTCTCAGATAGCTTCTGTCTAGCTGTGATATGAAGATATTTCGTTATCCACCGTAGGCCTCAGAGCACTCGAAATGTCCACTTGCAGATGCTACAAAAGAGTGTTTCAAAACTACTCAATGAAAAGCAAGGTTCAGCCCCGTGAGATGAATGCATGCATCCCAAAGTAGTTTGTGAGAATGCTTCTGTCTAGGTTTTTTGTGAATGTATTTCCTTTCCAGCAAAGGCCTCAAAGTGCTCCAAAAATCCACTTGCAGATTCCCCAAAGGAAGGTTTCAAAACTGCTCAATGGAAAGTAAGGTTCAACTCTGTGAGATGAATGTACACATCACAAAGTAGTTTGTCAAAATCCTTCTGTCTAGTTTTAATGTGAACATATTTCCTTTTCGTGTTTCAAAACTGGTCAATCCAAAGTAAGGTTCAACTCTGTGAGATGAATACACATATCACAAGAAAATTCTCCGAATGCTTCTGTCTAGTGCTTAGGTGAAGATATTTCCTTTGCCACAATAGACCTCAAAGCACTCCAAATGTCCACATGCAGATCATTCAAAAAGGGTGTTTCAAAACTGCTCAATAAACACTAAGGTTTCACTCTGTGTGATAAGTGCACATATCACAAAGAAGGTTGTCCGAGGGCTTCTGTCTCATTTTTGTGTGAAGATATTTCCTTTTCCACCACAGGCCCCAAACCTTCCAAATGCCTACTTGCAGATTCTACAGAAAGAGTGTTTCAAAGCTGCTCAATCAAAAGATAGTTTCAACTCTGTGAGACGAAGGCACACATCACAAAGAAGCTTGTCAGAATGCTTGTGTCTAGTTCTTATGGGAAGATATTTCCTTTAACACCATAGCCCTCCAAGCGCTCAAAATGTCCACTTGCAGATTCTACGAAAACAGTGTTTCAAAACTGTTCAACCAGAGTAAGGTTCAACTCCGTGAGATGAATGCACACATCACAAAGAAATTTATCAGAATCCTTCTGTCTACTTCTTAAGTGAAGATATTTCCTTTTCCACCATAGGCCTCAAAGCACTCCAAAGGTCCACTTGCAGATAGTAGAAAAAGGGGGTTTCCAAACTGCTCAATCAAAAGTAAGGTTCAGCTTTGTGAGATGAATGCATATGTCACAAAGTATGTTGTGAGAATGCTTCTGTCTCCTTTTTATGTGAAGACGATTCCTTTTCCACTATAGGCCTCAAACCGCTCCAAATGTCCATTTGCAGATTCTACAAAAAGAGTGCTTCAAAGCTACTCCATCAAACGAAGGTTCAAATCTGTGAGATGAATTCTCACGTCACAAAGAAGCTTCTCAGAATGCTTCTCTCTAGTTATTATTATACGAAGACATTTCGTTATCCACCATAGGCCTCCAAGAGCTCCAAATATCCACTTTCAGATTCTACAAAAAGAATGTTTCAAAGCTGCTCAATCAAAAGAAAAGTGAAACTCTGTGTGATACGAAAGCACACATCACATTGGAGTTTCTCATAATGCTTCTGCCTAGTTATTACATGAAGACGTTTCGTTATCCACCATAGGCCTTGAAGCGCTCCAAATGTCATCTTGCAGATTCTACAAAATGAGTATTTAAAAATTCCTCAATGAAAAGTAAGGTTCAACTCTGTGAGAAGAATGCACACATCACAAAATAGTTTGTCAGAGTGCTTCTGTGTAGTCGTTATGTGAAGATATTTCCTTTTCCGTCAGAGGCCTCAAGCCACTGCAAATATCCACTGGGAGATTCTACAGATAGAGTGTTTCAAAGTTGCTCAGTCAAAAGAAAGGTTCAACTCTGTGAGTTGAATGCACACATCACGAAGGAGTTTGTCGCAATGCTTCTGTCTAGTCTTTTATGAAGATATTTCCTTTTCCACCATAGGCCTCAAAGCAATCCAAAGGTCCACTTTCAAATTCTACAAAAAGTGTGTTTCAAAACTGCTCAATCAAAAGCAAGGTTCAACTCTGTGAGATGAATGTACACATCACAAAGAAGTTTGTCAGAACGCTTCTCTCCAGTTTTATTGTGAAGCTATTTCCTGTTCCACCAGAGGCCTCAAAGCGATCCAAATGTCCACTTGCAGATTTTATAAAAATACTGTTTCAAAGCTGCTCAGTCAAAAGAACAGTTCAACTCTGTGAGACGAATGCTCACATTACAAAGAAGTTTGTGAGAATTCTTCTGTCTAGTTATTATGTGAAGATATTTCGTTATCCACCAGAGGCCTCAAAGCCCTCCAAATATCCACCTGCAGATTCTACAAAAAGAGTGTTTCAAAACTGCTCAATGAAAAGTAAGGATCAACTCTGTGAGATGAATGCACACATCACAAAGAAGTTTGCCAGAATGCTTCTGTCTAGTTTTTAGGTGGAGATATTTCCTTTTCCTCCACAGGCCTCAAAGCGCTTCAAATGTTCACATGCAAATTCTACCAAAAGAGGGTTTCAAAGCTGCTCAATCAAAAGAAAGGTTCAACTCTGTGAGATGAATGCACACATCGGAAAGAAGTTTGTCAGAAGGCTTCCATCTAGTTTTTATGTGAATATATTTCTTTTTCGACCCTAGGCCTCAAAGCGCTTCAAATGTCCACTTGCAGATTCTACGAAAAGTGTTTCAAAATGGCTCAATTGAAAGTAAGGTTTAACTCTGTGAGATTAATGCACACACCACAAAGAAATTGGTCAGAATGCTTCTGTCTCCTTCTGATGTGAAGATATTTTCTTTTCCACCGTAGGCCTCAAAGCACTTCGAATGTCCACTTGCATTTATTACAAAAGTGGTCTTTCAAAGATGCTCAATCAAAAGTAAGGGTCAAGTCTGAGAGATAAATGCACACATCCCAAAGGAGGCTCTCAGAGTGCTTCTGTCAAGTTTTTATGGGAAGATATTTCCTTTTCCACCGTAGGCCTCAAAGCACAACAAATATCCACTTGCAGATTCTACAAAAAGAGTGTTTCAAGATTGCTTAATCAAAACAAAGGTTCAACTCTGTGAGATGAATGCACACATCGCGAAGAAGTTTGTCAAAATGCGTCCGTCTAATTTTTATGTGAAGATATTTCCTTTTCCACCTTAGGCTTCATAGCGTTCCAAATGTCCACTTGCAGATTCCACAAAAAGAGTGTTTCAAAACTGCTCAATCACAAGAAAGTTGAAATCTATGAAGTAAATTCACACATCACAAACAAGTTTGTCAGAATGCTTCTGTCTAGTTTTTATGTGAAGATATTGCCTTTTCCACCATAGGCCTCAAAGCGCTGCAAAGGTCCACTAGCAGATTCTACGAAAAGAGTGTTTCAAAGCTGCTCCATCAAAGGAAAGATTCAACTCTGTGAGATGAGTGCAGATATCACAAATAAGTTTCTCAGAATGCTTCTGTCTAGTTATTATATGAAGACATTTCGTTTTCCAACAAAGGCCTCAAAGCGCTCCAAATGACTACTTGCAGATTCTACAAAAAGAGTGTTTCAAAACTGCTCAATGAAAATTAAGGTTCAACTCTGTGAGATGAATGCACATATCACAAAGAAATTTGTCAGAATGCTTCTGTCTTGTTCTTATGTGAAGATATTTAATTTTCCATGATCGGCCTCAAAGCACTCCAATTATCCACTTTCCTATAGTACAAAAAAAGTCTTTCAAACTGCTCAATCAAAAGTGAGGTTCAACTCTGTGAGATGAATGCACGTATCACAAAGACAGTTTTCAGAATGCTTCTGACTAGTATTTATGTGAAGATATTATCTTTTCCACCATAGGCCTCAAAGCACAACCAATGTCCGTTTGCAGATTCTACAGAGAGTTTCATGACTGTTCAATCAAAAGAAAAGTTCAACCCTTTGACATGAATGCACATATCACAAAGAAGTTTTTCAGAATGCTTCTGTCTAGTTTTTATATGAAGATATTTCCCTTTCTACCATAAGCCTCAAAGCACTCCAAATGTCCACTCCCACATTCTACAAATGGAGTGTTTCAAAGCTGGTCTATCAAAAGAAATGTTCAACTCTCTGAGATGTATGCACACATCACAGAGAAGTTTGTCAGTATGCTTCTGTCTAGTTTTTATGTGAAGATATTTCCTATTGAACCATAGGCCTGAAATTGCTCCAAATGTCCCCTTGAAGATTCTAGGAAAAGAGTGTTTCAAAGCTGCTCAATCAACAGAAATATTCCACGCCATGAGATGCATGCACACATCCAAAGGAGTTTGTCAAAATGCTTCTGTCTAGTTTTTATGTGAAGGGATTTCCTTTTCCACCACAGGCCTCAAGGTGCTCCAAATGTCCACTTCCAGATTCTACTAAAACAGTGTTTCAAAACTGGTCAATGAAAAGAAATGTTCAACTCTGTGAGATCAATGCACACAGCATAAAGTAATTTGTCAGAATGCTTCTATCTACTTTTTACGTGAAGATATTTCCTCTTCCGCATTAGGCCACAAAAGGCTCCAAGTGTCCACTTCCAGGTTCTACTAAAAGAGCATTTCGAAGCTGGTCAATCAAAAGAAAGGTTCAACTCTGTGAGAGGAATGCACACATCACAAAGATGTTTTTCAGAATGCCTCCATCTAATTTTTATATGAAGATATTTCCCTTTCCGTGATAGGCCTCAAAGTGCTCCAAATGTCGTCATCCAGATTCCACAAAAAGTATGTTTCATAACTGCTCAATGAAAATTAACTTTCAACGCTGTGAGATGAATGCGCACACGAAAAAGAAATTTGTCAGTATGCTTCTGTCTAGTTCTTATGTGAAGATATTTCCTTTTCCACCGTAGGCCTCAAAGCGTTCCAAAGGTCCACTTGTAGATTCTGCCAAAAGAGTGTTTCAAAACTGTTCAATGAAAAGTAAGGTGCAACTCTGTGAGATGAATGCACACATCACATAGAAAGCTTCTCAGATAGCTTCTGTCTAGCTGTGATATGAAGATATTTCGTTATCCACCGTAGGCCTCAGAGCACTCGAAATGTCCACTTGCAGATGCTACAAAAGAGTGTTTCAAAACTACTCAATGAAAAGCAAGGTTCAGCCCCGTGAGATGAATGCATGCATCCCAAAGTAGTTTGTGAGAATGCTTCTGTCTAGGTTTTTGTGAATGTATTTCCTTTCCAGCAAAGGCCTCAAAGTGCTCCAAAAATCCACTTGCAGATTCCCCAAAGGAAGGTTTCAAAACTGCTCAATGGAAAGTAAGGTTCAACTCTGTGAGATGAATGTACACATCACAAAGTAGTTTGTCAAAATCCTTCTGTCTAGTTTTAATGTGAAGATATTTCCTTTTCGTGTTTCAAAACTGGTCAATCCAAAGTAAGGTTCAACTCTGTGAGATGAATACACATATCACAAGAAAATTCTCAGAATGCTTCTGTCTAGTTCTTAGGTGAAGATATTTCCTTTGCCACAGTAGACCTCAAAGCACTCCAAATGTCCACATGCAGATCATTCAAAAAGGGTGTTTCAAAACTGCTCAATAAACACTAAGGTTTCACTCTGTGTGATAAGTGCACATATCACAAAGAAGGTTGTCCGAGGGCTTCTGTCTCATTTTTGTGTGAAGATATTTCCTTTTCCACCACAGGCCCCAAACCTTCCAAATGCCTACTTGCAGATTCTACAGAAAGAGTGTTTCAAAGCTGCTCAATCAAAAGATAGTTTCAACTCTGTGAGACGAAGGCACACATCACAAAGAAGCTTGTCAGAATGCTTGTGTCTAGTTCTTATGGGAAGATATTTCCTTTAACACCATAGCCCTCCAAGCGCTCAAAATGTCCACTTGCAGATTCTACGAAAACAGTGTTTCAAAACTGTTCAACCAGAGTAAGGTTCAACTCCGTGAGATGAATGCACACATCACAAAGAAATTTATCAGAATCCTTCTGTCTACTTCTTAAGTGAAGATATTTCCTTTTCCACCATAGGCCTCAAAGCACTCCAAAGGTCCACTTGCAGATAGTAGAAAAAGGGGGTTTCCAAACTGCTCAATCAAAAGTAAGGTTCAGCTTTGTGAGATGAATGCATATGTCACAAAGTATGTTGTGAGAATGCTTCTGTCTCCTTTTTATGTGAAGACGATTCCTTTTCCACTATAGGCCTCAAACCGCTCCAAATGTCCATTTGCAGATTCTACAAAAAGAGTGCTTCAAAGCTACTCCATCAAACGAAGGTTCAAATCTGTGAGATGAATTCTCACGTCACAAAGAAGCTTCTCAGAATGCTTCCCTCTAGTTATTATTATACGAAGACATTTCGTTATCCACCATAGGCCTCCAAGAGCTCCAAATATCCACTTTCAGATTCTACAAAAAGAATGTTTCAAAGCTGCTCAATCAAAAGAAAAGTGAAACTCTGTGTGATACGAAAGCACACATCACATTGGAGTTTCTCATAAGGCTTCTGCCTAGTTATTACATGAAGACGTTTCGTTATCCACCATAGGCCTTGAAGCCCTCCAAATGTCATCTTGCAGATTCTACAAAATGAGTATTTAAAAATTCCTCAATGAAAAGTAAGGTTCAACTCTGTGAGAAGAATGCACACATCACAAAATAGTTTGTCAGAGTGCTTCTGTGTAGTCGTTATGTGAAGATATTTCCTTTTCCGTCAGAGGCCTCAAGCCACTGCAAATATCCACTGGGAGATTCTACAGATAGAGTGTTTCAAAGTTGCTCAGTCAAAAGAAAGGTTCAACTCTGTGAGTTGAATGCACACATCACGAAGGAGTTTGTCGCAATGCTTCTGTCTAGTCTTTTATGAAGATATTTCCTTTTCCACCATAGGCCTCAAAGCAATCCAAAGGTCCACTTTCAAATTCTACAAAAAGTGTGTTTCAAAACTGCTCAATCAAAAGCAAGGTTCAACTCTGTGAGATGAATGTACACATCACAAAGAAGTTTGTCAGAACGCTTCTCTCCAGTTTTATTGTGAAGCTATTTCCTGTTCCACCAGAGGCCTCAAAGCGATCCAAATGTCCACTTGCAGATTTTATAAAAATACTGTTTCAAAGCTGCTCAGTCAAAAGAACAGTTCAACTCTGTGAGACGAATGCTCACATTACAAAGAAGTTTGTGAGAATTCTTCTGTCTAGTTATTATGTGAAGATATTTCGTTATCCACCAGAGGCCTCAAAGCCCTCCAAATATCCACCTGCAGATTCTACAAAAAGAGTGTTTCAAAACTGCTCAATGAAAAGTAAGGATCAACTCTGTGAGATGAATGCACACATCACAAAGAAGTTTGCCAGAATGCTTCTGTCTAGTTTTTAGGTGGAGATATTTCCTTTTCCTCCACAGGCCTCAAAGCGCTTCAAATGTTCACATGCAAATTCTACCAAAAGAGGGTTTCAAAGCTGCTCAATCAAAAGAAAGGTTCAACTCTGTGAGATGAATGCACACATCGGAAAGAAGTTTGTCAGAAGGCTTCCATCTAGTTTTTATGTGAATATATTTCTTTTTCGACCCTAGGCCTCAAAGCGCTTCAAATGTCCACTTGCAGATTCTACGAAAAGTGTTTCAAAATGGCTCAATTGAAAGTAAGGTTTAACTCTGTGAGATTAATGCACACACCACAAAGAAATTGGTCAGAATGCTTCTGTCTCCTTCTGATGTGAAGATATTTTCTTTTCCACCGTAGGCCTCAAAGCACTTCGAATGTCCACTTGCATTTATTACAAAAGTGGTCTTTCAAAGATGCTCAATCAAAAGTAAGGGTCAAGTCTGAGAGATAAATGCACACATCCCAAAGGAGGCTCTCAGAGTGCTTCTGTCAAGTTTTTATGGGAAGATATTTCCTTTTCCACCGTAGGCCTCAAAGCACAACAAATATCCACTTGCAGATTCTACAAAAAGAGTGTTTCAAGATTGCTTAATCAAAAGAAAGGTTCAACTCTGTGAGATGAATGCACACATCGCGAAGAAGTTTGTCAAAATGCGTCCGTCTAATTTTTATGTGAAGATATTTCCTTTTCCACCTTAGGCTTCATAGCGTTCCAAATGTCCACTTGCAGATTCCACAAAAAGAGTGTTTCAAAACTGCTCAATCACAAGAAAGTTGAAATCTATGAAGTAAATTCACACATCACAAACAAGTTTGTCAGAATGCTTCTGTCTAGTTTTTATGTGAAGATATTGCCTTTTCCACCATAGGCCTCAAAGCGCTGCAAAGGTCCACTAGCAGATTCTACGAAAAGAGTGTTTCAAAGCTGCTCCATCAAAGGAAAGATTCAACTCTGTGAGATGAGTGCAGATATCACAAATAAGTTTCTCAGAATGCTTCTGTCTAGTTATTATATGAAGACATTTCGTTTTCCAACAAAGGCCTCAAAGCGCTCCAAATGACTACTTGCAGATTCTACAAAAAGAGTGTTTCAAAACTGCTCAATGAAAATTAAGGTTCAACTCTGTGAGATGAATGCACATATCACAAAGAAATTTGTCAGAATGCTTCTGTCTTGTTCTTATGTGAAGATATTTAATTTTCCATGATCGGCCTCAAAGCACTCCAATTATCCACTTTCCTATAGTACAAAAAAAGTCTTTCAAACTGCTCAATCAAAAGTGAGGTTCAACTCTGTGAGATGAATGCACGTATCACAAAGACAGTTTTCAGAATGCTTCTGACTAGTATTTATGTGAAGATATTATCTTTTCCACCATAGGCCTCAAAGCACAACCAATGTCCGTTTGCAGATTCTACAGAGAGTTTCATGACTGTTCAATCAAAAGAAAAGTTCAACCCTTTGACATGAATGCACATATCACAAAGAAGTTTTTCAGAATGCTTCTGTCTAGTTTTTATATGAAGATATTTCCCTTTCTACCATAAGCCTCAAAGCACTCCAAATGTCCACTCCCACATTCTACAAATGGAGTGTTTCAAAGCTGGTCTATCAAAAGAAATGTTCAACTCTCTGAGATGTATGCACACATCACAGAGAAGTTTGTCAGTATGCTTCTGTCTAGTTTTTATGTGAAGATATTTCCTATTGAACCATAGGCCTGAAATTGCTCCAAATGTCCCCTTGAAGATTCTAGGAAAAGAGTGTTTCAAAGCTGCTCAATCAACAGAAATATTCCACGCCATGAGATGCATGCACACATCCAAAGGAGTTTGTCAAAATGCTTCTGTCTAGTTTTTATGTGAAGGGATTTCCTTTTCCACCACAGGCCTCAAGGTGCTCCAAATGTCCACTTCCAGATTCTACTAAAACAGTGTTTCAAAACTGGTCAATGAAAAGAAATGTTCAACTCTGTGAGATCAATGCACACAGCATAAAGTAATTTGTCAGAATGCTTCTATCTACTTTTTACGTGAAGATATTTCCTCTTCCGCATTAGGCCACAAAAGGCTCCAAGTGTCCACTTCCAGGTTCTACTAAAAGAGCATTTCGAAGCTGGTCAATCAAAAGAAAGGTTCAACTCTGTGAGAGGAATGCACACATCACAAAGATGTTTTTCAGAATGCCTCCATCTAATTTTTATATGAAGATATTTCCCTTTCCGTGATAGGCCTCAAAGTGCTCCAAATGTCGTCATCCAGATTCCACAAAAAGTATGTTTCATAACTGCTCAATGAAAATTAACTTTCAACGCTGTGAGATGAATGCGCACACGAAAAAGAAATTTGTCAGTATGCTTCTGTCTAGTTCTTATGTGAAGATATTTCCTTTTCCACCGTAGGCCTCAAAGCGTTCCAAAGGTCCACTTGTAGATTCTGCCAAAAGAGTGTTTCAAAACTGTTCAATGAAAAGTAAGGTGCAACTCTGTGAGATGAATGCACACATCACATAGAAAGCTTCTCAGATAGCTTCTGTCTAGCTGTGATATGAAGATATTTCGTTATCCACCGTAGGCCTCAGAGCACTCGAAATGTCCACTTGCAGATGCTACAAAAGAGTGTTTCAAAACTACTCAATGAAAAGCAAGGTTCAGCCCCGTGAGATGAATGCATGCATCCCAAAGTAGTTTGTGAGAATGCTTCTGTCTAGGTTTTTGTGAATGTATTTCCTTTCCAGCAAAGGCCTCAAAGTGCTCCAAAAATCCACTTGCAGATTCCCCAAAGGAAGGTTTCAAAACTGCTCAATGGAAAGTAAGGTTCAACTCTGTGAGATGAATGTACACATCACAAAGTAGTTTGTCAAAATCCTTCTGTCTAGTTTTAATGTGAAGATATTTCCTTTTCGTGTTTCAAAACTGGTCAATCCAAAGTAAGGTTCAACTCTGTGAGATGAATACACATATCACAAGAAAATTCTCAGAATGCTTCTGTCTAGTTCTTAGGTGAAGATATTTCCTTTGCCACAGTAGACCTCAAAGCACTCCAAATGTCCACATGCAGATCATTCAAAAAGGGTGTTTCAAAACTGCTCAATAAACACTAAGGTTTCACTCTGTGTGATAAGTGCACATATCACAAAGAAGGTTGTCCGAGGGCTTCTGTCTCATTTTTGTGTGAAGATATTTCCTTTTCCACCACAGGCCCCAAACCTTCCAAATGCCTACTTGCAGATTCTACAGAAAGAGTGTTTCAAAGCTGCTCAATCAAAAGATAGTTTCAACTCTGTGAGACGAAGGCACACATCACAAAGAAGCTTGTCAGAATGCTTGTGTCTAGTTCTTATGGGAAGATATTTCCTTTAACACCATAGCCCTCCAAGCGCTCAAAATGTCCACTTGCAGATTCTACGAAAACAGTGTTTCAAAACTGTTCAACCAGAGTAAGGTTCAACTCCGTGAGATGAATGCACACATCACAAAGAAATTTATCAGAATCCTTCTGTCTACTTCTTAAGTGAAGATATTTCCTTTTCCACCATAGGCCTCAAAGCACTCCAAAGGTCCACTTGCAGATAGTAGAAAAAGGGGGTTTCCAAACTGCTCAATCAAAAGTAAGGTTCAGCTTTGTGAGATGAATGCATATGTCACAAAGTATGTTGTGAGAATGCTTCTGTCTCCTTTTTATGTGAAGACGATTCCTTTTCCACTATAGGCCTCAAACCGCTCCAAATGTCCATTTGCAGATTCTACAAAAAGAGTGCTTCAAAGCTACTCCATCAAACGAAGGTTCAAATCTGTGAGATGAATTCTCACGTCACAAAGAAGCTTCTCAGAATGCTTCTCTCTAGTTATTATTATACGAAGACATTTCGTTATCCACCATAGGCCTCCAAGAGCTCCAAATATCCACTTTCAGATTCTACAAAAAGAATGTTTCAAAGCTGCTCAATCAAAAGAAAAGTGAAACTCTGTGTGATACGAAAGCACACATCACATTGGAGTTTCTCATAAGGCTTCTGCCTAGTTATTACATGAAGACGTTTCGTTACCCACCATAGGCCTTGAAGCCCTCCAAATGTCATCTTGCAGATTCTACAAAATGAGTATTTAAAAATTCCTCAATGAAAAGTAAGGTTCAACTCTGTGAGAAGAATGCACACATCACAAAATAGTTTGTCAGAGTGCTTCTGTGTAGTCGTTATGTGAAGATATTTCCTTTTCCGTCAGAGGCCTCAAGCCACTGCAAATATCCACTGGGAGATTCTACAGATAGAGTGTTTCAAAGTTGCTCAGTCAAAAGAAAGGTTCAACTCTGTGAGTTGAATGCACACATCACGAAGGAGTTTGTCGCAATGCTTCTGTCTAGTCTTTTATGAAGATATTTCCTTTTCCACCATAGGCCTCAAAGCAATCCAAAGGTCCACTTTCAAATTCTACAAAAAGTGTGTTTCAAAACTGCTCAATCAAAAGCAAGGTTCAACTCTGTGAGATGAATGTACACATCACAAAGAAGTTTGTCAGAACGCTTCTCTCCAGTTTTATTGTGAAGCTATTTCCTGTTCCACCAGAGGCCTCAAAGCGATCCAAATGTCCACTTGCAGATTTTATAAAAATACTGTTTCAAAGCTGCTCAGTCAAAAGAACAGTTCAACTCTGTGAGACGAATGCTCACATTACAAAGAAGTTTGTGAGAATTCTTCTGTCTAGTTATTATGTGAAGATATTTCGTTATCCACCAGAGGCCTCAAAGCCCTCCAAATATCCACCTGCAGATTCTACAAAAAGAGTGTTTCAAAACTGCTCAATGAAAAGTAAGGATCAACTCTGTGAGATGAATGCACACATCACAAAGAAGTTTGCCAGAATGCTTCTGTCTAGTTTTTAGGTGGAGATATTTCCTTTTCCTCCACAGGCCTCAAAGCGCTTCAAATGTTCACATGCAAATTCTACCAAAAGAGGGTTTCAAAGCTGCTCAATCAAAAGAAAGGTTCAACTCTGTGAGATGAATGCACACATCGGAAAGAAGTTTGTCAGAAGGCTTCCATCTAGTTTTTATGTGAATATATTTCTTTTTCGACCCTAGGCCTCAAAGCGCTTCAAATGTCCACTTGCAGATTCTACGAAAAGTGTTTCAAAATGGCTCAATTGAAAGTAAGGTTTAACTCTGTGAGATTAATGCACACACCACAAAGAAATTGGTCAGAATGCTTCTGTCTCCTTCTGATGTGAAGATATTTTCTTTTCCACCGTAGGCCTCAAAGCACTTCGAATGTCCACTTGCATTTATTACAAAAGTGGTCTTTCAAAGATGCTCAATCAAAAGTAAGGGTCAAGTCTGAGAGATAAATGCACACATCCCAAAGGAGGCTCTCAGAGTGCTTCTGTCAAGTTTTTATGGGAAGATATTTCCTTTTCCACCGTAGGCCTCAAAGCACAACAAATATCCACTTGCAGATTCTACAAAAAGAGTGTTTCAAGATTGCTTAATCAAAACAAAGGTTCAACTCTGTGAGATGAATGCACACATCTCGAAGAAGTTTGTCAAAATGCGTCCGTCTAATTTTTATGTGAAGATATTTCCTTTTCCACCTTAGGCTTCATAGCGTTCCAAATGTCCACTTGCAGATTCCACAAAAAGAGTGTTTCAAAACTGCTCAATCACAAGAAAGTTGAAATCTATGAAGTAAATTCACACATCACAAACAAGTTTGTCAGAATGCTTCTGTCTAGTTTTTATGTGAAGATATTGCCTTTTCCACCATAGGCCTCAAAGCGCTGCAAAGGTCCACTAGCAGATTCTACGAAAAGAGTGTTTCAAAGCTGCTCCATCAAAGGAAAGATTCAACTCTGTGAGATGAGTGCAGATATCACAAATAAGTTTCTCAGAATGCTTCTGTCTAGTTATTATATGAAGACATTTCGTTTTCCAACAAAGGCTTCAAAGCGCTCCAAATGACTATTGCAGATTCTACAAAAAGAGTGTTTCAAAACTGCTCAATGAAAATTAAGGTTCAACTCTGTGAGATGAATGCACATATCACAAAGAAATTTGTCAGAATGCTTCTGTCTTGTTCTTATGTGAAGATATTTAATTTTCCATGATCGGCCTCAAAGCACTCCAATTATCCACTTTCCTATAGTACAAAGAAAGTCTTTCAAACTGCTCAATCAAAAGTGAGGTTCAACTCTGTGAGATGAATGCACGTATCACAAAGACAGTTTTCAGAATGCTTCTGACTAGTATTTATGTGAAGATATTTTCTTTTCCACCATAGGCCTCAAAGCACAACAAATGTCCGTTTGCAGATTCTACAGAGAGTTTCATGACTGTTCAATCAAAAGAAAAGTTCAACTCTTTGACATGAATGCACATATCACAAAGAAGTTTTTCAGAATGCTTCTGTCTAGTTTTTATATGAAGATATTTCCCTTTCTACCATAAGCCCCAAAGCACTCCAAATGTCCACTCCCACATTCTACAAATGGAGTGTTTCAAAGCTGGTCTATCAAAAGAAAT
This sequence comes from Pan troglodytes, assembly GCF_028858775.2. Lineage (NCBI taxonomy): Eukaryota > Metazoa > Chordata > Mammalia > Primates > Hominidae > Pan > Pan troglodytes. Next base: position 14,415,622 of record NC_072422.2, read on the forward strand.
GTTCAACTCTCTGAGATGTATGCACACATCACAGAGAAGTTTGTCAGTATGCTTCTGTCTAGTTTTTATGTGAAGATATTTCCTATTGAACCATAGGCCTGAAATTGCTCCAAATGTCCCCTTGAAGATTCTAGGAAAAGAGTGTTTCAAAGCTGCTCAATCAACAGAAATATTCCACGCCATGAGATGCATGCACACATCCAAAGGAGTTTGTCAAAATGCTTCTGTCTAGTTTTTATGTGAAGGGATTTCCTTTTCCACCACAGGCCTCAAGGTGCTCCAAATGTCCACTTCCAGATTCTACTAAAACAGTGTTTCAAAACTGGTCAATGAAAAGAAATGTTCAACTCTGTGAGATCAATGCACACAGCATAAAGTAATTTGTCAGAATGCTTCTATCTACTTTTTACGTGAAGATATTTCCTCTTCCGCATTAGGCCACAAAAGGCTCCAAGTGTCCACTTCCAGGTTCTACTAAAAGAGCATTTCGAAGCTGGTCAATCAAAAGAAAGGTTCAACTCTGTGAGAGGAATGCACACATCACAAAGATGTTTTTCAGAATGCCTCCATCTAATTTTTATATGAAGATATTTCCCTTTCCGTGATAGGCCTCAAAGTGCTCCAAATGTCGTCATCCAGATTCCACAAAAAGTATGTTTCATAACTGCTCAATGAAAATTAACTTTCAACGCTGTGAGATGAATGCGCACACGAAAAAGAAATTTGTCAGTATGCTTCTGTCTAGTTCTTATGTGAAGATATTTCCTTTTCCACCGTAGGCCTCAAAGCGTTCCAAAGGTCCACTTGTAGATTCTGCCAAAAGAGTGTTTCAAAACTGTTCAATGAAAAGTAAGGTTCAACTCTGTGAGATGAATGCACACATCACATAGAAAGCTTCTCAGATAGCTTCTGTCTAGCTGTGATATGAAGATATTTCGTTATCCCCCGTAGGCCTCAGAGAACTCGAAATGTCCACTTGCAGATGCTACAAAAGAGTGTTTCAAAACTACTCAATGAAAAGCAAGGTTCAGCCCCGTGAGATGAATGCATGCATCCCAAAGTAGTTTGTGAGAATGCTTCTGTCTAGGTTTTTTGTGAATGTATTTCCTTTCCAGCAAAGGCCTCAAAGTGCTCCAAAAATCCACTTGCAGATTCCCCAGAGGAAGGTTTCAAAACTGCTCAATGGAAAGTAAGGTTCAACTCTGTGAGATGAATGTACACATCACAAAGTAGTTTGTCAAAATCCTTCTGTCTAGTTTTAATGTGAACATATTTCCTTTTCGTGTTTCAAAACTGGTCAATCCAAAGTAAGGTTCAACTCTGTGAGATGAATACACATATCACAAGAAAATTCTCCGAATGCTTCTGTCTAGTGCTTAGGTGAAGATATTTCCTTTGCCACAATAGACCTCAAAGCACTCCAAATGTCCACATGCAGATCATTCAAAAAGGGTGTTTCAAAACTGCTCAATAAACACTAAGGTTTCACTCTGTCTGATAAGTGCACATATCACAAAGAAGGTTGTCCGAGGGCTTCTGTCTAATTTTTGTGTGAAGGTATTTCCTTTTCCACCACAGGCCCCAAACCTTCCAAATGCCTACTTGCAGATTCTACAGAAAGAGTGTTTCAAAGCTGCTCAATCAAAAGATAGTTTCAACTCTGTGAGACGAATGCACACATCACAAAGAAGCTTGTCAGAATGCTTGTGTCTAGTTCTTATGGGAAGATATTTCCTTTAACACCATAGCCCTCCAAGCGCTCAAAATGTCCACTTGCAGATTCTACGAAAACAGTGTTTCAAAACTGTTCAACCAGAGGAAGGTTCAACTCTGTGAGATGAATGCACACATCACAAAGAAATTTATCAGAATCCTTCTGTCTACTTCTTAAGTGAAGATATTTCCTTTTCCACCATAGGCCTCAAAGCACTCCAAAGGTCCACTTGCAGATAGTAGAAAAAGGGGGTTTCCAAACTGCTCAATCAAAAGTAAGGTTCAGCTTTGTGAGATGAATGCATATGTCACAAAGAATGTTGTGAGAATGCTTCTGTCTCCTTTTAATGTGAAGACGATTCCTTTTCCACTATAGGCCTCAAACCGCTCCAGATGTCCATTTGCAGATTCTACAAAAAGAGTGCTTCAAAGCTACTCCATCAAACGAAGGTTCAAATCTGTGAGATGAATTCTCACGTCACAAAGAAGCTTCTCAGAATGCTTCTCTCTAGTTATTATTATACGAAGACATTTCGTTATCCACCATAGGCCTCCAAGAGCTCCAAATATCCACTTTCAGATTCTACAAAAAGAATGTTTCAAAGCTGCTCAATCAAAAGAAAAGTGAAACTCTGTGTGATACGAAAGCACACATCACATTGGAGTTTCTCATAATGCTTCTGCCTAGTTATTACATGAAGACGTTTCGTTATCCACCATAGGCCTTGAAGCGCTCCAAATGTCATCTTGCAGATTCTACAAAATGAGTATTTAAAAATTCCTCAATGAAATGTAAGGTTCAACTCTGTGAGAAGAATGCACACATCACAAAAAAGTTTGTCAGAGTGCTTCTGTCTAGTCGTTATGTGAAGATATTTCCTTTTCCGTCAGAGGCCTCAAGCCACTGCAAATATCCACTGGGAGATTCTACAGATAGAGTGTTTCAAAGTTGCTCAGTCAAAAGAAAGGTTCAACTCTGTGAGTTGAATGCACACATCACGAAGGAGTTTGTCGCAATGCTTCTGTCTAGTCTTTTATGAAGATATTTCCTTTTCCACCATAGGCCTCAAAGCAATCCAAAGGTCCACTTTCAAATTCTACAAAAAGTGTGTTTCAAAACTGCTCAATCAAAAGCAAGGTTCAACTCTGTGAGATGAATGTACACATCACAAGGAAGTTTGTCAGAACGCTTCTCTCCAGTTTTATTGTGAAGCTATTTCCTGTTCCACCAGAGGCCTCAAAGCGATCCAAATGTCCACTTGCAGATTTTATAAAAATACTGTTTCAAAGCTGCTCAGTCAAAAGAACAGTTCAACTCTGTGAGACGAATGCTCACATTACAAAGAAGTTTGTGAGAATTCTTCTGTCTAGTTATTATGTGAAGATATTTCGTTATCCACCAGAGGCCTCAAAGCCCTCCAAATATCCACCTGCAGATTCTACAAAAAGAGTGTTTCAAAACTGCTCAATGAAAAGTAAGGATCAACTCTGTGAGATGAATGCACACATCACAAAGAAGTTTGCCAGAATGCTTCTGTCTAGTTTTTAGGTGGAGATATTTCCTTTTCCTCCACAGGCCTCAAAGCGCTTCAAATGTTCACATGCAAATTCTACCAAAAGAGGGTTTCAAAGCTGCTCAATCAAAAGAAAGGTTCAACTCTGTGAGATGAATGCACACATCGGAAAGAAGTTTGTCAGAAGGCTTCCATCTAGTTTTTATGTGAATATATTTCTTTTTCGACCCTAGGCCTCAAAGCGCTTCAAATGTCCACTTGCAGATTCTACGAAAAGTGTTTCAAAATGGCTCAATTGAAAGTAAGGTTTAACTCTGTGAGATTAATGCACACACCACAAAGAAATTGGTCAGAATGCTTCTGTCTCCTTCTGATGTGAAGATATTTTCTTTTCCACCGTAGGCCTCAAAGCACTTCGAATGTCCACTTGCATTTATTACAAAAGTGGTCTTTCAAAGATGCTCAATCAAAAGTAAGGGTCAAGTTTGAGAGATAAATGCACACATCCCAAAGGAGGCTCTCAGAGTGCTTCTGTCAAGTTTTTATGGGAAGATATTTCCTTTTCCACCGTAGGCCTCAAAGCACAACAAATATCCACTTGCAGATTCTACAAAAAGAGTGTTTCAAGATTGCTTAATCAAAACAAAGGTTCAACTCTGTGAGATGAATGCACACATCTCGAAGAAGTTTGTCAAAATGCGTCTGTCTAATTTTTATGTGAAGATATTTCCTTTTCCACATTAGGCTTCATAGCGTTCCAAATGTCCACTTGCAGATTCTACATAAAGAGTGTTTCAAAACTGCTCAATCAGAAGAAAGTGGAAATCTATGAAATAAATTCACACATCACAAAGAAGTTTGTCAGAATGCTTCTGTCTAGTTTTTATGTGAAGATATTGCCTTTTCCACCATAGGCCTCAAAGCGCTGCAAAGGTCCACTTGCAGATTCTACCAAAAGAGTGTTTCAAAGCTGCTCCATCAAAGGAAAGATTCAACTCTGTGAGATGAATGGAGATATCACAAATAAGTTTCTCAGAATGCTTCTGTCTAGTTATTATATGAAGACCTTTCGTTTTCCAACAAAGGCCTCAAAGCGCTCCAAATGTCTACTTGCAGATTCTACAAAAGAGTATTTCAAAACTGCTCAATGAAAACTAATGTTCAACTCTGTGAGATGAATGCACATATCACAAAGAAATTTATCAACATGCTTCTGACTTGTTCTTATGTGAAGATATTTAATTTTCCATGATCGGCCTCAAAGCACTCCAATTATCCACTTTCCTATAGTACAAAAAAAGTCTTTCAAACTGCTCAATCAAAAGTGAGGTTCAACTCTGTGAGATGAATGCACGTATCACAAAGACAGTTTTCAGAAGCTTCTGGCTAGTTTTTATGTGAAGATATTATCTTTTCCACCATTGGCCTCAAAGCACAACAAATGTCCGTTTTCAGATTCTACAGAAAGAGAGTTTCATGACTGTTCAATCAAAAGAAAAGTTCAACTCTTTGACATGAATGCACATACACAAAGAAGTTTTTCATAATGCTTCTGTCTAGTTTTTATATGAAGATATTTCCCTTTCTAACATAAGCCTCAAAGTACTCCAAATGTCCACTCCCAGATTCTACAGATGGAGTGTTTCAAAGTTGGTCTATCAAAAGAAATGTTCAACTCTGTGAGATGTATGCACACATCACAGAGAAGTTTGTCAGAATGCTTCTGTATAGTTTTTATGTGAAGATATTTCCTATTGAGCCGTAGGCCTGAAATTGCTCCAAATGTCCCCTTGAAGATTCTAGAAAAAGAGTGTTTCAAAGCTGCTCAATCCACAGAAATATTCAATGCCATGAGATGCATGCACACATCCAAGGGAGTTTGTCCGAATGCTTCTGTCTAGTTTTTATATGAAGGTATTTCCCTTTCCACCATAGGCCGCAAAGTGCTCCAAATGTACACTTCTAGATTCTTCTAAAACAGTGTTTCAAAACTGGTCAATGAAAAGAAATGTTCAACTCTGTGAGATGAATGCACACAGCAGAAAGGAATTTGTCAGAATGCTTCTATCTACTTTTTACGTGAAGATATTTCCTTTTCCGCAATAGGCCACAAAAAGCTCCAAATGCCCACTTCCAGGTTCTACTAAAAGAGCATTTCGAAACTGGTCAATCAAAAGAAAGGTTCAACTCTGTGAGATGAATGCACACATCACAAAGTTGTTTTTCAGAATTCCTTCATCTAATTTTTATATGAAGATATTTCCCTTTCCATCATAGGCCTCAAAGTGCTCCAAATGTCGACATCCAGATTCTACAAAAAGAGTGTTTCATAACTGCTCAATGAAAATTAACTTTCAACTCTGTGAGATGAATGCGCACATGAAAAAGAAATTTGTCAGTATGCTTCTGTCTAGTTCTCATGTGAAGATATTTCCTTTTCCACCGTAAGCCTCAAAACGTTCCAAAGGTCCACTTGTAGATTCTGCCAAAAGAGTGTTTCAAAACTGTTCAATGAAAAGTAAGGTTCAACTCTGTGAGATAAATGCACACATCACACAAATAAAGCTTGTGAGATAGCTTCTGTCTAGCTATGATATGAAGATATTTCGTTATCCACCGTAGGCCTCAGAGCACTCTAAATGTCCACTTGCAGATGCTACAAAAGAGTGTTTCAAAACTACTCAATGAAAAGCAAGGTTCAACCCCATGAGATGAATGCATCCATCAAAAAGTAGTTTGTGAGAATGCTTCTGTCTAGGTTTTATGTGAATGTATTTCCTTTCCAGCAAAGGCCTCAAAGTGCTCCAAAAATCCACTTGCAGTTTCCCCAAAGGAAGGTTTCAAAACTGCTCAATGCAAAGTAAGGTTCAAATACGTGAGATGAATGTACACATCACAAAGGAATTTGTCACAATCCTTCTGTCTACTTTTAATGTGAAGATATTTCCTGTTCCACCATAGGCCTCAAAGCACTCCTAACGTCCGCTTTCAGATTCTACAGAAAGAGTGTTTCAAAACTGGTCAATCCAAAGTAAGGTTCAACTCTGTGAGATGAATGTTCACATCAGAAAGTAGGTTGTCAAAATCCTTCTGTCTAGTTTTAATGTGAAGATATTTCCTTTTCCACCATAGGCCTCAAAGCACTGCAAACGTCCACTTTCAGATTCTACAGAAAGAGTGTTTCAAAACTGGTCAATCCAAAGGAAGTTTCAACTGTGTGAGATGAATACACATATCACAAGAAATTTCTCAGAATGCTTCTGTCTAGTTCTTATGTGAAGATATTTCCTTTTCCACCGTCGGATTCAAAGGTTCCAAATGTCCACTTGCAGATTCTGCAAAAAAAAGTATTTCAAAACTACATAATCAAAAGAAAGGTTCAACTCTGTGAGATGAATGCACACATCACAAAGACGTTTTTCAGAGTGTTTCTATTTTTTTATGTGAAGGTATTTCCTTTTCCAACATAGTGCTCAAAGCGCTCCAAATGGCCACTTGCAGATTCTACAAAAAGAGCGTTTCAAAGCTGCTCAATCAAAGGAAAGGTCAAACTCTGTGAAATGAATGCAAACATCACAAAGAAGTTTCCCAAAATGCTTCTGTCTAGTTATTATATTAAGATATTTCGTCTTCCACCATAGGCCTTAAGGCACTGAAAATATCTACGTGCAGGTTCTAGAAAAAGAGTGTTTCAAAGTTTCTCAATGAAAAGTAATGTTCAACTCTGTGAGATGAATGCACACATCACAAAGAAGTTTGTCAGTATGCTTCTGTATACTTTTTTAATGTGAAGATATTTCCTTTTCCACCATAGGCTTCATAGTGCTCCAAATGTCCACTTGCAGATGCTATAAAAAGAGTGTGTCAAAACTGCTCAATGAAAATTAAGGTTCAAATCTGTGAGATGAATGCACACATCACAAAAAATTTGTCGGAATGCTTCTGTCTAATTTTTATGTGAAGATATTTCCTTTTCCAACATAGGCCTCATAGCGCTCCAAATGTCCACTTGGAGATTCTACAAAAAGAGTGTTTCAAAGCTGCTCAATCAAAAGAAAGATTCAACTCTGTGAGGTGAATGCACACATCACAAAAAAGTTCGTCAGAATCCTGCTGTCTGGTTTTTATATGAAGATATTTCCTTTTCCACCATAGGCCACAGAGCACTCCAAATGTCCCCTTGCAAATTATACAGAAAGAGTGTTTCAAATCTACTCAATCAAATGAGAGATTCAGCTCTGTGAGGTGAATGCTCACATCACAAGGACGTTTCTCAGAATTCTTCTCTCTAGTTATTATATGAAGATATTTCATTATCCACAATAGGCCTCAAAGAGCTCCAAAAGTCCACTTGCATATTCTACAAAAAGAGTGTTTCAAAGCTGCTCAAAAAAGAAAAGTTCTACTCTGTGTGACATGAAAGCACACATCACATTGAAGTTTCTCATAATCCCTCTGTCTAGTTATTATATGAAGACATTTCGTTTTCCACCATAGGCCTCAAAGTGCTCCAAATGTCCACTTGCAGATTGTACAAAAAGGGTGTTTAAAAATTCTTCAATGGAAAGTAAGGTTCAACTCCGTGAGAAGAATGCAGATATCACAAAGAATTTTGTCAGAATGCTTCTGTGTAGTTTTTATGTGAAGACATTTCCTTTTCCAATTTGGGCCTCTAAGTTCTCCAAATGTACACTTGCAGATAGTATAAAAAGGCTGTTTCAAAACTGCTCAATGAAAAGTCAGGTTCAACTCTCTGAGATGAATGCACACATAATGAAGAAGTTTGTCAGAATTCTTCTGTCTAATTTTATGAGAAGATATTTCCTTTTCCACCATAGGCCTCAAAGCACTCCAAATGTAAACTTGCAGATTCTACAAAAAGAATATTTCAAAGCTGCTCAATCAAAAGTAAGGTTCAACTCTGTGAGATGAATGCAAAAATCACAAAGAAATTTGTCAGAATTCTTCTATCTAGTTTTTATGTGAAGATATTTCCCTTTCCAACATAGGCCTCAAAGCACTCCAAATGTCCACTCGCAGATTCCGCAAAAAGGGTGTTTAAAAGCTGCTCAGTCAAAAGAAAGGTTCAACTCTATGAGGTGAATGCACACCTCAAAGAGAAGTTTGTCAGAATGCTTCTGTATAATTTTTATGTGAAGATATTTCATTTTCCACCATAGGCCTCAAAGCACTCCAAATGTCTACTTGCAGATTCTTCAAAAAGAGTGTTTCAAAATTGTGCATTCAAAACTAATTTTCAACTCCATAAGATGAATGCACCCATCACGACGAAGTTTGTCAGATGTTTCTTTATAGTTTTTGTGTGAAGATATTTCCTTTTCCGCCATAGGCCTCAAAGCCCTCCAAAAGTTCGCTTGCAGATTCTACAAGAAGAGTGTTTATAAGCTGTTCAGTCAAAAGAAAAGTTCAACTCCATGAGATGAATGCACACATCACAAAGACGTTTCTCAGTATGCTTCTGTCTAGTTTTTATGTGAAGATATTTCATTTTCCACCATAGGCCACAAAGCCCTCCAAATGTCCACTTGCAGATTTCACAAAAAGAGTGTTTCAAAACTGCTCAATCAAAAGAAAAGTTCACCTCTGTGACAGAATGCTTCTAATTTTAATTGAAGATATTATATTTTTCACCATAGGCCTCAAAGCGCTGAAATGTCCACTTGTCAATTCTTCAAAAAGAGGGTTTCCAAACTACTCAATCAAAAGAAAGATTCAACTCTTTTAGATAAATGCACACACCACAAAGTAATTTGTCAGAATGCTTCTGTCTAGTTTTTATGTGAAGATATTTCCTTCTCCACCATAGGCCTCAAAACACTCCAAATGTCCACTTCCAGATAGTACAAAAAGGGTGTTTGAAAACTGTATAATCAAAAGTAGCGTTGAACTCTATGAGATGAAAACACACATCACAAAGTATTTTCTCAGAATGCTGCAGTCTAGTGTTTATGTGAAGACATTTCCTTTTCCACCATAGGGCACAAAGCTCACCAAATGTCCACTTGCAGATGCTACAAAAAGAGTGGTTGAAAGCTGCTCAATCAGAAGAAATATTCAACTCTGTGAGATGAAAGCACACATCAGAAAACAGTTTCTCAGATTGCTTCTGTCTAGCTAATATGTGAAGATGTTTCGTTTTCCATCATAGGACTCAAAGCCCTCCAAATGCCCAATTGCAGATTCTACAAAAAGAGTGGTTCAAAACTGCTCAATCGAAAGTTAAGTTCAACGCTTTGTGATGAATGCAGACATCACAGAGAAGTTTGTCAGGTTGCTTCCATCTAGTTTCTATGTGAGATGTTTCCTTTTCCAACATAGGACGCAAAGCACTCCAAATGTCCACTTGCAGATTCTACAAAAAGAGTTTTTCCAAACTGCTCATTCATAAGAAAGGTTCAACTCTCTGAGATGAGTGCACACATCACAAAAAAAGTTTCTCAGAATGCTTCTGTCTAGTTCTTAAGTGAAGATATTTCCTTTTCGACCATATGCCACATTGCGCTCCGAATGTCCACTTGCAGATTCTACGGAGTTTCCAAATTACTCAATCAAATGAAAGGTTCAACTCTCTGAGATGAATGCACACATCTCAAAGAAATTTGTCAGAATGCTTCTGTCTAGTTTTTATCTGAAGATATTTACTTATCCACTATACACATGAAAGCACTCCAAAAGTCCACTTGCAGATAGTATAAAAAGGATGTTTCAAAACTGGACAGAAACATTCTGACAAACTTCTTTGTGACATGTGATTTCATCTCACAGAGTTGAACATTTCTTTTAATTGAGCAGTTTTAAAAGACTCTTTTTGTGGATTCTACAGGTGTACATTTGGAGCGCTTTGAGGGCTACAGTGGAAAAGGAAATATCTTCACATAAAAATTAGACAGAAGCATTCTGACAAACTACCTTGAGATGTGTGCCTTCATGTCACAGAGCTGAAATTCACTATCGATTGAGCAGGTTTGAAACACTGTTTTTGTAGAATCTGCAAGTGGACATTTGGAGCGCTTTGCAGCTTATGGTAGAAAGGGAAACATATTCACATAAAAACTAGACAGAAGCAATCTGAGAAACTTCTTTGTGATGTGTGCATTTATCTCACAGATTTACACCTTTCTTTTGATAGAGCAGTTTTGAAACTCTCTTTTTGTAGAATCTGCAAGTGGACATTTGGAGAGCTTTGATGCCTATGGTGGAAAAGGAAATACCTTCACATAAAAACTAGACAGAAGAATTCAGGGAAACTACTTTGTGATGTGTGCGTTCATCTCACAGAGTTGAACCTTTCTTTTGATTGAGCAGTTTGGGAACATTCTTTTTGTAAAATCTGCAAGTGGACTTTTGGAGTGCTTTGTGGCCTATCCTTTGATTGAGGAGTTGTGAAACTCTCTTTTTGTAGAATCTGCAAGTGGACATTTGGAGTGCTTTGAGACCTTTGGTGGAAAAGGAAATATAGTCACATAAAAACCGGACAGAAGAATTCTGAGAAACTTCTTTGTGATGTGTGGATTCATCTCACAGAGTTGAACCTTTCTTTTGATTTAGCAGTTTGAAAACACTCTTTTTGTAGAATATGGGAGTCGGCATTTGGAGCACTTTGCAGCCTATGCTGGAAAAGGAAATATCTTCACATAAAATCTGGACAGAAGCAATCTGAGAAACTTCTCTGTGATGTGTGCATTCATCTCACAGAGTTAAAACTTTCTTTTAATTGAGGAGTTTTGAAATTCTCTTTTTGTAGAATCTACAAGTGGACATTTGGAGCACTTTGAGGTCTATGGTGGAAAAGGAAATATCTTCACATAAAAGCTAGTCAGAACAATTCTGACAAACTTCTTTGTGATGAGTGTGTTCATCTCACAGAATTGAACCTTTATTTTTATTCAGCATGTTGGAAAGACTCTTTTTGTAGAATCTGCAAGTGGGCATTTGGAGTGCTTTGAGGCCTATGGTGGAAAAGGAAATATCTTGCACATAAAAACTAGACAGAAGAATTCTGAGAAACTTGTTTGTGATGCGTGCATTCATCTCACATAGTTGAACTTTTCTTTTGATTGAGCAGTTTGGAAACACTCTTGTTGTAGAATCTGCAAGTGAATATTTGGAACTCTTTGTGGATTATGGTAGAAAAGGAAATATCTTCACATAAAATGTAGCCAGGAGGAAGCTGAGAAACATCTGTGTGATATGTGCATTCATCTCACAGGGTTAAACCATTCTTTTGATTGAGAAGCTTTGAAACTCATTTTGTAGAATCTGGAAGTCGACATTTGGAGCGCATTGATGTCTATGGTGGAAAGGGAAACACCTTCATATAAAAACAAGATAGAAGCATTCTGAGAAACTTCTTTGTGATGTGTGTATTTATCTCCCAGAGATGAACCTTTCTTTTGAAGGACCTGTTTTGAAAGACTCTTTTTGTAGCATCTGCAAGTGACATTTTGAGCGCCTTGAGGCCTATGGTGGAAAAGGAAATATCTTCACATAAAAACTAGACTGAAGAATTTTGATAAACTTCTTTGTGATGTCTGCATTCATCTGACAGAGTTGAACCTTTCTTTTGATTGTGCAGTTTGGAAACACTCTTTTTGTAGAATCTGCAAGTGGACATTTTGATCACTTTGTGGCCAATGGTAGCAAAGGAAATATCTTCACATAAAATCTAGACAGAAGCAATCTGAGAAAAAAACTTTGTGATATGTGCATTCATCCCACAGAGTTAAAACTGTCTTTTGATTGAGGAGTTTTGAAACTTTCTTTTTGTAGAATCTGCAGGTGAACATTTGGAGCTCTTTGAGGTGTATGGTGGAAAAGGAAATATTTTAAAATAAAAATTAGACAGAAGAATTCTGAGAAACTTCTTTGTTATGTGTGTGTTCATCCCACAGAGTTGAACTTTTCTTTTGATTGAGCAGTATGGGAACACTGTTTTTGTAGAATCTGCAAGTGGACATTTGGAGTGCTTTGTGGCTTATGGTAGAAAAGGAAACATATTCACATAAAAACTAGACAGAAGCAATCTGAGAAACTTCTTTGTGATGTGTGCGTTCATCTCACAGAGTTACACCTTTCTTTTGATAGAGCAGTTTTGAAACTCTCTTTTTGTAGAATCTGCAAGTGGACATTTGGAGAGCTTTGATGCCTATGGTGGAAAAGGAAATATCTTCATATAAAAACCAGACAGAAGAATTCTGGGAAACTTCTTTGTGCTGTGTGCATTCATCTCACAGAGTTGAACTTTTCCTTTGATTGAGCAGTTGTGAAACTCTCTTTTTGTAGAATCTGCAGGTGGACATTTGGAGTGCTTTGAGACCTATGGTGGAAAAGGAAATATCTTCACCAAAAAACTAGACAGAAGAATTCTGAGAAACTTCTTCGTGATGTCTGCATTCATCTGACAGAGTTGAACCTTTCTTTTGATTGTGCAGTTTGGAAACTCTTTTTGTAGAATCTGGAAGTGGACATTTTGATCGCTCTGTGGCTAATGTTAGCAAAGGAAATATCTTCACATAAAATCTAGACAGAAGCAGTCTGAGAAAAAACTTTGTGATATGTGCATACATCCCACAGAGTTAAAACTTTCTTTTGATTGAGCAGTTTGAAATTATCTTTTTCTAGAATCGCAAGTGAACATTTGGAGCGCTTTGAGGTCTATGGTGGAAAAGGAAATGTCTTAAAATATAAATTAGAAGAATACTGAGAAACTTATTTGTGATGTGTGTATTCATCTCACAGAGTGGAACCTTTCTTTTGATTGAGCAGTATGGGAACACTGTTTTTGTAGAATCTGCAAGTGGACATTTGGAGCACTTTGCGGGCTATGGTAGAAAGGAAAATGTATTCACATAAAAACTAGACAGAAGCTATCTGAGAAACTTCTCTGTGATGTGTGCATTCATCTCACAGAGTTCCACCTTTCTTTTGATAGAGCAGTTTTGAAACTCTCTTTTTGTAGAATCTGCAAGTGGACATTTGGAGCACTTTGATGCCTATGGTGTAAAAGGAAATATCTTCATATAAAAACTAGACAGAAAAATTCTGGGAAACTTCTTTGTGATGTGTGCATTCATCTCACAGAGCTGAACCTTTCTTTTGATTGAGCAGTTTGGAAACACTGTTTTTGTAGAATCTGCAGGCGGACATTTCGAGGGTTTTGCAGCCTATGGTAGAAAAGGGAATATCTTCACATGAAATCTAGACAGAAAGAATCTGAGAAACATCTTTGTGATGTATGCATTCATCTCACAGAGTTAAACTTTTCTTTTGATTGAGCAGTTTTGAAACTCTCTTTTTGTAGAATTTGCAAGTGGACAGTTGGAGCATTTTGTGGCCTATGGTAGAAAAGGAAATATCTTCACATAAAAATTAGAAATGGCCAATCTGAGAAACTTCTTTGTCATGTGTGCATTCATCTCACAGAGTTAAACCTTTCTTTGACTGAGCAGTACTGAACCTCTGTTATTGTACAATCTGCAAGTGGACATTTGGAGCACTTTGAGGCCTCTGGTGCAAAAGGAAATATCTTCACATAAAAACTATACAGAACAATTCTGAGAAACTTCTTTGTGATGTGTGCATTCATCTCACAGAGTGGAACCTTTCCTTTGGTTGAGCAGTTTGGAAACAGATTTTGTAGCATACGCAATTGGACAATTGGAGCACTTTGTGCTCTGTCGTAGAAAAGGAAATATCTTCACATAAAATCTAGAGAGAAGCACTCTAAGAAACTTCTTTTTGATGTATGTATTGATCTCACAGCATTAAACCTCTCTTTTGATTGAGCAGTTTTGAATATAGATATAGATTCTACAAAGTTTTTGAGGGACTTTCAGCTTGTTTTAGAGTATTTACTTATAAATTTTGAAATTTTTTTGCCGTGTGGTTCTTTACAATTTGCCATTTGTGCTTTATATGTGAGGCGTTAAATTTGTGTTCTTATTTGCCACTTCTGGAACTTTTGCTTTAAAGGATTTTTTTTTTTCTGTTAAATATGTGAGTTTCCTGTGAGCACTTTTGCTAGTACAGATTTTTTTTTTATTAATTAGTTTTTGGTGTGTGTGTTTTTTGTTTGTTTGTTTGCTTGTTTGTTTGTTTTGAGATGGAGTCTTGCCCTGTCACCCAGGCTGGAGTGAAGTGACATGATCTCAGCTCACTGCAATCTCTGCCTCCCAGCTTTAAGTGATTCACCTGTGTCAGCATTCTGAGGAGCTAGGATTACAGGCACATTCCACCATGTCCAACTAATTTTTGTATTTTTAGTCAAGACTGGGTTTCACTGTATTTGCCAGGCTAGTCTCATACTCCTGACCTCAAGTGATCCAGCCACATTGGCCTCCCAAAATGCTGGGCTTCCAGGTGTGAGCCACCATGCCCAGCCTCATTTTTTTTTATGTATTTTAATCCTTCTTCTATTTTCTTAATGTGCATGTATTTTAGAGTTATTGAAATCATCTATTTTATTTCCATACTCAATACTTTAGTAGAATTTTAAAAGTAATATTTTCATCCAATAAATACAGTATTGTGAATAGGTTAAACCTTGTATAGTATTGTCATTCTCTCTTTCATAAATTCTTCAAGAACTATGATATTGTTTTTCCCCCACCTGAAGAGAACATGCAGATAGTTTTTAAAAATTGTGTGAGTGGATAATCATTAAAATATAATTTGAAAGTATAGTAAAGTTCACAAATACAATTTCATATTTATATTTTGCATCATTTTAAAATTTTTATTTGCTGACACAGGAAATTCTGTATTCACCTTCATGTTAAATAGACACTTTTGAATCATTTTCAAGCATGAAAATATTCCAAGGCCAAGCATTAGTTCAGGAGGTAAGTAGAAAGCAGTTGCTATGTAGAAATATACATATTTATTGAAGGTATATTTAGAGACACTTTACAAGGCTTAAGATAATATTTTTGTTTTTATGGCTCTGGTGATTTATCATATTGTGACCAGACTGTAGCATCACTAGTTATAGTCACTAGGCTACCAAAGTCTCAGGACTGCAGTAATTATTATTGAAGAAAGTGGCAGTGTGCTTGGCTGTTTAAGGAGACTAGAGGACTTAGGAGTTTCCACCCAAGGCATAAGAGCCTGGTTTAGTGGGTGGCCTTCTTTTGCTGAAATAGATAAGATCCAGGAGAAGTGTGAACTCACTGTAGTAGCTAGGGCTTTGAGATTGAGTTTTGCTCTGTCACTCAGTCTGGATTGAAGTGGCTTGATCTCAGTTCACTGCAACCTCCGCCTCTCAGGTTCAAGCAATTCGCCTGCCTCAGCCTCCTGAGTAGCTAGGATTATAGGCACACACCGCTACTCCTGCCTAATTTTGTGTTTTTAGTGGAGAAGGGGTTTCCCCATGTTGGTCAGACTGGTCTCAAACTTCTGACTTCAGGTGATTGACCAGCCTCAGCCAATCAAAGTGTTGGGATTACAGGTATGAGCCACTACATCTTGCCCCCAATTTTTTTTTTTTTTTGAGACAAATTATTGCTTGGTCACCCAGGCTAGAGTGCATTGTCACAATTTTCACACACTGCAATTTCAACCTCCTGGGCTCAAGCTATTTTCCTGTCTCAGCTTCCCGCTTAGCTGCGACTACATGTGTGCAACACGACACCAGGCTATTTGTTGTTGTTGTTGTTTAGGGATGACATCTTGCTATATTGCCCAAGCAGGTATCAAATTCCTGAGCCCAAAGGGTTCTCCTACTTGAAGCACCAAAAGTGCTGGAATTGCAGGAGTGAGCCACTGCAGACAGCCTCATCACTCTTTAAACACATTTTAAATGCCATTCTTCAAAATGAACAAGTAAATTTTTACTTATGAAATTCCAAATTCCAAGTCAAGTTCAGCTTCACTTTCATAAAGAGGTAAAAAATACAACACAACAAAACAAAAACCTTTTCTTTTCTTTTGAAGTTAGCAAAGAGTTGGAAATCCAATCATCTCTACTTTGGTTTACAAAGTTGACTGTGAGAAAGATCTTCATATAATTTTTTTTCCAGATCTAAAATCCTATGAAGTTATCATCAGAACCATCATCTTATAAAACAAAAGTAAATCTCCTAGTGGGTCTCTTATGTAGATTAAACATCTTATAATTGGTAATGTATACAATTGAGATTATAGTTACTCCTTGAACCATAATATTAAAAATATGAACCTCATGTTTTTAGAACTGCTACCCTAATAAGAAAAGTAACCGCTGACCTGGTGTAATAATTTGTAGTCCAGAGAGCCAGCATTCTGAATTATTCAGGTTCTTCACAGAGCCTAAGGTTACTAAGAGCCGAATGGAAGTCTGGATGTCTTGGAGGAGTAGCAATGCCGGATCATTTCTTGCTGCCCCCCTCACCAACTGGAATCTCTCATGCAGTAAAATGGTAGACACTTTCACAACTCTCAGTGGTGTCCCAGGTTGTCTCAGGCCCAGAATCACAGCAATACCTTCAGGATTCCTGTGTGCATAGGCAAAGATTTATTATAGTACATTCATTAGAAAACCTGAACCTTATAAACCTACATTAGGTTTTCCAGCATATTTCTTTAGTCGTGATACACAAGGTACCTAGCTTATCTTCAGAGAAATCAGAAATCTATGAATAAAGAGTCCACAGACAATGAGATTGCAGAAGAATTAACTAACAGAGGTACTAGTAAGCCAAATATAGTGAGGCAATTTATTTTTAGCCAAAACGAAAATGTTATCTGTATAAGTGAGATGGTCATGCATTATAGAAGTGAATTTGGACAGAGAAACCTTCAGCAATGTAATTATGGGATAATTATAGGGTATGGGAAGAGGCAGGCACAAACTTACATGGTCCTTACACAGCGGGCAGCTGTGAGAACCCAAAAGCTGCTAACTATGGAACTGCTGCAGACCTGACTGCCACAGCTGATGATCACAGCCTGCCAAGGCCTGGCATATCATAGCGAAATCTAACCTGCCAAAGCTGAGGAGAGAATTAAGCTAATTGTGCTAATTTGAATAGAATTGCCATCTGTACACCATTTTTTAAAGTTTTAAATCCCTCCTATTTCTGCTAACCACGTCAGCATTGTTAAATATGACTAGCAAAGACAAACTTCTACATCTTTTGTGTTTATGCGTTTTTCTTGAAAAAAAGTGTTCCTCTCATTATCTTCCCAATTTCATAGTTTGTTTATGTCCTAGCTTAAGTTTCTTTAATCAAAATATTGGTAGTCATTCCAGCTTTTTCCTCCATTACAACATTTATTTATCTATGATTTTAGCTACTTAGAAGCCATTGAATTAGATAGGCAACAAAAAATACAGAGATTTAAAGATATTAGATAAATAATGAAAAATGTGGAGATAAATGTCTCTAAATTGGAGGAGGCTTATTTTCCTAAACTTATAATCTTAGTGAGTTACCAAACCAATAGTTTAAATAGAAAATTCAAGTTTTAGGTTCAGGAAAGAGCTCATATTTTTAAAATTATTTTGAAGTTCCTCAGAAAACTGAGTTGAAGCAATTCTTATTTATATATATATATATATATATATAGAGAGAGAGAGAGAGAAAGAGAGAAATGGTGAAGATAACCTGTCTATAGGAGGGGTAAGGAAGTATAGATACAATTAGAAGCATAACTAGGATCTTAAGTGTCGTTGTCTTTGAATTAGACTTTGGAGAATGTGAGCAAATAATTATGGCTTCCTTTATGTTTTAAATGTATTATTTACTGTAGCTACAGCAATAGGTGGTAGCTATAAAATAGCTGTGGTTAAGTACACAGTTAAAACATGAGACCAAAAGAGATCCCTCAATTTTCTAGGAAATAAGTGGAAGTACAGTAATGTGAAACAACCATTGCTAATATTATGATAGGCTTTCTGATAGCCAAGGGAAAGGGGAAACTGATAATTGCAATGTAATACAGTCTAGTACACCAGCACCGAAAACACGTTACATACCAACTACTATGCTGTTTCCAAACATCATAATGTCTTTAACTTAAAATATACTTAATTTAAAATAATTCAATTACAAATGTAATGTACTGTGTGGTAGTAAAGAAATGTCTTTGTGTTAGAGGAGTGTGTCTTAATGTTAGCCCTACTCATCATTTGCCATGAGAACCTGATCAATCCATTCTACTTATCTAGTATCAGAATATGCATTTAAGATAACTATAATAATCATGTTATATGATCTACATCATAGAGTAATCTATAGGGATACTGTGGAAATTGAATCATATGTTAAGTATGAAATGCCTTTGTAAGCCATAAGGAAAATAATTTTTATGATTTGGGAGATGAAAACCTCATGCAATTCTCAGGAAGATCTTTCTCTCCCCTCCTTCCTTCTATTCTTTTCTATTTTCATTGTCTTCTTCCTTTACTTCTCCAACCAAGTTTTTGAGCCTTACTCTGGAGCTGTGGCACAAAGATGAAGTATCGCTGAATAGAAGTGGGGTGGAGGTAAAAGCCGAGGCATTTGTAGAGGTAGAGACGAAAGGGAAACAGAAGCAGAGGCAGTCATGGGACTTTGCTAGTGCCAGGTTTCATGGCTAGGCCGTGTCACTCCCTTGAGTCAGAAAAAGAAAGGATGCACTTGGTTGAAGACATAGGGCCTTGTGCAATGCTCCTCAAAGTGATTCAAGATTCCCACTTACAAGTGTCCTTTTGCTGTAGATAGCACACCAAAGGTGTCCTTTTGCTGTAGATGGCACACCAAAGGTGTGCACAGGTCACCCTGCAAGAAACAAGAGACAAGATATCAATCAATATTTTCAAGGATGGCCAGAAGTAACTTTTGGCATTCAAGAAATTCCTCTTTCTCCCTGGCATACACACCCCATGAATTTGTCACCTTACAGCCAGCCTCCCCCACAGCTTTCTTCTCCTCCACACAAAAAATGAATTCATTCAGCTTGGGGCAAAATAGGGCACACATGCTGATTTGTAGGATGCTCAAGTGCCTTTTTTGTAGAATTCCAGGACTTCCTAATGAAAAACAGAGGAAAGTTGCTTGTGTTTGTTTCTTTTCAAATTTAGACTAGATTAGAGGGAGAAGTATGGTGAAGAGAAAGATAATTTTTTTATTATTCAAGAGAGGATAATATTCTCTTTCCAAACATGCTTCTCTTCCACCCCAGTGTCTTCTTCTTTACTCCCCCCTCATAAGGGACCAACTAGGTAGCCAGCAGTCATATAGTTGTATAAATTTATCCTGTTCCAGACTTTCCTCCGGGCATATAGTAAGGACCAGGGGTTGAAAGTGTAGTGGCTACTTCAGGAAGATCAACCCAGGCCCCAGAGCTTCCCTGGGACCTAGGTAGGGTATGGCACTGTAAACGCTGATAATCTGAGTTTGGGTAGAATCCAGATGACTAAGCCCCACTTGGACCAGGGCCAGGGCTCCTTAGCTTTTTCTGGGGGAAAAAAATTAAGGAAAAGTCTTATTTCCACATTTCAATTTGAATAAAGCCCTGGAGGTCACGTGAATCAGATGAAGTCCAGGTAAGTACCAAAGTACAAATATTACTTTAGAAACATTTTAGAGGATCATTTGAGACCTGGTGGGCAACACGATATCTCTTTATTTCTGCCAAAAATTAAAAAAAAATAGGCAGATGTAGTGGTGCATGCCTGTGGTCCCATGTACTCAGGAGGCAAAGGTGGGAGAATCCCTTAATTCTGGGAGTTTCAGGCTACTGTGAATCATGACACTGCACTCCAGCCTGGGCAATAGAGCAAAACCCTGTCTCTATCTCTCTTTCTCTCTCTCACACCCACAGACACAGACACACAAATAAAGAGAAAGATATTCATTAACAATCTCCATGTTGTAATTGCTTTAATAATGATCTTAACCTTGAAATGAATTACTCGGACTTACATAAAATTTGCACATTTGGCTGTGGTAAGGATCCACTGTTCATTTAGTATGGAGCCAGCACAGAAATGGGAGAAAGACTGCTGCACAGAAACAATCCAAGGGAATTCACCAATTTCTGCCTCCCAGAAGTTGTGACAGAGGGTGACATGGCCAGGACATAATCCACACTCTGCAGAAGGACTACACCTGTGGAATAGAATGAGATTAGTGTTACTACTCTCCCATTTCTATAATCTAATTTTAGGTTTTCAGGAACATGCTTGAAAATTCAGTATCTTCAATTCTGAGAAAATACTTGGAAATACACATTGTTCATCCTGCAATTTTAGATATACTACAGAGGTTATCTGCATAGTTTCCCTTCAAATAATAAAGTATATATAACATATCTTATTATTTATATCCAAGACATTATGCTATTATCCAATAGTGTGTGCATATATTCATATACCTCAAGTGGAATAATAAATCATTTCTAAGAAGTAAGACTACCTTTAAAATACTTTTCTCTGTATAGAATTTTGTTTATAAAACATAGCTCATAAATCCTGTTTGGCAAAAATAGACATTATCTCAATATTTAGACATCTCTGCTGATTCATACAATAACCTAAACTTTGGATTTGCAAAGGTCTGAGAACATAATTTCTGATGTTACAAACTCTGGTTTTAGGGTTCAACAAGGGTCTTCATACCAAGTACATTAACTCAAGCACATGAATAGATTAAAGGTGCTTGTTGTTTCATGAGAAATAACAGCTGACTTGAAGAGCCAGAAAGTCTGTAAACTTTCTTTCCAGATCACAGCTAGTTGACATTCCCAGGGAAACAATTGAGTTCTGAATGCCCAAGAGGTTGTTGTCCAGGCTTGGGTCCAGATTGAGATCCAGGCATCAGGAAAGGTTGTTTAGTTAAAAGTGTGGCTGGAGCAGTGTGCAAGGATGAAAAAGAATGAGAAAGAATGGACTCTTCAGCAAACGTTGAATAAGACATTTTCTGAAGAGGATTAGCAGAAGAGGCTATGGATAGGAGAATAGAAGAGGAGACAAGAGGAGAAATAACTAAGCAAGATGGGAAAATGCAGAATGAAGGGAATGTACAAGAAGAAAAGGTGAACAAGAAGATCATAACGTACGTGGAGATGGAAGAGAACAAGAAAGAGGAAGGAAAAAGGAGGAAGAAAGAGAGACAAGAGATGTACATGGAACATCAGGGCTTTCTTTTATCTTGATAATTTTTAATTTCCTGCCATAGTGCTGATAAAGAACTCTTCCAGGAAGTCAAGTGCTTGTAAGTTGGCTTGGTTGGAGAGAATTGATTTTATCTTGGCTTTCTGTTTCAGTTATCTCAGTTAATAAAGTGATAAAATACTGACTTGGGAAAGAAACAGTTTTTACTGACAGAAAGGGTACATGTTTAGACAAGGAACCAAAATGACTCATTAATAGTGTTTCTCCATTAGGCTCAATTTCAGGAGGAGAAAATGATGCAATTCTATCAGACTTATAATGGGTTCTGGGTCTTGGTCTTTCTGCTTCAGGCTGGATCCAGCTTCTTACTTTTCCAGCTTTAAAAACTGCAAAGGATTCAATAATATCAGCTTCAGACTGGATCCAGTGTGTGTCTGCTTGCATTATAGACAGTATCCAAGACATGAGTGTTCTTCCATTAAGCAAGGTCCATGTTTTGACTACTGGAGATAGAATCTTGGACCAGAATCTTAGTAGGAAGGTTTCAGACTGGATAAAATGGTGAATTATATCAACTTCAGGCTGGATCCAAGGACTGACTATTTGAGATTTTGAATAAGCCCATGATCTGCCTCTATTCATTTGAATGTAAAACAAAGATCTGACTATAGAAGTTTCCTGCTTGATCCAGGGTCTCACTGCTTGGGTTTCAGGGTGGGTCCAGGTTCGATATGCAGCAGCACTTTGCTGAGTCCAGGGACAAAATACAGCAACTTCAGTCTGGAGCCAGGGAGAGAGTAGATGACTTTAAGGATGAATTCAGGGTCTAATTGTATCACATTGAGTCTGTAAGCAAGATGTAACTCTATCAATTTTAGTCATGTTTCAGGGCTTTATTCCTCGGCTTACAGTCCAAATTTGAAATACTTCAGTTTCAAGTTGGTTCCTGGATCTTATTGAATTCATTTGACTCTGGAACCAGTATCTTATCAGTGTATTGGCTTCAGAGTGGGTCCAGGGATGAATTTCAGAGTAATTCTGTTGTCTGTGTAGCAGGTATATGCTGAGTCCAACGGTAATTTATGCTAACTTGATTCTGGGCCCAGGAGTGTGTCATTTGAGATTCAAGTTGGGTCTGGTGCCAAACTGCATTGTTTTGAGTTGGGAACCAACGTGTCAACATACCCACCTCAGGCCAGGTCCTAATTGCTTGAGATTCAGGCTCAGTACATTGTTTTATTTTATCAGTTTCAGAATGGGTCCAGAGTCTGACTGTATTGCTTTCAGCATAGATCCAAGGTTGCAGAACATCACCTTCAGACTAGGTCCAGGGTCTGACTGCATTCTTTTCAGATTGGTTCTGTGGGTGGATTATTTGCCATTCTGGCTGCATCAGGTAGTAACTGTTTGAGAATGACGTTGAGTAACATTTATTCTTACATTGTTTTGGGTCTGAAACCAAGCACTCAGAGTATTAATATCAGGCATGGTCAAGCATTTTGCTGCCTGCATTTAGCCTGATACAACAGTGTATCAGACAAGGACAGGGTCCAGGGTCTGACTGCTTGAAATTCAGCATGAGTCAAAGGTCTGATTGTATTAGTTTTAGCTCCAGTCTAGGGGTGGATTTTCTCTGTTTCAGTCCGGATCCATAGTTTTAGCGTATCAGCTTCAGAAATGGCCTGGGATCTCATTGTACCTATTTCAGATTGGGTACATGGGAAGAAGACATCAGTTTCAGATTGAATCCATGTTATAAATGTTGTAGTTCTATATTTGGCCCACAGTTCTATTTTACCATGTCCAAAGGGAGTAAATGTGCTCAGTGTTTGAAATTCTGGCTGAGCCCAAGGTTTTATTTTTTCTGTTCCAGTTTTAAATTAAATTCTGCTAAATAGTGCTTCTGATTGGGACCATGGTTTTGCTGCTTGTGGCACATGCACTATCGAGGATGTAAGTGTTCCAAATTCAGGCAAGGTCCATTCATTCATATTTTCAATTTCATGATGTGTCCATAAAATAGACACTTGATTTTCATCTTGGATCAAAGTTGTGTAGCATCAGGTTGAAGCAGTAATGAAACTCTATAAGTATTTTAGCTTCAGGCAGCGCCCAGAGTTTCTTAGCTTCAGTTTTAAGCATTGTCCAAAATAAGCCCATATCACTCTGTGTATATGAATTTACATCTGGAAAACTGTCATGAGTCCACTGTGTCTGTGGAAGCTGCAGCCTCTGTCCATGTGTTTACCACTGGAGACTCAGACTAGGATCATGTGGTGATTGATTCAGACACAGGTGGTGTCCAGGTTTTTCCTGCTGTAGAGATACCCTGGGTCCATGGTAACACTGAGGAAACTAAAGCTCATGCCCCTGGATTTTCTGCTGATGTTTCCTCATAGGTCCATGATATAAGTATATCAGATACAGTCTGCATCCAGGTAATTCCTACTGGAGACTCGGCCTGCAGCCACCGTATAATTTTGTCAGATACTGGCTGTGTGGAGGTAATGACTGCAGAGAATTCAGCCTGTGTCCACAGTGCAACTATATCAGATACAGAAGGTGTCCAGGGATTTGTTGGTAGAAGTAAAGCTTTGATCCACGGGGTGACTTGGAAGCTATTGCCTGTATCCACAGATTGACTGCTAGAGAGATACAGGCTGGGTCCACAATGATAATGTATTAGATATAGGCAGTATCCAGGGATTTACTGCTGATGATTCAAATTGGATAAATTTTATGTATGTGTCAGATACAGGCAGTATCCATGTAATTAACTCTGCAGATTCAGATTGGGACCATAATCTGGTTGTATTAGATGGAGGCTGTTCCCAGGCCTTTACTTTTGTAGCTACAGCCTGTGCCCAAATTGTAGCTGTATAAAAAACAGGCTGTGTCCAAGGATTTAGTGCTGGAAATTCAGGCTGGGTCCAGGGTATAACTTTGGAAGCTACAGCCTCTGTCCAGGTATATACTGGTAGACATTCAGTTTGAGTCCATTCTTTCAGTGTACTATGTAAACTTTGTGAAAAGAAAATTAATGATGGAGTTACAAGCTGTGTGCACAGTGTGAGTGTATTAGCAACACACTTTGTCCAGGGATTTACTACCAAAGTTTCAGTCTGGGTCCATGGTATGACTATATCAGTCTTAGCCTGTAACAGAAGACTTGGGGCTAGAGATTCAGACTCTGTCCAGATATTTACAGTTGGAGACTTAGACTGCATCATGGGATTTACAGCTGGAAATTCAGCCTGGTTCCAAGTCCTTACTGATGCATATTTCATTTGGGTTCATAGTGTGATTGCATCAGGTATAGGTTGTAAACAGAAATTGAGTGCTGGAGATTTTGTCTATGTCCATGTTATGACTCATGGACATGTATCAGCTACAGCCTCTCTCCTTTACTAGAGATACAGCCATGTACTGCAGTGTGGCTATACCAGTTACAGCCACTGTTAAGGGATTTATTGCTGGGAACGGATTCTGGATCCATGATGTGACTATTTCAGTTTAAGATTTTCTCCATGGATTTACTACTACATAGACATTCTTAGCCAATAGTTTCAGTCTATCAAGTAGAATATATGTGCAGAGACTGTTGATTTTAGAATGAGCCTCAGTCCACAGTAAGACAATTTCTGTTTCAAGCTTTGTGGAGGGATTTACTCCTACAGATTCAGCTTGGTTCAGTGGTGTAACTGCAGCAGGTATAGGATGTGTCCACTCATTTACTTTTGGAGATTCAGCCTCAGCCCACCATGTGAACATATTGGTTTCATATTATTTCCAGAGATTTATGGCAGATGACTTGACTTGGTTCCATAGTTTGATTGTATAAGCTATTGCCTGTGTCAAATGCTTTACTGCTGAAGACTCAGCCTGGGTCCATGGTATGAGTGTATCAGATACAGATTGGAGCCAAGGCTTTACTGTTAAAAATTCAAACTGAGTCCACGGTGTGTGTGTATCATCTGCAGGTTCTGTCTGGTAAACTACTGCTGGAGATTCAGCCTGAGGCCATGGTGTGTCTGTGTCATACATAGGCTGTGTCCAAAGATTTCCTGCTGGAGATTCAGACTGTGCCCATTGTGTGACAGAAGCAGCCCAAGGCAGTATCCATGGATATCCTGTGGTTAATTCAGCCACTTTCCATAGTGTGATGGTATTGGCTATGGACATTGTCCAGGTATTTACTGATGGACATTCAACCTGGGTTCAAGGTATGACCATGGAAGATATAGGCTGTGTCCATGGAATTACTGCCGGAGATACAGCCTGGGCCCATCGTGTGACTGTGGAAGTTAAAGGCTGTGTGCACGGATTTACTGTTGGAGACTCAGCTTGTGTCCACAGGGTAATGTTATCAGATTCAGATAGTGTACAGAGATTTACTGCTGAAGACTCATTTTGGGCCCATGGTTTGTTTGTATAAGATAGATCCTGTGTAAATGGATTTATTGCTGGAGACTCATTCTGAATCCATGGTATAGTACTGTCACCTACAGACTTTGTCCAGGGATTAATTGCTGGAAATTCAAGCTTGGTCCACAGCTCGTCTGCATCAGCTATTGTCTGTGTCCATGAATTTAGTGCTGGAGAATCATTCAGCATTCCCTGTGTGACTGTATAAGTTTCAGACTGTGTCCAGGCATTTCCTTCTATAAATTCAGCCTGATTCCATGGTAGGACTATAACAGCTTTAGCCTTTCTCCAGGGATTCATTGCTGGAATTTTACCTGGAATGCATGGTTGAGTCTGAGATACTGGTGGATGTTCAGCGTGGGCCAATGGTAGGAAAATATCATGCACCCAGGGACTTACTCCTAGAGTTTCAGCCAGAATCCATGTTGTGAGTATATCAGTTTCAGATTGTGTCCAAGGATTTAATTATAGAGATTCAGCCTGGATACACACTGTGACCGTATCAGTTATAGGAGAGTGTATCCATGAGTTCATCACTAGTGATTCAGCATGGGTCTCTGGTGTGATTATATCAGTTTCCAACTATTTCCAGGAAGGTATTGCTGGAGACTAAACCTGGGTTCACAGTGTTATTGTTTCAGTATCAAACTGTATCGAGTAACTTACTGCTGGTAAATAAGCCATGGTACAAAATGAGACTGGATTAAATTCAGATAGGAGCCAGGTATTTCCTCCTAGATATTCAGGCTGCAACTTTGTCCAAGGATTTATTGGTGGCATTTCATCAAGGATCAATGGTATGACAGTTTCAGCTATAGCTTTTGCCCAGGGATTAATTGTTGGAAATCTGTCCTGGATCCATTGTTTGACTGTCTTAGCTATAGGCTCTGTCAAGGGAAATAATACTGGAAACACTTCTTGGTTCCAAATTGTGACTTTATCAGATACAGAATGTGTTCAGAGATTCACTGCTTGAGATTTGGCAATAGTCCACAGTATGATTGGATCAGTTTCAGACCGTCTCCAGGATCTTCATCCTTGAAATTCAGTCTTTGTCCATATTGTGACCATATCTGCTAACATCTTGGTCCAATAGTTTACTGTTGGAGTTTCAGTCTGGGTCTACAGTGGGACTGTGTGAGCTTCAGATTATGTCCAGGGATTTAATTCTTGAGACTCTCCCTGCATCCATGGTGTTAATATAGTAGCTTTATTTTGTACCCAGCAGTTGATTACACCAATGTCTTCCTGAATCCAGTGTCTCAAATGTCATCTTCACCTTGGGTCCAGGATCTAACTTTATCACTTTCAACCTCACCCCAGTATCTAAATGCATAGTTTCATAACATATCCAGTCTCTTAACTTCTCAGCCACAGTTTTTTTCCAAAACTAAGCTATTTCAGTTTCAGATGTATCCAAAGGTAATCTGTCAGAGTTATTACTGGTTCTCTATGCTCTGTGAATGTCTCTGCTTGAGACTGAAATAAAAGTTTGATGGTATCAGCTTCAGAGTGATTCCAGGGTCTGGATCTTTCACCTTCAGGTTGGGGCCCAGGTACCGTTTCCATTCCTGTTTGGGCCCTGTACCTAATTGGTTCCTTTTCTGGTTGGGTCCAATGTTTTTCTTTCCATTCTTCAGTCTGGGTTCTGGGCCATAATATTTTAAATTTATGCCAAATCCAGGGTCTCATTCTTTGAGTTTCAGTTCATAACAATGGTTTAATTGTATCAGCTTTCAGGCAAATCAAGAGTCTTCCTGACTGAGTTTCTGGCTAGATCCAGGTTTGGACTATGGCTGATTCAGGCTGACTCCAGGGTCTGATGGTGTCAACTTTAGAGTAAATTAAGGGCTCAATTATGTTCATAACAGGAGATATTAAGATCCATGTCTGCATCAGGGGTTTGAGTATAATAGACTCATGTTTATTCAACGTACTAAATCTATCCATTTGATTTGAGGGCCTGATCGTACTGGTTTTATGTTGTGTCTAAGACCTAATATTGTCACCTTTTGACTTAGCACATGAATATGGAGTATGCAGTAGAGAAAAAATCCAGAACTCCAGAACTGAACTGACTCATGTTCCATGAGAGTCCAGTATCCATCTGTCCTTTCTATAGTTTCTTGGGATCCAAATACATTCAAGAGTGGCTGACACCATGGTTCAAAGGTATGGGTTACTGTGGGATACTGAGATCCATCTTCACTGAGAGATGAATGAGTCCATATTTCAATTTTATTAACTGTGAAAGGTACTGGTGGAATCTGGTCGTAAGTTACTGGTTTAGCACCAGGGTTAACTCTATGAGCTACATGATACTTTTCATTTCTAATACACTCTTCGATGGATTGAATCTGCATCACAGTTCCTGTTTTAGAAGACACAAATTTGTTTCCAAGTTTCAACTTCAGAAGTAATTTCTAGCCAAGGTCTAGCTACAAGTTGTCCATGAGATGGGACATTAGTAGATTGAACTTGAAACTGACCAGTATCCATCTTAGAAGGAACTTGAGATCCACCTAGGCCACTTGAAAAGGGAAACCAGGATCCACCAGCATTAATTAATGGTAGAGTATGAAGCAAAATTATACTGGCTAATGTATTAATCCTCGATCTTGCTGAATCAGTCACAGTTTGATGTTTATATTTCATTGTATGTTTCTGCAGAAGGTTCCAGGGCATAGGTATAATGGCAGTTTGGGAACTCTGGGGTCCAGAAAAAAAGAAATATTGAGTAGTGTTCATTTCTAGGGTACTGCAGCATTCAGGTCTATTGGGATTCAGCCACGGTTTGGCAACAGGAGAAATCCTGGATCATACCATTGGGAATTTGCTAGCAGAGGATACATGACCACTTGGAAAGTGTAATAGTGTATTGGCATGAAAAAAAGTCTGTATTATTTGAATCAAAAAACATTGAGTGGGGATTCTGGTGCTTTCTGTTCACTGGGGAAGTGCTTAATCTTCTCCTCCATGTTTGTACTGAGAATCCATGGAAGACCAAACTAGCAGATCCTGTGTTAGAACTAAATATGTTTTGTGGAGTATCTTCTACTCCAGGAGGAAAACTGCAGGGTAGAGAAAATAGAGGACCTAGTGATTTCTGGGATGCTTGATAAGCCATCTCATCCAAGATATGTATGAAGCTGTCCTTATGACAAGAACAGGGTCATAAAAGGCTTCAAGGGTATCGCCGACCAGGCCTATGAGTTACCAGTGACCGCCAAAGAGGCAAAGAACAGGACTACCTTGCTGTACCTGAGTGGGTGGAAACAAAGGTAATTATATATATTAGAAATACATATAGACATATAGTATAAATGTATTAAAATATATAATGCATAAATTACATATATACAATACATATATTAATTATAAAATACACAGATACATATATGTTTATAAATACTTATATTTATAAATTAGTTACATAACATATGGTTTATATGAATATTAAATTATAAGTATAAATTATACTTTCCTATTACATGTAAATTTCATATTACTTGATGGACAGTAATAGATATTCCATGGTACATACTTCAAGAGTTCCATACAACACTCAGGCATAAATAATTCTAACTCTGGTTAAAAGAGTAAAATCAAATATTAGAGGGAAATTAGAGGAAAATTCTAAGCAATAAAAAATCACCTACATACTCAACATGATTATCTGAATATTACTTATGACCTTAATCAAGTAATTTTAGGCAAAGCACAACTTACACAGTCATATGAAATGACTGTTTGTATCACCTCCTCTGCCACTAGGTTTTTTGAAGCCATCATAATTTGTTTAGTCTCTGCTTGATTCTGATACCCAATTGCAGCTTACAGTTTATTCTCCTTGTAGCCAGAATTACACTCAGAGTAAAAGCACTTACTCTAAAATTGACTACAGAATTAGAAGTAAAACACTCTCAACAGATTCAAAAGAACAGAAATCATAACAAAACAGTGCAATCAAATTAGAACTAAGGATTAAAAAACTCACTCAAAACTGCACAACTACATGGAAACTGAACTACCTGCTCCTGAATGACTACTGGGTAAATAACAAAATGAAGGCAGAAAAAAAGATGTTCTTTGAAATCAATGAGAACAAAGTTATAACATACCAGAATCTCTGGGAAACATTTAAAGCAGTGTGTACAGGGAAATTTACAGCACTTAATGTCCACAAGAGAAAGTAGGAAAGATCTAAATTCAGCACACTAATATCAAAATTAAAAGAGCTAGAGAACAAGAAAAGCAAGAGCAAACAAATTGAAAAGCCAGCAGAAGACAAAATAACTAAGATTAGACTAGAACTGAAGGAGATAGAGACACAAAAAATGCTTCAAAAAATCAATGAATCCAGGAGCTGGTTTTTTGAACAGATGAACAAATAGATAGACCACTAGCCAGACTAATGCAGAAAAAAAGAGAGAAGAATCAAATAGACACAATAAAAAATGGTAGGTGGATATCACCACTGATGCCACAGAAATACAAACTACCATCGGATGATACTATAAACACCTCTACGTAAATAAATTAGAAAATCTAGAAGAAATGTATAACTTCCTGGATGCACACACCCTCCCAAGACTAAACCAGGAAGAAGTCGAATCCCTGAATAGACCAATAACAAGTCCTAAAATTGAGGCAGTAAAAATAGCCTACCAACCAAAAAAAAAAAAAAAAAAAAAAAAAAAGTCCAGGACTAGACGGATTCACAGGTGAAGACTATCAGAGGTGCAAAGAGGAGCTGGTACCATTCCTTCTGAAACTATTTCAAACAATAGAAAAAGAGGGAACCCTCCCTAACTTATTTTATGAGGCAAGAATCATAGTGATACCCAAACCTGTCAGAGAAACGCAAAAAAAGAAAATTTTGGGCAGGCCAATATCCCTGATGAACATTGATGCAAAAATCCTTAATGAAATACTGGCAAACCAAATCCAGCAGCACATCAAAAAGTGTTTCCACCACGATCAAGTCAGGTTCATACCTCGGCTGCAAGGCTGATTCAACATTCTCAAATCAATAAACATAATCCATCACATAAACAGAACCAGTGACAAAAACCACATGATTATCTCAATAGATCCAGAAAAGCTCTTCGACAAAATCAACACCCCTTCATGATAAAAACTCTCAATAAACTAGGTATTGATGGAACGTATTTCAAAATAATAAGAAATACTTATGAGAAACCCACAGGCAATATCACACTGAGTGTCAGAACCTGGAAGATTTCCCTTTGGAAAGCTGCACAAGACAAGGATGCCCCTTCTCTCACCACTCCTATTCACCATAGTATTGGAAGTTCTGACCATGGCAATCAGGCAAGAGAAAGAAATAAAGGATATTCAAATAGGAAAAGAGGAAGTCAAGTTGTCTCTGTCTGCAGATTACAAGATTGTATATTTTGAAAATCCCACTGTCTCACCTCAAAATCTCCTTAAGCTGATAAGCAACTTCAGCAAAGTCTCAAGATACAAAATCAAAGTGCAAAAATCACAAGCATTCCTATACACCAACAGCAGACAAACAGCCAAATCATGAGTGAACTCACATACACACTTGCTAAAAAGAGAATAAAATACCTTGGAATACAACTTGCAAGGGCGAAGAAGGACCTCTTCAAGGAGAACTACAAACCACTTCTCAAGGAAATAAGAGAAGACACAAATAAATGAAAAAACATTCCATGCTTATTGGAGGAAGAAGCAATATCGTGAAAATGGCCATAATGCCCAAAATAATTTATAGAATCAACACCATGCCCATGAAGCTACCATTGAATTTCTTCACATATTTGTTAAAAACTATTTTAAACTTCATATGTAACCAAAAAAGAGGCCACGTAGCCAAGACAATCCTAAGCAAAAAGAACAAAGCTGGAGGCATCATGCTACCTCACTTCAAACTATAATAAAAGTCTACAGTAACAAGAAACGCATGGTACCAAAAGAGATATATAGACCAATGATACAGAAGAGAGGCCTCAGAAATACCACCACACCTCTACAACCATCTGATCTTTGAGAAACCTGACAATAACAAGCAATGGGGAAAGAATTCCCTATTTAATAAATGGTGTAAGGAAAACTGGTGAGCCATATGCAGAAAACTGAAACTTGACCCCTTCCTTACACCTTATACCAAAATTAACTCAAGCTGGATTAAAGACTTAGACGTTAGACCTAAAACCATAAAAACCCTAGAAGAAAACATAATACCATTCAGGACATAGGCATGAGCAAACACTTTATGTCTAAAACACAAAAAGCAATGGCAACAAAAGCCAAAATTGACAAATGGAATCTAAGTAAACTAAAGAGCTTCTGACAGCAAAAGAAACTATTATTAGAGTGAATAGGCAATCTACAGAATGGGAGAAAATTTTTGTGATCTATCCATCTGACAAAGGACAAATAACCACAATCTACAAAGAGGTTAAATAAATTTACAGGAAAAAAAAATAAACTAACCCATCAAAAAGTGGGCAAAGGATATGAACAGACATTTCTCAAAAGAAGACATTTTTGCAGCCAACAAACATATGAAAAAAAGCTCATCATCACTGGTAATTAGAGAAATGCAAATCAAAACCACAACGAGATACCATCTCATGACAGTTCCTCTGCAAGAGGAAGTAGCAGAAGAACAAGAGGGTGGCTTCCCTCACATGAAGGACATGGGTAATGTTTGAAAATATAAAGATGGAACCATAGGACTGAGAGAAAATAAGTTTGAAGGTATCGGAATTTCTCGATTTTTTTATTTCCTTTA
This sequence comes from Pan troglodytes, assembly GCF_028858775.2. Classification (NCBI taxonomy): domain Eukaryota; kingdom Metazoa; phylum Chordata; class Mammalia; order Primates; family Hominidae; genus Pan; species Pan troglodytes. The sequence continues at coordinate 14,448,152 of NC_072422.2, forward strand.
TGAACAGAAAATTAATTTATTGATAAGCAAAATTATTTCTAAGTACTAAAGGTGTATTATAAGAATGATTGAACTAGTATCTAAAATTTGTTTTAAAATTGTAATAACTTTGTATTGAAACACCACAAATTTCAAACTGAATTGAGTTTATGTATGCCGATTGCCTATACTCAACAGGTTTTCTGAAGAACTGATTTATATTTATTATACCTTAGAGTTTTCTACTTTAGGGCCCAGAACTTCATATCAGTTGTGTTATCAAAATACAATGGAATATTAAAAATATATATATATACATATTGGATAGGCTGGTAAAGGTGGCTCACACCTGCCATCTCAGCACTTGGGGAATATGGGGCGGGTGGACCACAAGGTCAGGAGTTCCAGACCAGACTGGCCAACATGGTGAAACTCTGTCTTTCCTAAAGATACAAAAATTAGTCTGGCATGGTGGTGTAGGATTGTGAGGATGAAGTGAAAAGATACAAGTCCATAGTCTTGTGTATCTTACTGTCCAGGTGTGATGGCTCAGGTTTTTGATTTCAGCACTTTGGGAGGAGGAGGCTTGCAGATCACTTTACTTCAGGAGTTCAAGACCAGGCTGGCCAACACCATGAAACCCCATCTCTACCAAAAATACAAAAATTAGGCTGGGCGCAGTGGCTCACGCCTGTAGTCCCAGCACTTTGGTAGGCCGAGACGGGTGGATCATGAGGTCAGGAGATCGAGACCAACCTGGCTAACACGGTGAAACCCTGTCTCTACTAAAAATATTTAAAAATTTAGCGAGGTGTGGTGGTGGGCACCTGTAGTCCCAGCTACTAGGGAGGCTGAGACAGGAGAATGGCGTGAACCAGGGAGGCAGAGCTTGCACTGAGCCGGCAGAGATTGCGCCACTGCACTCCAGCCTGGGTGACAGAGCAAGACTCTGTCTCAAAAAAAAAAAAAAAAAAAAAAAAGCCGGGCTTGGTGGTGCACGCCTGTAGTACGTAACAGTTCATTGAGATGCTGAGGCTGCAGTGAGCAGATATTGCACCATGCACTTTAGCCTGGGTGACAGTGCGAGACTCCAACTCAAAAATAATTATATAAATCAACAAACATGTAAATAATAAATAGGGCATCCTTCAGTTCAAGCACTAATCGTTTCTTTTTTCTTTTTTAGAGGCAGGGTCTCACTCTGTTGTCCTGTTTGGACTTCAGTGACATCACTGTAGCACACTAGCCTTGAACTCCTGGGTTCAAATGTGCGAGCCTTCCATTTCAGCCTACCCAGTAGCTGAAATTACAGACACACACCACCATGCCCAGATTTTGTGTTTGTGTGTGTGTGGTAGGGACAATGCTTTGGATATATTGTTCAGGCTGGTCTCAAACTTCCAGGTTTAAATGATCCTCCTTCCTTAGCCTCCCAATGTGTTGTGATGTGATTGTATTAGTGAGCCACTGAGTCTGGAATATCAATTATTGGTATGAGTGACATTCCACCTTTGCTCTTTTAATTCTTTTGAGATATACAATAAATAATTATTAAGTGTAGTCATCCTGTGCTACTGAACACTAGATCTTATTCCTTCTAAGCAACCAGAACTTAACCCATCCCTATCCCCTCTTTCATCCCTTCCTTACCAGTACACATTGCTTGTGTCAGAATATCACATGTATGCCAAAAGTATCTACAACTGTTAGTTCAAGATTTTAAAAATAAGTTTAAAATTAATAAAAAGTGTATATCCAACAAGGTGATAAAATAGGAGGCTCTAATTTGTTCCTCCATCCACAAATGCAACAAATAAAAAGCCACACCTACGTTAATTCCCTATGAGATAAACTCAGAAACTAGTTTTGATACTCTTGCACATAGGATTATGAAAATAGTCACATAAAAGACATAAGAAAAACTGAATCATGGTCTTATTCTAGAGTTTATGTCTGACACAGTGCCCTAGAATCAATAGGGAACTGTTAATTCACAGCTTCTCTCAGAGGACTGAAGCATTAATCCACACATGTAATGTGGATTCACTATTTCCTGCATTCCATGGAGGACAAAGAGCTGGTTGTCATATGTAATGTGGATTAATACTTCAGCTGCTTCTCAATGAAATGATTCCTAACTTGCCTATCTCTGGATTCTAACACAGACTGGCATTCGTAACTCTCCTAAGGTCTCCAAGATAAAAGAGGGATTTAAATAGACATTCAAGCACTTGCAAAACTGTTTCCTTCTGGCTTACTGGATCTCAAGCAGTCAGTGAAACTCAGCTCTCACTTTGTACCTTGAAGAACTTAGATTGTACATCTAGTGCCATGCCTTTTTTTTTTTCTTTTTTCTTTTGGGACAGACTCTTGCTCTGTCATCCATGTTGGACTGCAATGGCACGAAGTCGGCTCACTGCAACCTCTGCTTCCCAGGCTCAAGTGATTTTCATGCCTCAGCCTCCTGAGTAGCTAGGATTACAGGCATCTGCCACCATGCCAGGCTAACTTTTGTATTTTGTAGTAGAGACATGGTTTCACCATGTTGGTCAGGCTGGTCCTGAACTCCTTACCTCAGGTAATCCACCTGCCTTGGCCTCCCAAAGTGCTGGGATTCCAGGCATCAGCCACTGCACCTGGCCATATCTTGACTTTTATAGCTTTTGCCCAGGTATCTTACTTCTAATTTTGACTTTTGGATCTGTCAAGGTCCTCTGAGAGCAGACACATAGGCATTTCTCATCAGTCTTCATCATCTCTCACTCTAGGAATATACTGAGCTTCTAAATTTTCCTTCCAAGAAGTCAAACTAACCAACTATGGCCCTGACTTCTCAGGTTGCTGCCTAAGTGCTCCAATACTAACTTGCCAATCTCTGGAAGCTAATGAAGCCCAGCTTTTTGTAGTTGCAGGAGTCCAAAGAGGAAAAAGGAGTTTTACAATAACTGCATGATTTTTAAACTCGCCTGTTGATAGTTTGGACATTTGTTCCTCCAAGCCTCAGGTTGAAATGTGGTCCTCCACTCTGTAAATGGCACATAGTGGGAGGTGTTTGTTTGTGTCATGGGGCTGGATCCCCCATAAATGGGCTGAGTTATTTTGCAAAACTTGCAAAGGTCTTGTAAGAAGGCCACACTCCCGTGCAAAAGAAAAAAAACTTAAAGTATAATAATAAAAGAAAAAAAAAAGAAAGAAAGTAAGAAACTTCTTCACAATTTCAGAGTTGAAGTAGTCTAAGTGCTTTAAGATCACTCAGCCAGGTGTGGTGGGTCACACCTGTAATCTCAGCACTTTTGGAGCCATGGCAGGTGGATAACAAGGTCAGAGTTCAAGAGCAGCCTGACCAACATGGTGAAAGTTCCTCTCTACTAAAAATGAAAAAATTAGCCAGGCCTCAGGGCATGCAGCTGTAATCCCAGCTACTCAGGGAACTGACGCTGGAGAATTGCTTGAACCCAAGAGGCAGAAGTAGCAGTAAGCTGAGATCACACCACTGCACTTCAGCATGGGTATCAGAGCAAGATTCCATCTAAAAAAAAATAAAAAATAAACAAACAAAAAAACAAAAAACAATTAAAAAACAGGCAAAAGAAAACCAGAGGAGTGCATGTTAAAGACAATCTGTTACTCATATAGAAAAAGAAGTGAGAATAGAAGTGTTTTTTCAGTCTCCTTCCTTTCAGTATGTGATCCAGGATGGAGACAAATACAGTAGGGGTGTTACGTACCTATTTTCTTTTCTTTGCTTCTGAATCCCAGCACCCATTTAAATGTGCCAACCATGAACACAGGCATGACACTCCAATCCATGGCAACAGGTAAACCAAATTTGGGGCCTTAGTTTTGCTTCCTGCAAGCAGCCTTAATCCTCTGTCTTTTATTTGCTTTTGACCCGCTAGACATGGGTGGTCTGTGTGCCTTTTTCAAGAAATGGATTTCAGGAAAAAGTATGTAATCGGGCAAGGCCACTTTAAATGAGGAGTGTGTTAGATGGAACTCTGCATCCTGCCATTATGGCCCATGCTAAAATATTTATCCATAGATAAATGGTTCCCATTAACTTCTGGACGTAAAGTCCCCTTACTAATTAAGTACTGTGTAAATAGGAGACAAAATAGATGCCTGAAAGGGACATGGGAACCAAATGGCCATTTTCCTGTCAGTGGGGCACTATCAAAACTAAAATTTGGCTACAGAAAACATCTTACTTTAAATTGCTAAAGGCAGAAACTTCTAAAAGCAGAAACTTAGTGCCTGATTTCTTTTTTTTTTTTGAAGTGGCTACAACTTTATTAACAATCAACAAAACACGTATGCACAAGAAACACAGCTCCACAGATTCACAGTTCAGAATTAAGCAGACACATTTAGAATAACCACTACTAATATAATAAAAGTAGACAAACTGGATGAAATGGAGATTGTAGCAAAGATTTAAATCTCCATAAAAAATCACATAGACATTCTAAAACAGAAATACAATAATTGAACTTACGTCACTGAATAGGTTTGCTTTAGTATAAATGTGGTAAAACAAGTTAACCTGAAAAGAGATTCATAGAAACAATATAAATTGATCTGTAGAAATAATCTCAACTGATGAGACTGAATAAAGCAGAACAAAACAAAAAAGACATTAGGCACAGTCAAAATTTCTACTATAACTGAATTGGACATAAAGACAACTGAGAGAGAATAGAGAATAAGCAATATTGGAAGAGCCGTTGGTCAAAAATTTTGTAAAATTGTTAAAGAATATTAACCTACTTGCAAGAAACTTAACAAAACCTAAGGAACATAATACAGATATAACCTTACCTGACCGGGTGATAAGCTGCTGAACTAAAACAAAAGTCTCAAAAGTAAGTAAAAGAGCACAAATAAGTATTCCAAGAAAAACTCTGGAAGCTGGAGACAATGCAATTAAGTTTTAACATGCTGAGGGGCAAGTTTGCCATATTACGTGGTTGCTCCTTGAACTGGAGGGATGCAGCCTGCAGGTAATAAGGAAATTCACTTTTTCTGGAATCATCTTGGGGGGCCAGGAAGTGCTCCCCAATGTCATTCCCTAGCCTCATGAATGCCAGGGCTCCACTGGCCAAAGCATGGAGGGATTCAATGGACCATAATCTTTCTGTCTGTTGAGTTTCACCTCTCTTAACTGAGAGGTTCTTCCTCATGCCTTGTCTTAACTTCACAGTTACAAAGTTAGAAGATTATAGACCATTTGCTTTGCAAAGCACTAAAGAAGTTGGGTCATCGCTTTGTTTTATAGTTGAGGAAATTGAGGTCATCAGAGGGATAGCAACTGGAAACATTCACTCTACATCAGAGTGAATCTATGATCTATAGCTTTTGGTACTTTACATCCATGATCTTTTGGTACTATACATCCATGATCTATAGCTTTTGGTACTTTACAGCTGGTCTACATTACCATCCTATCCTTCAGTTTTGTGCTAAGTGGAGATGAGGAAAAGCCATTTAAAATGATGTGCTTAATGGATTTCTTGGCCTTCCTTACTCTTAAATAGTAAGAGTAACTTGTAAGAAGATAAGTTTGTAATTTGTAAAATGTATTCTATGACTATGCCTTTAATTAAGGGTAGGTTTTATTCCATTAGAAACACATTACTTGCTAATTATCAAGCAGTGCTGTCCAATATGTGAGCAACCTTGAAAACAATAAAAAGAAGCAGGAGAAATTTGCTTTAATAATATATTTAAAGCAATACATCCAAAATATTATTTCAACATGTGTTCAATATAAAATATACTAATGAGATATTTCACGTTTAGTTTTTGCACTAAATTTTGAAATGTCATGTGTTTTCTTACATTTAAATCACATCTCAGTTCAGACAGGTCACCTTTCCAGTGTCAATGACCCCATGCGGCTGGAGAGTCCTGTATTGGACAGCATTTGGGAAATACAGAAAAGTTGATGAAAAAGCATATCTAAAGTCATGCCTACCAAGGACAAGCACTATCAATGTTATAATCTACTTCTGCCAGTCTTGTTCCCTCTGGGCATATTTTTTGGCAGGTGTTATACATGGTCGAGATGTTACTCTGGATTCAGATTTGCACTTTGCTTTGTGGTTGATTCTGATCCATACCTTGTTTGAGGGCCACTGGGATAATGGAAGAGTCAGTAGGCCTCACTTTAGTCCTGGTTATGCTGCCATGCAGCCACTTATTCCCCTATATGAGGATTTGTTCTTTATCTGTAAACTGGAGGCATTGAAGTACATGATCTTTGATACTTTTAAAGTTATTGTATTGAATCTGAAGTCAGCTTTAACCAAAGTCCAATAAACAGCTCTCTGCCGTAGCACTTAGAGAATAGGAAGAGAACAGTATTTTCAGACTTAAACTATGCTGTTGGGTTTCTTTTTCCACCAAGATTTTATGATGAACATTTTCAAACATATAGAGAAGTTGAAACAATTCTAGTCAACACTTACATACCTCCCACGTAGATTCCACTATTACATTTGCATTATATATGCTTCATCATTTTTATCTGTATCCATTCATCCATCTTACTTTTTGTGTATTTCGAAGTAAATTGCAGACACTCATGCATTCCCCTAGGTATACTCTTTTTTTACTTTTAAGAAGAGGTCTGGCCTCTTACACACCTGACCATGCTTCTGTGTCCTAATTTGACATGTTATTTTTAATAGCTGAGAAGCTTCAGCTTACTGATGATAGTTTGCAGATACTTATGCCCAGTGTATCAAGTGTAGTATTTAAAAATAAAGCTAAATGAATATAAGAGAAAAATAGAAGAGCGATTTGAGGCAGAAATGTGTCAAAACATAAGTTTTAACTTGTTACTGTTAACAAGGGTGATGATTTTGTCTTCTGAAGTGTTAATCTTAGGTATATCAAAAAATATATAAAACTTTTAATAAAGAATGGGATACTCTACTATTGTGCATATTATTTTTATTTCTGATGACATTTGTTTATGACTTTTGAGTGAGTCCTACAAATACAGTGAAAGAGATTAAACTAAATAAGGCAAAAGTAAAGATGAAATAAATATAACATATCTGGACAGAGCATTAATGTGGAGCCTAGCTGTGGAGAGAGAATTTGTTACTGTTTTTATAGTATAATACTTCGAATTTTTAATTTTTGTGATCAATTTGTAGTTGAAGTTTTTTAAAGACACCAAGTAGCAAAAGTTAAAATGAAAGCAAAAAGGAAGTGTGAGAAGGAATTAGCTGTGTTCTGGAGTGATTTTGAGAAAGTCTTGTCAAGCAAAACCTGAAGCCCTCACTCTTGGGGAAAATAATATCCTTGAGAGAACTCAAAAGCACCAAGAGGTGGTATTTGCAAATATTTTACTGTGTGGGTATTTTCTGCAGCCATTAGTAGATTGGCTCAAGATCCAGGACTGAGATGCTATAATTAATGAAACAAGGTCCCAGAAGAGCAGTAGGGACTGGGCCAAGAGTGCAAACAGAAAGAAGGATGGGCCTTGGAAAGCATACACAGATTTGCTTCCTCTGAGACTCAAGGAAAGGCAAGAATTGCAGAGGTGAACAGTCAAATTGGGATTCTGGGAAATACAACCTAACTAAGCTCCATCTTCTCTGGCAGATTAGAGGGTTAGATTATGGGTTTTAGGAGCATCTTGGAGATGTAGACTGGCTCATGTAAGGGAAGAACAGCTCTTTAAGGCAATGAGGACTGATCACCTCTATTGAGAGTGGCAGGTGGAAAAATAAGGATAGTCCAATAGTACAGAATTGCAGGATGAGGTTTCAGGTGGAAACTGGAAATGAAATACAGGTGATGCCATTGACAGAGCCATGGAAATGAGCAAGGGTCAAGGTCCCTGGAGTAAAGGAGTCACCAGGTTTGCAAGGGTCACCCATGTGGCCGTTTGTTCTGGCCACCAGGAAGTTAACTGGGCAAGAGATGGTGAGGATGAGGAGTGCAGGGGGTTCATGTGGGCAAGTGGGATTGGATCTATTCCTTTAAGAAATAACACTTTTCTTCCAGGGGTTTGTCTTAGACTACACTGGATTTACAGCAGTATTTTCAACCCACGTCTAGAACTGATGCTGCCAGATGTTAAAAGCAGGAAGGCTTCCCCCTAGCATCAACTCTTGCTTGGGGCTTCTCAATGAGACATAGTTGTTTAATGCTAAGGACACCCCCTCTAAAATTTTGTATAGCATTTCTGGGCATTGGGCTTTCTTCAGCTATAATGTCAGCAGCACAGATATTTGAGATGATTGGATGGTGTTTAGTCTAATAACTTCCATTTCAAGCTATGTGACAGACTAGATTCCAGTTTACTTAACTGTGAGTATCTGAAGGCTTTGAGGAAGCTTATCATCCTCATAAAAAGCACCATGTCTGTATTTCCTCACTGGAATGTCAAATCCCTTCTTTCTCTGATAAAACCATACTGTCTTTCAAGACCCAGCTTGGATGTCCCCTCACTGATGCATTCCCCAACTCCCACTGAGCGACCCATTTAGGCCTCATTCCTACATGCAGTCTATTTACCTCAGTTACAAAATTGTCATATCTTACTGTGATTGTTGCTCCCTGACTAAATGGTGAGGTGTTTAGAGATAAGGAGTATTTTTATATCCAGTTCCCAGTATGCTGCTTTACATGCAATGGGTAGTTAATAAATTGTTGCTCTGGGAAAACATAAATGGAAGGATGGTCCATTTATGTGAGAGTTCATAGGAGCTTGCTAATTCTAAGTCACAATGACGCATAAACTGAAACATTCACACAGCACCACCAGTAAAATGTGTGGTGATTTTATTCTTTTGGAGTTTTATTTCTGAATATACATTTTGTTCAATTTTCTTCCTGAAGAACTTACCAAATTTTAGTTAAGGGGGACAGGTGTGATGGCTCATGCCTGTAGTCCCAACACTTTGAGAGGCAGAGGTTGGTATATCATTTGAACCCAGAGGTTCAAAACCAGTCTGGGCAGCATGGCAAAAGCCCATCTCCACACACACACACACACAAAAATTAGCCGGACTTGGTGGTGTGTGCCTGTAGTCCCAGCTACTTAGGAGGCTGAGGTAGGAGGATTCCTTGAGCCCAAAAGGCAGAGGTTGCAGTGAGCAGAGATCTCACCTGTGCACTCCAGCCTGGGGAATTGAGCAGGACCCTGTCTAAAAATTTTTTTGTTTTGTTTTGTTTTGTTTTGTTTTAGATAAAGAACTGAGAGATGTTACAGCACTAAGTAGCATGTATTACATAAGGGATGTTAGGAATGTATGGTAATGAAGTTTAATAGTAATTAGGGGAGTCAATTTTTATGCAGCTAGAATATCTAGTTGAATAAGATTGAAAGTTTGCTTTTGAAAAAAGTTAAAAAGATTCCAACTCAAGGCTGGAATTTTATTATTTATTTATTTATTTATTTATTTATTTTGAGATGGATTCTCACTCTGTAACCCAGGCTAGAGTGCAGTAGCAAGATACCAGCTCACAAGAACCTCAACCTTCCAGATTCAAGTGATTCTCCTGCCTCAGTCTTCAAAGTACCAGGGGTTACAGGTGCCCACCACCATACCTTGCTAATTTTTGTATTTTATTAGAGATGTGGTTTTACCATGTTGGCCAGGATGGTCTCAAACTCCTGACCTCAGGTGATCTTCCTGTGTTGGCCTCTGAAAATGTTGGGATTACAGGTGTGAGCCACCACAGCTGGCCAAGTTCAATTCTCTTGAAGGTGAAATTGTCATCCTCAATGTCTGTACTTTGCTTTTCAGATTTAGAAAGAAGTTAAATTCATTTAAATCTATTTTGATTTCATTAGCTTGCTTGCTAAAAATGTTGAAACAAAATAAACTTATACTCAAAGGCAACATTTATTAAAAGATATGGATTTGCTAAGGGGAAGAGAAGAAGAGCTGACGCAGAGAGTTGAAGCTTTTAAATTGTAAGTAATGCAGGCTCATTTTGGATATTCAGAATGATGAGATTAAAAAGAATTACAAAATATATGTCAAAATATTCTAATGTTTATTGCCAAATAGAATTCTTGCTTGTAAAGGTTATATCACCTAGTATTAGATGGTACAATTGAAGAGTAACAAACACTAGGGTTTTGCTTTTGAAATATTAAACATTAAGATGAAAAGCAGAATGAGATAGTATAACCAGGCTACAGTAAGGCCAGACAGAAAATTTGGACAGGCTATTAATACTTGAAGAGATCATATGTTTTGCAGTCAACTTCAGTCCTTCAGGTCTGATAGTTTTGTGTGTTTATGTACAGTAACTGAATTCTGTATTTCCAGGCCTGCAGCTCTTACCAGTTCTATGCTCATAAAAAGAAGCATGGTGGTCTGAACTTACTTGCACTGGGTGAAGTTATTTCTTATGGGTTATTCACTTTTTCTAAGTGCTCACAAATGTTCCATCTTTCAGATCTTACCTAGGATTGACAGCAAGCTCGCCTGTCTGTAGTTTGTGCAAGAGGCCTTTGTTTCCACTGGGAATGTGCTGTTAATTGACACTCACAGATACTGTAGGAATCTTAGTTCATTAAAGAATTTGTCTCCATCTTTTTTAATGTTGTTTTCTCACTTCTATAGGTTTGATTTGTTTGATTTCAACTCTCTGCCAGCCTTACTCTCTTTTTTGCAATAATGAAAAGGTAAATTGATCAAGAGAATAGGAAAAAAAGAAACATTTGGGCAGAGAGAGTTCATCACTTCTTTAACTCTATTTTTTCTACTCCTGTTCCCTCTCCACCAGCATATAACCTAAATAAGGGTAATTTTTACCTCCCCATGGCTTTCCAGATTACCAGCAGAGGGAGCTAATACCGAGATCCTTTAACTGTTCTTAGACTAGTCAGTGTTTTGCAGCACTTCTCAGAATGGCTGGATCTCAGCATCTGTGAACTCACCTCCCTGGCTTGGGAATTGGTGCTCTGGTTGATCTGAAGTCTCACTATAACAACCGTTCTATTCTTAAGTATTTGAAAGCCCATATTTGGGCTTCCATATTTGGAAGATCCATCTATCTTTTGCCATCTCTTTTGGTAATTTTTCAATATTCAATCAATAGTTTTTGTTTCTTAGGGTTTTTGTATGTTTGTTTGTTTTTTGTTTTGTTTTGTTTTAAGAGACAGGGACTTCTTTTGTTTTCCAGAGTGGCCTCAAACTCTTGCGTTAAAGTGATCCTCCTGCCTCAGCCTTTTGAAAAGCTAGGATTAAGGTGTGGGCAACCCCACTTTGCTACATCTGATATAGTATTAAATGTCAAAAACAACTATTATACCTTAAATATCTATGGGGTAATTAATTAAATCCCACAGTAAGAAACAGCATTATAAAAAATCAAGTACCTAAATACACTTTTGTTGCTTTGTAATTAATGGGATCACTCTTTCATTCCAGAATTGATTTTAGCCATTTATCACCTGCAACCATTGTTTAAGTGTTGATCATCTTCTATGGGAAACCACTTCCTTCTTGAGACTCTCACACACCCCTTAGCAAGACACCACAACCCGTGGTGCTGCTACTTTCAATATACTGTAACTAGATCAGTTCATAAAATACACTGAGGACTTCTGGCCCTTTCCTTCTACTTCCCAGTAGTAATAGTCATGTAGCAGTTTTAGTCTGTTAAATTAAAAACACTTGTTTTTTCCTAAATTTGTTACGTCAGCTATTGTAGTTTATTTACTTTTTATACTTTTGCTAATTTCAGGACCCAGATGCTCCAGGAAGAAAAATATAAAAGTGTGAATGAGGCACTTAGGAGAAGGGGAGCAGAATATAAAGTTTCTTGGGAAGACCTATGACCAAAAGCTCAAGAGTGAACTTCAAAGTAATTGTTTAGCACTTCTGAAGAGGTGATATGTTTAAATTAAGTTAGTGGAAACATAACAAAAACTGAGGAAGTAGTCTATGATTAACATCCTATGCAAATTTTAGTGTTTGAACAAAAAATACATATTTTCATCAGTAGCCAATACTTTACTGCATATGAGTTAGGGTAGTTTTTAAAAGATAAGGTGTAGAGAAGCACATGCTCTGCTTTTCTTTCTCATGGCTTCTCTAACGTTTGTTCAGGGCTGTGATTTGTTTAATTTTCAGGGTACCTTGTGATTTGTTCAGCTTGCATAGTTGATAAGCTGTAAAATTTGAATTATAGTCACTTTTAGTGATCTTTTCCTCTATCCCACACATACTGCCACAAAGATGGGGATATCTAACAATATATAAATTATACTTAGTGGTCATAGTATTTGTCAGTGACCATGTGCCTTGCATTCCTTCATTATTCTGCAAAGCCGGAATCAAAAGAAAGGAGCTAAAATTAACTATGTGGGGCAAAAAATGATATAGGGAAAGGAAAATAAGGACAACTGTGTTTACTTTGACTTTTCTGTACTCTTAAGTTTTGTGTATCAGTGGATAATAGCTCAGTGCTAAGACATTATGCCCATATGGTAAATTTTCAGTGGGCGAGAAAGCGTCTGACACATAAAGAGTGCCCAGTTAATATTTGTTGTAAATGTGCAATAGGAGGAAATGACACAATTCAGGTCCTCTGGACATTTATTTGGCCTATTTTTATTGCCTTCCTCATAATTTGTCATTGATATTTCATTACATAGTACTTGTAAGGGTTTCTTAAATTCTATTTTTAAAAAATATGGCAGCATTTTTTATCAGTTTTGAAATGATGTATATTACCCACACCTTTTATGTCAATTCCTATACTAGAACAGCTAACATGGAAGTTGCTGTAGTTACTAAATTTTTAGGAATAAATAAATTAAAATGTGTGTGTTAGTTTTATATTGTGCATTAATTAATATATAATTAGGGAGCTAGTGAACTTTTTGTTACCATTGTGACAGCTTCCATGGCCTGCATGGTGTCTGTTTGGCTTTGGGAATCTTCATAAGACTTTGGCAAGTGTTAAGAGTTTGGAGGCTGTTCACCACAGGAGTGTTTCCTTTTTCTTTTGGAACCAAAAGGACAGCTTTTAACAGCTGGGAAAGAGAAGTGAAACTGTGAAAATGTGCCTTTGGGTATTGCTAATCCAGATGTAATTCCCTTGACACTTGTCTGTCAAGACCATTCTTACTCCCTGGGCACAAAGTTCTTAAGTTGGCTGGTAGTGGGCAGATAGTACAGGTGAATTGGAAGTGACTGTCTAATTATCCTTTGGGATAGCGTCTATTGTGTTCTTCGTAAGTTTAATTTTCTTCTTTGCTCTTGTGTCAGTTGAGACCAACTGAAAAGTGATGATTTCAGTAACCTTTTGACAACACAATTCTTCATTTTTGTGTAATTGAGCCTTATAGGGTAGAGGCAGGGTTTTAGTGGACATTTTATGTTTGGAAGTCACATCCCTGGCTTTAGTACTGAGGGACTTTGAAGTTTACATAAGGTCCTGTTCAGTGCCCTCAGGTATTCCTGTGCCATAGATAAGCTCCTGCAATAATATCTCTCTTTCCAGAAAGATAACTGAGGAATGCATATTTAGTTGTTCTGATTCTCAGGTGTCAACTTGAACTAAAGGATGACTCCCTCATTAGAACTAATTGACTGACTGAAGATGAAAGGAAGAATAAAGGTGATGTTTGGGTGGGGAACGAAGCTGTATTTTTCAGTTCCAACATAGGTTATTAGCTTTCCAAGTTGGGTCTCTTCTATATCCTAAAAAATAGAGCTTATACCTCATTTTTCTCACAAAATTATATTTTTTGTAATTTTAATTATATAAAATTTAAAAAATTGTCTTCACTCTCTTTGGAGAAAGCTTCATGTTTAATATTTTGTGTATTTCCAAAGGCCAGTGATTTATCATGGATATTTTATTCTACTTTATTTCAATATATTTTGCTAAATCTGTAATTGTCAAGAAGTTGGAAGGAACTTATTGCCCTCTGGTACATATTACTTGTAACCATAAGATACTTTATTTTTCAGTGTGAAAAATCTTAACTTCTGTGTCCTCTGTGACCTAGTTTCTAATTTATTTTGCTTCTTCTTCTTTTTTCTCTTTTTGAGATGAAGTCCTGCTGTTGTCATCCAGGCTAGAGTGTAACGGCATGATCTTGGCTCACAGCAACCTCCACCTCATGGGTTCAAGCATTTTTCCTACTTCAGCCTCCTGAGTAGCTGGGATTACAGGTGCCTGCCACTGCGCCCAGCTAATGTTTGTATTTTTAGTAGAGATGGGTTTGCAGCATGTTGGCCAGGTTGGTCTTGAACTCCTGACCTCAGGCAACCCTCCCCCCTCAGCCTCCCAAAGTGTTGGGATTACAGGCATGAGCCACGGCACCTAACCTCTTTTGCTTCCAGTATATGTATTCTTTATAATATTTTTACTTCATATATAACCTCCTGAACTCTTGTATACATTGGCCTGAGACTTGAGCCTGGAAGTTGAGTCATTCGTTGATCTTCAGATATTTTACATTTCAACATATTTCTAGGAAATTGCCTATAATGGAAGTGAATTTTTGGAGGAAATTTCAAATGGATTCTTGGGATTAAACCAAGGCTAGTTACTTGAAGTTGACCAGACACCCAATGTATGGCTTTCCCGTTTACTACTATCTTATGAAGACTAATACTTCTTTTATGGATTAATACCATCCTGTATGTAACAAATTATGTTTTGATGATATATCCACATAGACTCGTCTTAGATGAAGTGAAAATGACAAAATAATAACTACAATACAGTAACAATATTTTCCATTACTCTGTAGTATCAGACAGATCTCTGTTTTCAAGGAATTTAAGAGCTATGGGTATTAAGGCTGTATGCTCTGGGTAGATGGTGTAACTCTGGTTACCACGTGTAGCAGGAGGAATTTCAATGCTTACCTGACAGAGCTTCACATAAACTGTTGAGTAACAAGGTTTCTTACTTGCCTGCAAAAGTTTTGACCCCTACATACGCTATTTTGCATTATAAAATAATGGTCTTTAGGTCTGAAATACTGACCATAAATATTAAATAGATTTGTATTCACTAGGAAAACATTATGGTGTTTAACTGGGCTCTTTCTTTCAGGTAAAGCTGTTCATTTGCAAGAGCACATAGTTATTAATTGAAATAAGGAGGAAATCAATCTGTAAATCACATAAAAGAACTTGAGGTAATTGTTAAGCATACTGATTTTTGAAATATATTTTAAGCAATATATAAAATTTTAGTCATATATGATTTATTCTATTTATCCTCTTGAGATGTTTGGATTGCAGTTTATATGGCTAAGAGGTTGACGGCTGGAGTTAATTCAGAAGTTTTTAATTTCAATCAATGTCACATAGGAAAGCAGAGACAATGCATTGAGTCCTGGAGTCCTGGTTGAATCCTGTGTGTCTAATTGCTCGTGTGCCTTTTGGTAGGTTCTTCACCCCCAGGTTTCTGAGCTGTAAACTCTAGGATGTTTTCAACATTATATGTTTGTTAAGGGAATTCAGTGAGCTACCTGATATGTCTAGTTCATAGTAGGTGACCAGTACTATTAGTTTCTACATCAGCCTGTTCACTCCTTCCATCAACAGCAGGTAAAAATTCCTGTCATTACATTGTTATCTTACAGATAAAAACAAAATGAGGTGCACTTTTTACATGCCATTCCTTCTTTACTTTTCTCTTCATTCATGTGCTTGCTGTTGGAAGCTGGAAGTTTAGGTACTTACAACATATTTTGTATATAAAATTTATTTTTGCAACTTTGACTTATGTGAGAACTTTGTAGGCTTCCATACTCAAATATGAGATATATCATACCATAAGAAAATGGAAGCACTTCAAAACATGTACAGATGTTTGTTTGTTTGTTTTCTTTTTTCTGAGGCAGAGTCTTTTTCTGTCTCCTAGGCTTGAGTACTAGGGTGTGATCTTGGCTCACTTCAATCTCCACCTCCTGGGTTCAAGCAGTTCTCATGTCTGTCTCCCAAGTAGCTGGGATTACAACCTTTTGTCACCATGCCTGGAACTTTTTGGATTTCTTCCCTCTGCCCCCCAAAGACGGAGTCTCGTTGTATCACCCACTCTGGAGTGTAATGGCATGGTCTTGACACACTGCAAACTCTGCTTCCTGGTTTCAAGCAATTCTCCTGCTTCTGCCTCCCAAGTAGCTGGGACCACAGTTGCCTGCACCACGCCCAGCTAATTTTTGCATTTTTAGTATAGATGGGATTTCACCATGTTGACCAGGCTGCTCTTGAATTCATGACCTCAATGATTCGCCTGCCTTGGCCTCCCAAAATGCAGGGATTTCAGGCACGAGCTACAGCACCTGGCTATATTTTCAGTAGAGATGGGGTTTTGCTATGTTGCCCAGGCTGGTCTTAAACTCCTGAGCTCAAGCAGTCTTCCTGCCTCAACTCCCAAATTGCTGTGGTTACAGGCATTAGCCACCATGCCTGATCATTCTTATCTTAACTTTTTTCATATTTAAAAATATATATATTGCTATGGGCTGGGTGCGGTGGGTCATGCCTATTATCCCAGCACTTTGGGAGGCTGAGGAGGGTGGATCATGAGGTCAGGAGATTGAGACAATCCTGGCTAACACAGTAAAACCCGGTCTGTACTAAAAAAAAAAATTAGCCAGGCGTTATGGCACATGCCTGTAATGCTAGCTACTCACGAGGCTGAGGCAAGAGAATTGCTTGAACCCAGGAGGTGGAGGTTGCAGTGAGCTGAGACTGGGGCATTGCACTCCAGGCTGTGTGACAAAGCGAGACTTCGTCTCAAAAGAAAAAAAAGAATATATATATATGTATTAAAATATATAGTTAAATATGTATATTATATATAGATATATCTGTTAAATATAGATATATAATATACAATATATTACATATACTATATAATATACATAATAGTATATGTAATAATATTACATATATTATACATGTAATAATACTACATATATTATAATACATAATATATAATATATATTATACATTACATATATTATATATTACATATATTATACTATATTATATATATATATAGAGAGAGAGCTATGATGTGTGATTGTTGTAGGGCACTTTGTTGTCTCTGGAAAATGGAGTGATAATCTTAGAAGGACTTGCTTCATGAGATATGGTCTATAAAACTTCCTGTGCCTGAAGTTTAGGGCAGACAATAATTTTCATTAGTGTAGTTAGGGTCTTACTGCAGAGATTTAGACATCTTTTTAGTGACCTTAATTAAATTGTGACACTATGCTTAAAGGAGCCTCCCAGCTTTTACTTTTGCCGCACTGTAAAGTCATTATTCAAATATAAATTTTCCTTTTGTAATATCAAGGCTTACTTAGAGTCTGTCAAAGCCCAGTCTTTAACAATAACAAAACAAAACCTTATGCTGAATGGAAAGGTTAAAGTGATGAGTGATTATTCACTACTAAAGAAGAGAAACTGGAACTTCTGGCACAAAATAAATCACTTAAATGACACCTAGAAGGGAGTAGAAATGAAAACTTGCATCTTTTATACTGTATTTTTTTTCTAATTTGCAATTTTTAGTAATTCATATTAGGTCCGTATTATAAAACTATGCTTTGTACTGGGAGGGTTAAATTGGGAAGAATTATAAAATTAAGATTCTTGGATTAAATTCTGCAAACCTGCCTCCAGGTGGTATCAAGGCGTCCCTTGCCCTCCACCTGCTGATTGGGTTTGGCCAGTGGGAACACCAGCCTCCACATACAGTGGCCCAAGACGGGCCGCTGCACTTCACAGCTAAGTGAAGTCATAGTGCCCGTGATGACCTCTTCTCAGTGCTCTGCACCACCTGTCTCTCTCCAGTGCTGAGAATGTCTTCCTCCTATGATCCTTCCGGCCCAAAGAGTGCTAATAGACTGGCCCTGTTACTATCATAGGGAACTCTCCCATCCTTTATGGGCACACTGAATAAGTCACCCTTTATTAATGGGTTTTAGATGACCTTGACTGTGGGAGCCATCTGCTTTCTGCCTGGATCCCAACTGATGCTGACAGATGCACAGAACCTATTGGATCTTGTGGCTGTCATCAACAGGTAGAAGACATAGGGAGCTCCTCTGTGCATGGCACAGGAGAAAAACAGGCTTTCAGGTGAATTTGAGGATTTAAGAGTTCTTTTACTTGGCGTAGGACTCCAAGGGTAATAAAGTTTGCATTAAAATGCACTAAATTCTTTTGTTCTGAAATTTGAGAGTCAGGATTGCTCTGAGCTCATTAAATAGAATTAATATCATATTTATTGGGTGAGTACAAAGAAAAGGAACAACACATTAAAACACCTTCTGGTTTTTGTTAAATTAAATAGAAAAAGTCGATAATGAGTAGGAATTTTTTTTCTTTTGTCTTTTTTTTTTTTTTACCTTCTAAGGTCTAGCTCAGCTGGCTCCTGAGGTTAAGGTATTTCAGAAAGAACTGCAGAAGGCAGAAAATGGTATCATAGCTCAGCATGAAAAGTTTGAAAACCTCAGGCAAGCTCTGCAAAAGCAACTGCAAGATGAAGTGAGTATTGCTCTTTGCCAGTTCCAGTATGACACACTTCGTCAATATGTACACTTGGCACAAGTCACACTAGTGTAAATTAGATTTACTTTAACATCAAACATTACGCTCCCAAATATGCTAAAGCTATTCTTTCCCATCTGAGAAAATTCTCCAAGATAATATGACTTTATATTTATAATAGTAATAAAATGGAAAAGAAAGCAAATACACCTAAACATAAAATTTTCAGAGTGCCTAACTGTACCCACTGTTATCTCTTGATTCTCACCCTGAGGAATGTTGAAAACATTCACTATGTCTTCTGTCTGCCTGTTCTAGAATTCTTTGATGTGATTGAAAAAGAGGATGAAAAATTTGCTTGTGTGATCTGTTTGTGTTTTTTTTAAATAAGTACCCTGTAGTTTACTGGCATAAAGCTTCTCCACAAAAAGAGTACAACCATGATTAGATAACTTTTTTCTTTTTAAGCAAGCCGTGATTTGTTTTACATTGATTTCTTTTCCTATTCTGAATCTTTTTAGATTGAGCATTCTGCATGGCTGAAGGCCCAGATATTAGATTACAAAGCTTCTGTAAAGAGGTTAACTATTCAGGTTGCTGATTTAAAATTGCAACTGAAGTAAACTCACACAAGTTAGAGACATTTTTAACCCATAAATATTTTGTGTGTATAAAGCTTCTGATGCTTGCAAAAATGTAATAAGCATAATTTGTAGAATATTAAGTAAATATGGTGTTAGGGGAAAAGCCACAGAAATATGTGCCATCTTAGAAGTAAAACCTTCTATCCATTTTGATAATACCATTTGGATCATCAGCAAAAGTGACTTGCTTCATAGGTGCTTCATGGCTTGGGAGAGCCTCAGGTTCCAAATGGGAAAGGAATGGTGGTCACATAGAAGTTTCCACATTCATCTTAGGATTTTGTTTTCTGTTTGTTATGCCAATGTTAACACCAATTCAGTAGTTTTATAGATTCCTTGCTAGACAGATATATGCACACACAGGAGGACCAGAATGGTTTAGCAAAGAGAACATTGCACTAAGAATCAGAGAACTGTTATTTTGGACCCTAGTTTTGAAGTTAGTTGTTTGATCTTGGGCATGTTACTTTAACTTCCTTGGGCCTCAGATTCCTCATTTGTAATGAATGAAGATAATAATACCTAAAGAGTCATGATGTAAAAGATGAAATGAGATGGGTTTCAGTCCAGTGCCTGAGACCTAAAAAATACCCAACAAATGGTTATTGGTATCATTTTATTATTGTGTCTTCACTGTGGATACATCTCTGCCCCTTCCTACTTCATAATAAGGATAATGAAGCTTAGACGTTTTCTTCTTCAGTTGCTTTAAAGCTCAAAGAAAGTGTGTATATATTACCAGTTCAACTGATTTCTCATACTTGTTCTAAGCCTTTCTGGTTCCCATTTGCACTTTTTCCTCATCAGCCTTCTGCTCTCTTCTACCACTACTTTACTTATTTTTTATCTCTTTACTTGTTTTTACTTTTCTCTGTTCCTCATTTCCTTTGAGCTCTGTTTGTGAAACTTCTCACAGCTGAAATCACAGTCTCATGTTAATAAAAATAGTTTAATGAGTGTAGAACCCTTTCATGTGCATGCATTGCTGAGGGGAAGCTTCTTTTTAGTAGCGTCATAGGAAGACATTGCAGGAGAGTGGGGCACACACACTGGCTTTGCATTAACAAAGCCCATTAGCTCTTGGGCCTGCTAACTATGTGACCCAGCTTAGTAAGCTTTAGTTTCCTATCTATAAAATGGAAGCAGTGAGCATTCCTTGGACACGGTGGTGTTGTGAATGAAGGCCCTTACTTCCTTGTCTTAAATTCAAGCCATATGCTGTGGATTTCATAGCATATGAAATCCACAGCATGAGAGTTCTAAACAGCCAGCTGTAGTGAAATCCATTAATTATTTTCCAGTCAACTGTATGAATATTCAAGCTGGCATAAATAAAGATAATAAAAGGGTTTACCTCAGTTCAGGTCAAACTTTCCGACTAAATGAGTTCAAGTCTGATTAGGTTTGCCACCAAATAAGTTATGAACAAATTTTTGATTCTCACAGCTTTTTGGATATGAAAATTGTGCATAACAGATTCTGAAATTATACCATGTTACAAAAGACATATGAAGCTGTAGCTGGTACAATAAGCTCTCAATAATTGTTAGTTGTTATTACTACCATGGCTTCAGAAACTGCTTAATGGGCAAGTTTATCCTTATTATTTCTCTCCTCCATTTTTCAAAAAAAAATAATATACACAAGTACATTAATTTTCTTCTCTGGCTTGTTCATTCACTTTTCAAATTAGCTTTTTGCACTTTGCAACCCTAGAGAATGAAGTATGCTACAGTCCAAAGAAGTCTCTGATTGATCATTCTGTCAGTGGATTAGTAAGTGGCAAGATGGTGACTTGCAATGGTCATATACGTCAGGATTTCTGGAAAAATTCTTTTAAAGAGGAAATAGTTCTAGCAGTTATGGTTGCATCAAGGATCCCAAATCATCCAAATGGATGGGTGCAGGGTAGTTCTTCTGATTCTGACCTTAGGGTTGTAGCCAGTACTAAAGGAAGGGTCAAAGAGCTTGAGCAAGAGGCTGATAGCTTGAAAAGGCTTTCAGAAGTTGCCATCAGAGAGTCATTAAAAACTCTGCCAAGATCCCACTACCAGCAAAGAGCCCACTGTCTCTCTGCACTTGCTGGAAGCTTTTAAAAACATTACTTCCCATTCCCTGGAAAGACATATTTTTGCAGAGCACAGAAATTTCTCTGAGCAGCCTCAACTGAAAACACTTAAAGAGAAAGAAATGGCATCTTGGAAGCACTGGCAGGCAGTATAGCCTTGAGGTTATCTAGAGGCACTTCCTCCAGAAACCTCTCCTCCATGTACCTTCCAAAAGCAAAAAGAAGACTTGAAAGGGAAACGTATCTGGAAGGTAAGCCCCTGCCCATGATACAGGGTTGCTGTGAGGGTCAGTGGGACAGACTGGAAAGGTCTAGTGTGTTATTGGCACACAGAAGTGTTTAGGCACTGATAGTTGCCTTATTTTGCTGCCTGTTGGTTGCATGCATTTTATTATTGTCACTGCAATTTAATTTAGCTGCTTAATTTTGTGGATCTTTTGCATCATAATTGGCTATTTGCAAGAATAACAATTTATTTTCACACTAATAGAGTTATTTAGAAACCTTGTTGGTATCTTCATGCAATTAGTAATATTCTTGCCTTGTTTCCTTCTGCACGTTAGGTCTGGGCAGATCACAGGTTGCTTCCCTCAGTCTTTGTCCTGACAGAATGCCCTAGCCATCAGCCACTGAGTTGAGTCAAATCCTCTCCATTCCTCTTTTCTCCAGCCCTCCAGAACAGAAGGTGGCGTAAGTACTACTTTCTGATTGATTGGCTTCAGCTGAATCATGTTACTTACTCTGTCAGCCTTCACTTGCTTGACTCAGATTTTTATTTATTTATTTATTATTTTTTGTGGGTGGATAATTGTTGCAGACCATGTGGCTGTATAGAGTTTGGAATCAGACTTCAAAATGATGTTTCATCTTTGAGAATCATCTAAATTTCCTGGAGGGAAAAAGGTGGCTTTTAGCAAATAAATAGATAATACTTACTTGCTAAACTGGATATATAGACCATGCAATATGATACTAATAAGCATCTTCATAGTTCTGTGAATAGACTCAATTAATTATGATAAAACACAAATGTACAAAATCTGTGAAAGCAAATGAGTGTAGGTTATTTCTAAAGTTGGAACCATTTTACACATCACTAAAAAGTCACTTAAAATATTTTGGCATTGAAATATAAACAGATAAACTACTTTTTTGTGTGTGAGTGGGGCGGAGTTTCACTCTGTCGCCCAGGCTAGAGTGCAGTGGCATGATCTTGGCTCAATGCAACCTCTGCCTCCCAAGTTCAAGCATTTCTCTTGCCTTAGCCTCCCAAGTAGCTGAGACTTCAAGCGTGTGACACCCTACCCAGCTAATTTTTGTATATTTATTAGAAATGGGGTTTCACTATGTTGACCAGGCTGGTCTCAAACTCTTCACCTGAGTTAATCCACCTACCTCTGCCTCCCAATGTGCTGAGATTACAGGCATGAGCCACTTTGCCCTGCCTGAATAAAGTTCTCACTTGAATATCATTGAAATAAATTCAAACGTGCCACCAGGCTCTGGAGTATGATTGTTCAAACTGTAAGCAGTGGATGTTTTTAGAAACTAGGCCAGTAGGTCCAACAGGCTATGATTTGAGTCATGAACAGACTCCTCCCCATACCTGGGCCCCACAGCAGAGAGAGTGACTCCATAGTTCTGGGCTTGAGCCTCAACATCTACATGTTAATATAGTTCTCTGCAACAAGTGCCAGTCATGGTCCTAAAGTGTTTTTTTTTTTTTTTCCTTTTTTTTTTTTTTGAGACTGAATCTCGCTCTTTCAGCCAGGATGGAGTGGAGTGGTGCAATCTCAGCTCCCTGTAGCCTCTGCCTGCTGGGTTCATGTGATTCTCCTGCATCAGACTTCTGGTAGCTGAGACTACAGCCACGCACCACTGTGCCTGGCTAACTTTCATATTTTTAGTAGAGATGGGGCTTCATCATGTTAGCCGTGATGATTTTGATCTCCTGACCTCATGATCCACCGCCTTAGTCTCCCAAAGTGCTGGGATTATAGGCGTGAGCCACCGTGCCCTGCCAGCATTTTTTTTTTTATTTGTTATATGCCATAAGGAAGGATAAGACAGACATATATGTTGAGTTAGGTTATTTTGCTCACTTAAGGTTGTGCTATTGCAACCTCAGGTGGTTCATGCTGGTAGTGTCCAGGATTTTTCTTCACAAATGTTTCATGTTTATTGAGAAACCAAACTCCTAGGAATAGCATTCAGAGTCCAACATTATTCTCTTTTAACAACTGTAATACCTACTTCACAGCATGAAATAGTACAAGGAGTAACTGGGTAAGCAGTTACTAATTGCTGAGAAGAATGCCTCATGGTGTTGGTGAGGTCCAGCTATTCTTTTTTTTTTTTTTTTAATTATACTTTAAGTTTTAGGGTACATGTGCACATTGTGCAGGTTAGTTACATATGTATACATGTGCCATGCTGGTGCGCTGCACCCACTAACTCGTCATCTAGCATTAGGTATATCTCCCAATGCTATCCCTCCCCCCTCCCCCCTCCCCACCACAGTCCCCAGAGTATGATATTCCCCTTCCTGTGTCCATGTGATCTCATTGTTCAATTCCCACCTATGAGTGAGAATATGCGGTGTTTTCTTTATAAGACAAGAGAAAAGAAAATTTGTGGAGCATGTTCTTGAGTAACAAAAGGCTTTTTGCCACTCACACTCTTGGGTTTCCCATTACTAAAACTTCACATTCATGAGTTTTATCCTTCTAATCTAATCTTTACCAGGGAAAACCTAAAATTCAAGACAAAAGTGAATTTTCAGATATGGACAAGCTGGCTTTTAAAGATAATGAGAAATTTCAATCATCTTTTGAAAATAAGTTCCAATGTAAGTACATGTTTTTATACGTTGAAAATCTAGAAAGCTTAGTTTTGTCGAAACATATCCATTGGTATAAAAAGAAATGCAGTTACAAATTGGGACATTTTTATTCTGTGATACAAGTACAGCTATATCACCCCGTTTTTCTATCATGAAGATTTTCATGGGTGTGTCTGTTTACTTCTTTTTAACTGTTTGAACTAATAAATACATTTAGTAAAATATCAGGATAAATAATCTACATACAAATACTTATGAGGCTTTTTGAGACAGGGCCTTATTCGTTTGCCCAGGCTCATCTCAAACTGCTGGGCTCAAGTGTTCTACCTGCCTCAGATTCTGAAAGCAGTGGGATTAGTTAAATAAGGCACCACACCTGGCCCAACATACAAATATTTGTTGCCTTTCCATACCACAACAACAAACTTTTCACAAAAAAGAAATAATTTTTATTTACAATACTATAAAATAAATTTAATAAAATAAATTTAACTGATGATACAAAAAGATATAAAAATTTGTACCTTAAATATAATAAGATATTGATGACAGAAATTAAAGTAGACCCAAATCAACAGAAATATATTCCATTAGAATAATTAATATTATCAAAGTACCATATTATCCAAAGTGGTCTACAGATTCAAAATGTTAGTGGCTTCACAGTAATGGAAAACACAATTGTAAAATTTAAGCGTAACCTTAAACAACTTGAAATACCCTGAGCAATCTTGAAAAAGAACAAAGCTGGGAGCATCATAATTTCTAATTTCAAACTTTATTTAAATGTTATTGTGTTGAAAAACATGTGGTATGTGCATAAAAACAGATACAAAAACCAATGGAACACAATAGAGAGCCCAGAAGCAGTCCAGGCATACAAGGTCAACTAATCTTTGACAAGGGCACCAAGAATATACAATGCAGAAAGTAGTTTTGTCGATACATGGTGCCAGAAAAACTGGATATCCACAAGCAAAATAATATAATTAGATTATTTACTTTTACCATACCCCAAACTTAACTAAAAATAAAAGACTTAAATGTAAGACATAAAGCCTTAAAACTCCTGAAGAAAACATATTGGAAAACCTTGCTGATATTGATCTTGGCAACAGCTTTTTGGATATGACACCAAAATCACAGCATCAAAAGAAAATATAAACAAGTGGGACTGCATCAAAGTAAACAGCTTCTGCACAGCAAAGGAAAAAACAAATTTTCCTTAAACCCTACAGGATAGAAAAATATTTGCAAGCCATGTATAATCAGCCAATATCCTAACTGTATAAGAAACTTCTGCAATTCAAAGCAAAGCAATAATGATGATAACCCATTCAAAAATAGACAAAAGATTATCCTATTCCACAAAAAAGACACACATACAAGGGAAATCCTGTATGCTGTCAGTGAGATATAAATTGATAAAGTCATCATAAAAACTGATAAAAGATAGAAGTATCATATAATCCAATAATACTACTTCTGGGCATACTACTACCAAAAGAAATAAAATTTGTACCTTGAAGAAATATCTTCAGCCCCTATGTTCATTGTAGTATTGTTTACAACAGACAAAATACACACACAGAGAGAATACTGTTCAACCATAAAAAAGAAGGAAATGTACAACATCCATTGACAACGTAGATAGACCTGTTTCATTTATGCTAAATGAAATAAGCTAAATGCAGAAAGACAAAGAAACCACATGTTCTCAGATGGGGAATCTAAAAATATAAACTCATAGAAGCAGAGAGTGGAAGGGTGGTTGTTAGTTCCTAAGGGTGGGAATATGAGGAGATTTTTTTCAAAAAGTACAAATATAGTCATAAATTGAGCAAGTCTAAGAAAGCTAATGTACGTTATTATTAGATCACTAAATAGCATTGTTTATAGTTAGTAATACTGTAAAGTGTGCTTACAATTTGCCACACAGTAGAACTTAAGTGTTCTATTACAAAAGAGGATTATCTATGTGAGGTAATAGATGTGTTCATCAACTTGACTATATTTTATTTCACAATGTACACACGTATAAAATTATTGTATTGTACACATTAAATATATAGTTATACAATTTTTATTTATCTGAAAATCCGTGTGACACAAACACAGTCACATAGTTAGTCTTCTTTTGATGTTCAAAATAGGTTCTTGAAAACTGCATTTTTTAAATGAAAGAGTGTCGCTATATGCCATTCAGATATCTTTTGTTTTTATCAATTAAATTGTGGTAAAATTTTGTTTTCTTGAGCAATATGTTGCTTCACTTACAGTTACAGCTTCCAAGAACCTATCAACTGGCTATACAGAAATACAATTTATGTAGGTGTGTGTATATGTATCACCGTACATACTTTTATATATAGCTATATCTCATGGACACAGTCCCAGCAGGCTTTCTACTAAATAAAACAAAATTATAACATAACAGTTATTAAAAAATAAAATAATAATGGCTTTGTATATGCTTAGCAGTGTTCTAAGCTCATTAATAACATAAGGCATTTAAAAAATCTAGAAGGTGAGTAGATACTTTCAGCCAACGTTGTGCTACCAACCAACCCTTTAAACAAGATGACTTTTTTGCTTGTGGTGAAAAATATCATGAAAACTGCACGAACCTGTTTTTTGTTTTTTTTTTTGTTGTTGTTGGTTTGTTTGTTTTAAGCTCAAAAGCTGTCATGAGTGTTAGTGTATTTTATGTGTGGCCCAATGTGGCCTGGGGAAGTCAAAATGTTGGACATCCATTCTTGAAAATATAATTTGAAAATATGCACATATAAGTTTAAATTACAAATCTCAGTTTATACTAAAACAATAACATTATGAAGGAAAACAACATTACTTTTTTCATAATTAGAAAAATGTTTATTGTTCTGATGAAATTGCTGAGTAAGAATTTTTGTGGAATCACATTTACAACCTCTATGGGATTAAAAATTATTATGCAGAAAGATGCAACATCTGTCCCTGGAGCTCCTGAGATTTCTCAGCCCAAATCCCAGTATGTCCACTACTCACCTTACATGTTTTAGACATGATGCAAAAAGAATATCTGAAAAAGCTACTTTAACATAGAGCTTCTCAAAACCACAAATATTCTTGTGTCTCCAAAAGCAATGGAAGAGCAGTCAGATTATGCAGGCCTTTATAAGTGATAAAGTGGCAATTGTCTCTCACTGTAGACTTGAAGGGAGATCTACTAAAGAAAAAAAAAATGATTCTTAAAAGATTTAAGAGCAAGAGACAGAAGATGTTCCTTTCTCTGAATCTGGAAAAAAAAAATTCAACCTTTTCATTGGAGCAGAGCTTCCCAAACGACATTTTAAGTCCTGGCTTCCTTATTTACCTTTGGTCCTCTTGCCTGTGTGATCTCCTTCTTTCACTCTCACCTACTTGAGGGTTTGGCTACTGTCTCATGTATCTTCACATTGTAGGGCTCTTTTCTTTGCTCCAGACAGTGATCAGGTCTGGTTAGAGATAGCAACACCCAGGTAGACAAGGCTTCTCTAGTTCTCCAACATCACATTTCTCTATAAATTCTGCTGGGAAGGGTCCAGGCATTTCCACTCTTCTGGAGAGAATACTATGGCCACATCCCTGAATGTTAAGAGCACCTCTCACTAAAGTATCTGGAAGCCCTCATGCTTAACCCTGGCCTGCTGTAGAATCATGGCAGAAATTTAATTTAAAAAACAGGGACATTTCCACCCAGAACAATAGACAAGATCATTTCTCAGCTTTAGGGGTGTCCTGGAGTCTTAGATATAAATCATTCAATGCTAGCAGGTCACAGACCGACAGAGGCTGTGACAGAATCACCTAGGCCTCCTGGACTGGTGGGCACAGGGCAGTGAAGCCTTAACCCCATGCTCTGGCTAGAGTTTTCTGTTTATTTTTTTAAATTTCAATATGACTAATAATTTCAAAGTTGAGCTAAGCTCATAAATGAATTTTAAGTTACAAAATTAAAAATAAGTAATTTTTAAAAATTTGTTTATTCCTTTATATGGAATACAAGGATGTTATTTTTCTGTAAATTTACTCATCCTGTTGATTGCCTCAGATTTAGAAACCTCATTTTTAGTAAAAGAGTAGAGATAAAAGAATATTAAGAGTCCAGAAATTAGTGTCTTGGCTATGGCCCTGGCTTAGACTGTCTCACACTGTAGCCACTTTGTAAGTGTAAAATAAGCATGTAGAGCCTATCATCACTAAGGTTCTTTCCAGCTTGAGAAATCTTTATGTTTGTATATAACCTATTGATTATTTTTGTAAATATCATCTTCAAGTCTGGAAGTGTAATATTTTGAACAGTTCATTGAGAGGGCTTAGTAAATTTTGTGAATATTTGTTAAAGTCTTGGTGTTAAATCTTTGACATTTCAATAGAATTTGGATGATTATTAACAAGCCAGTTGAATTCTTCGCTGTCACTGGGTTTTTGATTTTCCTGTTGGGAAATCCAGTTTTGTACACAAAGTTAATTCTTTCTAGTACAAGAACACTCTGACAAGCAAACACATTCGCAAGTGGTTGAGTTGGGAAGTTCACAGAAACCTGTTAGGAAAGGGCATACCCAGTTACTTTGGCTGCAGTTCCAGTCAGTTGCCCCCACACAGCACTGCCCTCCTGTCTTACTGTTATTGTTAAGGAAGGACTCATAGGAAAATCATCTGTGCCTCATGCAGATTCAGGGAACATGCCAAGGCAGCTTGAAAGGGACGGGCTGTGTCCTGCCGAAGACATGCCTCATGTGGACGCTGCTTCATCTGTTCTGCCCATCTCATGTCATCGCTCAAGTAAATTCTTTATTTTAGCTAACAGCAGGGTCATATACTGCATATCAGTCTGTGTACTCTGTGAATTATTTCATGTATTGCTGAAGGTCTTTTTGTAGGTGTAAATTAGTCAAAGTCTTGGCTTGGGTGGTTGTAGTGTTATTATGTTGTTAATGACATTTCTGAAGTAATTCACACATGAACATGTAAAGACAGTGCTGAGAAAAGGACACATTGCAAGGAAAGACTTATGATTTAGGCTTCCCAGTCCAGTTGCTTAAAAAGTATTTTCTTTCTTTTTTTTTTTTTTTTTTTTTAGACAGAGTCTCACTCTGTCACCCAGGCTGGAGTGCAGTGGTGCAATCTCAGCTCATGGCAAGATCCACCTCACTGCTTCATGCCATTCTCCTGCCTCAGCCTCCTGAGTAGCTGGAATTACAGGCACCTGCCACCATGCCTGGATTTTTTTTGTATTTTTAGTTAGGACAGTGTTTCACTGTGTTAGCCGGGATGGTCTCCACATCCTGACCTCATGATCCACCTGCCTCGGCCTCCCAAAGTGGTGGAATTACAAGCATAAGCTATCATGCCCAGCCCAAAAAGTGTTTTCATTTACTATTCAGTGTCTGGCATAGTAGTTGGACTTTACCCATTTAATGCTCAAATATGAAAGGAATTTTCTCAAGTGAAGCCACGTCTTAGTCCCTCTCAAACACTGGAAAAACATCATCCCCAAAAAATCTCCAAAATCTCTTGTTAGTAGTTTCCTGGTTATAGTCATGGCACTCAGGGACATGTAGAATTATTGAAAGAGGCAAGGGATTTGGAAAGGATTGATTTTGTGGATTCCAGAGTAAATCTGCTTTGGAAAGCACTCAGTGAGACTTCATCTAGAGCCTGTGTCTGATGGGCACTTTCCTCTGGGCTGAGAATACAGCAGTGAACCAAACCAAGCCCTTGTCTTCCTGGATTTCTAGTTCCTGAGGCCATTACCCAGGACTGCAGCAGGTAGGGGCTGCAGCTGATGAGTAGGGGTCATGGTCACAGGAGGGAGTTTCTGACGGGCAGCCATTGGTCACAGACCTGAGCAAGGGAATACAAATAACTGGAAAAGATAAGGGAAATCAACTGACTATGTAGGTATTCTGCCTCTGAGATGAAATGTAGATTATAATCCTGGCTTTAAAATTATTAAGCAGCATAGTGAGTAACGTTATTATTGAGAAATTTTTATATTTGTCAATTCACTTCTTCATCTGTGCACAACAGGAATTGAAAAAGGCTGAAATTTGGTATCTCTAACCTGAGATGTGCAGCGGACATACTTCCTCCAGCAGTTTCTCAACTTCCTGTGTGGTTTTCTTGATCTGTCCCCATGTTAAGGGGATGATGGCAGCATGACCCCAGTCAGTCCTCGTTCCATCTTTGCATTCAGATTCAACTGGCCCATAACTTGTACTGGGGGAACCCAGTGCATGGCTGGGATCCATGGGTCCCTCCAGTCTCCCATTCCATGGTCATACACATCTTGAGGGCACCCACATGGTTTGTTCACCTCCTGCATAAACACAAACATACCCTTACCCCATATTAGTAAATCTACTGAAACAGAAGCAGACTTTTTTGTGTGTGTGTGTGTTGCTGAAGCATTCATAACTCAGCTTCTGCCTCTTTGGTTAATTACTGTGGGGTAAAACTTACCATTGATAATGAGAAGCAGGCTTTTTCTGATTAACAGAAGGCATAGGAGAAGCAAATCGAGGCTTATCCTTCTTGTGCAACAATATAGCAAAAAAGCAATCCTTAAACGTTCAATTTGCATGGTACAGGTGGGTCCACTAGGTGCTGTGGCTCATGCTAGATTTTCAGACGTTTGATGGGCACCCACACAGGCACCTGATTGTCACCTGGACAAGCAAATATTCTTCCCCATATAATTTTCTTTCCTTTTTTTCCGCTCTTTGTTTGTGCATCCCTCCACCATATATCTTGTCCAGCCTTTTTATTTCCTTTTTGCCCTGTCAGGTATTGTTCCAGTATTTTGGAATCATTATCGGGGAGGGCAGCCCTGGTTGCAGTGTGCCCATGGGTTGAACTACAGCATCAACAGCCCTCAAATCTGTTAGCATTCTCCATTTACCAGATTTTTTCTTAATGACAAATACAGGAGAATTCCAAGGGAAGAAAGTAGGCTCTATATGTTCTTTTTGCAATTGTTCCTACACCAGTTCTTTTAAAGCCTCCAGTTTTTCATGTTTCAGTGGCCATTGCTCCACCCAAACCAGTTTGGCAGTTAGTTAAGCAAGAGGAATGGGAGCCAGAGGCTCAATAATGGCCACTCCTAAAAATGATACCCTAATCCAGTGCAATCTGTTTGTCCTTCTAAAGATTCTGATTGGCCATTTTAATTTTTTCCTAGTCCTTCTCCCAGGCAATATCCTATAGTTTTCATCATTTCATCTACTATTATTACTATATTGACCCATAGGAATCGATATTTCAGCACCCCATTTTTGCAATAAGTCTCTACTCCATAAATTGACAGGAATAGGTGTAATAGTAGGTTGGATTGTCCCTTCCTAGTCATCTGGCCCTTGACATGGTAAAATCAAGGAACTTTTGAAAAACTTCTGAGGCAGTCCTATGCCAATGATACCCATGGAAGACTTTTGTTTGGGCCAGTGTTGAGGCCATTGATTTAAAGCAATAATAGAGACATCAGCTTCAGTATCTACTAGTCCTTCAAAATCCTTTGCCTGAATAGTTACTATACTAATAGGTGTTTTGTTAGACACTTGATTTACCCAATATACAGTTTTCCTGCTGGATTAGTACTACTAAAGCCTCCTGTGCTTTTCACTGTACTGCTTCCTAGTTTTATGTAGGGTAGCATCAACAACTGAGCAATTCTTTCTCCTGGGAAGGCAGACCATGGAGTCAAGAAACTAAAAACTAGTTGAATCTCTCTGGTATAATCAGAGTCAGTTACTCCCATATGCACAGTGACTCCTTTTAAATTTAGACTAGACCTTCCAAATAATAGACAGACTGTTCCTGAGGGTAAGTGTCCCATAACTCCCATGGGGACCTTCTTTTTTGGCTCCCCAGGAAGTAAGGAGACAGGAATTGTGGAGCACAGGTCTACGGCAGCACTGTCTGCCGTGGCAGGGGACAATGGTTGTATGTTTGTAAGGGCACTGGCTGTGCCAGATATGCCTCAGTTTGTGGAGGGGCCTGAGGCAGGCCCCTCTTCCTATTTCCTGAAAAAGGTTGCCCATCTTTGCTAAATTTAGAATGGCACTGATTTGCCCAGTGATTGCCTTTCTTACACCAGAGACATACACCTGGACTTTCCTGTTGATTGATGGTAGTAGTTTCTGCCTTTTGTTTTCCTTTTCTACATTCCATTTTTGTGTGTCCAATTGCCCCCAATTAAAGCAAGAGCCTGAGAAATGGGGCATATTCTTTCATACTTTCAATTCAGTCATAGCCTGAGCTAAAAGGGTAGTCTTATGTAAGTCACTTCCAATGCCATCCCAAGTCTTAATTTATTCAGCTAAATGAGCCTTCCCTCTCAAGAAGTCTAATAGCAGTTTGACACTCTGCATTAGCATTATCATATGCAAGAAGCTATATTACAACATCCTGAACTGTTTTATCAGTTATGACTTTATACACAGCCTCTTGGAACTGAGGAATAAAATCAATATATGGTTCTTTAGGTGGTTGTCAGACAGAACTGAAAGAAGGATATTTTTCCCCTGTGACATTTCCCATGCCCGTAAGCATACAGAGCACAGTTGAACAATGGCAACATCCTCTATTACTGCTTGATTCTCTAATTGACCCTAATTAGGGCAACTCCCATTAACTGTTCAAAGGAAACAGGCACAGATGGCTGCACTTGTGTGTTTTCCCTTGTGTGAGTTTGAGCTTCATTAGCCTGACAAGTTTTAAACCATAAATACTGAGATGGAGTGAGAACAGATTTTGTTAAAGTATCCCAATGTCAATCATGTGGTATTAACCTATTATTGAGAGCCTCATTTCTCAAAGTTTGCACAAAAAGAGAGTTCGGTCTGTATTGACTAATGGCTTGCTAAAATTCATTTAATAATTAAAAAAAAAAAGTGGCCCAATTGGCTAAATTCTGTCCTCCTTGCTGGGTTATAGTAACTGGAAATTGCCATCCTTCAATGTCTCCCTCAGCTCTCAGTTTTTGAATAGAATTTTGTATAGCACCACCAATTGCTCTGGGTTTTAATGTTGCAACAACAGGAGCAATTAAGTTTTTCAGCTAATTCATTATCTCACCCATTAAGGGGAGAGAGAGGAGGTGGCCATTCACTTAATTCAGCAAGTAGAGCCAACAGGCTGGTAAAATATACCTTTTTTAGTTTTCCTTTCTTTTCTTTAATCTCCTCCGGTAGCTGTTACTCACACTCAGAATCTGAAGTTCATTTTTTACAGTTGTCCTCCTCTGCCTCATCTGAATCTGCCTCATCATCCGTTTGAAATAGCTCAGGAGCTGCCTTTATTAATGTCCCCATTGACCAAATGGAAACTGGAATTTTAGCTCCATCTTTATATGCCTTTTCAAAATCTATTCCAATTCTCTCCCATTCATCCTACTCCATAGTCCCTTGTTCTGGAAACCATGGGCAAAACTGCTTTACTGTACTAAAGAATGATAACAAATTCTGAGTACTAACTTTCACTCCCCCTCTTCACAATAAATGTCTTAAGAAATTCAAATAAGCAGAGTGTGTGCTTTCACTTTGTCCCATTGTTACCCTGGGTCTTCCGAGCACCCAGCTTTCCCACTGAGCTTCTATCAGTCATCAGAGACAATGCATCCTCTGCTTTCACATGCTGTAGCATTCCTTCACTGGGGTCTTTGTCACCCCACTTTGGGTGCCAGGAATGTTGGGGTGATCAGACCCATCACCAGCCCGTGGGGCCTATGAAGTCTCGCAGTGTCAAAGGAATGAGAAAAGACAAGTTAAAAGAAAAAGTGGGACTAGGGGGCCAATGCTAGTATGGAGGCTGCGAAGGCCCGGAGCTCTAGGAGCCCACGTTATTTATTGGTGATCAAAGAAAGAAACATTAGTGAGGATGTAGGGGTTGAAAGGAAGTTGTTTATCAAGTGAATGAGCTACAGCTGTGATGGTTTAGCATTTTCTTTGAAACATATGGCTACTTGAGCTAATGGGAGTGCTAGAAGCAAGGAGCCAGCAAGTCCAGACACATTCCAGAGGCCATGAGGGGTTTTAGACCCTGGACCCTGGACATGTTCCAAGCCCTGCCTCAGCTTCTCTTCCAACACTCTGCTTTTCTCCCAACGTAGGTAGATGGAATTTATTTATTTGTTGCAAAACTTGTCAGAAAACTTTTTACTTATACAGAGAACTATAGAGGTGAAGTGGCACTTTTATACCCAATACAGCCCAGTGGATTACAATATTTTCTTAAATTACTGAAGAGATTTTTGCCAGAAATGAAACAAGTAGCACTCACAGCCTTGATTTCTATACCAATGTGAAATCTTGACGATGCACATTATTCAATAGTGACACCATACTGACGACAAAGACAGGATTTATGTATGGTAAAAAGGCAAGTGAATGAAGCTGTGATTTTATTTCATTACTCTTAGTACATTCACAACTATTTTTACCTAAATAGATCTTTAAAATAATCATGTACAAGTATTGACTATTTCTTTTACAAATATTTATTTCAACACTTGAATAGAACTGCAGGGATCCCTTGGCACTGATTAAAAATGTTGATTCACTGTTAGGTTACAAGAATTTATACATAGCAAAATTTAATGCTCTTTACATTAAAATATTAGACTATTTAAACAAAACTTTCAAAAACTTCTAGTAATAGCTACCAGAATTAGAAAACTAAAATTAGTCTTGAGACACTGCCTCTTCTAGAACACTGGACTCTGATGGCACCACAACTGCTGGAAAGAATAGTTATATCTGTCATGCACCTCGAACATAAAACACTAAGTTTTTTTGAATAGCTGTTTTACACAGACGAAATCTTCTCTGAATTAAAAAAAAATTCCAAACAGGCATTTTTAGGGAGTAACCAAAAAAAAAAAAAAATCCACTGATACATGATACTTGATGTTCAAATTTAATAGCATCCTGATAAAGATGTGCTTCCTTCCTCAATTTTGAATACATTTCTGCACATACATGTTATAACAGCCAAATCACAAGTTAACTCTTAACATGAATATACATAGTTAATCCTATATTAAGCAACCCATTTGAAAAGGACTGATGTACCCAACAGTTACATAGATTATTTCATAATGAACAACACAGAGTTTACCATCACTAATACCGAGTACCTGTAGTCACTTAATGTCTGGAACACAATAATGAAGAAGTAAAGTTTCTTTTGAAAATGGCTTAAACTCAAGCAGTTTTCTTGCTGAACATCAAACTTTATTATCCCAGGAAACTAAGACTTAGATAAGAAAAAAAGAAATACCAACCCTAATTTAAATTATGTCTTCAAATCTATAAAAATAAAAGATTGGAAGTCTGTGGTCAGTTTGAAATTAGGTTTTAGAAAGTTGGTATGAAACTGTTTACCCAGACCACTGAAAAATGGTTTAAAGAGGTGCTCATTTTAATAAGGTAATACTTCTTAATTAAGAAAAACATTTATGGAACAAAATTCTGTGAAAGACATTTGGGTCTCTGCTTATAATATAAATTCTTAGAAATTTAAAACAAATACTCCTTAAGACAGAGCTGGTGTGCATTTCCCAAGGATAATGAAAACTGGATCAGTATTTTGTTGAAATAAGACATATTATAAAATTGCACTTGGAAGATTTTTGATGAGTCAGAATCCAGATTCTTTAGTAATAAATTATAAAATTGCTTCTGGAAAGCTTGTCAGTGACTCATAATCAAGTTCTTTGGTAGTTGAGTCAGCAGAATTGTAGCTAACATTAGTATTATTGAAAAACATTTTCTTATTATGTCAGGAATTTAATTGGCCCTGGACTTGGGAGGAAAAGATAATCTGTAAAGTCAGTTATGAGAATCACATTATCTTTGAGCCAAAGTTTAATTAACAAATATCAGCTGTCAGAATTGGAACTTCACACCAATTTCATTTTATTTTCTATGTAGATAACACTTATTTTAGGACAGATGGCATATATGTGAATTTATGGTCTCATCTTTTGATTCTGGCATGTCACAGATACCTATTGGGGAGTATAACATATTCCATAGAGTGTCTTGGTAGAAATCCTCTAGCAATAAATATGAACCTTCCACAAATTTCCAAAGTATGAACAATCATTTTGTCAAAGTGTTGCCTTTTAAAACGACTAACATGAAACTGCCAGTATTTGCTCTAAAGAAAAAGCCCAGCAGCTTGAGACATAAAGTGAAGTGTTTGAACGTCTATGTTAGTTTGGTGGGATAGGCATCTGTACTGCAGAGCAGTTGTCTGATGATGTGTCAGAGCCTTAAATGCATTGGCTGAAATACTGGCAAATATTTATGTGTAAAAATTAAGTTATTATTTTTACTGAGACTGGATATCTTGCAGTTCCTGTTCTTTCTTTTCTTGGATATCCTGGTAAGCCTGCATTTTGCTAGCATCCGAGTAAGCCCAGTTAGAAAACAGTATTATGAGAAAGTGGATCTTGAAGGGAAGGGTAAGCATGATGGCTAGTGAGCATGTGAGAAGGCAAAGCGAGGTGCTAGTTATATTAGATGGACTTAACTTTAAAGAGTATGAGGGCTACTCTGTATTAATACTTGCTCTACTAGCACAGCTGTCAAATCATGAAAGCATGCTATGCTAGTTGGATTCACATTAAAAGGCTGATGAAAAGTTAGTACACAAACATTGCAAACTATTTCTATTAACCATTAAATAATGTCTGAATAGTCATCAGTCTAGATGACTGATATATTACATCAGTCTAGATGACCTCTCACTACAATTTGGATTTGTCTACATAAATGGATATCCATCAAATTTACCTCAGGCATATATTGAGACAATGATACTGAGGCATTTAAATTTCTGACTGTTATATTTTCTTTAATTGTTTTTCATATTTTGATGTTTCATATTTTGTCTGTCACCTTTTAAGTTATCTATAATTGTCCCTCTTTATTCCTTGCATTTTTCCTAAAATTCTCTTTTGCCTAATATATTATCAGTGGCCTAACTTTTTTGATAAATACTTGTTAGTTTTCTCTAAACCTTTATTTTAGGTATCTCAGTGTGATTATTCCTAGGCAGAAGAAAAATTTTACCAATCTAATCTAATGTTTAAACATAAGATTAAACAGTTTACTTCTAATATGGTTACTCTTTTATCTACATAACTTATACCTGCTTAGACAGTTTTTTATTTACCCTAGATTTTTTTTTCTCTGCCTTTGCCATCTGTCCATCTGCTTTTGTTTTTCTCTCTGTCTCCCCATCTGCCACCTGTTTTTCTAATTTTATTGATTTACTTTTCTTACTCATATTTATTTCTTTTCCTGCTTTTGACATTAATCACCATATTTCTCTACTTTCTGTAGTTAATCAGAAGGACCCAGTTAGATGAATTTTTAAACAAACTAAAACATATTTCTAGCCCTCTTAAAAAAATTATTGCATACCTCTTTCATTTTGAGATTTATTCTTCTCTTTGTTAAAAAAAAAAAAAAACTTTTATACTTGTTTTCCATGGCCTTTTCGTAAGTCTTTAATATTGGCATAATCTTCATGAGTTCAAAAATGTTATTAAATGTTATTAAATGATAACTTACATGGAATAATGTCCCGGGTAGAGATTATTTTCATAGTTTGCATGTTGCCCTTTTTATACATTTTTGTCTTCTAGTGTTTCTTATAAATATATAAAAGTGTTGAGTTCATCTTTCCTAACTTCTCTTTTATGTATGGTCACCAGATAGAATACAGGATTACCAGTAACATTATCATTTTAAATAAGCAACAAATAGCCTTTAATATAATTTTCAATATTCTAGTAATTTAGTACTATTCTAAGTGTTGCACGGGACAGGTTCATACTCAAAATAAATTCTTTGTTGTTTGTCAACAAATTATCAAATTTCAAATTGAAGTGTGACATTTAAATTCCTGAATTTTCCCCCTACACCTGGCAAACTTACTTTCAGATCTACTTAGGAAATTACTCATCCTTCCTATATTTGTGCTGAATCTACTATATAAGAAACAAACAAAAAAATTTGAGTTCCTTTAGTATATGGTTCATTTTTCAATGACGTATAATTATCTATTTAAAAAATTTATTTTTGTCCTCCTACCCACCTGTTTTGCCTTTAGATTCCATTTATTCATCTCAGAGAACACCTAAACTACTTATTATGATGACTTTTTTGACTCTACTTTTTATCCTTGAGTGTGACCCTTAAGTGTGTCTTCCTTGGCTATCTCTTAGGGCATGGAATGTCCATCCATGAATTAGTAATATTGCCTTTGAGGTGGTAAAGCAATCTTAACTTCTTAAATGTAAAGTTATTCTTAAGAGGGCGGTTTTATGTTAATCTTTCCATGTTTTTAAGAACTTAATTGTTCAACCTAGTATGTTATATCAGTTTCTGCTTTTCAGGTAGTTATATAATGTAGGTAATATGAAAAATCTAACCTCAGTCTTGAATATCACACAGGTCAGAGGTTGTGATATGAATCTTTCTCCTCATGGCTTTGAATGAAAACTTCACTCTGTGTTAGATCCTAGTATCCATGGGCAATGACTTTCCATATTGACACAAAT
This sequence comes from Pan troglodytes, assembly GCF_028858775.2. Classification (NCBI taxonomy): domain Eukaryota; kingdom Metazoa; phylum Chordata; class Mammalia; order Primates; family Hominidae; genus Pan; species Pan troglodytes. The sequence continues at coordinate 14,486,794 of NC_072422.2, forward strand.
ATTTCAGCTAAATATCTAAACAACACTTTCTTTCACCAATTATTTAGGCAGCGAGCCCAGCCCAATTGGACACAGAAATGGTCTCTTTCTTGGGAATATATCCAAATTTACTTCTCAATTAACTATTTCAATTAACTGCCAAGTTTAATCTCAAATTAATAGTATTGGAGTCCAAACCTCAGAGCTGTTTTCTTTCTTCATACCCAGTTTGATTTTTTTAAAAAGAATTTTCTTTTATAATCTTTGGCTTTCATAAGAGTTGCTTTTGAAGTTGTTCACTTTGCAACAGAGACCTACAAATGAGTGCTTGGTTTCTATTAAATTATGTGTAACTTAACAAATAAAACCTATGGGAAAGGTGTTATCACTATATCTCTACCGCAGTTGAAAAAGAACACATTTTTGGTTATATTTTCTGAAAGCATTCCTGACATTCTTTTCCTCCCAAGTGTATGGCAGGTATTTCATTGGGTCTTCACTGACCTATATTATTTATGTGCTAAAAATCATTGGCTTTTTCACATATATTATAAAGACTTCTTTGAGATTATTTAATTTTAGTGAAGACTTTATTTTATAAAATCACTTCACTGTAGATATATCATATCATTTCATTCTCTGTAATCATATCTTCCCACATTTTGCTTTATGGGATTTGGTTTGCATGGTACTTTAAAAGCCTTCCTAGGACTTCCAGTTACAATGCAATATCCAAGTGTTTCCTCATTACAGCTAAAACACCACAGACATAACAACAAGAAACAAAGACAGACTCTGAAAGATACAAAGAAGACAGCTTGTCCAGGGTTTTTAGGAATTGAAGACTGATACTATGGTAAATTTACTGGATTTTCTTATTGCCTTCAATGTATCCCAGGTGATGGACTATAGAAGCTTCCAATACAGAATCTCCATTAGGCACAGACTTCAAGGAAATCCTGTTCTCTCCCAGCCAAAGGACCAGGAAAGGATGATCTAACCATACACAACCACTCAAAACCCTTCTACAGGAATAACCAAGCTATTCCAGACAACCAAGCTATTCCAGACAAACACCACAGAAAAAAACTACTACAGTGGTTTCTATAGAGCCATGTAGACAGACAAGTTTCTCCCAGATCAGTGATGCTCTGATTCCCTCTAAAGGCAGAGTAGGCAACTAATCTTTTACTACCCACCTGGCATGAACAGAGGACAGCATTCCAATTCCCTAACCAGTGTCAGCAGAGTCCAGTAGCAAGCTGAGCATCCAGGTCAACGCAACCACAACAGTTTTTAAAGAGCCAGTTCTAAGTAGGGTTCATTGCACTGTGCTTCTAACCTCCCCTCCCCATTATCCTACATTATCCTGTTACCAGGTTCCAGTGGGGAGTTAAGCATCTACCACCACCCAACCTCCTAGGCACTGAACAGTTGATGTGAACCTAAACTAGTCAGCAATCTGCTATTTCCCCACGCCACAGGTCAGCAGTAACCCAATTTAGCAACAGTACCATTTACAACTGCTCCAAAGAGCATGAAATGCTTTGTTATACATTAAAACAAAACAAAACAGATATGGGATCTGTATGCTGAAACATATAAAACACTGGTGAAAGAAATCAAAGCAGAAATAAAGGGAGATACACTATATTCATGGATGGGAAGACTGAATATGTTGTGTTAGGTTTCCCTAGCTTGGTCTATATATTTGATGCAATTCCTATCAAAATCTCAGCAAGAATTTTTGCAGACAAAGCAAACTTACATCCTTGGATAGCTAAGAAAATTTTGAAAAAGAAGTATAGAGTGGGAGGAATCCATCAGCATTTCAAGGACTGATGCACAGCTAAAGTAATTATGACAGTGTGGTATTGACATAGGGATAGATTCATATAAAAATGGAGCCAAAGAGAAGGCCCAGAAATAGAGCCACACTGGTATGGCTATTACCAATTGATACATCACAAAGCTGGCAAACACAAATCAGTGGAGGAAAAAATAGCCTTTCAACAAATGGTGCTAGGGCAAGTGAACATCAATAGGTTAAAGAAAAAAAGCCTTAACACAAACCTCACACTGCAGAAATTAACTGAAAATGCTTATGAACTTGAATGTAATATAAAATTGTAACCCTTTTTATGAAACATTTTAGAAAAAATCATAAACAAAATTCAAGCCTCTTAGGTGTAGCAAAGAGTTATTACCTTTTATCCCAAAGGTATAAGACATAATAGGAAAACTGATAAACTGGATCAAAACTAAATTAAAAACTTCTGCTTTGTGAAAGAACTTACAAAGAGACTAAAAAGTCAATCTGCTACAGAAAAGAGTACTTTTCCTGCTGATAGCTGGGGACAATGGGAAGACCAGCTGCAGAGAGCAGTACCTTCTCTGCTGAGAGCAGCAGCTGCAGCAGAGAGCTTCAGAGACCTGCAGAGACATTTAAAGAACTTGCCTGCAGAGAGAAGACAACTGCTCCAGGGCCTCTTCTCTGCTGCGAACTGAATGCTCCATGGGAGGAGCTGCCTATATAGAGTAGCTACCCACTCCTCTGAGCTCTTTTAACACTAAATAGAACTCTTCTTCTTCTTCACGCTTTGCTTGTCTGTGTACCTCATTCTTCCTGCATGCAGGACAAGAACTTAGGCAAAGGTGCCAAGGCCACAGAGGTTTCCGGCTGGAAAAATCAACATCTCAGTGATCCCGTAAACAATAGCACTGAAATTTCTGTGTTGATGTTTATCATGTTGTTTCATTGATGTGCAGGGCTTCCTGTTTCTTGCCAAGATGAGAGATTTTTATTTTCAAGTTAAACATTTGGGAGACTACTGGGAGACTCTGGATCTTGTTATGACATTCTGTTTTTCATCTGTAGCTGGCTTTGTCTGAAACTAGCCTAACAGAGGAAAGGGTATGCTTGTCAAGTAGGGGCACAATTCCAATTTCCCTTTTTCTCTTTGACACACAAGGCAGGGCTCCTCATTACTGACAAATAAATATCTAGATTCTAGCTTCACCCTAGGCCTTACTTGTAACTCTCTGTCTAGGAGGGGAAGGGTGTCTTGTTACTACATGGCAGGGTTGAAAACTCCTCTAGCTCTTTACTCTGTCTTCTCTAATTCCACTCCAGCAGGGGATTGGGATGCTTCATTACTGCCTGGTACAATGGATGTTCCAAGTTGGATTTTGTTGTCCTGGCTAGGTTTTTTATTTTCCTTTGTTTTGTGCTGTGTAGTTTGGCTAAAGTAGGATAGTTATTATAAAAACTATCTTTGTATTAGTAAAATGTTCCTTTCCTAGCCTTTGGTTCTAAAAATTGGGCTTTTAGGGGAAATTTTTGTCTTGGCTTACTGCAACCTCTGCCTCCTGGGTTCAAGCCATTCTCTGGCTTCAGTATCCCGACTAGCTTGAATTAAAGGTGCCCACCATTATGCTTGGCTTATTTTTGTATTTTTAGAAGAGATGGGGTTTCACCATGTTGACCTGACTGGTCTCAAACTCCTGACCTCAGGTGATCTACCTGCCTTGGCCTCCCAAAGTGCTGGGATTACAGTCGTGAGCCACCATGTTTGTCACATTTTGTTTTCTTTTTAACATTCTTCACGTTCAGCATTTAACCATGTATATCACAGTTCCCTCTGAAAATACAGTTTGAGAACTAAAATGCGGTATATATCTTAATACCCTGTGGACACAGGTGAAATGACCATTGTCTTGTGTCATGGTATGCCAGGATAAGGAATCAATATTCCCCATGTACATAATTGATTCTGAACTTTTTCTACTTAGGCATAACTTGAAAATATATGTATATGGTAGGATGGCAGCAGTAGGTTTCTAGCCTGAGGAATCTGGCTGTCCAAATTCATACCCAATTCCAACCCCATTCCAACCCCAGCTTTCCCAGAAAACTGGGTGATAAATCTCGTCAGGCCTTAGCTTCTGACACCAGAAGTTGTATAGTACACCAAATCCACCGTGAATGCTGCTTCTGAAAAACTGTGCAGCTGGGATCCTCAGTGTAATCCATTTCAGCACAACAGCTGGGAATCTCTGCTGCAAATAAAGGAAGGAGTAGTAAGCACACACCTAGTTATTTCAGGCAAAGACCTGCGAGTCAAAGCAGAAGATGAAAAAGAAATTTTAGAGTAAGCAGGGAAAATCAGAACTAGACCTAAAAAGAAAGCATGATAGTTGAAGTGATAACCAGTGACACTAGTTTTATTTAAGTCAAAATTATTGCCTCTCTAGTGAACACTACTGTGACCTACCCTTTAAAGAAAAGTTCTGCTGAAGAACGAAGAGTAAAGCGTAATGCCACAAAACCAGGAACGTTTGTTTTTGACAATAAAAATAGATTTTATGTTTTAAGTCCACAGTCATCATTGACTAATATGCATACATACATACATCAGGTACTGTGTACCATCAGTACTGAGTTTCCAAGACAGACAAGAAAACTAATCTGATAGATAAGAAGCCCCTCCTGGAGGAAGTGATGTCTGTGCTATAGGAGTCTTAAGCAGGCAAAGAGGGAGAGAGTTTTTATCTCCAGGATAGAAATGGGGGCAAAATTACCAGATGATAAAAGGCATGCCTGAAAGTGGAGTTGCCTGAATGTTGCTTCAAATGGACGGTGATGAAACAGAAACACATGAAGCTGCAAGGCAGACAAATATCAGGTCTTGAAGGGATTTGTTCAGTTATGCTGAGGATGTAGGCTCAGAATCTAGAAAGTATTAAATGCCAACAAAAGAATTTAAATCAGACTTTGGATGGAGCATGAAACCAATGTGATGAAAATGTGCAGTTAGAGGCCAGGTGTCATGGCTCAAGCCTGCAATCCCAGCACTTTGGGAGGCTGAGGTGGGTGGATCACCTGAGGCGAGGAGTTCAAGACCAGCCTGACTAACATGGTGAAACCTCATCTCTACTAAAAATACAAAAATTTGCACAGTGTGGATGCACATCTAATCCTACCTACTCAGGAGGTTAAGGCACAGAATTGCTTGAACTCAGAGGTTGAGGATGCAGTGAGCTGAGATTATGCCACTGCACTCCAACCTGGGCAACACAGCAAGACTCTGTCTCAAAGGAAAAGAAGGAAACTGTGAATTAGAAAACATGAAAGGTGGATTCTTACAGGATGTAATTAAAGGCACAAACCTGTTGGAAGGCTTTGATGGAAGATCAAAAAGGTCATTGATAATGCCAGCTATAAAATTCTACAATGTTCCTACAGTGATACAATCCATTAGCAAAATATCATGTGAAGTTTATTACATAAGTGATGACACAAATAATTGTGATCATGGTTACTGAGCTCACTAGGTATGAATTGTAATGAAGAAAATCTTTGCCAACTAAAATCCAAGTTTAAAATAACTGAGAAAAAGCGAGAAAATACTGAAGTATATAGTGTGTCTTAACCTTTCTCTAGATTTTCTCTTTGTGTGTGTGTGTGTGTGTGTGCACATCTATTCTTTTTGTGCCATCCTAATTTAGGCCCTCATTTGATTTATGCCAGACTACTTTAGAAGTCAGTTATTACTCTTTTCTAACTCCAATTGCTTCTTTTTCCCTTGCCTGCTGCCATGGTTTTGAATATATAAACATATGTATATGAATTAGTCAATATTGACTGTGGACTTAGAAACCATATAATCATGAGTGTGCACCCTCATGGCCGGATTGATAGCATTATTTGGAGAACAGGTTAGTTATTGTGTGAGTAGGCTTTGGAACAAAGGATGAGTTTGGCCCTGATTTTCTGTTTATCACATGTCCTTTACCATAGGATGCCCTCCTGCCACGTTGCAACATAGAAAGAAGATCTTACCAGATGCAGCCCCTTGGACTTCCCAGCCTTCAGAATAATGAGCAAAATAAGTCATCTTACAAATTATCCAGTCAGCAGTATTGTGTTGTTGCAGCAGCAAATGGACTAAAACACTATTATTTCTTCCTCTTTAGATAACAAAATAAACTAACTTAGAAAAGGCCATGCCAAATTTCCCATCAAATGATCAAAAAGCCCATATATTTTTTTAAATGCAGTACAATAGCCTGCCACTAAAACAAAGCCCCATTTTACTCTTAACCATAGTTTTAGAAATAAAGGAAAAGCAACCATAAAAGTCAACATGTAATTTTATTGTTCAGTAAGAGAATTGCAGGAATTTTTAATGTTCTTGTCAACATAAATTTCAGTCTCTGTTGTCGTGCATAATCTGGTACTCTTTTGGTGGAAGATCAGTTGTAACTAGGGTGATATTTTTCCAGTAAAGATGGTTGAAGAGCTGGCCTGTAACGAAAGGCAACTGATGTATCAGCTATCGCACTCATTCACAACCACAGATTGCCTGCTGGTAGCAGGTTATAACGAGGAGCCTCATTGGCTAATACTTCAGGAGATCTGGTTGGAAAAAGTTGAAGGTTTCACTATCAGCCCCAAAGAAGGGAGACATGATGTATTATTGAGAAGCTGTGGTTTTAACAAAATTCACAATGTGGCCATTTGCTTACATGTCGGTGCTATGAGAGTGCATATGAATATTCGTCAATTGATTTAAAATAGCATGTTGATTTGTTGTAATTTGTTCTGATTGTCCAACTGAGGTTGAAATGGAAGAGGAGGGAAACCACTTCTAAATGGGTCAGGTGAACCATCAATTCCCTGGCTGACAGAAGATTTCCTTGTTAGAGTCATATTTGAATTTGTAGATATGGAAAATGAACTTTCTTCACTAGTTTCAGCAGCTAAGACAGAATTATGTTTATCTGTGTTAGCCTCTGCTCTAAAGTGCTTCTTGAAATATTCAGTGAAGTAGATACAAGAGAAGTGTTTTTAATCCTAATTCTTCTTTTTGTTCTTATTAAAAGTTGGGGACAGCCATGCTTGAATTTTGGATGATAATACAACTTTAACTAAAACCAAGGAGAAGGTAATTCAGTGCCATTTTAAACCAAGAGACAAGTAACAATAACAAACATAACACATACAATCTCAGATTTCTGTTTTATCAACACAAAGTTAATATCATCAAATAATGAATGAACATTGTTTACTATTTTTAAGAACATGCTTGTTGAGAAAAAAAAAACACTCAAGTTTTGAAGTCCTCAAGTGAAAACATGTTATACATTTAATAGTAACATTTCACTAAGTGGCTTTGGTATCTTTACTTGGAGTTCACTGGTGATACTCAAAGTTGCTAGCAATATTTCCTAAAACCTGAAAGTTTAATGCTCAACCTGCACTCAATAATTTCAAAAAAATTAAGTAATTTTTACCTCAATATTTGATATAATTTTAAAAATCTGATCTTACTGCATGTATTAACATAGTTACTGATGTACAAAATGAAATTACATATATACTCAAAGTGGTAACTGAAATATTTTGAATACCTTGCTTAAAACAGAAATTTTTCTTCTGCCAGAAATTTGGCTAGAAAGGCAGATCTGTGAAAATTCTGTTGAATTTTACTAAATCCATAAAGGTTGAGCTGTCGAGTTAAGCTTTTCATACTGTCAGTTTCAAATATTCTGTAAGGAGCCTTTATTTCCAAATTTTCTTTATTGAAGAGTTCTTCATTAATCACTATGCAAGTTTCATTCTTATCCCATGATTTAGACTTGAATTTGGCACTTTCAACTATTTTCCAAAGTTTACAGGGAAAGGTCAGAGAAGGAAAATCATTATCTGTATCTAGTTCAGAGACACAATGTGTAATGTGGCCTTTTTATCAAGGATCCTTGTGGCAAGACCTGAAAATCATTTATTCAGTCATTTACTTTAATTCTGAATCCCCAGGCATTATGTGTTCACACAATGGAGACCAAGTGGAGGCTTCCAAGCCATTTGATTCATCTTTAGGAGAAACATCTTGAGTTTCTGCAGAAACATGTGCCATCTCAAATAAGTAATTCTTTAGCTACTTTTTCAGCCTGCGTATGTTTCAAGACTGCAGCTTCAAATGCTGCTTCAGTAGTCTACTCAGGTAAGGTAATCTAGATCACCACAGTGGTTTCCAACCTGAGTAGCAATGGCATCACAAGAGGACTTTGGTCACCTAGCAACAAACATAAAAATTTGGCCAAGAATGTTTACTTCCCAGTCTCAGAAATGTATCTGGTAAAAATAAAATGCAGAATGATTACTTACACAGTTTATTCTGCAAAAGTTTCATGCCTGCAGAATCTGATAAATTAATAAGGAGGGACGGGTATGGTGGTTCACGCCTGCAATCCCAGCACTTTGGGAGGCCAGGACAGGTGGATCACAAGGTCATGAGTTCGAGACCAGCCTGATGAACATGGTGACACCCTGTGTCTACTAAAAATACAAAAATTAGCCAGGTGTGGTCCATGTGCCTATAGTCCCAGGTACTCAGGAGGCTGAGGCAGAAGAATGGCTTGAACCCAGGGAGGTGGAGGTTGCAGTGAGCTAAGATCACTCCACTGCACTCCAGCCTAGGCAACAGAGTGAAATTCCATCTCAAAAAATAATAAATAAATAAATAAATAAGGAAATAAATAATATCCTCAATCCTTGAAATAAACATAATTTTCTTCCTGACACACACAGTCTTACTAGATTGGTGCGAGGAGCATAGGGCCTGGTAATTGGACAGTGCAAACAATAAAAATAAATGATTTTAAAAACTCACTCAGCTTGGCATGTTGGATTGAAAACTGATGCAGTGTAAAACATATATGGTAAAAAGACATGGCCATAGAGATAAAAGGTAGGTTAATGGCTGTCAGGGGCTGGGGAATAGAAAGAACTGTTAAGTAGATATGGGGTTTCTTGTTTGATGATAGAAATGTTTTAATAATATAATTTTGAATAACATAATTTTATATTATGTGAAATGTACCTTAAAAAATCAAAATAAAATCAAATATAAAAAAACTGATTAGATTTCAGAATAAAAAGTTATTCATGTATGTATCTATTCAAAACATTTTTTATTCATATCAGTAGAATAAATAATACTTTCACTTGCTATGTCTGTAAATATCTGACATGTTAATTATGTAAGATTTTAAAAGCAAGTGACCTACTTATAAGGAGATCCCAAAGAGTGGGAGATTTAAAAATGTAATAATAACAAGAAAGTGTTTTAAGTAAAGTAAATTTGTATGTATGTCTAAGCAGAAAATTTTATTATTTGGTTCCAAGAGCCAAATATCTATTAAAAATATTTCTTAAGGAATAATCTTTGTGTCCTGCAACGTAAAGTTATCATTGTAAAACAGGAGTCAAATTTGTGAGGTAATCTCAGTATTGAATAAAATATTTCTTCTCTTTGAAAAATAATGCCCCATTTACAGTAAGAATTTTTATATGTTCACAGTTGAGAGGTGGTATATTAAAATTCTAATGCCTTGGCTTTGGTAAGTGTTCAATATGTGTGGAATAAAGAAATGATAATTTTGATATTTCTTATACTGTAGGAGGCAGTTCTCTCATACTGGAAAGAGGTGTCATTGTTAGAAGCTTGTCTTGGTTTAATATAGTTTAGGTTTTGGGGGTGTATTTTGCTTGTTTAGTTCAAAATTTTCCATATTAGCAGTAACTAACAAAAATGTCCAGATCAGAAAACTGTTTGTGAAAATAAAACAGGTGCTCCTACCAGATGTGGTTCATCAATTTTGACAGTACTTTCATTTAAAAAATGCAAAATTAAAATTTGTTTAATTGTTTGCTTTCTGGGGAATTTTCCTGTTGCTCTGTCTGAAGGGAGTACAGACTTCTTTTGTGATGGGAGGGTAGGAATGGCTACTGACAGCAGCAAAAGATGAGACATGGGTGTGAAGAAAAGAAGGAGTTAATGGGTGAATCAGAAAAATATCACCCTAAATGTAGGACAATCTAAGTCAAATTGTGGCTGAACGTTTTGGGGAGCTAAGATGTGTGACTCTGTAGGGAGGAAGAATGCCTTGGTGTTTTGAGGGGAATATGGCTCAGCTAGTGCCGTCACCTGACTCCAAACTGCAAGGCTACTTTAGTCATAAAAAGGCAAGAAAATAAGCAATTTTACCTGAAAAGCAAAGGACATAGTATTGAAAACAAGACCAGAAATGGTGCTGTAAAAGAGGTGAACAAACGCATTTACTTTTTGAACAAGTTTCCAAACTGTGAGGGTAGCAAATAGAAAAGATAGGCAAGAGCAGCCCTCAACCATCTCAAATCAGCTACTTCAGCCTACCTTGACCTCTGCCTGTCTCAGCTGGGAATCTTAACATAAATCTCTTGATACCAGGGGTGGCTTTTCCGGAGTCTTGAGCCTAGAAACTCCCTCTCTTGATTCTGATTTTCAGAGAAGAGAAGCAGCTGATTAGCATTTGGGTGGGACAGTGGTTGTTACTAATATATTACAAATTTCAGCATGTTTTTAAACATCAGAAGGAGAAAGTGCTTCGTATTTAAGTGAAATCTCAAAGGGGCAGAAATCTACCATATTCTTTGTTATTCAGATGCAGTGAGGCACTGGCTATGTGAGCAGGAGAAACAAATTCACTTAATCAGAAACACACGCCTAAATTTCTTGGTTCAGTGACTTTACTTTCACTTTCTACCTTGAATTTTAGACTCTGGAAGACCCACATCCAAACCCTGTGGCCCTTTTCATATGTGCATATTTTCATAAGTGTTTTCCAGAAATAAATTCTAGAGGTCCTTCTGTGAGTCCAAAGGAGAAGGAAGTGGTTGGGGCAGCCAGGAAGGTACAGTCTGCATTAATATCGTATTCGATGTATGGATTGTTGGGGAGAGAGTGGGATATATTTCTTATAATGTTGGATGTATTTTTCGCCTATCCCGAGGCCCAGAAACTCTGATGTCTCTGCAGTTGTCTTTCCATGCTTTCCTTTATACCCCTCGCCTACTTCTGTAATTTCTTTCTCTACTCTCCCTCCTCCTTCCCACCCTTTTTCTTTCCATTTGTGCTCTCTCGTTCCATTCCTTCTTTTTCCCTTTTCTTTCTTTTTGTGGGTATCTGGTAGCTGCAACTTATTTTCTTTCTGCTTTTCTTACTCACTTACTCTATTTACTAGGTATTTAACAATTGTCTTTAAAAGTAACATTCTTTCTTTCTTAAAATTTTATCCCTAATGGACATTATTTGGGGAAAAAACATTTTTATAGTGCCTCTAGATAAGTAATTATATCATCTGCACGTGATTCCCGTATTTTCTTACATGCCCGTTCCTCGTAGGTGGAAATGGGTACTTCATTGTACTCTTCTCTCTTTATTTACAGTGTTTTTTTCTGTCTCACCCCTTTAAATAACACATTGTCTCTCTTTTTGTGACATTGAATTAATTAGGTCAGATGCAATTTTTCTCATCTGTTCATTTGAAGAATGTTTCCTTTCATATTGCTTCTAGGGCCTATTTGCAAGTAACAAATTATTTTGTTGTTGTTGTTGTTATTTTTAGTTGGAGTCTCATCACTCCAACAAGCAAGAATTAGTTCTCATCATTAAGATCCCTTCAAGATTTCATTCACTTGTTTCAGCAGCCTTGAATTATCATCACCATGACCTGTTGTTACATCAAGAATCTCTAATTTCTAATGTTCTACTTTGGACACTCTGTTACCTGTGAGTTTTAATGTTTATATTAAAAAAAAACCTTTTAGTACTTGAGTACCCTAAAGTTTCATATTTTGAATTGGTGTCAGATTTATTATTATTGATCTCTCCATTGCTGGAGAAAACTAAGCAATAGGTAAACTCTATTCTTTTGGTAATTTCTGTTTTCTGAATGTTTCAGAGTAAATGTTTACTACTCTTGTGATACTGCAAATTGGTAATCAGATATATTTTAAAGTGACAAGGTTTCCCTGTTCATCACCAGTTATGTACATCACACAGATCAAAAGTAAGGTGTTTATTTTAAATGTTTTTCCCAAAAATTCTGCTTCCACTACTTTTCCAAGCTCTACCAGATAGATACTCAAGAATTGACCAAGGCAATCTCTTCTCTCATATTTCACTGTCAAATACTCTTAATCAGTGAGTCCGGTCAATTCTGTGTTTCTAAGAAATGATGATAGTGGTCATGATTCTAATGATATCAATAGGAACACCTTTCCAAATTTCACTATGTACCACAAACTCTTCTTCCTGCTGCCGATGTATTATTTTCTCTACACTGCTATCTCCCCAGGAAGATTCTAATGATATTATTATTGTACAGATGTGGAAACTGTAGCTTATGAGGTTTTAATTTTGCAGTTCAAGGAAATGACAGGATTCTGGCAGTGTGGTAGCTGATGCTTGTAATCCCAACACTGGAAGGCTGAGGCAGGTGGATCAATTTAGCTCATGAGTTTGAGAACAGGAAGATGATCAAACCCTATCTCCTCAAAAAACACAAAAATTAGCTGTACATGGTGGCATGCTCCTGTGGTCTCAGCTACTTGGGAGGCTAAGGCAGGAGGATCACTTGAGTCCTGGAGGTTGAGGCTTCAGTGAGTCTAGGTCACACCACTGCACTCCAACCTGGGTGACAAGGGCAGACCGTGTCTTAAAAAATGAACAAATAAATGCCCACCACAACCAAGCACAAAGAAAGCAAGCATAATAAGCTAGCTAATATGCTTGTTAGCAATGTGGACATTTATTTTACAGTTAAAAGAAAAAAATAGAAAGAAGGGACAGTATTGTAACTCAGAAAGTCTGGTTCCAGAGTTTGTACTCCTAACCAGAACAACTTGAGCATCAGTTGATATTTTCCATTTTTTGCTCTACTTTGTCTGATATTAATATAGCCATTCTGGCGGTCTTATCACTAGGGTTAGTAGTGCACAGCTTTATTCCATCTCTTCCCTAGTAATTGTGTCTTTATGTCAAATGTGTGTTTCCAGCAGGCAACATATAACTGGATTTTACTATTTTTATTTCTCTTATAGGCTTTACCTTTTAATTGTGGTATATAAGCCATTTACACTTAATGTGCTGATTGATGTAGCTTTCTGTTTTCTCCATGTGTTATTTGTTCCATTTTCTCTTATCTGTCTTCTTTTCTATTATTTATTTATTTTTTTAATTTCCTATTATGGCCTTTGTTGGTTTCTTAGCTGTTACTGTTACTTTAGTTCTTGCTTTGAGGTTTGTAGTGTACATCTCAAATTTACCACAACCTATCCTGAAGAGGTATTACACTTCTCTAGGGACAATATTAAAACACTAAAATAACATGTACCATTCTCCCCTCTTAGCCTCTATGCTACATGCATTTTTAAAATTATATAACCACAATATTTTATTATTTCAACAGTCAATTGCATTTTTCAAAGATTTGATTAAAGAAAAAAGTCTAAAACTTACATACAAAATTGCCATTTTCAGTTTTTGTCATTTTATAAGATCTATTATATCTTTGTGGCACCTATCACAGCCATTTGATAAATTAATTTGTAGATACAGTAAGAATGTCATATATTTATTAAAGTTTTTAATAATGATTTTTAAATTTCTTATTAGGTAGCAAAAAATAATAAAAATAAATGCTCAGAATGAGTATGTTATAAAACTAAACTGAAACTGCATGTAACAGCTATAGCATAGTTCATTTGAACTGAAATTCACATAAAATAATCATATTGACATCCAAAAAATTTAAAGATGTAGTGTAAATTCAATTTATACAAAATTGAAGCACGAGGTTTCCTAGATACCTGCTGTCTACACAATTAGAATCTAATTCTTCTGATTATTCTTGTAACAAAATCTTTTGAAATTCTAAATTCCGATGCAGAACATATCAGTGAAACTCCCTACCACTGTCTCTTGTACTGGCCTCAAGGAAACGAGAAAAAATAAGGTAAAAAAAATTTCTGCTGTGTTTATTTTTTTAACCTTCCAAATCTTGCTGAGTATTACTGTTCAACAAATGAAAAAAAATTCTCATCAGTTGTACTTGTTTATTGCCAATATACCTGGAAAGCAAATTCACTTTGTGTACAAAGTTGCAGCTGTTTCCAGGTACTTAAAACACAGTAACCAATAAAAATACTCCTTATAATTAGGTTCCTGATTTTTGAGATGCTTTTTTTATCTACTATAGTACTTTTAAGATAACCTGTTAGAATTATTTTAAGTATTCTTTCTATTGATGTTTTTCTTAAGTTTGGCTGTACTGTCATAATAGAGCTTTCTAGAAGGAAAGCAAGTAAAGTGGCTTAACAGGTTTGATATATACATTTTTTTAGTTAAGGTCAATGCTATCATAGAAAATTACATTTTATTTTTAAATTGTGGGTTGAAAGTCTAATCCGTGACTCTTAAACATGAAGATATTGCTTAATATTATTAGTCTTAAACTTGAGCATCAGATAACATCAGATTTGAAGACTTAACTCTAACATCTTTATATAATATTTCCATTTACTTGAAATCTATGTCAGTCATATATATTGTTTGTCTTAGTCATAATTTTTTATGGATGATAATTGTTTGTGTTTTAGTTTTAAAATGGGAAAAAGGGTATTCTATCACAAAAGAGGGGTATTCATAAAGGAGTTATAACTTACAAGAGATTGTGAAACAGTCACCCTATTTCTAGCATCTGTTAGGTTTGCTTTCTCATCTATAACTGTGCATGACATTTCAGGAGTAACATCAAATCTGTTTTAAAAAATGAATATATTATTTACCTGTCACCACAATTCTTTCCTGATTACTCTGTCATTTCTTAGATATTATGCAACCATTTTTTTAAGTAAGCATAGTAAGTGATTGAATGAAAGAATGATCTCAGTATTATGTACTGGAGAGGGATGTCAACGAGATGTCTTACTAGGATGTGTCAGGCCTTTATGCCTTCACAGAGTCAGTGAATTAATAACAATATTTGGACCACAATACCTTTGTGAGAGCTCCAGAGACCAGTTGAGAAGCAGCAGCACCCAGGTCCATGTTAAATATGAAGGAATCCAGCAAAAGGAGTATGAACATTCATGTCATTTTACTTGTCAGTAGATCTGTTTCCATCTCCCTGTGTTGCATAGTGTGGCAGAAACAGGAGGAAAACTTCCCTGCCAAGACTCCTCACTCAGTTTAACTCCCTAGGATTCTTCCAATTATACATGCTAATTTCATTTTTATTGCTGAGTAGCAACCCATGGTATAAATGTACCACAGCTTGTTTGAACATTCATATTTGAAGAACACAAGGGATGTTTTAGTTGAGTTGCCTTTTACCTTCATGTACAGTTTTTTTTGCATAAGTTTTATTTTCTGTAGTATAACTGCACTCAATTGCAAGGTTGTCTAACAGCTGCATGGCAAACAGTTTTGGACTGAGCCTACCATTTTACACGCCACCAAACAATGCATGAGTGGCTTGTTATTTCTACATCTTCACCAGCATTTGGTGTTGTCATTACTTTTTAAAATTGTAGATGTTTTAATAGATGCAGTGATGTAGCTAATAATGTTCAGTGACTTTTTGTGCATTTATTTCCCATGTTTATATACTTCTTAATGAAATGTCTTTGTACCCTTTGTCCATTAGCTAATTAATTTTTACCTAGGTGTAGTAATTGGGTACACATTTCATAAATGCTTTCTTCCATCTGCAGATTGGCTTTCTAGTCTCTTTATAAGTTATTTCACAGAGCAGAAGTTTTAAGTTTTGATTTGATCTAATTTATCAGATTTTTTTCATGGCTTGTATTTTTGGTATCAAATCCAATAAATCTTTCTCACGCCTAAGAGGGTTGAATTTTCTTTATTATTTTTTAAAGTTTCCTGAAAAGTGTTAGAATATCAGATTGCATTGAAGTTCATGAACCCTTTTGCATTAATTTCTGTAGGGTGAGTTTTATGTTAAGGCTATTTTTACTTAACCTATGGATGTCCACTTGCCCTAGCACAATTTGTTAAAAGGCTATTTTTCCTCCACTGATTTGTGTTTGCCAGCTTTGTGACATATTGCATCATATCCAAACCAGTGTGACTCTATTTCTGGGCTTTCTCTTCTACATTTTTTTATGAATCTATCCCTAGGGAAATACTACACTGTCATGATTAATTTGGCTGTGTAATAAGTCTTTAAAACATTGTTGATAGATTCCTCCCATTATATACTTTTTTTTCAAAATTGTCTTAGCTATCCAAGGATGTAACTTTGCTTTATCTAAAAAAATTATTTTCGAGATTTTGATAGGAATTGCACCAAATATATAGATCAAGCTGGGGAAGACTAACACAACATATTGAGTCTTCCAATCCATTAACACAATGTATCCTTCTTTATTACTACTTTGATTTCTTTCACCAGTGTTTTATATGTTTCAGCATACAAAGCCCATACCTGGTTTTTTTAAATGTATATCAGAGTATATCACATTTTTTTGGAGCAGTTGTGGATGATTCTGTTGCAAATTTGGGGTTCTCCTGACCTGTCGCATAGGGAAATAGCAGATTGCTGACTAGTTTAGATTCATTTCAACGGTTCAGAGGATGGGGGTTGGGTGGTGGTAGATGCTTAACTCCCCAGTGGAGCCCACTGACAGAACAGAGTAGGGTAGTGGAGAGAGCAGTCAAGAAGCACAGTGAAATCATCTCTACTTAGATCTGGCTCTTTAACCACTATTGCTGTTGGGTGGACCTGGGTGCTCAGCTTGCTATTAGACTCTGCTGACACTAGTTAGGGAACTGGAATTGGAATGCTATCCTCTGTTTTATTTAGCTGGGTGGGAAATAGAAGATTAGCTGCCTACTCTGACTTTAGAGGGATTCAGGGCATCACTGACCTGGGAGAAGCTTATCTCTGTACATGGCTGCAGAGAAACTGAAGTAGTCGTTTTTTTCTGTGGTGTTCGTCTGGAGTAGTTTGGTTATTCTCCATAGAACGGTTTTGTGTATTTGTTTGTAGTTAGGTTATCCTCTCCTGGTCCTTTGGCTGGGAGAGAACAGGATTTTCTTGAAGCTCTTTTTGTCTGTGCCTATTGGAGATTCAGAATTGGAAGCTTCTATAGTCCATTATGTGGGATACATGGAAGGCAATAAGAAAACCCAGTATCTTTACCGTAGTATCACTCTTCAAGTCCTGAAATCCCTAGACAAGACTTTTCAGAGTCTGTCTTTGTTTCTTGTAATTATGTCCGTGGTGTTTTAGTTGTTCAGAGGAAACACTGGGGTGTTGCATTGTACCTGGAAGTCCTAGGAAGTCAAAGTTTGAGGATGGCTTTAAAGTACCAAGCAAACCAAATCTCATAAAGCAAAACATGGGGAGGTATGATTGCAGAGAATGAAATGATATGATTTACCTATAATAAAGTGATTTTATAGCATAAACTTTTCACTAAAATTAATATCAAAGAAGTTTTATAATATATGTGAAAAAGCCAATGATTTATAGCATATAAATAATATAGGTCAATGAAAAACAGATGAAATACCTGCCATACACTTTGGAAAAAAAAATAAAGTTGGCAGTGCTTCCAGAAAATATTACCAAAAATATGTTCTTTTTCAACTGCAGAAGGGATATAGTAATAATGGCTTCTCATAGGTTTTATTTGTTAAGTAACAAATAATTTAATTGAAATCAAGCATTTGTTTCTAGTTCTCTGGGGCAATGACAGCAGTTGCAAAACCAAATTTTATGGAAGCCAAAGATTAAAAGTGTAATATTATATTCTTTTAAAAAAATGGCTGTCAAGAAAGAAAACATCTGTAGGATTTGAACTCCAATATCATTAATTTGAGATAAACTTGATAGTTCATTGAAATAGTCAACTGATGAGTAAATGTGGATATATTCCCAGGAAAGAGACCATTTCTGAATCCAGTGGGGTTGGGCTTCCTGCCTAAATAATTTGTTAAAGAAAGTGTTGTTCAGACATTTAGCTGGAATATTTGAGCCAATACAGAAAGCCATTGACCACAGATACTAGGATCTAACACAGAATGAGGTTTTTATTCAAAGCCATGAGGGGAAAGTTCATATCTCAACCTCCATCCTATGTGATATTCAAGACTGAGGTCATATTTTTCATATTACCTACAAGATATAACTACCTCAAAAGCAGAAACTAATTGATTGGTGGGCATTCGATGCCCTAATAAATAGCCAAGAAAGACACACTAAGGGGAACTAAAGGATAAAAAGTTGAATTAAAAGATTCTTCATAATAAGTAGGTTTTGGTGTTCTCTGAGATGAATAAATGGAATCTAAAGGCAAAACAGGTGGGTAGGAGAACAAAAATAAATGTTTTAAATAGAGAATTATACCTTGTTGAAAAATGAACCATATAGTAAAAAGTCAAATAAATTTTTTTTGTTTGTTTCTTGTATAGTAGATTCAGCACAAATATAGCAACAATAAGTACTTTTCTAAGTAAATCTGAAAGTAAGTTTGCCAGTTTTGGGGGAAAATACGTAAATGTAAATGTCACATTTCATTTTGAAATTTCATAGTTTGCTGACAAACAACATATACTTTATTTTTGGTATGAGTCTCTTCCTTGCAATATTGAGAATATAATTATACTAAAATGCTATTTATTGTTTATTTAAAATGAAAATGCAACTGGGAATTCCATGTTATATCTGATGACCATACATGAAAGATAAGTTAATAAAAATTGAGCTCAGAGTAGACAACTTTCATATTAAATTACAAGATACACCAGAAGGAAAACATGTATAGAAGGACTAAAAGGCAGAATATGAAAATAAATTCTACACTGGATATTATTCCACATAAGTTGTCACTGAATAAAAATACATTTTTCAACTCACAAAGATTAAGCAAATATTGAAGACTTAGTGAAAGCCAAAGGAAAAGAAGTATGAAACCTATTATTTTTATTTTTTAGCAAGGGCAAAAACAAATATCAAAATTAAAGTGGTATGTAGGAATTTGTGTGAATTTTTTTTGTGGGGGCTAGAAATACATTTTACCTTTTTAGGAAAAAAATGTCAACTAACTGCATCCTTTTGATTAGCTATAGAAAGTGTAGAAGTATGGTAGTTAATATCAAAAGCAGGAAATATGAATATTTTTTCAAAACAATGAATAACTACGGAAAGTGTAAAAATATGGTAATTAATGTCAAAAGCAGGAAAAAATAAATTTCTGCCAGAAAAATAAATTAATACAATTAGAAGAAAAGGTTCAGGGTAGGGAGAGGGATTGAACAACAAAGACTGAAAGAGAGGCGGCAAAGGCAGAGACAAAAAATCTTGGGTAAATAAAAAGCTATCTAATCAGATATTAGTTATGTAGATAAGAGAGTAATCATATTAGATGTAAATGCTTCCAAATTATGTGTTAAAATATTAAATACTCTAACACTGGATTGAGAAAATATGCTTTTACCTGGGAATAATTACACTGAAATATTAAAACAAAGGTTTAGAGAAAATTAACAAATATTTATTTAAAAAGATAGGCCACTACAATTGTATAAGACAGAAGAGAATTTTAGAAAAAATGCAAGCAATAAGGAAGGACTATAATAGATAACATGAGAGGTGACAGACAAAATATGAAATATCAAAATATGAAAAATTTTTAAAGATATATAACAGCCACAAATTTAAATGCCTCAGTAGCATTCTCACAATATATGCCATAATCAAATTTGATGGATATTTATTTATATTGACAAATCACAATTGTAGTGAGAGGTGTTTAATAAATCAATCGTCTAGACTGATGAGTATACAGACATTTAGTTGTTAATAGGAATACTTTGCAATTAACAATTAACAAAACTTTTATATGTATATAAATGTTGCAACCTTCACTCTTAAAAAGTAAATATGTGTCTTAGCCACTATATATCTTCTACTTACCAAGAAAGCATTCTTTTTTAATGATGATTTACTTGGTTCAAAAATGTGATCTCAACAAGTTTTAGATAGATAATTTCATATAGATCTGATTTTATGGTTAAATGTAAGCAATATAAAATTAACAGACTTTCCAGCTCATTCTATGAGGCAAGTAGTACTCTGATAACAAAACTAGAGAAAGATTGTAGAAGAAAAGAATGTAACAGACAAATATCTTTCATGAATACAGACAAAAATTCCCAAGGAAATACTAGCAAATCAAATCCAGCAATATATGAGAAGAGGTACATTCCATAACCAAGTAGGATTTATCTCAGGAATGCAAGGTTAGCTTAATATTCAAGAATCAGCTATGCAATACAGATACAATTAAGGAACCCAAACCATATGACAATCTCAACAGATGTGGTAAGATATTTTATAAAATCCAACACTTTTCTATGATAAAAGCACTCAACTAGGTGGGAATAGAAAGAAAATAACTCAGCCTGAAAAAGGGCATCTACACAAACCCAAAATCTAACGTGAAACTTAATGCAAAAACCTGAATGCATTTTCCTTATTATCCAGAATAAGGCTAGGATGGCCACTGCTGCCACTTCTCTTTGACATTTTACTGGGAGTTTGATTTTGATGAGGGGCAATTGGGCAAGAAAATAAAAAAAGAAGCCATCTAAATTGGAAAGTAAAAAAGTGAATCTATCTCTGTTTGCAGATGACATGATCCTGTATACAGAAAATTCTGATAAATCAGAACTAATAATTAAGTCCAGCAGAGTTGCAGATGACAAGATCAGTATACAAAAGTCAATTATATATCTACACAGTAACAAAGAGCAATCCAAAAATAAAATGAGATTAAGAAAAACATTTCACAAAGATAGCAAGAGAATAAAATACTTAGGAATGAATTTAACAAATGTGCAAACATTATAATCTAATAACTCTAAAATATTGTTTAAAGACATTAAAGAAAATTGAAATAAATGGAAAGATATCCAATATTCATGGATTGGAAGATAACATTAAATGACAACACTGCAAAATTGACCTACAGTTTCAATTAAGTCTCTACCAAATCCCAGGTGGCTTCTTTGTAAAAATAGGTATAGCAATTCTACTATTCTTATGGACTTTCATAGGATGCAGAATAGCCAAAACAATACACTTTCCATTCAAAATTTACCACAAAGCTGCAGTAAAGATAGTGTGGTACTGACACAATACACCAATGAAATAGAATTGAGAATTCAGAAAGAAGCCTTCCCAACCTGTGCGCAATTGATTTCCAACAAAGGTACCAAGATAAATGAATGGGGAAACATAGTCAAAATCTCAAGAAATGGAACTGAGACAACTAGATATTCATGTGAATTTGGAACCCTGTCTTTTACCACAATTATCTCAAAATGTATCAAAAATCTAAATTCGGGAGCTGAACACAATAAAATAAAACTCTAGAAAAAAATATAGATGTTAATCTTTTTGACCTTAGATTAGGCAAATGTTTCTTCAATATGTAACCAAAAACACAAATAATACACATCAGTTAAATTGAACTTCATTGAAAATAAACTTCTGTGCTTCAAAGAGATCATGAAGTAAAATGACACTGTGGGAGAAAAATATTGTCACATCATATCTAGAGCTAAGCATAGGAAATGATATTTAGCTCTCAGAAAAATGAAAATCAAACCACAATGAGATACAATGAATCTCAAACCACAATGAGATATATTGAATAGAATGGAGTGTAATCAGAAAGAAATAACAGATGTTGGTTAATATAAGGAAAAATTGGGAACCTCATCCAGTTGCTAGTGGGAACGTAAACTGAGGTTGCTTCTTTAGAAAACAGTCTGGTAGTTTCTCAAAAGATTGGACATACATTCACCATATGTTCCTAAAAATTAAGATATAATTATGAACATTTCTATATGAATGTTACTAGCAGCATTATTCACAATATAAATGTTTCCATCAACTCCAGATGTGGAGGTGGGCCTAGGTTGATGTTACCCTTGCAGTGGTTTTGCATCATATATTCACTCACCATATATCTGATCTAATTGATGCAAATCCACATATTCTACAATAAAACGACCAAGATAAAGAATGTGGACAAATTACTTAAACTTTCTTGCCTCAGTATGCTCGGCTTAAAAACCGGACAGAATAGCAAGCCTGTTACAGAAATCTCGAGTTTAGGAAACTCCAGCCTTTTAAAGGGAGGTAACAGCAAAGCTGCTTAACTTCTGCCTTAGAAAGAGGTGTTATCTTTATCTTCTTTTAATTTTTAATTTTTAATTTTTTGAGCCGGAATCTTGCTCTGTTGCCCAGGCTGGAGTGCAGTGGCGCAATCTCGGCTCACTGCAAGCTCCGCCTCCCAGATTCACGCCATTCTCCTGCCTCAGCCTCCCGAGTAGCTGGGACTGCAGGCACCTGCCGTCACGCCTGGCTAATTTTTTGTATTTTTAGTAGAGACGGGGTTTCACCGTGTTAGCCAGGATGATCTTTATCTCCTGATCTCGCGATCCTCCTGCCTCGGCCTCCCGAAGTGCTGGGATTACAGGCTTGAGCCACCGCTCCCGGCCCATTATCTTTATCTTCTACAGTGATTGTTATACACAGCTCCGTGAAGATAATCTACAAAAAAAGGCTGTAAGTCACGAACAGCCTCATATTGTATTAGTCTGTTTATAGTAAGTGTCTGTAATAGGCAATTCCACAGAGACAGAAAATGGCTTATTGGATACCAAGGGCTCTAGGAAAGGGGGAAGTTGGTATAGAGTGCTAATGGTACAGAGTTTCTTATTAAGGTGATGAAAATCTTCTGTATGTAAGTAGTGGTGATGTTTGTACAACTTTGTGAATACCTTGAAAATCACCGAGTGTGTACTTTATTTTATTATTATTATTTTTTAGACGGATTCACACTCTGTCTCCCTGCCTGGAGTGCAGTGGTGCAATCTCAGCTCACTGCAACCTCTGCCTTCAGGGTTCAAGTGATTCTCCTATCTCAGCCTCCTGAGTAGCTGGGATTACAGGTGCACACCACCATGCCCAGCTAATTTTTTTTATTTTTAGTACAGATGGGGTTTCACCATGTTGGTCAGGCTGGTATCGAACTGCAGACCTCATGATCTGCCTGCCTCGGCCTCCCAAAGTGCTGGGACTACAGACGTGAGCCACCGCACCCAGCAAGTATGTACTTTAAAATGGTTAATGTTATACTATGTGATTTATCTCTCAATCCAAAAAGTGTTTAAATCTTGATTAAAGTTGTGTGCACTACCAGCCTTAACAGGAATGTATATGCAAGTTAAACACACAAACAAAACTACTGAATGTGCCCCAGTGACCTAAAGGTGCAGGGAAGTGAACAACTGGAAAACAATGAGAGCTAAACTCAAAATTGGCATTGAGTATGAAAGAATGCTTTCTCCAGTCTATGTAGGAAAAACTAGAGGAAGTGTCCATGTAGTTGGATAATTTTTCACTTATAACAAATGCCTGTAAATATGCCCCTAAATATTAAACCTTTTTTTGTTTTGTCTTTGTTTGTTGTTTTTTGTTTGTTTTGTTTTTTGAGACAGAGTCTTGCTCTGTCGCCCAGGCTGGAGTGCAGTGGCATGATCTCAGCTCACTGCCAGCTCTGCCTCCCGGGTTCACACCATTCTCCTGCCTCAGCCTCCTGAGTAGCTGGAACTACAGGCGCCCACCACCATGCCGGGATAATTTTTTTTGTATTTTTAGTAGAGACGGGGTTTCACCCTGTTCACCAGGATGGTCTCCATCTCCTGACCTCGTGATCCGGCTGCCTCAGCCTCCTAAAGTGTTGAGATTTCAGGTGTGAGCCACCGTGCCTGGCCATATTAAATCATTTTTTTAATAAGAAAGTGAAGTTCAGAATCTAGAAAGGAGTTGGCAGTACCATCATTAAATTTTAAATTGTTCAGCGTACACGTGAAGAATATAACTTACATTTTAGTTCATGTTGTACATACATATAAGCAAACAGAATTTTCTATTTTGATAACAAAACCACAGGATAAAGAATCAAGTCAAATTACTTAATCTTTTCTTGTTGTAGTCTCCTTAGTTTAATAAGAAGTCCAAATAGTAAGCCTGTTACATAAATTAAGTCTGTCAACCTTTTAGAATAAAGATCAGGCCAGCCACAGTGGACTCAGGGTGAATCCAAACACTTTGGTAGGACCAAGGTGGGTGGACCACCTGAGCTCAGGAGTTCGAGACCAGCCTGGCCAACATGGCAAAACCCCATCTCTACTAAAATTACCAAAAAAAAATAGTCAGGTTGGGTGGTGGCCGCCTGTGGTCCCAGCTACTGAGAGGCTGAGGCAGGAAATCGCCTGAACCCAAGAGGCAGAGGTTGTGTGGTAAGCCAAGATCCTGCACTTCTGCCTGAACAACAGAGCAAGACTTTGTTACTTCCTATATAAAAAAAAAAGAAAGAAGAAGAAAGTGAAAAAGAAAAAAAGATCAAAGTGAACTGAAAATATATCATGTATTGTTTTCCACAGTTCTTCTGACAAAAGACAAATATCCGTGTACTGACAGAACTTACATTTTGGCTTTAGTAGGAAGCAGTGACAACAACTAGTGACTTTTAAGTAAGAAGCGTAAGGATTGTGGGTTCATGTATATGCAGGTGCATAACATAAACTTAAAGGAGATTTGAGCAAATTTTTTGAAATGGCAAGGAGAGCAGAACCTCTGAGGTTGTAGTATATATTGGGGCCCTGACCAAGAAAAAGAATGTTAGAAGAAGATATGTAAAAGATAATAAGAATAAAATTATATATGTGTTTTTGTTACATTATAAGGACCATGGTTTTAGCTTAGGAAAGGGGGAGGCTGGGATTGAATGCTTAATGGGTAGTTTCTTTTTAAGGTAATGGCAACATTCTATATATAAATAGTGCTGATGGTTCCTGTAACTTTGGGAATACCCTAAAAATCACTAAATGTGTACTTTAAACTGGTTACTTTTACAGTATCTGAGATATAACTCACATAATGTAAGAGGTAATCGAGGAAGGTAGGGAATCACTGAAGAGGCTGAGTTAATCACCTGAGAAATGTGGATGGCCTGCATCTGGGTGATAGCAGGAGAAATAGGGAAAAGTGGTTAGATTCTGGATGTTTCTTAAGAGTAAAACCTGCAGAATTTGAGGATTAATGGAAATGATGCAATGAAAAGAAAAGCATTAAGGATGACCTTATGTGCCTTAGCAACAGGATATAATTACTATCAGGTGAAATGGGAAACATCTGGGGAAAGTTGTTTGGAAACTGGATTAGAATTCAGTTTGTAGCCTTGAGTTCAAATTGCATATTAAACTTGAATATGTACAACAGACTCCGATAAGATTGGGGGATTGGTAAGAGACTGACTGGAGATATAAATATGGGACTTATAGTATCATTCAGAAATCCATTGTACAGGAAAAGATAACCAGGAGATTGAGAGTAAAAGCATCAGGAATAATTCAAGTAAGAGGGAGACTAAAAAATAACTCTTATAATTGGCCAGGTGTGGTGGCTTGCACCTCCAATGCCAGCAGTTTGGGAGCCTGAGGCGGGCAGAAGGCTTGAGCCCAGGAGCTCGAGACCAGCCTGGGCAATATGAAGAGACCCTGTCTCTACAAAAATATAAAAATTAGCTAGGCCTGGTGGCCTGCAGTCACAATCACCCAGAACATGGAAGTGGAAAGATTGCTTGAGCTTGGGAGATTGAGCTACAGTGAATCCTTGATCACACCACTACACTCCAGCCTGGACAACAGAACCAGACCCTGTCTCAATAAAGAAACAATGATAAGAATTAAAAAAAAAAACTATTATATTTATATGGCAAAAAGGAAGTTAAATATAGCACTTTTGGTGGACGGTTGGGGATGAAAGCTTGACTGTTTAAGGTAAGTGGAATGTTCAAATGAGAGCATATTATCAATGGCAAAAATATTCAACTGAAGTTTAAGGTAACATATTAAATTTAGCAATTAGGGTGTCACTGATGACTTTTGAGAAACGACTGTGACTTCACTGTTGTGGGATAAAACTGAGAAATAATAAGAAGTGATGGAAAGGAAATAGCTAATAGAAATTCTCTGTGGAAATTAAAAGCAGAGAAAAAGTTCAGCACCATCAGAGACAGTTTTTGTTTTGAATTGTAAAATATGTTTTTTTTAATACTCGTGTGATAAGGAAATCAGGGCACTGACAAGGAGAATGAAATAAATTACACAAAAGAGAAAAAGATCAATCATATTGATGGATTGGGTCCAGGAGGACATATTTCAAAATGTGATGAAGGTTTTGAATTTGAATAAATAAGTGCATATAGATAAAGGTGTGATTTAGATCAGAATAACAAACAAAAGAAGGTGAGGAAATTAATATTCTGAAGCATAAAATTTAAAGAATTTGAGGAATATTTATGATAAATTATGACAAAGCAATGCAAAGAAATTTCAAGAAATGAACAACTTATCAAATGAAATAGATAACTTCCTGCTTCTTCCCTCTCACTTTTTTTAACTACTACTTTTACTTTTCCCATTAATATATTTTTAAAAATGACCAACATCTTCTGGGGAAATATTGTCTTTCTTTCTGGAAATTTGTATTAGATGCTTACTCATTTTTTGTGCTTTCAATACATTAACAGCATTTTTAGTCAGAAAAATATTTCTCTAAAACAATTTCATTTTAATATTTACTTGATTTAAAAGTACTGTTGCCTTTTATTTTCCTTCTTATTCATTTTGTTTTATATTGCTTCCCACACATAGTGACTAATTGACACTCACAGTATGTCAGTAATTTTTCTGGTGGTTTGTCTACAGAGAACCTAAAATGAGCTGTTTCCCCCCCCCCCCCCCAACAAAATAGAGTTTAGACCTACTATTGCCATGTAGTCTGGATTTTACATCTATTTAAATTGAAACTTTACTAGATTAATAACTTCATAGAGTTAAGTTCAGCCAAGAAACAGTATTTTAAATGCAAATAACCAACATCTAGCAATAAGTGGAACTTAGAGGCCTCACTATTCTGTATTCCTTTACTAATCACGAATATCTGGGGATAGTTTTCTTAGTGTCATCATGGTTACACTTGGCTTAGATTGTGCATTTTATTTTAGTGGATGTCAGCTGCAGACATTGGCTGAAAAGCACAAAAAGAAAACTTATGAGAAATGAACATTTCTTTCATACTACATGGAGATAGGACTGTCATCTCAGAGCTAAGGGGTAGTTGATGCCTCATAGAAGTTTGGTCATCTACTTCTTTAAAACAATGTTTTCTGAAGAAATAGTATGTCAAGTTAGACATTGTAGTTCAATATTCCCTAAATCAGACATAGATTTTTCTATTGTGATTAGTGATCCATATCTACCTGTTAACATTTTCTATGAATAGTGAATTATAGAGAATCTTGTTTACTTCTGTTTAAATTTAATACTGAACTCTACTGTATTCACTGACAAGACGACTTTGAATTAGCAGCACCCTGAGAATGGAGACAGTGTTTGAAGAGACAGATGAAGAAAGCACAGGAGGAGTTTCATCTTTGGAAGAAGAAATAGTCCTTGGCCAGAGACCCCATATAAGCTTTTCTTTTAGCATTCTCTTCTCAACTGTTCTATACTGTGGTGAGGTTGCCTTTGGTTTATATATGTTTGAAATTTACCGAAAAGCCAATGACAGATTCTGGATGTCATTTGCCATCAGCTTTATTATTGTGGGGGTAATTTTGGATCAAATTATCCTGATGTTTTTCAACAAAGACTCGAGGAGAAATAAGGCTGCATTGCTTTTTTGGCACATTCTTCTTTTAGGACCTGTTGTGAGGTAAGTGACACAAATATTTCTCATTCACTGCCTCCAACAAGTAAATTGAATATAAGTAGATGGCTAAAAAGATTAAGGATGCCATAATTATCGTTTCCGGAATTGAAATATTTCCCTCTTTAGATTTATGTAGTTTTCACACTTTTGTAACTGTTCCTATTTAATTGTCATCAGTTATAAAGAAATGATAGATTTTTAAAAATGCAAATGGGAATAAGTCAGTCATTTCTTCTATTCTTTCTATGCATGTGCTGTAGTCCAGTCTTTACTATTTTTCTCATTCGGCTGAATGGGCATTTTAAATAGTGATGAGGCATAGAAATATAACCTTAAATTAAGGAATGAGAGAGTAGCGTGAGTGAGAAGAGAGAAAGGCTTGAAAATAATCTCATAAATTTTATTTGTCAACTGAAGCGAATTTAACTTTTTAGTGGTAGATTTTCCAGACATCCTGGAATTTGTAGCTGTTACTTGGAGTATCAAAACATAGCTTAGCAATTAATTTCCATATCACTTCAGTCTGTTACCACACTGATTTGCATGAGTACTGTAAATTTTGTTATGTTAATCTGTCTTACTCATAGTTCTAAATTCTTAGTTACTATTTATGTGAATAAACATAACATTTGGCAGGTAAATTCTTTCTTTTATAACTTCTTTTCACTGAGTGTTTTAGGTAAACTCAAGTTTATTTTTCTGCATGAATTTCAGAGCTAGATGTTGATAAATTTTATTTTATCCAATAAAACTTATACATAAACTTTAGGAAAGACTAACGTGGTTTAAAAGAACAATTCTTCATATTTATGGACCACATAGGAATTAATATTTATTTAAGATTGGTCTATCTTAAGTGTTTTTTTTTTTTTTTTGATGTGTTTTCTTTATTGAAGTTTTTATATTTTTTAGGATTCTTGCATCATGGATTTACATTTTAGGTTAATACTATGCAAAGTATATTTTCATTTTACTTTTTATTATTGTTAACTGTTTTGTTATTGATTTAAAACTTAACTGTAGGTTGGGCATGGTGGCTCACACCTGTAATCCCAGCTCTTCGGGAGGCCAATGCAGGCGGATCATTTGAGGTCAGGAGTAGAGTCTAGTCTGATCATCACGGCGAAAAGCCATCTCTGCTAAATACCAAAAAAATAGCCAGGCATGTTGGTGCATGCCTGTAATCCCAGCTACTTGGGAGGCTGAAGCCAGAGAATCTTTTGAAACTGGAAGGCAGAAGTTGCACCTAGGCAACAGAGCAAAACTCTGTCAAAAAACAAACAAACAAACAAAAAAACAAACAAACAAAAACCTTAAATATATTTCATCACAAAATGTGATCTGCATTATAAAATGGAAATACATGTTTATATATGAATTATATAAACATATAAATTTAAAAATATAAATATATAAAGGGAGCCTTGAATTATTACCAGATCTGATGTCAGCTGTTAAAAAGGTTTTTCACATGAGCTAAATTAGAAAGTATTGCCTAATTGACTTTCTTTTTTTTTTTTTTTGAGATAAACTATCATTCTTTTATGCCGAGGCTGGAGTGCATTGACACAATCTTGGCTCACTGCAACCTCTGCCTACAAAGCTCAAGAGATTCTCCTGTCTCAGCCTTCCAAGTAGCTGGAATTATAGGTGCCCACAACCATGCTCAACTAGTAGTTGAGAGATAGTGTTTCACCAGGTTGGCCAAGCTGGTCTCCAACTCCTGACCTCTAGTGAGCAATTGGCAGACTGTCAGACTGACATTTGAGAAACTCTCAGGCTGTTTACCAAAGTAACTACTTCCTCACCCTTACCTCCCACCAGCAATAATTAGGGGTTCTTATTTCTCCACATCCTTCTCCACTCCTACTGTCTCTTTAAATCATAGCTCCTAATGCAAATAAATAAAGTTTCATTGTGATTTTGGTTTCTATTTCATTTTTGAATGGTCCTGGCAGCCTTGTTGAAAATCAACTGACGGTAAATATGAGTGTATATTTTGGAGTGTCTTATCTATCCCATTGGTCTATGTATTAATCCTTATTACCAGTTTGATGAATAATGTTTTGTAATAAGTTTTTAAGTAGAAAGTATTAATTAACAAATTAATTAAGTTGATAATATTATTTTTGCAAAGTTGTTTGGCTATGTGGAGTCCTTTGCATTTCCCAACTGATCAGATGTTTGTTTCTGCCAAATATTGTTAATAATAATAACAACAATAAAGGCAATTAATTTTGATATGGAATGAATTGAATCTGTAGATAAGTTTGGGGAGTATTGTCATCTTAATAATATGAAGTCTTTCAACTCACGGTCCTGTGATGTATTTCCATTTACTTAGGTCTTTAACTTCTTTTGTTGGTGTTTGGTAGTTTTAAATGTACAGGTCTTACACTTACTTGTCAAAGTTATTTCTAAATATTTTCTTTTTTAGGTTATTATAAAAAAGGTTTTTAAAGCATCATTCTCAATTGTTCATTGCTAGTATGTAGAAATACAAATCGTTTTTGCATACAGATGTTGTGTACTGAAACTATGCTGAAACTATTTACTAGCTTTAATGTTTTTTTGTGTGGATTCCTTCAGATTTTCTATATACAAATTATGTCATCTTGAATAGAGCTAGTTTCACATCTCCTTTTTAAAATCTGTTTGCCTTTCACATCTTGCCTGGTAACCCAACAACTAATTGTTTTGGTTAGAACCTCTAGTACTATATTAAAAATGAGTTTACATGTTTCACTTATTTCTGACATAAGGGAAAAAGTTTTCAGTCTTCCGTCAACAAAAAGAGTTAAACTCTGTAAAATATTTTGAAGGGATTTATTCTAAGCTAAATGTGAGTGACCATGGGCTATGATACTTTTCCTAGGAAGTCCTGAGTGCGTGTGCCCAATGTGGTCAGCATACAGCTTGGTTTTATACATTTTAGGGAGGCATGAGACATCAATCAAATAAACTAAGAAATACATTGGTTTATTCCAGAAAGGCTTGACAGCTCAGAGCAGTGGGGTGGTTGGGTGGATTCCAGGCTATAGGTAAATTTAAACATTTTCTGGTTGACAACTGGGTGAGTTTGTCTAAACAGCTGGGATGATAGAAAGGAAATAGGTTAAGATAAAATATTGCGGAGACCAAGGTTCTTTTGAAGACTTATAATGGCTGCCCTTAGAGAATACATGACAAATGTGTTCTATTCAAACCTTTTAAAAGTGCTAGACTTTCAGTTAACCTCTTCAGATTTGGAAGGGCCTGGAAATAAAAGATCTGGGGAAATTAATAGAGATTCCATGCAGATCCAAAATTTCCCCCACATAGGACAGCTTTGCAGGGCCATTTCAAAACATGAGGGGAAAAAAAACATGTTTTGGGGTAAAATATTTTTACTTTCTTCTTTATTTTGTTTTGTTATGCCAGAGTCAGAGTGGAAAGTAAGTCACAATATATAGGGTTAATTAAAATCCATCTGATGAGAATTTATGGTTTGTAGGGCATTAGTACCCAGACCCCTTATATAGGAATTTGGGCAAGATTACAAAATGATAGCTTAGTTCTCATTTTTGGCATGAAACATTGTACTAGCTTTTTTTTCCTTAATTGATGGTCTTTGCTAGTCTGAGAAAGTACTGTTTGTTGTGTGTTTTTATTTTGAGATGTGATGGATTTTGCAAAATGATTTTTTCTGCCTGTTGAGATGATCCTGTGATTTTTGTTCTTTATTCTATTAACATGATATATTTCACTGATTTTTATATGTTGAATCTGTTACAGGAAAGTGGTCCTGATCCAGACCCCAAGAGAGGGTTCTTGGATCGTGTGCAAGAAAAAATTCAGGGCAAGTCCACAATGTAAAGTGAAAGCAAGTTTATTAAGAAAGTAAAGGAATAAAAGAATGGCTACTCCATAGAGAGAGCATGCCCGAAGGCTGCTGGTTGCCCATTTTTATGGTTCTTTCTTGATGGTATGCTAAACAAGGGGCGGATTATTCATGCCTCCCCTTTTTAGCCCATATAGGGTAACTTCCTGATGTTGCCACGGCATTGGTAAACTGTCATGGCACTGGTGGGAGCGCAGCAGTGAGGACGACCAGAGGTCACTCTTTTGGCCATTTTGGTTTTTGTGCATTTTGGCTGGCTCCTTTGCTGCGACCTGTTTTATTAGCAAGTTCCTTATGATCTGTAGTTTTTATTACACACATTTTAGAACACATTTGCCATGTATTCTCTAAGGGCAGCTATTATAAAACCTCCTTTTTATCCTGTAACTTAGAATGCTTTAAATATCTGGGAATGCAGCCCAGTATGATTCACATTCATTTTTCCTGCCTCCTGTTTAAGATGGAGTTGCTCTAGTTCACATGCCTCTGACAAATCTCTTCTTGTTGTGGAAATAAATCCTATTTGGTTGTTGTGTATTATCATTTTTTATGTGTTGCTGAGTGTGGCTTTCTAGTGTGGTGTTGAGGACTTTTGTGTCTGTGGTTCATAAAGGATATTGGTCTGCAGTTTCTTCTAGTTTTTTTCTCATTTTTGATAGGCTATAGCATTTTTAATAGATTTTATTATATTTATGCCTTAACACAACAAAACAAGTATATGCAAAAGTGGAAAGGTAATTTATGAAAACATAATGATTGTTAAATTCTAGTCTACTGTAACTAAGAGGAAAATTGTGTATATATATGTCAATTGAGGACACTACCAACCTTAAGATGGATTGACATGGAAGTCCCTGATTAACATAACTTTACAGCTTAATATCCTCTCCACGATCTCCACAAGTTTTTAGAAAGTCTTACTTTCATGGCCAACTTTTTAACTTGTGTGACTATTTTATTTCTGCAAAGCTGTCTTAATGTCTTATTTTAATGTCAAAAAATAAATAAAAAGAAAAGGATGAAGGAAAAACCTTTTTTTGTTTTCACAAGCATCACCTTTGGTGTCAATTAATGAGTTTGTAGAAAGACTGGGATGACTGCTGGGTGCAGTGGCTCGTGACTGTAATCCCAGTACTTTGGGAGTCCCAGGCAGGCAGATCACAATGCCAAGAGATCGAGACCATCTGGACCAACATGGTGAAACCCTGTCTCTACTACAAACCCAAAAATTAGCTGGGTTTGGTGGCACCCACCTGTAGTTCCAGATACTTGGGAGGCTGAGGCAGGAGAATCACTTGAACATGGGAGGGAGAGGTTGCAGTGAGCCAATATCGCACCACTGCACTCCAGCCTGGCAACAGAGCAAACTCTGTCTCAAAAAAAAAAAAAAAAAAAAAAAGAAAGACTGAGATGGTTTCATGAATTATCTGTTAGGATTAAATATTAGACATTCTACCTCTAAATGTTCTCAGTTATCTTCTTTCTTTCCTTTACTCCTTGTCTTCTTTCTCTTTCCTTTTTGAATCTAAGACAATTCAATCAAGTATCTGTAAATTTTCCCTTCCCCAAACCCTGATAAAATTCTTCATATAAGATAATGAAAGACAAGGAATGGGAGAAAAACTGTTTTCTATTTGGTCAGAAGATAGAAATAATAAATGATAGTGTGTACTTAAAAGTCAAAAGTAGCTAAAAGGTATAGTGATATGATTTTCTATTTAATTTATCATACATTTCATAATTGCTAAAGAAGAGTTAGTTAATAGGGTCTAATGAAATGATATGTTATGGCCATTGGATTATGTGGTGAGAGAGAGGTACAGTAGTAGACAATGACAGAGGAGATGCTGGAGATATTGAAAATATCCTGTTTGTTTAAAGAAGGGTGTTACTTACATTAATGATTTTTAAATAAATTTTAACAATGTCTCCTTTTTGGAAAATTGCATTTTGTTTTAGAGAAAATGGGCTCCAGACCATTTAGTCACATACTTTTCTTTTAGATTTATGCTGGATTTGTTCATTTTTGCAAGTTATTGGGTGTATAGAAGCTTAAAATTAATACAATTTTCTAACAAAATATTATTTTGCACTGAGCTTTATTACGCTGATGATGCTTTTTTTTGCATTGAAATGTTTCTTCTGATTTTATAAAAGCACAAACTTTTCTGCCTTTTCTGTTGTTTACATTTTTTTTTTTGCTGTTAGCTTTTATTTCTTGTTCTTATCCTTGAATTATAACTCTTTAACACCTGACAGCTTGTAGTTCTGAATATGTATGTTTAGTCTATTTGCCCGCATTGCGTTATTTTAAAACTTACAGTTACTTATATATTTATTTTTTTGAAATGGCATCTTGCCGTGTTGTGCTGCTTGGAGAGCAGTGGTGTAATCTCAGCTCACTGCAGTTTCTGCCACCCAGGCTCAAGCAATACTCTTGCCTCAGCAATAACTGGGACTACCTACAGGCACGCATCACCACACCAGGCTAATTTCTGTATTTTTAGGTGAGATAGTGTTTCACCATGTAGCCCAGGCTGGTCTCTGACTCCTGAGCTCAAGGGATCCTCCCCTTCTCGACCTCCCAAAGTGCTGGGATTCCAGGCATGAGCCAGCGAACCTGGCCACACTTATTTAATTTTATTCTTTATAAATCTTTTCTGCCTAGGATATATAAGACTTCCTTAATCTGAGAATTCATGATTGTAACAATTTGAAACTCTTTTTCTAGTCATTAATTTAAAAATACTGCCACTTCCTGTATTCTTTTAAAATTCTGATCAGAAGTGTAGGCTTTGTCATTCTTTTCTTAAATGCCCTATAATCTCCATAATATATTAGATGCTTCTTTCTCTCTTTGCTACATTTTTTTGTAATTTTGTTAAAGTTATTTATTTTTCAATTATCTAATTAGCTTTCAACTAATTTACCCAGTGATTTTTATATTTTGTTTTCTAGATATTCTGTTGGTTCTTTTTAATACTTGCTCATCATTGAGAAGCATTATTTTTTCATACTTCTGAAGTACTGCATTATTTCTTCAAAAAGTAAATATTTTTTGGTTTGGTAAATTTTACATAGGAAATATGTTGGGGTCATCTTGTGCTTCTTATTCATGGTATCTTGTTTTTATTCATGTTTTGTGATTTTTTTAATAAAGATCTGCTTATTTCCCATAGATTTTTATTTGTGAAAGTTCTTTGAGGACTACTTTGAAGTTAAGGTCCACTATAGATCATATCTATGTATGTTTTTGTCACTTACGTGTGGCTGTTTTAAGCATTCATTGAGTTGTTTTAGACTGCTGTCTTAAAATAATGCTAAATGAGCTAAATTTCACCACTAGAGAAAAATCGTAAGTCAAAATATGTTCCAGTGAAAATTTGGGGTCCTCCCTTTGAGGCAGTTGACATTTGTATCATGGGAAGAACACCTAAAAACATTGACGTCTTTAGAAAGTTGTCAGAATAGTATGTTTCTGGAGAAATAGCTTTTGTATGTGTCAGAATATAAATGCATTAGAAAAAAATTGTGATATTATTTAATCAAACTGACCTTGAGAAAGTGAATTGAATTGTGTATGAATGATGGAATTTTTAGTTTTTCATCTGCTGTTTGAATTTTTGTTTATCAGACTGCAGTTATGTGTTATTTGAAGTTGAAAATGAGGGGAAGAACTACCATAAATAATAATATTAGAAACTGTTAGAAACTTATTTTTTATCCAGTATGATTAAGTTATTATTTGCCATTTGATGGTATAATTTCAAAATTAAGAGTTCCTCTCCTGATAAACTTTCAAGTATTTCTAGATATCTGTCACCAATAAATGTTAATCTCGGATGTTACTTCATGTTAACAGGTGTTTGCAGACCATTATAAATTACCACAAATTGTTGAAAATCTTAAACAGGAGAAGGAAGAGAGTCAAGTTAGCATCCAAAGAGAAACATGATGCTGGAAAGGGAGATTGCACTCTCAATCTGGGATAATTTCTTGCAGCAGGCTTTCAAGTACATGTCAGTGATTCAGGCTTTTCTTGGTTCTGTTCCACAGTTAATTTTTCAGATATCTATCACTCTCACTATACAAGAATGGCCTTTGGGTAGAGGTAAGTTGAGTTACTTGATGCTGAAAGACACACGAGATGAATAATGTGTACTAATATAACAGAAATTGAGAAGTTGAAATATGTAATCCCAAATTACAGTTGCACTAAATTTTTTATAAGATTGAGTTTCCATGAATTTATTTGATTACAAGATTATAAAAAGATGCTGCTGGAATCCACAGAAATTTAATATAAATAAAAGTTAGCATCAATTTATTTTATTGACCCTGAAGAGTTAAATTAAGCTTGATATAATATTTAGAGATGAAGCGGAGGAATAAGTTTTTATCTAAAACATATTTTTGTTATAATCTGCCTTGTATAAACAGCATTGCTTTTTTTTTTTTTTTTTTTTTTTTTGAGACAGAGTCTTGCTTTGTCACCTAGGCTGGAGTTCAGTGGCCCGATCTCGGCCCACTGCAAGCTCCGCCTCCCAGGTTCACACCATTCTCCTGCCTCAGCCTCCTGAGTAGCTGGGACTACAGGTGCCTGCCACCACGCCCGGCTAATTTTTTCATATTTTTAGTAGAGATGGGGTTTCACTGTGTTAGGCAGGATGGTCTCGATCTCCTGACCTTGTGATCCACCTGCCTTGGCCTCCCAAAGTACTGGGATTACTGGCATGAGCCACCGCACCCAGCCAAACAGCATTGCTTTTAATAGAAGTCAAAACTGCATGAAAATTAGAATCTGCCTAAGACTATAAAATTTTTAAAAGTCACCAGGCAAATAGTTCTGTATATTTTATTTTAAATTTTTACCTTAGATACAGGGAGTATATGTACAGTATACATATAGGTTTGTTACATGGGAATATTTTGAGATACTGAGGTTTTGAGTGTGGATCCCATCACCCAGGTAGTAAGCATAGTATACAATAGGGAGTTTTTTTTTAGCCCACCCTGTTCTTCCCTCCACCCAATAGTGGTCGACAAGGTCTGTTATTTCCATATTTATGTTCAGATGTGCTGAATGTTCAGCTTCTGCTTATGAGTAATAAATCTATTTGGTTTTCTATTCCTGAAATGATTTGCTTAGGATAATGGCCTCCACCTGCATTTATGTTGACGCAAACGACATGATTTATTTATTTTGTATGGCTGCACAGTATTCCAAGTACACATACATGGAATACTATGCAACCATATGAAAGAAATTAATCAATTATTTTCCATATCCAATGTACCGTTGACATGCACCTGAGTTGATCCCATGTCTTTGCTATGGTGAATAGTGCAGCAATAAACATACGACTGCATGTGTCTTGGACATAGAATGATTTATATTCCTTTGGGTTCATACCCACTAATGGGATTGCTGGGTTGAAATGTTAGCTCAGTATTAAATTCTTTGAGAAACTTCCAGAGTGCTTTCCACAATAGCTGATCTAAGTTACACTTCTATCAGCAGTGTGTAAGCATTCCTCTTTCTCAGCATCCTCACCCAGCATGAGTTGGTTTTTGACATTTTAATAGTAGCCATTTTTGCTGGTGTGAGATACTATCTCATTGTGGTTTTGATTTGCATTTCTCTGGTGATTACTGATGCTGAAATTGTGGGGGTTTTTGTTGTTGTTGTTGTTGTTGTTTTTTTTTTTTTTTGAGATGGAGTTTCACTCTTGTTGCCAAGGCTGGAGTGCCCTGGCATGATTTTGACCCACTGCAACCTCCACCTCCCAGATTCAAGTGATTCTCCTGCCTCAGCCTCCCGGGTAGCTGTGATTGCAGGCATGTGCCAACATGCCCAGCTAATTTTTACATTGTAAAACCTTGTAGAAACAAGGTTTTGCTATATTGTCCAGGCTGGTCTTGAACTCCTGACCTCAGGTTATCCACCCAACTCGGCCTCCCAAAGTGCCGGGATTATAGGGGTGAGCCACCGCACATGGACTTATGCTGAGCAGTTTTTCATATGCTTGTTGGCCACTTCTATGTCTTCTTTTGAGAAGTGTCTGTTCATTTTCTTTTACCTATTTTTTTTTTTTTTTTGAGACAGAGTCTCACTCTGTGGCCTAGGCTGGAGTGCAGTGGTGCAATCCTGGCTCACTGCAAGTTCCGCCTCCTGGGTTGATGCCATTCTCCTGCCTCACCCTCCCAAGCAGCTGGGACCACAGGTGCCCACCACCATGCCCAGCTAAATTTTTTTTTTTGTATTTTTAGTAGAGATGGGGTTTCACCGTGTTAGCCAGGATGGTTTTGATCTCCTGACCTCGTATTCTGCCTGCCTTAGCATCCCAAAGTGCTGGGATTACAGGCATGAGCCACTGCCCTTGGCCACTTTTACATATTTTTTAACAGAGTTATTTGTTTTGTGCTTGTTGATTTAAGTTCTCTATAGATTCTGGATCTTAAGCCTTTGCTTGATGCATAGTTTGCAAATATCTTCTCCCATTGTGTAGGTTGTCTGTTTGCTCTGTTTACAGTTTCTTTTGCTGTGCAGAAAACTTTTAATTTAATTAGGTCCCAATTTTCTATTTTTGTGTTTTATGCAAAATTTAATTTAGGGACTTAGCTAAATTCTTTTTGCCACTATCAGTGTTTAAAATAATACTTCCTAGGTTATTTTCCACAATTTTTATAGGTTGAGGTCTTACATTTAAACATTTCATCCATTTTGAGTTAATTTTTGTATATGGTGAAAGGCAGGAGTTCAGTTTAATTCTTCTACATATGGCTAGCCAGTTATCCTAGATTCATTTATTTAAAAGGGAATCTTTTTCACATTGCCTATTTCATTGGCCTTGTCAAAGATCAGATAGTTGTAGGTGTGTGGCCTTATACCTGGGCTCCATGACCTGTTTTCTTGGTCTCTGTGTCTGTTTTTGCACCAGTGCTAAGCTGTTTTTGTTACTGCAGCTTTTAAGTGTAGTTTGAAGTCAGGTAGAGTAACATCACTGGCTTTGTTATTTTTGCTTATGGTTGCTTTGACTAATTGGGCTTCTTGTTGCTGTTCCACATGAAATTTAGAATAGAATTTTTTCTAATTTTGTGAAGAATGACATTGGCAGTTTGACAGGAATTGCATTAAATAATTTGAGCTTCTGCCTATTCAGTATGATGTTGTCGATGGGTTCATTATAGAAGACTCTTATTATTTCAAGTACATTCTTTTGATGCTTAATGTGTTGAGTTTATCATGAAGAGATGTTTGACTTTATCAATCCCTTTTTCTGTTTTGGTTTTTTGCTTTTGATTCTGTTTATGTGGTGATCACATTTATTGATTTGGATATGTCGAGCCAGCTTTGCATTCCAGGAATAAAGCCTACTGTGATTGTGGTGTACTAGCTTTTTGATGCACTTTGAGATCCAGTTTGCTGAGATTTTGTTAAGGATTTTTTCATCTGTGTTCATGAGGGATATTGGACAGAAGTTTTCTTGTGTCTCTGCTAGGTTTTGGTATCAGGCTGATGCTGGGCTAATAGAATCTGGGCTCACAGATTGAGATGGGAAAAAGGCCCCTTCACCTTTTGTTTGAATAATTATAATCACATTGTTATGAATTCTTTGTACATCAGGAAAAATTTGGCTATGAATTCATCTGCTCCAGGGATTTTTTAAAAAAAGTATTGGTAGGTTATTTAGCACCTAAACAATTTAAGGCATAGATAATGGCCTATTCAGAGTTTCAATCTCTTCTTGATTTAGTCTTGGGAGATTGTGTGCTTCCAAGAATTTATCTGTTTCCTCTAGAATTTCTAATTTGTGTGCATAGAGTTGTTCACAGTTGTCTCTGAGGATCTTTTGTATTTCTGTGGGATCAGTCATATACTGCCTATATTGTTTTGATTGTGCTTCTTTGGATTTTCTTGTCCCTTTTTTTTTTTTGAGACTGAGTTTTTTTCTGTCACCAGGGTTGCAGTTCAGTGACGTGATCTTGGATCACTGACACCTCCACCTCCCAGGATCAAGCAATTCTCATGCCTCAGCCTCCTGAGTAGCTGGGATTACAGGCATGCACCTCCATGCCTGGTTAATTTTTGTATTTTTAGTAGAGACAGGGTTTTACCATGTTGTCCCAGCTGATCTCAAGCTCTTAACCTCAAGTGATCCTCCCATGTCATCCTCTGAAAGTACTGGGATTACAGAGGTGAGTCATCATAGGCAGCATTTATTTTTTGTTTTTTTTGTTTTGTTTTGTTTTTTGTCTTTGTTAATTTAGATAGCACACTATCCATTTATTTATTTATTTTATTTTCAAAGGCCAACTCTTGGTTTGGTTTAAGTGATCTTTTATATTTATTTTGCATCTCAGTTTCATTAACTTCTCTAGCTTTAGTTATTTTCTTCTGCTAGATTTGGTGTTGGTTCCCCCTCCCTCCCAGTTCCTTTAGGTGCAAAGTTAAATTGTTAATTTGAGGTTTTTCTAACTTTTTTGATGAAGGCATTAAAGGGCTATAAACTTTCCACTTAACCCTGCTTTGGCTGCATCCCAGAGATTTGGGAAAGTTTTTCTTATTTTCATTTATTTCAAATAATTATTTTAATTTCTGCCTTAATTTTTATGTTCACCTGGGAGTTATTCCGATGTAAGTTGTTTGATTTCCCTGTATTTTTGTATTTTGAGAGATCTTCTTGGTATTGATTTCTATTTTTATTGCACCATGGATCAAGACTGTGCTTTGTGTGATTTGTTTCTTTTGAATTGAATGAGGCTTGCCTTAGTAAATTGCTCAGAGTCAATCTTAGGCTATATTCTGTGTGCAGATGAGAAGAATGACAATTCTTTGTCATGGGTGGCATGCTCATTCTGTAGATGTGTGTTAGTTCCAGTTGGTCAGGTGCTGAGTTTAAGTCCAGAGTTTCTTTGCTGTCTTTTCATAGGTCAAGAAGAACTTGTTCTACAAATTGGTGCTCCATTTTTATATGTATGTGTATTTAGGACAGTGCTTGATTGTACCCATTATTATTATGTAATGACCTTCATTGTCCTTTTCAATTTTCAGTGGTTTCACATCTGTTTTCCTGCTCTCTTTGTTTTCCATTAGCATGATAGATCTTACCTGCTCCTTTACTTTGAGGGTATGGGTGTCATTGGATGTGAGATGAGTGCCTTGAAGGCCACAGATGGTTGGGTTTTGTCTTTTTATTCAGCCTACCACTGTGTGTCATTCAAGGTTAGTATTGATATGTATGATTTTGATCCTGTTATGTTGTTAGCTGGTTGATAGGTAGACTTTGTTGTACAGCTGCTTTAAAGTGCATGTGTCCTTGCTCTTAAGTGTGCTTTAGTGAGAGCAGATACCATTCTTTCAAATGCATGTTTGGCATTCCCTTGAGGATGTGTTGAAAGTCTAATCTACTTCAAGTGTATGCCCTTAGCATTTGTTTGTCTGAGAAGAATTTTATTTCTTTTTTTCTTATGAATCTTAGTTTGGTGGGATATAAAATTATTGGATTTTTTTTTTAATGTTGAAAATAGGCCCCCAGTCTCTGGTTTCTGCTAAGAGGTCTGCTGCCATCCTGATGGTGTTCTCTCTATAAGTGACCTACCACTTCTCTCTAGCTGCATTTATATTTTCATGTTTGTTTCCTTTCTTTCTTTTGTTTGTTTGCTTGTTTCTTTTTGCACTGACCTTGGTGAATCTGATGACTCTGTGCCTTGGGAATGGTCATCTTACATAGCATCTGGCTGGGGTTCTCTATTTTATTTGGATTTGGATGTTGACCTCTCTAGTGTGATGAGGAAGACTTTCATGACTGTCTCCTCAAATTTGTTTTTCAGCTTGCTTATTCTTTCTCCTTTTCTCTCTGGAATGCTGGTGAGTCAAGTCATAGATTTGGTCGCTTTACATAACTCCACTATTTCTTGGATGTTTTATTCATTTTGAATTATTTTTGCTTTATTATTGTTTGACCAAGTTGATTTGAAGAACCAGTCTTGGAGCTCTGAAATTCTTTCCTCAGCTTGGTCTATTCCCCTCTTAACACTTCCATTTGTATTATAATGTTCTTATTGAGAAGTTTTCAGCTGAAGAAGTCAATTTTTGGTCTTTCTTTAAGTGGCTATTTCATCTTTCAGCTCTTGAATTTCTTTATTGCATTGCTTGGTTTTCTTGGGTTGATTTGAAATTTTAATAACTTACAGTAAATGTTGAAAGAGACCCAAAACGACATGCTGACTTTAGATATTCAGAAAATTTGATTGTAAATTCTCAGGCAAGGAGTTTTGCCTCTTTGACAGCCTATTTGATGGTCACCAGGTGGTCTTTGCTCCCATATAAATTCCTCAGATAAGAAGTTTTGTCTCTGGGTGGTCTGTTTTATGGTCATCAGATGATTTCTGCTCTCCTCAATAACATGATTGTAGTGGCAGTTACCTGAGTCTATACACCTAAATAACATGAAATAGAACCCCCAACACAAACACTGAACCAATATCAGTTTTCTCTTAAACTGTGTACTGGAATTATGCAAAATTATTTAAAATGCAGCCTTTGGGGGAATATGTAAGTGTACATTGAACATGTCTGCACTGTCTTTGCACCTTTTCAGTACCCTATTATGTCAAATTCAAAAAATAGTCATCAGAGCCAGGGGCAGTGGCCCATGCCTGTAATCCCAGCCCTTTGGGAGGCTGAGGCGGACAGATCACCTGAGGTCAGGAGTTAGAGACCAGCCTGGCCAACATGGAGAAACCTTGCCTCTACTAAAAATACAGAATTAACCATGTGTGGTGGAGCATGCCTGTAATCCCAGCTACTGGGGAGGCTGAGGCAGGGGAATCGCTTGAAACCGGGAGGCAGAGGTTGCGGTAAGCCAGGATGGCACCATTGCACTCCAGCCTGGGAAACAACAGCAAAACTCCACCTCAAAAAATAAAATAAAAAATAAAAAATAGTCACCAGGAATGTAGACATTTAGATATATGTTGTTCAAGTATACACGAAGAGGAAGATAACTAGTTGAATAGATGCATGTTGATTATCTGCAAAAGTAAAATAAAATCAAAACATTTTTATTTGGCATTTAAGAGGGAAGTGCTGATTGCAACATGTAAAACGAAGGTAATCATTTTTTATTTTCAGAGTTGATAAATATAGATGAACAAAACACCACTAAAAGACATGGAATATATAGTATTTTATTACAAAGATGTCATTTGACATCAGATGTCATTTGAAATTCTTTCATAACAAGGGAAGTTTTTAGCATATATGTGAACAACAAACTAAGACTAAGAAGTTGTTTGTCAAATAAATAGATATTTGACAAGTGGGCATTCAAACCAAATGAGAAGCAGTTAGGTACATGTTTACATGTGTCCAAAATTATTGAAGTTTATGGGACCTTCAGCAGTAAAACAAATGATGGCTGAATAAACCTGTAACTATACAACCACAACCATATCCCATGGGATAGGATCTATAGTTGGAAATTTTTTTACAAATAAGTTGTACTAGCTTCATGGCATTAGATGCAGTTTTCATTGTATGCAGAGATCTGTAGACTGTGTGTATTTGTGTG
Organism: Pan troglodytes; assembly: GCF_028858775.2. Lineage (NCBI taxonomy): Eukaryota > Metazoa > Chordata > Mammalia > Primates > Hominidae > Pan > Pan troglodytes. The sequence continues at coordinate 14,529,937 of NC_072422.2, forward strand.
TTCACTTTTCCTATTACCACTAATATTTTTAACAAGATTCATAATTATTTGCTTTCTATTAACTGACAAAACGTAGACGGACACCTATTTATAAACATATGAAAATTGTGTTAGTGTAGGCCAGGCACGGTGGCTCACACCTGTAATCCCAGCACTTTAGGAGGCCAAGGTGGGTAGATCACATGAGGTTAAGGTTTCAAGGCTAGCTTGGCCAACATGGTGAAGCCCTGTCTGTCTCTACTAAAAATACAATAATTAGCTGGACATGGTAGCAGGTACCTGTAATCTCATCTACTCAGGAGGCTGAGGCAAGAGAATGGCTTGAACCCAGCAGGCAGAGGATGCAATGAGCTGAGACAGTGCCATTGCACTACAGCCTGGGGAACAAGAGCAAACCTCCATCCCCTCCAACAACAACAACAACAACAACAACAACAACAACAACAGCAAAAAAAAAAAACAAGAAAAAAACAAAAAGAAAATGGTACCAGTGGTCAGTGTAATACAATTTTATGGTGTGGCTGTTTTTCCCCTTTAGTCTCAGAGTCAGTCTCTCTCTCTCTCTCTCTCTCACTGCCTGTCTCTCTCCCTCTCTCTCCTCCCCCCGCCTCCTTTCTTTCTCTATTTTTTTTTTTACATCGACAGGTTACATTGTATGTTTTTATTGTGTACAAGATGATGTTAGAGGTATATATATGACATGGAATAGTTAAATCCAGAAAATTAACAAATGCATTTTCTCACATAGTTATCTCTCTTTTTTTTTTTTTTTTGGTAAGAGCAATTAACATCCATTCTGTGTATATATTTCAACAATATACCTTCACTAACTGTAGTGACCCTCCTATACAATAGATCTCTTTAAATCTATTACTCCTATCTGACTGTAATTATAAATCTTTTGTTAAAATTCTCCTCATTCTTTCTTTTCCTATAACCACTCCAGTCTCTGGTAACCATTGTTTCACTCTCTGTATCCACAGAGCCTTTTTTTTTTCTTGTAAGTTTTGTCATAAAAGTGAGACCTTTTTTTTCACTCAACGTAATGTTCTCCAGGTTCATCCCTGTTGCTGCAGATGAGAATTTCTTTCTTTTTTATAGCTGAATACTATTCCACTGTGTATATGTACCACATTTTCTTTATGTATTCATTCACTGATGTACACTTGTGGTGATTCTGTATCTTGCTTACTGTGAATAATGCTGAAATAAACATAAGAGTGTATATATCGCTTCAACATACTGGATTCAATTCATTTTGATACATTTTCAAAAGTGGAATTTCTGGATAATGCATTAGTACTAACTTCTAATTTTTGACGAAGCTCCAAACTGTTCATGGAGTAAAATGGGTTTAGTGATGTATAATGGGTGTAATAATTTACATTATCACCCATAGTGTGCAAGAGTTTTCCTTCCTCCATATTCTTTTGTTTTTGTTTTTTATTTCAATGTTTCTTTTTTCTTTTTATTCTTTAAATAATGACCATTCCAACCAGGATGAGGTGAAGTGTCATACTGGTTTTGATTTGCACTTCTTCTTTTGAATAATGCCTTTTGAGAAAGGCCTATTAAGAGATCTATTTTCTTTATAGAGAATTGTTTATTTTTTTCTTTCTAATTTTTAAAATTTAACTTCTATTTTAGTTTTAGGGCTACATATGCACATTTGTTATATAAGTAAACTTGTATGCTAGGGGTTTGTTGTACAAATTATTTCATCACCCAGGTATTAAGCCTAGTGTCCATTAGTTGTTTTCACTTATGTTCTCCCTTCTCTCACTCTGTAGCCTCCAACGGGCCACAGTGTGTGTTGTTTCCCTCTATTCGTCCATATGTAATCATAATTTAGCTCCCAGTTATAAGTGAGAACATGTGGTATTTGTTTGTTTTGCTTTTGAATATTTTTAAAGTTCCTTGTATATTTTAATTAACCCCTTGTCTGATGTATAATTTGCAAATATTTGCTCTCATTCTATCACTCTGATTTTTTTTTTTTTTTCCTGTGTGGAAGCTTTCTAGTAGATGAAACCTCATTTGTGTGTTGGTGGTTTTGTTGCTTGTGGTTTTGAAGTCTTATCCAAAAAAAAAAAAAAAAAAAAAAAAAGAATCCTTGCCCAGACCAAGGTCATTATGTTTGCCCTGTGTTTTATTAGGTTTGACAGTTTAGGGTTTTCACTACATATTTATTTTTAAATGTTTTTAAAAATGTATTTTTACAGATGAAGTCTCACTGTATTGCCTAGGGTTAGTGCAGTGGCATGAGTGTGGCATGCTACAGCCTTGAACTCCTAGGTTCAGGTGATCCTCCTCACTCAGACCCCTGAGTAGCTGGAACTGTAAGTACATGCCACTGCACTAGGCTTTTTAGTGTATTTGAGTTATTTTTTGTGTGTGGTAAGAGATAGGGTTCTGATTTTGTTTTTCTGCATGTAGCTCTCTTGTTTTCCCAGCACCACTTATTGAAGAGACTGACTTTTCCTCATTTTGTGTTCTTGGCACCTCTGTAGAATATCAGTTGGCTATCCATGTGTGGATTTATTTGTGCTCACTATATTCAGTTGCATTGTTTTATAGCATTGTGATGCCTCCAGCTCTATGGGTTCATTCCCCAAACCCATGGCCATCTTCAGGATTGCTTTGGCTATTCAGGGCTTTTTTTTTCTGTGGTTTCATATTAATTTTGAAATTTTTTCTATTTCTGTGAAAAATGCCATTGGTGTTTTGATAGAGATTGCATTGAATCTGTGGACTTATTTGGGTCCTATAAACATTTTATCCACATTACTTTTTTCCAATCAATTAGCATAGATATCTTTCCATTGATTTATGTTATTTTAATTTTTGATCAATACTTCATAATTTTCAGAATGCAGATTATTTTCTACCTCCTTGGTAAAACTTACTCCAAAGGTTTTTTGTTTATTCATTCATTTTCCCATAGCTATTGTAAGTGGGATTATTTTCTTGAGGGTTTTTTGTAGACATTTTGGTATTAGTATATGAAAATGCTACTTAATTTGTATGTTGATTTTGTAAACTGAAACTCAACTGATTTTCTGAGATAGTTCTAACTGCTTTTTAGTGGTGTATTTAGGGATTTCCACATTATATCATTAGGAAATATGGTCAATTTTACTTCTTTCTTTTCAATTTGGGTACCTTTTCCTTCTCTTTTCCAGTTGCTCTGGCTAAAGACTTTCAGGATTATGTTAATATAAGCAGTTAAAAGGAACTTCTTAGTCTCCTTTCAGATCTTCAGAGAGAAGCTTTCAACTTTGAACTCCCATTGAGTGTGATGTTAGCTATGGGTTTGTCATGTAAAGCATTATTTGGTTATTCTTGTTTATGTCATTTGTTGTGTTGAGTTACAGTTGTTCTGTGCATAATTTGTTGAGAGATTTTATTATAAGAAGATGATGAATTTTGTCAAATGGCTTTTTTATTTATTGAAATGACCACCTAGATTTTGTTATTTGTTTTGTTGATGTATGACATTTAATGATTCTTGTGTATTAAGCCATTCTTGTATTCCTGCAATCTCACTTGATCATGGAAAATCATGAATGATTTTCTAAATGTGCATTATAATTCAGTTTCCCAGTATTGTGTTGAGGATTTTTACAATATGTTAATCAGGTATATTAGCCTGTAGTTTTCTCTTCTTTGTTGTGTCCTTGTCTGGTTTTGTATTGAGCATAATGCTGGCCCCACAGAATGAACTGAAACAGTTCACATATCTTCTTTTTTTTATTTTTTCTGCTAGGTTAAAAAGAATTGATAGTAGTCATTTTTTAGTGGTAGGTAGAATGCAGCAGTTAGTCTATCAGGTCCTGGGCATTTCTTTGATGGGTAACTTTTTATTGCTGATTTGATTTCTTACCATTAATTTGTTTCTGGGTGTCAGTAATGACATCTCTTTTTTTGTCTCTGATTATATTTATTAGGGACTTTTTTTACTTTTGATTTTAGCTTTTTGTTTTTCTAATTCTTTGGTTTGGTGTATTTGGTATCTTCCTTTTGATGAAGACATTTATTGCCATAACTTTCCCTTTAAAACTGCTTTGGTCGTATCCAGTAGGTTTTGATGTGTTCTGTTTCTATTTTTGTCTCAAGAAATATGGTATTTTCTGTGTAATGTCTTCATTGACTCACTGGTTGTTCAGGAGTATGTTATTTAATTTTCATTTACTTATGAATTAGTGATATCAGAAGAAATACCCTGTATGACTTTGATCTCTTCAAATTCATCAAGATGTGTTTTTTGGCCTAATGTATGATATATCCTGGAAAATGTTCCATGTATGCAGTAGAGAAGAATGTGTATTCTGTAACTCTTTGATGGATAGTTCTGTAACTGTTTTGTCCATTTGCCCTACAGTGCATTTTAATCTGATGTTTACTTACTGATTTTCTGTCTGCATGATCTATTCATTGCTGAAAGTAAGGTGCTGAAGTTTTCTATTACTGCCTTGTAGTTTTTTTCTCCCTTTGCATCTATTAATATTTACATTATATATATATGCATATATCAAATATATAGGCATATTCCTGATATTTTCTTTTTTATCCTGCTTAATTCTGTATGCTCTCCTTGTCTTTGATATTTGTTGATTTGATTATATTAAGCCATGGCGATATTATTTGGATTTAATCTTATTGGAAGACTTCGATATTCCTTTACCTGAACATTTATATTTTTATTTAGATTTAGAAATTTTATTGTTATTATTTCTCTGAATAGGTTTTTACTTTTTTTCCTACAATATGCTTTTTTTTTTTTTTTTTTTTTTTGAGATGGAGTTTTGCTCTTGTTGCCCAGGCTGGAGTGCAATGGCGTGATCTTGGCTCAATGCAACCTCCATGTTCTGGATTCCATGATTATCCTGCCTCAGCCTCTTGAGTAGCTGGGATTACAGGTGTCCACCAACCACACCTGACTAATTTTTGTATTTTTAGTAGAGACACAGTTTCACCATGTTGGGCACTCTGCTCTCAAACTCCTGACCACATGTGATCCACCCGCCTCTGCCTCCCAAATAGCTGTGATTACAGGCATGAGCCATTGCACCCAGCTTTTCCTTGAACACCAGTGACTAATACATTTGTTCTTTGGATGTTATCCCATAAATCCTATGAACTTTGTAGGTTTCTATTTTTTATTCTGACTGTATATTTTTAATTGACCTGTCTTTGAGTTTTTCTGCTTGACCACTTCTGTCATTGCTCTAAATTGCATTTTTTTAATTTTATTGTGTTTTTATCTTCAACATTTCTGTTAGTTTTTTCCTCCCATTAGTTCAATCTCCTTGCTAAGTTTCTCTGATAAATTTCTGAATTGTTTGTGTTTTCCTTAAGTCCACTACATTGTCTTAAAATAAGTATTTTGAATTTTTTGTCAGGCTATGTGTCCATGCCCATCTCTTTCGGGTCACTCACAACTGGCACCTTATTTTGTCCACTTGGTGCCATGATGTTCGCGTCATTGATCCTGATCTTTGTGACTATGCATTGTTGTCTGCACAATGATGTAGGTGCCTGATTCAGTGTTCATGGTTGGGCTTTGTTTGGAAACTTCTTTCTACAGTAAGCCTGTCCAGAGATTCATGGCAAGAAGAAGAAGGAAACTAAGGTCTTTAAGTCTATGATAGCTTCACTGCTGGTAGAAGAAGTAATGCCTAGACTTTGGTGGCTGAAGTAATTTGACCACCAAAGCTGACTCAGTGCCAGATTGCACCTGTAGCCCACAGTAGAGCACTGGATGCACTCAAGGCCTGCAGCTGCCATGGTCTTCCCTCTGAGGTTTATTCAGTCAACCAGTAGGAATATTGACTGGAACTCGACTCCATCCTGCTGAGGCCACAGTTTCTCATCTGTTGTCAGGAGGGCTCTAGAAGTTTGCCCCTTGATATCATCCTCCCAAAGTGCTGGGGTGAAGGGACAGACAAATAAAGACCCAAGTGAAAGTCCTATGTTTACTTCCTGGGCTCAAGCAGTCTTCCCACTGCAGCCTACTGAATAGCTGGGACTACAGGCATGTGCCACCATGCCTGGCTAAATTTGTGTATGTGTGTGTGTGTGCGTGTGTGTGTGTGTGTGTTTTGTAGAGACAGGTTTTCACCATGTTACCCAGGTTGTTCTTGAACTCCTGGGCTCTAGTGATCCATTCACCTCAGCCTCCTAAAGGTAGGATTACAAGTATGAGTCACCATACCTGGCCACATTTTACTTTCAAACATTTAATTTGTAGATCATTTATTATATTCAGTCTCATTTCTCACAAATGCAGTTATAATGCTAATGTTTTAGAGTTTCACTTTGAGTATTCCTGAAGGAATACATGGTGTGTTAATATTCATTTTCTAAACGGTGTTAGAAAGTGAATAATAAATTTAGATGAGGAATGACTATTTTACTATTTGGCCTCTTTTTGTTTTCTGGCTTAAGTTCATTGTGTATGAAGAGTGTTTTTTGTTAGTGTTTATTTGTTGTTTGTTTGTTTTTTGAGATGGAGTCTTGCTCTGTCACCCAGGCTGGAGTCCAGTGGTACTATCTTGTTTCACTGCAACCTCTTCCTCTTGGGTTCAAGTAATTGCCCTGCCTCAGCCTCTCGAGTAGCTGGGTCTATGCCCAGATTTTTTTTTGTATTTTCGGTAGAGATGGGGTTTCACTGTGTCACCCAAAATGATCTTGATCTCCTGACATCGTGATACACCCACCTCAGCATCCCAAAGTACTGGGATTACAGGTGTGAGCCACGGTGCCCAGCTGAAGAGTATATTTTTTTAACCTGCATGTATACGTAAAATGAATTTTTTCTCTTTCAACTGAATGTAGCACAAAAGTGCTTAAACCAATTATTCAACTACTTCATAATTTTAGTTTTCTTCCATGTGCTTATTTGTCTAATTACTGAGAGAACAATGTTGAAATTAAATTAATTTTGCTTATGAAAAAGTTTCTCATAAAATTGTGTGGATACATACAATCACACATATGCACACACACTTCTTAATTTCTGTAACTTTTTATTTTTTCTGCTTCTGTAGTACCTTATATTCCATCACTCAGCAGAATCTGTCAGCTCCACTTCCAGGATTTACTTTAACTCCACAGCTTATTTCTTCTTTTCTGTTACCACCATAGTCTAAAACACAGTTTATATTACATTAGTCTCCTATTTCACATGCTAGCTTCCTACTTGACACTCTTAACTTTCTATAAAGAATGGAACTGTCTTTTCAATGTCTAATTCAGGTAATTTTTTAAATTGAGACTGCTTTCTATGTGTTGTCACACCTTATAGCATCAGATCTGAATGTGTCTCTCCCATTTTATCTGTGCCAGTCTTCTCTTTGAGGGCATGTGTATATACATGTATAAATGTAGATATGTATGTATTTGCTTATTATTTGTTTTTCCAAGGTGTAGTATATGTTTTTCATGCCTATACTTACTGTATCCCTGAAAATGGAAGATTAATAAACCTTTTTTTTTTTATAAGTAAATGGTTTTCTAAAGGAGGCAGGTGAGGAAGAATGTATCTTAAAATGGCAAATTTAAAAAAGAAAGTGGCCATTACTAATGAAAAATATTCTCTAACATTTTCATGTTTGTCTTTAATAGCATTGCTGATGACATGTTCCCTGTTATCAGTTACTTATGGGGCCATTCACTGCAATATACTGGCCATCCAGATCAGCAATGATGATACTACCATTAAGCTACAGCCTATAGAATTCATCTGTGTCATGATATGACATTTTTTGGAGGTTATCTCACGTGTAGTGACTCTGGCATTTTTCACTGCATCTCTGAAACTGAAGAGCCTACCCTTTTTGTTAATCATATATTTTGTATCATTCTTGGCACCATGGCTGGAGTTTTGGAAAAGTGGAGCTCATCTTCCTAGCAACACAGAAAATAATTCCAGCATGGTGGGTACAGCACTGATGCTTGTCTTGATCACACTACTATATGCTGTCATCAACTTCTCCTGCTGGTCAGCAGTGAAACTGCAGTTGTCAGATGAGGAAATAATTGACAGGAGACAGAGGTGGGGCCATAGAATCCTACACTACAGCTTTCAGTTTTCAGAAAATGTGATAGTGATATTGGTATTTAGGTTCTTCGGAGGGAAAACTTTGCTGAATTGTTGTGATTCATTAAATGCCATGCAGCTCATCATAACCTACCTATTGGCCATTGGCTTTATGCTCCTCTTCTATCAGTATTTGTGCCCAAGGTGGTCAGGCAAAGTGTTGCCAGGACATACTGAAAATCAGCCAGAAGCACTGTAATATTATGTAAACATCTAGAAAAAACTCAAAAGGATAAAAGTAAACAGCTGAGGAATTACTATCACTCCTGGAGTAGGGTTGGATATTTTTCAATCAAAAAAAGTAGACATATTCATAAAATATACATATATACTTTCACAGAACAATGAGTAAAGATGCTGAATGTGACTTTGTTAAGAGGCTCTTAAATTAAAAAAATATATACACAGCAAAATGTTCGAAGTGGTTTCTAATAAAATTCATTTATCTCCTGTGAATGTGCCTTAGTAATTTTTGTTTTCTTAACTATAATTATACAATTCATTAAATAAAACAAAATGAAAAATCCATCTGGATCCAAAAACTGAGCAGGAAAAATAACCATAATGCATTTTTCACCTAGTATGTTTTTGGAAACTATGCCTTTAACAGGTGTTTGTAGCATATACATTATCAGTGAACATGTTTTCTTCAGAAAGAGTATTTACCACAGGCTTTATTCTGTACTTAAGGAGAACCCGAAAGGCAAGTCTTATGAGACTGCTCCTATTTATATTAATTTAGGGTAACTAAGGTATTTCTCATTGAACTTTGACTAACAGAAAGCAATTCATATTAATGCATTTTAAAGCACAAAAACTTTTCAATTAAAATAAATAATCATGTTAATAATTTGAAATATGAATTTACATTCCTACCAATAGTGCACAAGGATTCTCTTTGCTCTACATTCTCAATAACACTTCTCATCTTTCATCTTCATGATAATAGCTGTTCTAACATTTTTGAGAGAAGGTGCATTGTTGGTTTTAATTTGCATTTCCCTAATGATTGGTGGAGAAGCATTATTAAATATACAGTTGTTCAAAAATTGGCCAGGCATAGTAGCGCACACCTGTAATTCCAGCTACTAGGGAGGCTGAGGCAGGAGAATTGCTTGAACCTACAGGGTGGAGGTTTCAGTGAGCCAAGATCGCACCACTGCACTCCAGCCTGGGTGACAAAGTGATACTCTGTCTCCAAAAAATAAATTAAAAAATAAATGAATAAGGCCGGGCTTGATGGCTCACACCTGTAATCCCAGCACTTTGGGAGGCCAAGATGGGCAGATCATGAGGTCAGGAGATGGAGACCATCCTCGCTAACACGATGAAACCCCGTCTCTACTAAAAATACAATAAAAATTAGCTAGGTGTGTTGGCATGCACCTATAGTCCCAGCTATTCAGGAGGCTGAGCTAGGAGAATCCCTGGAACCTGGGAGGCGCAGGTTGTGGGGAGGCAAGATCATGCCACTGCACTCCAGCGTGGGTGACAGAGTGAGGCTCCATCTCAAAATTAATAAATTAAATAAATAAATAAAATAAATGAATAAATAAAATTAAACACAGTTAAACATAGACTTGACCATTTTTGTCTTTTTTTAGAAACATAAATTCAGGTCCTTTGCCCATTTTTAATAGGCTTACTTGATTTTTGTTGTTGTTAAGTGGTGTGAGTTTCTTGTATGTATTTATTATTCACATTTATCATATATATGATTTGCAGACATTTTCTCCCAGTGTGGGGGTTGTTTCATCACCCTCTCTGCTAATTGTTTACTTTGATGTGCAGAAACTTTTTAGTTTGATGTGATGCAATCCAATTGCTGTTTTTCTTGTGCTTTTGTAGCCTGTGCTTCTGGGGTGATAGAACTGAGGTTTCAAAAATAAAATTAAATTAAAAATAGAATTACAACATGGTCCACATACTCTACTTCTGAATATGTACTCAAATGATATAAATCAGTATTTATATAAATATAATGATATAAATGATATAAATCAGTATTCATGTCAGCATTATTCACAATAGCCAAGATAAGGAAACAACCCAAGTGCTCATCAACAGATAAAGTATGGAACATATACACAATGAAATATACTATACAGCCTTAAAAAAAAGGAGAAAGTTCTGTTATTTATTTATGATAAAATGAATGGAACTGGAAAACATTATGCTCAGTGAAATAAGACAGGCACAGAAAAACAAATATAGCATGGTCACAATTACATGTAAAATGTAAAAAGGTTGAACTCATAAAAATAGTGAATATGCTAAGTGTGGTGACTCATGTCTGTTATCTCCAGCACTTTGGGAGGATGAGGTGGTTGGATCGCGTGAGTTCAGGTGTTTGAGGCCACAGTGAGCCATAATTGTGCCACTGCACTCCAGCCTGGGCAACACAGCAAGACCCTCACTCTTTATACAAATACACAGAAAGTAGTCAAAGATTGGAGTGTGGGATAGTAATAGGAATACATACAGAAAGGGACGACATTTGTCAAAGGGTAAAAAATTTCTGTGAGGCAGGAAGTAGTTCTGGTGATCTGTTGCATGGAATGGTGATCACAGTTAAAAAATGTACACTTGAAAATTGCTGAAAAAGGCAGGCATGGTGCCTCATGCCTGTAATCCCAGGACTTTGGGTGGCCATGGCAGGCAGATCACTAGAGGTCAGGAGTTCAAGACCAGCCTGGCCAACATGGTGAAACACTGTCTCTACAGAAAATACAAGAACTAGCTAGGTTTGGTGGCACACACCTATAGTCACAGCTACTCAGGAAGCTGAGGCAGAAGAATCACTTGAACCCAGACAGTGGAGGTTGCAATGAGCCAAGATTGTGCCACTGCACTTCAGCCTGGGTGACAAAAGCAAAACTCCATCTGAACAAAAGTTGGAAAAGTGGAGTTTAAATATTCTCACCACAATGAAATGATAAGTGTGTGAGGTGATGTATATGTTAACTAGCCCAATTTAATTATTTTGCAGTGTGTACATGTATTATAAAATCACTTTGTGTCCCATAAATATTTACAATTGTTAATTTAAAATAAAATTTCTGAAAGAATGAATTAAAATTAAACTTGGCTTGATAGACAGTAATATATGCCTATGTGTCCTTCTATTTTGACTATTTTGCTTCTGTTATTTCTTGGGGAAACAATCACCATGATAAATGATGAAGAACACTAAAACTTAATATTATATTATTCTCATTATTTTGTTGTTTTTGTTTTTCCTCCTACTTTTTTCTACCAAAGCAATGTAGACAATTTTCTTATTCATACTTTCTTTTATGTTTTTTTTTTCTGATGAGAAATTGTCACCGAAAATTAAGCTTGTGTGGATCTGTGTAAATTTTCCTGCTCCTATCTATGACCATCTTGACCTTTGCTTTAGATTTCACAGCTTCTTAAAACACTTATTTACTTATTATTTATTATCTCCTTGTATCATTACTTTTTTTTTCTTTCTTTTTTTTTTTTTTTTTTGAGAAGGAGTTTCACTCTCGATGTCCAGCCTGGAATGCAATGGTGTGATCTAGGCTTACTGCAATCTCTGCCTCCCACCTTCCCCGGTTCAAGTGATTCTCCTGCCTCAGCCTCCTGAGTAGCTGGGATTACAGGCATGCACCACCATGCTCAGCTAATTTTTTGTATTTTTGGTAGAGACAGGGCTTCACTGTGTTAGCCAGGATGGTCTTCATCCTTGTGATCCACCCGCCTCAGCCTCCCAAAGGGCTGGGATTACAAGCATGAGCCACTGTGACCAGCCAACTATTTGTTATTAAATGAAAGAGAGAATGGGTCTCATAATAATGTTGGAAGCAGCCTTGTATGAAATCTTACTAAACAGGCTGAACACCGCCTTAACATTAAAAAGCAAGGTAAATTTAAGCAAGTTTACATTTTATGCTGTCATTACATTTAATTGGGTTAAAAGTTAAGGGGTATACAGCAGAGAAAAAAACCTCAGACTTGACTCTTGGAGCTCTGGAGTCTAATAACATAACTCAGGGGAGTGGTTAAAGAAGACCTTACCCCTGAGTTTGGGCAAGACAGTATGTGTCTTTTTTTCTTCTTCTTCTTCTTTCTTTTTTTCTGAGACAGACTCTCTTTCTGTCACCCAGGCTGGAGTGGAGTGGCACAATCTTGGCTTACTGCAACCTCTGCCTCCTGGGTTCAAGCGATTCTCCTGCCTCAGCCTCCCGAATAGCTGGACTACAGGTGCATGCCACAATGCTGGCTAATTTTTTGCATTTTTATTAGAGACAGGGTTTCACTGTGTTAGCCAGGATAGTCTCAGTCTCTTTACCTGGTGATCCACCTGTCTTGGCCTCCCAAAGTGCTGAGATTACAGGCGTGAGCCACTGCGCCCAGCCAGTATGTGGTATTTTAACTGTCCATCATCACCCACTCCATGGTTTCATGGCAACAGTGAAGAAGACTAAGTTCTAGGTGCAGCTTTTAATACATGTGGGAAAAATATGGAGCTAATCTCAAAGAATTGTGGTTGTCATGGTGAAACCCTGTCTCTACCAAAAATACAATAATTATCTGGGCCTGGCAGCAGAAGCCTGTAGTCCCAGCTACTGGGGAGGCTGAGGCAGGAGAATCACTTGAACCCAGGGGGTGGAGTTTGCAATGAACCGAGATTCTGTCACTGCACTCCAGCCTGTGCAACAGAATGAGACTCTGCCTCAAATAATAATAATAATAGTAATAATAATAATAATGGTTGTATAATTTGAACTCTCTGAAGTTCTCTTGAAGATTTTTAGCTCAGAATCTTTAGTCCACCTCATAGCTTTCTTGGGGTGAGAAGTCAACTCCCAAGAGGCCTTTGTGGAAGGGAAATATACTAGTCTGAGCTGCCTGGCAGTCAGATCAAGCAGTACACAAAGAACATGCCTGGAAGGAAGAGGCTGGGGGAGGAAATTGCTGTGGAAAATCAGCTTTGAAAAACTCTCAGTTTGTTATTGTTGTTGTTTGCTTAGGTTTTGTTTTAAATAGAGACAGAGTCTTGCCCTGTGGCCCAGGTTGGAGTCATGTGGCATGATCGTGGCTCACTGCAGCCTCAACCTCCCTGGGCTCAAGTGATTTTCCCACCTCAGTTTCCTCAGCAGCTCAACCTTTCTGGATTCCGTGATCCTCCCACCTCAGCCTCCCACAGTGCAGGCATGGGTCGCCACACACAGCTTATTTTTGTATTTTTTAGAGATGAGATCTTGCCATGTTGTCAAAACTGGTCTCAAACTTCTGCGCTCCAGCAACTTGTTCACCTCAGCCTCCCAAAGTGCTGGGATTACAGGTATGTACCACCATGCCCAGCCTCCTACTGGTATATTTAGAAGGCTATAAATATTTCCAGTACTGGATGTATGCACAGAGAAGCTCCTGAAGCTTTCACTTTTCCCTGACTTTGGGCTAAAAAGTGGAGTTCCTCAAAGAGTCAATCTGCAAAGTCTGGGCAGTTTTTCATTTCTTTCTTTTCTCCTTTTCCTTTTCTTTGCTTGGAGTGTTTTCTAAAAATTTGTCAAAAACAGTAGATGGCAAATACAGTGACAGAACACAGGTTAAGTGTCCATACGTGACAAAGAATACAGGATACAAAAATAACTTTAGAGGGTTTCAAAACAAGTAAGTGACCCCCAAAACTGACCAATTGTGGAGGGCAGGAATATGTTTTCTGGATATGCTGAATGATATCCGAAGTGTTCAGTGTTCAACAATAAAATACAAGACATTCAAAAGGACAAAAAAAATGGCACCCTCAACGTGCCATTTCAATAATGAAACTGTACTTCAGGAATCCCAGCCATGGTATTTACTAGGCAAATATTTTAATTTACTTGACTTTAATATTCTCAAATACCTAAGAGAAGCCAGGAGAACAGTGTTTCAAAAATGGAAAATACCAATAAATACCTACAAATTATTTTTTAAAATGAAATTCATACCCTGTAACTAGAAAGACTGAAGAGTATGCATGAGCAGGCAGGAAGGATAATCAAGGAACTTGAAGATGGATTGTTTGATATTCAGTCTAAGGAAGGTACAAGAAGAGAAAAACAAGAAAAATGAATAAAACTAAGGTAGCCATGGAACATCAAGTATATCAACATATTCATAATGGGAACCCCACATGAAAAGGAGACATGGAGATAAAAAGAATAATTTGAAGAAGCAATGGCTGAAACTTCCCAAATGTGCGGATAGATACAAATTTACTTATTCAAGAATCCCAGAAGAAAAAAAAACTCCAAGAAGAATAACCTCAAAGATATCTATGCTGAAACACGTACACTGAAACTAACAAAAGACAAATTAATAGAGAACTTTAAAAGAAGCAAGACAGAAGTAACTGATCACATGCAAGTTATCCTCAATGACATTAACAGTCAATTTCTCATTAAAATTTATGGAGGAAAGAAGTCACTGGGGTGACATATTTAGAGTACCGAAAGAAAACATAGATCAGTCATAAACTCAATATCTGGCAAAACCAAACTCAATTACTCTATTTATGAATAAGGCATTTGCAAGCAAACAGAAGTAAAGACAGTACATCAGTACTAGATTGGCCTTACAAAATATGATAAAGGAAGTAAGGAATAAAAGAACCATACACAGTAACCCATGTGCAAATAAATAAATAAATAAATAACATCAATAAAGTAATTACACCAGGAAATAGAAAAGCCAATATCATTGTATTTGGGGTTTCTGGGACTTTATTTTTCTACTAGATTTAAATGACAAGTGGTAAGGCACAGTATTTCACATCTGTAATCCAAACCAAGGTGGGAGGATTGGTTGAGCCCAGGAGTTTGAGACCAGCTGGGGCAACAAAGTGTGACCCTGTCTCTACAGAAAATAAAATTAGCCAGGTATGGTGGCATGAACCTCTAGCCCCAGCTACAAGGGAGGCGGAAGTGGGAGGATCCTTTGAGGCCAGGAGCTCGAGGCTGTAGTGAAACATGTTTAGCCTGCATGATTGAAACCATGTCTCAGTAGAGTAAAATAAAATAAAATAATAAAATAAAGAAATGACATACAATAAAACAAGAATTATATATCTGTGCTGTTGGCACATATTGAATAAGAAGCATTTTTTGACCAAAAAAAACATAAGAATGGAGGGACAGCAGTATGGGAAAATATTTTTATATAATGTAAACAATTATTATAATTCACACTGTATTATTATAAATGTAAGATATTAGTTATAATACCGTTAATGACCGCTAAGAAAATAACTGTTAAAATATACTAAAGAGAAATGAGACAGTCAACATGGTGCCCTAGAAAAACAATCAAATGTAAAAATGAGCAGTTTTTGGAGGAATTGAATAACAACAACAACAACAACAACAGCAACAAACTTGTAGAAAACAAGGACAAAAATAGCAAAATAAATTCTTTCTTATCAATAATTACCTTAAATGCAGATAAACTGAACTCTAGTTAAAAGTCAAAGATTGACAGAATAACTTTTTACATGTTTTAAAAGGGATGGGAAAATTAATTTAAACAGTAACCAAAAAAGAGCTAGAGGTACTATGCAAATATCAAGAATGTTTAATTCATCAAAAATATATTATCCCTACATGTTTACCTAATAAAAAATCCTCAGGATATATGAAACAAAGACAAACAGATTTGAAGAAGTAGACAGTTCTGCAATAATAGTTGGTGATTTCAACATCCCACTTTCAACAGTGGATGAAACAACCAAACAGAAGTTCAATAAGAAAACAAATGTCTTAAACAGCATTATAAACCAAATGAGGCTATTAGACATATACAAAACGCTCCATTACACAAGTGGATTAAATATTCTTCTAATGGGTTTATAGGTCCAGAATAGTCTTTATGGTAGGCCACAAAGCAAGTCTCATATTTAAAGTTATTGAAATCACACATAATGCTTTTTCCAACCACAATGGAATAAAACTAGAGACTGCTCCCCTCTTTTTTTTGAGACGGAGTTTTGCTCTGTCACCGAGGCTGGACTGCAGTGGCACAATCTCAGCTCACTGCAACCTCTGCCTTCCAAGTTCAAGTGATTCTACTGCCTCAGCCTCCCAAGTAGCTGAGACTACAGGTGCCCACCACCACACCTGGCTAATTTTTGTGATTTTAGTAGAGATGGAGTTTCACCATATTGATCAGTCTGGTCTTGAACTCCTGACCTCAAGTGATCCATCCCCCTCAGCCTCCCAAAGTGCTGGGATTACACGCATGAGCCACTGTGACTGCCTGAGCCCCATTTTCTAAAAACTGAAAAATGTATAATATTTGGAAACTAAACAATACACTCTTCAACAACCTATGGCTAACTGAAGAATCTGCAAGAAATTAAAGAATCCTTGCAGATAAATGAAAAATTAAAACATATTAAAACTTCTGGAATGCAGCAAAATCAATACTGAGAAATATATAGTTGCAAACATATAGAGGCATAAAGAATAAATGTAAAATTATAACATAAATCACGCACAGGGAAGTAGAAAAAGTGTAAACTAGAGAAGAGTACTTTTACAAAAAAAAATGACATAGTAAAAGAAGCTAGCATGTTTCCTCACCAACCCTAGTTCCCCCTCCCTGCAAGAACACATACAGGAAACCAAAAGCCAATCTACATTGCAGAGGTTATCACCAGCAATACCTCAGAACTCAAATATGAGGATGAGACAGCTCCTAGGGTGACAGAGAAGTGAAGAAACCAGGAAGGTGATAAGAAAATTTGGCTTTTATATTTATGACACTCTTCCCCTTGTCTGCTGGCAATCAAGTGTGAAAAAAAATCCTCTGTCTCATGGTTACTACACTGGATTAAATAAAGTTGAGGTGGACAACACAAGCCACTTTTGATTTCCTGGCAGGAAACCTGTTCCTGTCTTAACCCACAGGAAGCCTTGTGAATGCCTGAAAGAAGAATTCCTGAGGACAACCAGGGACAAGGCAGAAAGGCAGGAATACCACCTCCAGCCTTGATATCTCAGCCATAGGAGATGCCAAACCAGAGTGCCTGTGCAGCAGTACCATGAGGTAGGAGGTAT
Organism: Pan troglodytes; assembly: GCF_028858775.2. Taxonomy (NCBI): domain Eukaryota; kingdom Metazoa; phylum Chordata; class Mammalia; order Primates; family Hominidae; genus Pan; species Pan troglodytes. The sequence continues at coordinate 14,547,103 of NC_072422.2, forward strand.
ATTTCATAATTTCCCTAGGCACAAACTCATAGCCAGCCTTCCCTCACTGTTAGCATATCCCCTTCAGGATCTCTCTGATAGGGGACTAGCAGCAATCCTAAACTTGCTAGGGCTGAGGCAAACCTGGGCTTAAGGCACCAACTACTGTCAAAACAAAGGAACTGACCTAGCCAAAGCAAGCAAACAAAACCCCACAATAGGTGTGTCTAAAAAAACCTCAACGCAAATGTACTCAATAAAACACGAAATAATACAGAGAAAAGAATGAACTAAATAAAGTCCTTCAACAAAAAGATATAGATGTATAACCACTAGAAATAATACCAAATAAGGAATCATAACCTTCCGAAATGGACAAAGCACTAAACCACTGACCAGTGCTAACTAATGTGATGGTTATCAGTGAGTTCTCTAATCAAGAATTCAAAATGGTGGTTTTCAGGAAACTCAGATCTCTAAAATGACAGAAAAGGAACAATAAACTTCTGAGATAAAATTTTAAAAATGAAATAATTAAAAAATTAAAAAATCCTGGAACTAAGAAATACATCGGCTGAAGTGAAAAATTCAAGAGACTCTCACCAGCAAAACAGATCAAACAATAAAAAATCAGTAAGCTCTAAAACAGGTTATTAGGGCCAGTTGTCATGGCTCACGCCTGTAATCCCAGCACTTTGGGAGGTTTAAGTGGATCACTTGCAGTCAGGAGTTCAAGACCAGCCTGGACAACACGGTGAAACCACATCTTTACTAAGAATACAAAAATTTAGCTTGGCATGGTGGTGCACACCTGTAATTCCAGCTAGGTATTAGATCTCCTATAGAATCAGTAATCTTGTCTCATTTGCTAGAAGCACAATTTAGATAAAATATAAAATGGACATAAACCAGTGAGTTTTATATTTCTCTATTGCCTTATTCATGAGTAAATTTTGTCAGGGCTATAAAATCTGCTTGCCTTTATCTATATTTTTAGCATATAGATTAACTGTGTGTGATATATTTCTACCTCTGGATGTTAGTACCAAGTTAATTTTGAATATCACTTAAAAGGGTGCTATCCAAATTGGCTAAGAGATAAATGAGCACTATTGTGAATTACATACTCCTAAAAATCCTTGAAATAGACAATCAAGTCCACATGACTCATGAAAATGTTTAGTAAATGAGATTAGTTTAAAATAGTTTATTGCACACAGCCACATATTACAAGTTATTGTTCTTATTAACGGCAAGATTACATTTGCAGGCCAGGCATGGTGGCTCATGCCTGTAATCCCTGCACTTTGGGAAGCCAAGGCAGGTGGATCATCTGAAGTCAGGAGACCAGACCAGCATGGCCAATATGTTGAAATCCCATGTCTACTAGAAATACAAAAGTCAGCCAGGAAAGGTGGTGCACACCTGTAATCTTAGCTACACAGGAGGTTGAGGCAGGAAAATTTTTTGATCCCAGGTGGCAGAGGTTGCAGTGAGCTGAGATCACACCACTGCAATCCAGCCTGGATGACAGAGGGCGACTCTGTCAGAAAACAAAAAAACAAAAACCAAAACTAAAAACAAAAACAAACAAAAAAAAAACCATGAAAAAAGGGAATACATTTTATTTGTATACTTATTGGATTTCCTAATGTACTAATTGAGCTGTGGTACACTCATTGGACATTTAAGATTTCATAAAAATTTTTATGGCAATAAAGGCATTTCTGCAGTTTAGTAAAAATGCATTTGAATAGAACATAAATGGAAAGTGGTTTTATAACCAAGTCTTGTCTGAAATATCAAATGTGTTTAAGAATTATTTCCATAGAATCAGATATAACCAGGTAGTATTAGGAATTAAAGTTGGCCGTGGGGGCAATACTTATAAAGCCCTCTTGGAAAAACCAGCCTGGTAATTGGTTACAGAGTTCCTAGCCTACAAGATAAGAAAGGTCACTTCTGGGCAAGCTCTGGAACCTCACGATATTTGAAGACTTTGAGAGGAGTGGAATTCAACCAAATCTACAGGTTCTGATAGGGAAGTCTGGTGGCAAGTTCCTAGCTTGGCTTCTAGTCCCAAGGCTTCAAAAAATATAATCTGAGACTAGTTACAGAAATTTTGAAAAATGAAACTGGAAAAGCCTCTGTGGCCAGGATGGTGGCTCACACTTGTAATCGCAGCACTCTCACAGGCTGAAGTGGGAGAGGCACTTGAGCCTAGGAATTCATGACTAGCCTAGACAACATGGTGCAACCCCATATCCAGATACAAACAAACAAACAAAACACAAAATTAGCCAGCCATGATGGTGTGCTCCTATGATCTCAGTTACTCAGGAGGCTGAGGTGGGAGGATCACTTGAGCCCAGGAGGTTCAGAATGCAGTGAGCCAGACACTGTCTTTAAATTAAAAAGTGTATAATGAATAAATGAAGAAATTAAGGAAGGCATTTGTGGTCAATGACCATTCTTATTGCACTTGGGTAAATAATGCCCAAACTAGTAAGGCCAGACTGATTTTCTGAACAAGAGTGAAGAGAAGTACCACAGCGAGAATTTTGTTTCAATGGAAAATTAGAGGACACCCACGTGAGATGTTTTACCAATTTTATTAGTCTACATTTTTCAGTTCTTGTTTTATTCTATATATAGCTACATCTCTCTAAACTAAAATTTCAACATTGTGTCCCGCTTTTCATGGTTTCGCATCACTGAAAACCAAAACTGCCCAATTTTCCCCAAACCTTGTAAGCTGAAGCTGGATAACTAGGTATCAACATTTTAAGAAATCATCTTCATGCTGTTAATACTTGATGGCAACACCAGAGACACTAAAAACTGCAAGCCAGGGAATTCATTCAATCATCACTGCCATCATCATTCCACCATCTAAAATATACTTTGAGCTCAACACAGGGAAATGTCAATTGGATGCCCTCTGGAAGGGGAACAGGGCCTTTGATTACAAGTGATCAGGTTAGGAAGACAGCACCCTCATACATGTTGTTAGCACCCTCCTAATTAGAGAAACCCAAGGGTTCCCAATCCCCTTCTATAATGTGTAGTCTCAGCAAGAGGGCTGTTTAAAATCCAGGAAGTGGGCCCTCACCAAAGCAATGTATTTGCTGATGACTTCATCTTGGGCTTCCCAGGCTCTGGCTTTAAAGGAAATGTTTGTTATAAATCACCAAGTCCAGATATTTTCTCATAGCAATCCTAGAGGCCAAAGATGATAAAATATATTATATTATTCATTAAAAAGCATAATTTTCCTATGAAAATTAAGGAATAAGGCTTTAGCTCTTGTTATATAAAGGCTTTTCACCTTTTACTCTACCTTGCTGAAACACAGCCCCTATTCCAAGGTTGATAAATTGTATCTTACATTGTATCTTACAGATTATACCTCTGTTTCCCACTCCTTTAAACCATTATGACAGAATGCCTCATGGAGATAATTGGGGTTAAAAACTCCCAGGTCAGAGTATCATAGACAGTTTGTCTTTTTTTTTTTTTTTAATAGGGTCTCACTTTATCACTCACACAAAAATGCAATGGAGAAAACACGCTCACTGCAGCCTGGTCCTCATGGCCACAAGTGATCCTCCCTCCTCAGTTCCAAAGCAGTGGAACTGCACTGATGCAATACCACATCCAGCAATTTTTTGTCTATTTTATACAGACAAAATTTCTCCATGTTACCAAGGCTTGTCTCAAACTCCTGAGCTAAAGAGATATGCTTGCCTCAGCCTCCCAAAATGCTGGGATTAAAGACCTGAACCATCACACCTTGACAGACATTATTTCTTAAGATGCCACTGTGAAGATAGACAAGACTAGGGAGTTTTATCTTTTCATTTAATCCTCACAGTCCTACATTATAAGTGAAGGATAATGTAACCTCATAACATAAATAACTCATCTGAAAATCAAAGTTGTTAACTTCTCCTTTAAAATTATTTGCAGATTTTCTCTTTAAACACTGACGATCTTGTCAACATATTCTCATGAAAATGCTTCCTCTTTACATATTACTCCATTAATTATAAGAATTATGAATTACAAAACTTCTGGAACTTCATATATTCCATTTCTGTAAGTTTTATGTTCAGGAAAGTTAATTGGTTTACTTATTTGGTACTTATTCTTTATATTTTTATCATTAGATAATTTCTCAAATATTTAAGCCATCCCCTATGAGAAATTTTATGCTGTTGTTTTATACATTTAACTTTCCAAAAAGCAGAAGATTTAAAGCATTCCTATTCATATCTTCATTGATATCCGATAGGCTCAGCGTGATGGCTCATGCTTGTAATTGGAGCACTTTGAGAGGCAGAAGAGGGTGGATCAGGATTTTCAGAGAAGCCTGGCCAACATAGTCAAATGCTGTCTGTACTAAAAATACAAAATTTCAGCTAGCTGTGGTGGCACATACCTTTAATGCCAGTTACTCAGGATGCTGAGAAAGGAGAATAACTTGAACCCAGAAGGTGGAGGTTGCAGTGAGTCAGGATCCAGTCACTGCACCATGGCTTAGGCAATAAAGCAAAATTGCCTTAAATAAAATTGATAAATTCCCAACCCTCCTAGATTATTCATACTTGCAGAAATATATTGCTAAAACATCACTTAGAGCATCCATTGTCAAATATTTGAAGACCATATTAATCATATTAATGTGAGTACCTCCCAAAGCTAAACACTCATTTTTCACTATGTAAACTAGGACCATTTAATTTCATTAAGCTATGTTCCTGGAAACTTAGGTGGTTCAGTTTTGATTTCAGTGGAAATGTGTTTTCATTACCATTGTCCTGCTTCAGTCACAGAATGCTTCAAGAAGAATATTCTGGATGTTTTAAACTCCAGTATCAACCATATCTAATTGTTTCCTTTGACCTTTACTATTCCTCTGACATCTAAACATTTTGGGGTTAGACAGACAGTTTTGTAGTCTTTCTGAAGTCTTCTGAAACCTGAATTCTTGGTTCAACCACCTGGGTACCTAGAAGTGAAGGGAGCCACCTTGCAAGAGTACAATCTTGCAAGATGACAAGTGAGCCACATTGCCTGGCTGTGGCTGATAAGTTTTTTTGTTTTTTTTATTTTGTTTTTTTTTAAACACAGCCTAATTAGGAAACTTGTTCAGCTTCCAACAGAGACTTCACATATGCCTACTTTTATATCTACTTCTGTGCAAAGTAACAAAGACAATTTTCTACAAGCAACACAATTTACTCTCCTATTGAATTTGCTTTTGAGCATGTGTAGCAATAAAATCAGGCATTTTGCATTCCATCTATAAATGTATTCTGCTAATTGTACTACAGACATTACACCCAAAGAGATAGTTTTCAAATAGCATTAAAGATCATGAAATTACTTTGAAAAAAAATTCCTTTTCATCCGAATACCTCAAGAAATTCATGGAGCAAGTTAGTATCTACCTCTCCACATAAAACTAACTTATTTCTGGTGGTGATACTCAGATAATAATGCAGAAACAACATTTTAATTTTCAATATGCAAACAAGGTTTCATATGCAAGAACTATTATTTTAAATATCTGATTCAGTCTCCTTTTTCTCATCGGATTTCCCCATCACATTTTCTAGAAGCCCTGTTATTCAAGCTACCATATGTTTCATGATGATCACTGTGCACCTATCCACTGAAGGTAGACATGTTCATTCTTTTCTGCCACCGTGCTCATGACCACTGGAGTAGAAATCACCACAGCTCCTTGAGTACCTCTCCTGACTTCTGTCAGATCTATCTCATGTATTGTTATAATCATGGTGACTGCTTCCACTGAAAGTCATCCAAGGACCTGGTGCAGTTGGTGCACCACGAGAGGTCCCTGCAGGTTTGATAAAATAATAGAACTTATGTTGAACTACGTTTAAACATTTTTACTGATATCACTAAACTATGAATCAGTTAAAGTACTATTTGGAAATATCTGTTTTCCTCTGACTCTGTTGTCAGGATATTAATTGTGACTGCAATATTCAAAATGTTTTATTTAAAGGAAGTGTCAGATTAGTATTTTGAAGCTTAAGAAAGTTTATTCTAAAATAAAGGTTGAGGTATCTTTTCTGAAAATGAATTGAAGTTCTAATCTTCATAAAAATTCCTATGCTTTATACTGTTAACATTTCCAAATATTTAAACATTGTTATTTTTTCCTTTGTAATTTTCCTTAAAATTTTATTAAAACAATGATCTGATCTATTAAATGTAATTCTATAATTTACAAATCATACCTGGACTCTTACTATAACTCTGATATGCTTCTCTGTAAGAACTTCCACAGGCCATTCTGAATGATCTCTACCACGGCCATCATGATCACTACATTAAATAAATAAAGAAAGAAAACTTTGTTAGTGTCAGAATGAACAATTTAAGATATATATTGGACAAAATCAGAAAATGTTATAGTACCTGTATCCTCTAGAGGAATGCTCATCATGGTGAGAACCACCATAATCATGCCATGCATAGTCTTTATGTGGTGGAGTATAATCCCTGGTGTCTCAGGAACTTCGATGATTTCTCTTTGCATTAGTTAAAGCAAAAAATTTTAAATGATCAACTTCTAGTATCCAAAACATAACCTGTTTACAACTAAAAAAAGTAAAGAGCCAGACATCTAAACAGATATTTCTCCAAATACAATATATGCAAATACCACAAAACATGTGGAACTGATACTCATAATAGGGATTCAGAAAACTCATTTCTAAACCAAAATATGATACCATACTTCCCACATACTGGAATGCCTATAAATTGTGAAAAGCTGTAATATCAAGTCTTTGAGAAGCTGTAGGTAAAAACTGGAACCCTGATACAGTGCTTGTTGGAATGGAAAACGATGCAGCTACTATGGAGACAGATGGTGGGTTCTCAAGAAAACAAACATAATTATCATATGATCAAGCAACTCCACACATATATAGCCAGAATTGACTAAGTGTACTCAAACTAATATTTGTGCCTAGAAATACTGTGGTGGAAACAACCCAAACAAAATAATGGGTTAACAGCTTGTGTAAGGAGTGAAGTGCAATGACATAAATGAACCTCAGGGCATCTGGCAGAAGGAAACGAGACAGAAAGAAAAAGTCATGTAGAGTTTGAGCCCAATACAAGGAAATGCCCAGAACAGGTAAGTTCATAAACAGAACTCAGATTGGTGTTTCCTGGTAACTGCAGGAAGGGGGAAAATGAAAGGGACTGCTTAACTGGTAGTGGAGTTGTAGTTTGGAGTAATGAAAACTTTTTTTTTACTAAATAGAGGTGGTTGTTGCACAACACAGAATGTATTAAATGCCACGTAATTGCTAACCTAAAATGTTTAATTTTGTTATGTAAATTTCATCACCACAACAAAAATCAACTATTTTTTCAATTTTCCTCTACCTATCCTTAGTTGCAAAACATCATCTCTTGGTGACTTATTGTTGTTTCTCCAGGAAGAGAATGGCTCACTGTGTGAAGGACCTGCATAGTTCTCTCTTCCATGTGAAACGGGATCTTTAATTTAACATGATTACATATTATGTAAAGTATAGTAAATTTGAAGAGCTATTGTTTCTTCTCTAAAACAACTTTAAAAATTATTTCTCTCATGACTCCCTTTCTCTTTCCCTGAGTTATTAGACATTCATTACACCTTCATTACAGCTTACAGCTTTGTATAATCTCTTGGATCCTGCAAGGCCAGTTCTTCTTAAACACAGCTTAAGCCAAACATTAATTCTCAGGTAAAAGTTCATTTTTAACTGTTAATAACTACTTAGTTATTATTTTCCTTTTCATATGAATTACTGATGACTATTAATGACACAGGGAAAATGTGTAAAACCATTAAAATTTACACTGATTTTTAAGTTTACATGTATTGTCTTTTCTCAGCTAAAGAAACTAAATTTACCCATCTCGTTCAATCCATCTCTCACACACAAGTACTGCAACCCGTGAATTACTGAATGTGAAATTTATACATAAAAGTTCTCCTTTATCTCTAAGTAGTTGGCTCTATCTTAAATGAGGACAAATTATAATATGCTAATCAAGCTTTTCTAATGATGGCTAAGATTTATTTTACATGGAATATGAAATACTGGTAAAAGAATCATTACATCATTGTGCCTCATTCAAAATAGAACCGTTTTTCCTTTAATATACCCTTCATGTGCTATTTCTGACAGGTCAGTCTCTCACCTATGATGTGTTCACTGGCTAATCTTTGAGTGGAAATGTGCTAGCTTAAGTATTGTGAACTCAATTACTACATGACTTCACCAATCCTCTAATATGAAATGTAAAATTGAAATGGAAGGTTTCCATTTCCTCCATATTATGATGCAGTCTTTAGTAAGAAATGTAGTTTGTTCTGCTTAAACTTCTTTGCTGAGAACTGTTACTTTTTGTCTTGTCTTCTTCTGTTCAGTCTGTTCTTACCCTTCTCCTTCTCCAAATTGTTACTTCTATTCAATCCTACTGCTTATCTCACATGGCTTAGTTCTAAATTCTCTCCTCAAATAATTTCAAATCCTGCACTAAGGATCCTTTGTTAAGGTTTAAACATCCCTGTACAATCTTAATGTTAAATATACAGCCTCCTGTATTTCACAACACTGCAATCCTGTGACATCCACTTAACTGAAAAATGTTAGACTCCTTCATGTCTACATTTCAACTCTTACTTTTCTTACAAATAGTATTTAAGTCCAGTGACTGTTTTCTGCTAAATGTTCTCATAGTATCCTCAAAGAATTAGTAAGAATGCCTTGCCCATACACATTACCGAGGTCACAGAAACTGGGTGACCAGGCACAGTGGCTCACCTTGCTATCCAGTGTGGAAGGCTGAGGCAGGTGGACTGCTTGAGTCCAGGGCTTTAATGTCAGATATGTCATTAGTGACATGTAGTGAGATCCTGTTTCTACAGAAATGTGGAAAGAAAAACTGGATAGGTATTGTGGTGCATGCCACTAGTCACAGCATTCAGGAGGCTTCAAGAGTAGAACTGCATAAGCTCAGAAATTTGAGGCTGTAGTGAGCCAGCGTCTCACCAGTGCAAGCTGGCCTGGTGAGAGCAAGACTCTAACCTGACAAAGAAAGTAAACATGCAATTTTTACCATGAAACACCAGCGGTCAAATAGAAAAGGACCTACGATATGGAAGGAATCCTTAGATTAAGAAGCCTCCCATCAAAGAATACTGCCAGGACCTTTAAGAAAAATTAAGAGGAATTCTCTAGCAAACAAAGCATTAAATGGAATATTTGCCTTACTGGAATCACTTCTTTGATCTGCAATTAGAGGGTCAAGTATTTATTCACAATAATTTGAAATTCACCTAGTGAGATGGAAATTATAATAAAAGCTATCAATCAATAAATATGTCCATGTATGTGTCAATTCTAATATGTTTCTCAATGCTAAAGTTAACCATTCAGGTAAATAGCTCATTTTCAGACATTTCAGCATTTATCTTGGCCTTCATCCCACTATTGTTTTTTTTGTTTGTTTGTTTGTTTGTTTTCTTAGAGATGGAGTCTCACTCTGTCGCCCAAGCTGGAGTGCAGTGGCATGATCTGAGCTTACTGCAAGCTCTGCCTTCCGGGTTCATGCCATTCTCCTGCCTCAGCCTCCCGAGTTGTGGTGACTACAGGTGCCCGCCACATTGCCTGGCTAATTTGTGTGTGTGTGTGTGTGTGTGTGTGTGTTTAGTAGAGAGGGGTTTCACCATGTTAGCCAGGATGGTCTCGATCTCCCTCTGACCCCGTGATCCACCTGCCTCGGCCTCCCAAAGTGCTGGGATTAGGCATGAGCCACTGTGCCCAGGCCCCACTACTGCTTCTTGCCACAGTCGAAGGAGCAGATGATTTGGAAGGACTTCCAATTCTTGAAGATGGACGTCTTTTAACTCCAAACATTCCCCTAGAAGAACTCATGTTGAGATCAAGAGTGTATCTACCCTCATCTGTGTTTCAAAAAAATCTTTTTAGTTGAGAAACATCCCTGTATTTTAAATGGTTAAGTTTTAGATGTTTATAAATGTTCCCTATATATTGTAATCTTAAAACTGCACATTTCTCAAAACTAATACAATTTAGCATTTGTATACAAAATTAGTGTAATTCATGCAATAGAAGTCCATTTAGAAAATCTATAAAAATAATCAGGAATCATTATATATTGGGGTGAGAGATATGGGAGAAATGGAGAGTAAAGAGAGAGCAGAAATCTGTCTAAATATAATCTGGATCAAGGAAAAATATAAGGAGATCAATGATAAATAACTGCTCATATCATTCTGGTATGAAGAAAGATTTGTCAAAACATATCATAAAACTAAACCAAATTCCACTCAGAGAAACTCAATATTTACAGAATCAAAAAGTGACACCTTAGAAAAATACATTATCTGGGCTGGGCTTGGTGGCTCACACCTGTAATCCCAACAGTATGGGAGGCTGAGGTGAACAAGTTGCTTGAGCGGAGAAGTTTGAGACCAGTTTTGACAACATGGCAAGATCTCATCTCTATAAAAAATACAAAAATAAGCTGTGTGTGGTGACCCATGCCTGCACTGTGGGAGGCTGAGGTGGGAGGATCACGGAATCCAGAAAGGTTGAGCTGCTGAGGAAACTGAGGTGGGAAAATCACTTGAGCCCACGGAAGTTGAGGCTGCAGTGAGCCACGATCATGCCACATGACTCCAACATGGGCCGCAGGGCAAAACTCTGTCTCTATTTAAAACAAAACCTAAGCAAACAACAACAACAAACTGTGAGAGTTTTTCAAAGCTGATTTTCCACAGCAATTTCCTCCCCCAGCCTCTTCCTTCCAGGCATGTTCTTTGTGAACTGCTTGATCTGACTGCCAGGTGGCTCTGACTGGTATATTTCCCTTCCACAAAGGCCCCTTGGGAGTTGACTTCTCATCCCAAGAAATCTATGAGGTGGACTAAAGATTCTGAGCTAATAATCTTCAAGAGAACTTCAGAGAGTTTGAATCATACAACCATTATTATTATTACTATTATTATTATTATTTGAGACAGAGTCTCATTCTGTTGCACAGGCTGGAGTGCAGTGACAGAATCTCAGTTCAATGCAACCTCCACCTCTCAGGTTCAAGTGATTCTCCTGCCTCAGCCTCCCAGTAGCTGGGACTACAGGCTTCTGCTACTAGGCCCAGCTAATTATCATATTTTTAGTAGAGACAGGGATTCACCATGACAACCACAATTCTTTGAGATTAGCTCCATATTTTTCCCACATGCATTAAAAGCTGCACCTAGAACTTAGTCTTCTTCACTGTTGCCATGAAGCCATGGAGTGGGTGATGATGGACAGTTAAAATACCACATACTGGCTGGGCGTAGTGGCTCATGCCTGTAATCCAAGCACTTTGGGAGGCCGAGGCAGGTGGCTCATGAGGTCAGAAGATCAAGACCACCCTGGCTAACATGGTGAAACCCTGTCTCTACTAAAATTACAAAAAATTAGCCAGGTTTGGTGGCAGGCGCCTGTAGTCTCAGCTACTTGGGAGGCTGAGGCAGGAGAATGGTGTGAACCCAGGAGCTGGAGCTTGCAGTGAGCCGAGATTGCACCACTGCAATCCAGCCTGGGCGAGAGCAAGACTCCTCCCTCCCCACCCCCCCCAAAAAAAAAGAAAAAGAAAAATACATTAACTGTAAAATTTATTAACATAGTTTAGAATTCTTACAGTTCCCTTATGAAACAGTAAATTTCAGCTTAGGCTATGCTCAATTTTAATAATCTTTAAGAATTGCATATTAAATAATGAAAATATTTGTTGATATATCTCCAAAAAATGTACAATGTATTCCAATTCCTGGGTTGTGTCACAGGTAACAACAAGGACGTTCTCATATATGGCAGAGTATTATTAAACTTCACCCTCAAGATCATCTGTGACCAAAAAAGACACAAAGCTCTGTCTCTTACAATGAAAATGTCTCCAATGAATTACATATCTACTTCTTCAAACTCCAAATGAAATGTTACGTTTTTTAAGGTTTGTTAATAGATAATACAATTTAACCCATAAGTATATTTTTACCTCATGGTTTGCTTTTTTTTTCTTAAGTAAAAATTGACCCCTCATTCCTATTGTGTAAATATTTCATAAATACCATTTTCAGTGACTCATCCTCCAGCAAAGAAAATTACATACTTATTTGTGAAGCAATGGTTTTTAGCTTTTCCCTGAGTCACAGACCATTTGGAGAAAGTAGAGTTGTACATTCCTTAAATGGAAGATGCTATATGGCAGGCCAATGTCGAAGTTCTCAATATGAAATGAAAAATGAAATAGATTTGCACAGATGTTTGCACATGTATACAAAAAAAAAAAAACAAATATAGTTAAATCGTGTCTGGAGTTGGTTCCTTGAGGTGGGTTCTTGGTCTCACTGACTTCAAGAATAAAGCCATGGACCTTTGCAGTGTTATAGCTCTTAAAGGTGGCATGGACCCAAAGAGTGAGCAGCAGCAAGATTTACTGTGAAGAGCAAAAGAACCAAGTTTCCTCAGTGTGGAAGGGGACCTGTGCAGTTGCTGCTGGCAGCTGGAGTGGCCAGCTTTTATTCCCTTATTTGTCCCTGCCCATGTCCTACTGATTGGTCCATTTTACAGAGTGCTGATAGGTCCATTTTACAGAGCACTGATTAGTCCATTTTAGAAACCTCCAGCTAGCCCCAGAGCGCTGATTGATGTGTTGTTACAGAGCACTGATTGGTGCATTTTACAAACCTCTAGCTAGCCACACAGAGCTGATTGGTGTGTTTTACAATCCGAGCTACAGAGTGCCAATTGGTGCATTTTACAATCCTCTGGTAAAACAGAAAAGTTCTCTGAGTCCCCAACTGACCCAGAAGTCCAGCTGTCTTTACCTCTCAATCCCCACTCTAAACAGGACACCCCAACTGCTGTTGGAAATTGGGCTATGAGTGCTCTAGCTACTTCCTGCTGGATAGTGGCAAAGAAGGGGCCCTGCAGTGGTAGTGTTCTCCAGAGGGTGACTTTCTAGGCTAGCCAAAGGTTCAATGGGTTGCTCCAGGGGTCCTTATTAGAAGTTGTTAGCTAAGTGCATTTGGGGTTCCATTTACAATACCATCTGTAGCTTGATGGCCTGGATCCTAGAGGAAACAAATTTGACAAGGAGATTAAAAATACAGAGCCCGAAGGTGAGTAATAGCAAGATGGATGTCACAGGACCTATAAAGGGAAAGAAGCCATGCCACTTAACTCTAGAGGTTGGTGTAAGAGTTTGAAAGTTGTTGTCTGATTTCAGAAGCTTTTTCCTGTAAACACCAAGTGTTTACTATCCCTGACTGGTTAGTGTAAAAGCAACACTCTTCTCCTAAGAAGGTGCAGAGTCCTCCTTTCTCAGCAGTGGGCAGGTCTAGGCCTCAGTGGTTTTGGAGAGTTACTGCTGCCAAAGAGTCTATATGGAATTTACAGTAAGGATAGATTTTGTTATTTCTCACAAACTGTCTGAGAAATCCTTTGAGATTGTGTAGTAGTAGGATAATTAAGTAGATAAACCTGCTATTATGGTTCCTGTAGTGGTGGCCATTCCTAACACTATAAGTAGGAGTATTAGTTGTATGGCCTTGTGCTGACAGGAGCTTTGAGGGGAACTGATAGGGTCTGATTTCCACAAGATTAGATGTTAGGATAATACATTTACACTGTTAACTTTTAGCAAAGCTTACTTTTGTTGGAAACCTAGTAAGTTTGGGATTTCAATTATTCTTTGCTATTAATACGACCTCATTCAGTCCATATTAACTTAGAAATGGTACAGATGGCTCCTTCCTGATTCTGCAAGCACTCTAAGGCTTGGCTGAGTGCAAACAGTTTGCATGTTTGAGCATATCAATTATTAGGCAATTTTCCTAACTCTGCTTTTATAAGAGTTTCCTTATCACTTACTGAATACCCATTATGTCTTTTTCCCTTAATTATCCAGGGGGAACCATCTATCATCCTATCTTGAAGGTAGTTCCTCCTAGATCTGGTCAGAACTTTGTATGGTAATTAATTAAGATTTAGATCCCCTGTTAGGAAACCTGCTGGGTTAAGGATTTTTGATAGGAAAGTTATGGGTTGTCATTGGTCTCAGTGATTTGAGGCTATGCTCTTGTTTACACTGACAACAGGGTGGTATTGGAGTGTTACAGGGTTATGGAGAAGACCTTCAATGATCAATTATAGATTTTAAATTTACCCTGGCTTTTAAAGGAATAGATAGGGCACACTGTTTTTTCTTTATACATCTCTCTATTTCACTTTCTTTCCTTCTTTGATTGTCTCTCTGACTCCCTTTTTGTCTGTGTGTGTTTTCCTCTCTCTCTCACTCTCTCTATCTCCCTTTCTTTCTCTCTGACTCCCTCTTTGTCTGTCTTTTCTTCTTCTTCCCTTTTTTGATGCCTTTGGCAGTGTAAGACTGCCACCTCCTTAGGTTTTTGCACTGCATTCAATAACTTCATGATTTCCTTGTGGTATTTAATGGGGATTCCACCAGAGGTTAGGAACTCCCTTTCTTTCCATATTGCAGAATGGGTATGTAGGATTAGAAAAGTGTACTTGCTATCTGTATACACATTTATTTTCTTCCCCTTTCCCAATTCTAAGGCTCAGGTAAGTGCCAGTAGTTCTGCTACCTGGTTAAAGTTAAGTTCTGCTCCCTGCTACCAGGGTGCTGGTCCCTGGGGGAAGAGGCTTACTTTCAAATACTATTACATCATTATTGCATAAACTGCCCTTCATAACCCATCCTCGAGAAATGAACTTCCATTAGTATATAGGTTAAGGTCAGGATTAGCTAAGAGAATTTCTCAGGTGGCATAAGTCTGGACTATAATTTGTTGGCAGCTAAGAGATCCTCTCAGGTGGCATAAGTCTGGACTATAATTTGTTGACAGTTATGCTCAATTGCTTCTCCATCCTCTGGGAGAAAAGTAGCAGGGTTGAGGGCTGCACAAATGCATATTTGAAGCACTGGTCCCTCAAGGAGTAGCACCTGGTATCTAAGCAGGTGCTTATCTGATAACCATAAACTTCCTTTGGCACTTAGTATGCCATTAACATCATGAGTAGTCCGGATGGTGAGATAGTTTCCTTGTATTATTTTGATAGCCTCAGATACTAACATATCCACTGCCACAACTCCCCATAAACAGTCAGGCCAGCCTTTTACTATTATATCAATTTCCTGACTTAGGTATGCCTCTGGTTGTGGGGTTGTCCCAAGAGTCTGAATAAGGACTCCAAGAGCTATTCCTGCTCTCTCTGTGATGTATAAAGAGAAGTTTTGTCCTCTGGGAAAGCTTAAGGCTGGAACTTGTACTAGGGCCTGCTTGAAGATTTGGAAGGCTATTTCTGCCTCTAGTTCCCATTCTACTAGATGAGTATTTGCCCTCTGGGTCTCCCTGGTTAGAGTATAGAGGGGCCTGTCTATCTCACTGTATCCGGGGATCCATAGTTGACAAAAGCCGGTGATTCCAAGGAACCTCTGTAACTGTTTTAATGTCTTAGAGTGAGGATAAGCCAGTTTAGACTGTATTTGTTCCTTGATGATGGCTCTAGTTCCTCTGGCTAAGATTAGGCCTAGATATTTGACTTTTTGTAGGTAGAGCTGGGCCTTCAATTTAGACATTTTGTACCCTTGATTAGCTGGAAAATTCAAGAGATCCAGAGTAGCCTGCTGGCATGAGGCTTCTGAACTGGTAGCCAAAAGTAAATCGTCTACATACTAGAGTGCCTGGACTTGAGAAATGGCCTAGATCTTGGGCATGTGCTGACCAAAGAGATGAGGGCTATCCCTAAACCCTTGGGGCAAGACCATCCACGTACGTTGGGACATGTGGTCTGTGAGGTTCTCACAGGCAAAGAGAAACTGGGAGTCAGAGTGCAGGGGAATACAGAAGAAGTTATCCTTGAGGTCCAGAACTGGGAACCATTCTGCTTCCTCTGGTATTTGAGAGAGCAGTGTATAGGGGTTGAGTACAATTGGATATAGAGGAATTACTGCTTCATCGATGAGTCTAAGATCTTGCACTAGTCTCCACTGATCGTTTGGTCTTTGTACTTCTAGAATCGGGGTGTCACAGGGACTGCTGCATTTTCTTACTAAGGCTTGAGCTTTTAAAGGTCTAACAATATCCTGTAATCCTGTATAAGTTTCATTTGCAAGCTTTGCATAGTTGTGGATTATCCTTCAATGAAAAGAAAGCTTGGACATAAGGTATTTCACTCCATTTGCCTTCTCTCTTACAGAAAAGGTCAAGCTGCAGGATAGTATTATAATTTATATTTCCCTCACATGGCCATTTTTACCCACCAGAGAGAGATTATTGGGGCCAGGCCATAATGCAGAAAAAAATGGATAGCCTCTTTTTCAGGGATTGTGATCAAATTGGTACCAATGTCTTAGGATGCATTTCAAGAGTGAGCCTGTTAATGCCCGAGTGTTTCCCCATGTGAAAGAAAAAACTGTCCATGTTTCTTTTTTTTCTTTTTCTTTTTGGAGACAGAGTCTTGCTCTGTTGCCCAGGCTGGAGTGCAGTGGCACCATCTTGGCTCACTGCCAGCTCCACCTCCCGGGTTCACACCATTCTCCTGCCTCAGCCTCCTGAGTAGCTGGGAGTGCAGGCACCTGCCACCAGGCCCGGCTAATGTTTTGTATTTCTAGTAGAGTTGGGGTTTCACTGTATTAGCCAGGATGGTCTTGATCTCCTGACCTTGTGATCCACCCACCTTAGCCTCCCAAAGTGCTGGGATTACAGGTGTGAGCCACCACACCAAGCTGGTTTGTTTGTTCTTCCCACCCTCCCCTGCCCAAGAACCTGCAGCAGTTCCTGGACTCTGCTGATGGAATAGTTGCACCCATTGACCCAGCAGCAGAAACACTAGTTTTCCTCCTAGTCCATTAGGAGGACAGAGTAAGGTCAGATTTAGTGGCCCTTACTAACGAATTCTCGAAAACATGCACCCTTGCCTTTCCTCTTTGACCACAAAAAGGACCGAGAAAGATTGGATTTAGCGGCCTGATGCATTCTCAAAAACTGGTTAGAGTCCTAAGCTTTTTCTCCTGTTAGTATTGGGATATTACCCCTCTCCTATAAAGATGGTATGCCCCCAAAATGGAGTGGAGGGCCATACACTGAGGGAGGGAAGGGATCTCCAGGGATGGAAGAGTGATGCCTTTTGTCCTGACTTCTCATCATATGGACAGGAAGCATATATTTTCTGAGGCTCCCCATATGCTAGCTTCAGGAATAGCCTTTGTTAGGCCTGCTAGTCTGAGGAGGTATCCTAAAATTCCAGATAGTACCCCCTCATACCCCCTCACCCCAACGGGGCTTTGTGCAAAAATTATGTCTTTCTAATTGATGACCCAGGGTGCCTAAAGAAGGGAACAGAGTCCCCAGATTTATACTAAAAATCATGCTTATAGGAGACACTGGAAAAGCACCAGAGATGGAGTGGTTTTTAGGAGCAGGGCTAGCCTCGGAGGAGAGGCAGGAGAAAGTTTCTCTGACAGGCATTAGGACCCAGGAGGCAAGGGTCAGGATAGATAGATGGGTGAGTCTCACTTGGGCGATGTGACTTTGAGAGTTCCTATCGTGGCTACAGGGTTAACCAACATTTTGTCGGGACACTGGAGCTGAATGGCTTTCCTCTCTGTCCACCTTTGTCTCAGCTCAGAAGTAAAGGAAAAGCAGAAGCTGGTTCCAGGCAAACCAACATTCCCAACTCCAAAGAGTCAGGGGTTGTTAGAGAGCCCTTTTGCAGACAGCCTGACACCATGTCTTTAGTGTGGCACCCACACTAGTCACTTTTAACTGGCCAACAGGTGCCTGGTGTTTAGCCCATGAATTCTAAGGAAAAATAGGACAGAATACGAAGTGAAAGGGATCCAATGGTACTCACCACGTGGCAAAGTCCCTCTGTGGTCACCAATATGTGTCTGGAGTTGGTTCCTTCCAGGGTATTCTTGATCTTGCTGACTTCAAGAATGAAGCCACAGACCACTGCAGTGAGTATTACAGCTCTTAAATGTGGCACAGACTCAGAGAGTGAGGAGAAGCCAGATTTATTACAAAGAGTGAAAGAACAAAGCTTCCATGGTGTGGAAGTGGACCTGAGTGGGTTGCCGCTGCTGGCTGGGGTTGCCAGGTTTTATTCCCTTATTTGTCCCCACCCACATCTTACTGATTTATCCATTTTACAGAGAACTGATTGGTCTATTTTACAGAGCACTGATTTGTCCATTTCACAGAATGCTGATTGGTCCATTTTACAGAGTGCTGATTGGCACATTTTTGAAACATCTAGCTAGCCACAGAATGTGATTGGTGTGTTTTACAATGTTAGCTACAGAGTGCTGATTGGTGAATTTTACAATCCTCTTTTTTTTTTTTTTAAATTTTGAGACGGAGTCTCACTCTGTTGCCCAGGCTGGAGTGCAGTAGCATGATCTCAGCTCAGTGCAAGCTCCGCCTCCTGAGTTCATACCATTCTCGTGCCTCAGCCTCCTGAGTAGCTAGGACTATGGGACTACTGGCGCTCACCACCATGCCTGGCTAATTTTTTGTATTTTTAATTGAGACAGGGTTTCCCCATGTTAGCTAGGATGGTCTTGATCTCCTGAAGTTGGGATCCACCTGCCTCGGCCTCCCAACGTGCTGGGATTATAGGCATGGGCCACTGTGCATGGCCAGTACAATCCTCTTGTAAGACAGAAAAGTTCTCCATGTCCCCATCTGACCCAGAAGTCCAGCTGGCTTCACCTCTCAAAATCAATCCTAAAATACTGAGTTACAGACATTCCATCTAAACACATAGTTTTCAAGTAGTATTAAAAATTATGAAATTACTTTGAAAAAATTCATTTTCATCAGAATACCTCAAAAAATTCATGGAATAAGTCACTATCTACATATGCCCCCTAAACCAGCCTAGTTCTTAATGCGGTAAAATTTTGATATGCAAGCAGGAATTGCTATACAAGAATTATTATTTTAAATATCTACTTCTGTCTCCTTTTTCAGAACGACTTTCCCCAACACCTCCTCTAGAAGCCCTGTATCTTCAGCTAAAATGTGCTTCACAGATAGGATGGTGCACCCTACCCACTGAAGGTGGATACATTCTTTCCTTTCTTCCACCATGCTCACGACCACTGGAACAGAAATCATCATAGCTCCTTGAAACTCTCTAGACTTCTACCATGTCTATGTCGTGTATTGTTATAATCGTGGCAACTCCTTCCTTTGTAAGTCATCTGAGGCCCTTGTGCAGGTGGTGCACCACGAGAGGAACCTGCAGGGTGGATAAAACAACAGAATGTATGTTGAAATATATTTCAAAATTTTTACTGATATCACTAAAGCATGAATCAGTTAAAATACTATTTGGAAATATCTGCTTTCTTCTGCCTTTTTTGTCAGGATATTCATTATGCTTGCAATAGTCAAAAGGTTTTATTTAAAAGAAGTGTCAGAGTAGTATTTTGAACCTTAAGCAAAACTTAAATCAGACTTTTCCTGATTCACAGACTCTTTTGAATAACTAACATTCTACATTCCTTAAATGCAAAATGCTATATGGCAGGCCAATATGCAAATTATCCATATCAAAATGAAAAAGACATAGATTTGCATAGATGCATAAACTTGCATACACAGAAAAATAAATATTGTGAAATCAATCCTAAAATACTGAGTTTCTAATGTTCTTTTGGATAGTTTTCAAGATTTCCTCATATTTTGAAAATGCAACATGTATGAACTTCAGGGCTCCAAAGAAACTCTAAAGCATTATGAATGGGAATGAGTTCTGCAGAAAACCTGTTGAGTACAGACAATCAGCATTCATACACTCAATTCAGTTTGAAATGTGTGTTATTTCTATGCAAAATAATTAAGATTCTAAAAGAAATTTTATATATTAGTTCAATCATTCTTATAATATGTCTTTAGTACTTACAAATGATTTTGCTTATTAACAAGAATTTAAGTCACTGTCCTTAGGAAGTAAATAAAATTGAGAAATTTCTACATCTTCCAACACTGTCTTTCAGTCCTATGGTTCCAACTTTATATTTTAAAATATTACCCAAGTGTCCTCCACATAAGGGATGCCACCCTCTTGTTCCTCCACTATTTCCTCTTGTAGATCTGAGACTTCCCAAAGGGCTTCTGTGTCTTGAAGGAGGTAGTGTTCTCTGAGTACTACCACTTTGAAAGGATGGTGTATTGGCATCTTCTACTTTCACAGCTTTTCCATACAAAAAAGAAAAGTATAAAGTATACTATCAATAAAATTGTCACATTTAAACTAAACACATTTTACAAACATTTTGTAAAAACATTTTGTAAAAACATCAACTATATTTTGGTTCTAGATGTTTTCTCTGAACACAAACTTTTTTCTTTTCTTTTTTTTTTCTGAAATGACCACAGTGTGAAACTTGAGACATTTACTGAGCACTTGCCTTCCATGAAAAGATAAACAAAAATTATATTATTCAAATTCCTTGAAAGGCATCCAGTATTAAAGAATAACACCTCAAGAATAATTAACCTATCACACATTCTGTCAATGTAGCACATCTGTTCTTTACCACACATAATTTACTTTATCTTTACATCCATATAATTTGTTCAAAAGCTTCAGTGTCTCAAGTGTATGTAAAAGAATGTGTCATTTTAAAAAGTAAGGTTATTTATTCAAAGACATTAGCTACATTATTCATTTTGACTTGTTTCTTGTTTATTGTGCTCATACTTACAATGTCCCAGTATCATTTACAATTCTATATTAACTCTACTTCTGTTTCATTAAATGTGATCTATGGTTGGACTCTTTCATATTTTCTGCATTACTCGTTTGTTATTTGGCCTTAGACATGTCCCTAAAAAACAACTCTTAGTAGAGTACCCCATGTTATTTCCCAGAAATGCTTAAATATCCTAATAAAATTCACAACAACTTTCTTCAGTTTAATCTTTTCTATAGGCCAAAGTAATTTTTGAAAATAGTTCAGCTAAGAACTCTATTTAAAAATTACATGGATTTGTTATTTGGGGAAAGATCTTAAATACCTTCAAGATCTCTTGCAGTCACATAGCCAGTTGTTCTTACCTTGAGACTTCTTTTGTCATTTCTGGGCCAAAAATCTTTTCTCCAGATTTGCACATGGCTGATTGCTTCCCAGCATTCTGAGGTCAGCCAAAATTTCTTAAACTCTTCATTCCCCCTGAAAACTCTAAGTACCTCCTTTATTTCTGTTCTTAATTGTTATGTGCACATAACATTTATATTTATTTTTATACAATAAAATATATCAGATGAAATAATTTAGAAATCACACCTACACAAATTATCTGTTCTTCTACTTGGAAACTAGAGCAAACAATTATCATAGGTTACTATACGTAAGTCAACAAGTATCTCTAGTACTGACACCAAGCCATGAATCAAAAGCAACTCTCATGTTCTACCACACCTTCAAATACCAAAATATAAGAATGAATAAAAATGTATGTACCAGGAAGTGTAATAGATGTGACAGAAATAAAAATAACTACAAAAATTTAAATATGCACTATAGAAAATTTAATAATCAATAGATTAATACATGCTACAGGGAGTACAAAATATCTACTATATAGGATGAGAAAGAAACTATAAAATCTAAGTTGTTTTTGAAGGATAAATTGATATTTCTGAGACATTTACAGAGAACAGTAAGCCCATGAAGTCCAAGAAAGCACATTCATGATATCATGAAGGGTAATAAAAAATAAATCAGATTGTGATAATATTATAAAACACAAAAAGCTCCAAAATGGAATGACCTTGACTGCAATGTAAAGGAATTAAGTAGATAATAGAATTACAAAAAAGTTTAAAGCTGTAATAAACACACAATCCCTCAAATTTAAGACTCAGTAGGACAAGAGACCATGGATTGAATCAAAACAAGTCCTGCAACATACTGTGAAAATCAGAAGTTAGGTATGCATATTACATAAATCACTCTGGTGACAGACTAAAAACGTTCTTAGGGGAAAATGGCAATCATGGGGCAAAAATGTCAGTTAATTGTTGTGTTATCCAGTTTCAATGTTCTCATTAGTTTCTATTTTCAACCTCTTAACATGTCTTTCAGTAAAAGGTCTTCTTTAAATATACTTTCTTTGGAATATATTTTCAGAGAATGGACAAGAAGGTTTTTGTCTTGTGAATCTGTCCAGGTGTCTCTCTACAGAAGCTTTCTTTATTGTGTGTCTAGGTCTATATCCACAGTTTGTCTATGCTACAGAAGTATTTCCATGAATTGGAAGTAATTCCATTAACAGCATTTAATAAATATTGACATCTTCTCATTTTCCTGAGGGTTCTTAAGTTTTAAAGCTCTTTGTAAGCTTTGAAAGCCTATTTACACTCATACTGAAAAACAAACATGAAAATTGGATTACAATATAGTAATTTATATAATGCTTATTCCTATATCCTTTCAAATACACTTGCATTTATATGGCAAAAAGAAGAGGATGGCTAAAACATTTTGGTTCATATGGTATTCTACTATCTTCAAACATTTAGTAATACTAAAAAGACCTAGTAATACTGCTAATTGAAAAACAGAGTTAGGATATTATTCACTAGGGTCCTGTACCTTTCCATTCATATATTTGGCAGAATTGTTAGCATCTGCAGCATTCTCAAAAGTAATAAATGTGAAGCCTCTGCACTTATTTGGTCTTTCTTCCAAACATCTAAAATATATGAAAACATTTTACATTTCTATAACAGATTCACCATAGTATTAAACAACTGAGAGTTACATGAAATAAAAAAAATGCATTTCACATTGTTACTGTGATTCGTAGTACTAGGTCACTCATATAATCTGCCTGTTTTATTTCATTTTGTTCACTAGCTGCACAAATAATTTACTTTTGCTTATTTTCCTTTCACAGTAGTAGGTGACTCTTACCACAGAACCTTCACCTGCAGGCCATGAGAATTTTTCAAATATCAAGTTGAAACTTCAAAACAGCAGTTTAAAAACAAAAAAAAATCACTTTGAGTTTATGTATTCAAGCAAATATATTAAGTATATGCTTTCTTGGGTAAAAAATATATACAGAATATAGAAAAATATATGTTGGTGTTAAGAGTTACCTTCTGACAAGGGACCATGTTTTCCAAACACTGCCTTAAGTGTCTTTTGCTGGATTCTCTACTTAGGCCACAAATGAACAGCTTGCCAGGCTAATTCGCTTCTAGGAGCCTTTTGCTCCTAGACTCCTCTAGGCAGGTAACCCTGCAGTGGTCCAGGGTCCAAGGGGGAGTGCTGTGGGCTACGGGCCCTGCAGGGCTTCCCAGCAACACTGGGTCCACTTAGGTGTGGCGCAGGATTGTCAGCAGGGGACGCCCATGGGCCTCCAGGGGAGCTGCCCCCAGTGGCCAGCTGTCACAGTTGTGTGGGGTGGGAAGAGTAGGTCCTAGTCTGTGGGAGCTCTGGCGGAGGGCCGCTGTGGTCAGCCTTGAGGCAGGAGAGGGCTGGAGGAGTGCAGAGGGAGGAGGCGGCCATGGGGGAGGAGGTGGCCCTTGGGGAGGAGGTGGTGCTGGTGGTGGACAACCTAATGGCCTTGGTCCAGGTGATGGCCAGGCCAACACCAAGTGTCAGGAGAAGGATCAGAGGGAACTGTCTGGTCCTGGCTCCAACCAGCAATGGATTGTCTGAACATCCTTCTCTTGGTGCTGGGCTCCATGAACACCCGAAGCCCCAGGGCATATCCCGCTTTGGGGAATGAGCCTTAACCTTGCAGTGGCCCATTAGGGATGGCTGGCAGCTGGAGGTGGGTGATAGCCATCCCAAGGTGGCGTGGGATGAGGCCAGGCCAGAGGCACAGGGGGTAAGCCAGAACACAGAGGATGGAGAATAGGAGAGAATCCAAGGCCATACTCCTGTAGATGGGAGGGCAGCTTGCTCGTGGGTGCAGTGAGAACACATGGTAGAGATGGGGAGGAAAGATCATCACTAACAAGGGGGGATAAGGGGGCCAAGTACTCTTTACACATAGCAGTATTCTGAAGGGCACTTTCTCTTGGAAAGTAGCTGGAGGAAGGAGTGTCTGCATGCCCATGCAAACCATTAAACCATCCCCACTCCCCATGCCTGTTTCCAGCAGGTTCACCCCAAAAACCAAAGGTTCACACACAGACGTTCCCTCGGATCATAAAACACGAATAATTACATGTCAGGCTGTGGAGACTGGGCCTCAGGAAGAGGTCAGGTCTCTGAGTCAGGTTGATGTCCACTTTGCACCAAGGTGTGTCTCAGTAGGAGAGCTGAGAAGAAGAAAAGCAGGCTTCACCTTAGCTAGCAGGCCACCTCAGCCCATCTAGATTAAATGGTCCCTTTGATTCTCTCCACTTTTTCCTTCTTAGCCAGGCAGGTGGAAGAACTCAGCTATCCCAGATACCAGCAGCAGGATGAAGTTTTCCTCTCCTCACAACACTTACTTCTGCATTGAAGTGATCATTAAGTAACAGCCTGTTGACATCTTCAGAAAGGAGTGCCTCCCGGCATGGTAGAGGAGGTGGTATGTGGAAGGGTATGCCTGGGCCTGTAGCTTAATCCCCTGTAGAACTACCTGAGGGAGTTAGGGCCTCAGAGATGGAACAGAGAGGAAGCCAGGGCTGGGGGCTGAGAGACCTGTGGGTGCTGGAGCTGGGACACCCATGGAGAGCACAAAGCTCAGGGAAGAGACTGCCATGAGCAAACCCAGGCCATCCACGGGCTGAGAGAGAAAGGCCCATCAGGGAACTGTAACATCAACAATTCAGGATTATGGAATCTTAAGCTGCCTAAGAGGCATAAGTGGCTAAGTTCAGTGGGAGAGAAGCAAGTCTCAACAGATAGCTGCTTCATCATCCCTTGCTGGCTACCTTCCCCGCCCTGAGGTCTGCTACAACCTGAGGCTGAGTTTGGGCTCAACTAGGGCCCTCTCGTCCTCTACACAGATGTCTATCCCAGGCCTGTCTACATTTATGTGCTCCCACAATGGCTCTCTCAGGCCCGTCATATAATTTGTGATGACCCCAGTCTTTCTTAACATGCTCTCTCCCCTCCGTCATCATCACTCACACTGCCACGGCACGCCCGACAAGACAGGCCACTGCACAAGGAATCTGGATGACCATACTGGGCTCACAGTGGGGAGGAGATTGAAGAGATGGCCAAATGTCAGGGGACCTTCTGTGCGTGGGGATGGAATCTGGCTGGGCTTGAAGGCCCACTTAAGTATTGATGGGAACACCCACTGTCACTTGTCCCTGAACCTGTGCATGCAGGTTCACATGGATTAAATGACATTCACAACAATACTACGTAAGTGATCTACAGATTCAATGCAACCCCTATAAAAATATCAACAACCCATTCCTCATACAAAAACAATATGAAAATCCTAAAATTCCTATGAAATTGAAGAATATTCTGAAGATCCAGAGCAAACCAGTAAAAAGCAGAAAACTGGAGTTATCAAACTACTTAACTTCAAAATATACTACAAAGTTTTACTTACCAAAATAGCACAGCAACATAGGAAAATAAGAGAAATGAGCTAAAGAAAAACAATAGGGGCACACAACTAAGTCACTGCTTTTGCTTCTCACGACCTATTCCCAAAGAAGCAAGAATTGTCAATGCAAAATCAAGTCTCTTCTATAAACTAGGTGATGAAGAACTTGGATATATACATAAAGGATTTTAAAATTAGATTATTTTGGCCAGGCAGGGTGGCTCATGTGTGTAATTCCAGCACTTTGGGAGGCTGAGGTGGGTGGATCACCTGAAATTAGGAGTTCGAGACCAGGCTGCCCAAGATGGCGAAACCCTGTCTCTACTAAAAATACAAAAAAGAAGGAAGAAGCAGCTCCATGACAATGGTGTGGGTAGTGATGGTCTCAAAGTGACTGCAAAAGCACAGGAAAAAATATGAAAAATAGAGAATGGGGTTATATCAAACTAAAGTGTTTCAGAAGAACACAGGAAACTAAACAGAGGGAGGAGACATCCTACAGGACGGAGAAATTATTGGATCAACATACATCTTATAATGGGTGAATACTTCCAGTACATAAGAAACTCAAACAACTAAATAGCATGAAAATGAAAGGTCTAATGACATGAATACTCATTTGTTTAAGTAAGCCATACAGTTGCCCAGCAGGCATACTACAAAGTCCTTATCATCCCTAAACCATAAGGCAAATGCAAATCTAATCCACGATGAAATGTCAGATCACTTGAGTCAGAATGGCTGTTATCCAAAAGACATAAGAAACACATTTCTGGTGAGGATGCAGAGAACACAATATAGATGCACCCTTTTGGTGAGAATGTAAATTAGTGCAGGCCTTACACAGGGCTTTATGCCAATTTAAGTACAGAGAGTCCTCAGAAATCTATAAGCAAATCTACCCACCATATGCTCCAGCAATCTGAATAGCGAGGCAAAACCACGTGTTTGGTGCCCTTCTTTCTAGCATATTTCCTGAGTGAACATTATTTCCTGACTCCCTATGTTTGAGACCCATTTTCCTTAATGGTATTTTTCCCATTTGCCTGGTGTTTCTGGAAGTTTCTCTCTCTCTATCACTATGTCTATGTCTATGTCAAGGTCTATGTCTATATGTCTATCTTTATCTCTCTGTCTGTGTTGCTGTATCTCTATTTCTGTCTCTATCTCTATATCTCTCTAACTCTGTTTTTATCTCACTTGAAGCTGTTTGACACCTCTTTGCTCTTTATTTGGATCCTTGCTTCTGCAATGTGAATCTCTTAGTAAACTAAAACCCATCTTTTTGAACCCTAGTGGATTTATGCTTTGCTAAATATACATCCTCGTTTCTGGAAGCTTTTGCAAGGATAATTTGAAATCTCAGTGATTTTTGAGAAACTTAACATCTCCCTGCACTCGTGCATTTTTCATGTCTTCCTTCCTATTGCTTGTGTTCCTTACCTGTCCTTTTACTAACTTCTATCTTCCATTTAGCTCTGTTGAATACGTTGATATACCCTAATTAAAACCTCTCATTGTCCATCCTTCCATCTACCAATAAACAAGCCCTTTTCTTTCTATTTAAGCTTCTCAACCCACTATAGTGATGAGAAATGTACACTCCCTAAATCAGCGGCTCTTGAGGGACTCAAGGATCTTCCCCACCCTCCAAAAAATTATCTGACTGAAGTGGAAAAGAAAAATGACTAATTAGAAGAGATTGAGCATTTTAACTACCCAGCTTTTGAAGACATTCAGACTGTCACTGGATGTATCCTGTAAGTAAAATGCAGTCCTCTATCTCCCTAGATTAAATATTTGGGAAAATAATCTCAGAAAATTCTTCTTTAACAATAGGGACAAAAGGTATTAGACTTCCTATTGAATAGGTGAGCTTGTCTCATTTTCCAGAAGCACAATTTAGATTAAATATAAAGTGTGTCTAAACCAGTGAGATTTATATTACTCTAGTGCTTTATTCATGACTAAATTTTAGGAGAGCTACAAAATATTTGCTGCTAATTACAATTTTTGCATTTACATTAGGTATGTGTGTTATATTTCTACCACTGAATGTTATTACTAAGTTAATTTTGAATATCACTTAAAAGGGTACTATTCTAATTGGCTTAGAGATAAATGAGCTCTATCGTGAATTACATACTCCTAAAAATCCCAGAAATAGATGACCAAGTTCATATGACTCATGCAAATATTTAGTAAACGAGATTAGTTTAAAACGATTTATTGCACACAGACACATATTGCAAGTTGTTACTATTAAGTGCAAGAATGCATTTGTGGGCCAGGCATGGTGGCTCATTCCTGTAATCCCTGCACTTTGGGAGGCCAGGGCAGGTGAATCATCTGAATTCAGTAGTTTGAGTCTAGACCAACCTGGCCAATATGGCGAAAATCAATCTCTACAAAAGTCAGCCAGGAACGGTGGTGCACACCTGTGATCCCAGCTATGCAGGAGGCTGAGGTAGGGCAATTGTTTTTTCCCAGGGGGCAGGGGTTGCAGTGAGCTGAGATCTCGCCACTGCACTCCACAGCCTGGGTGAAACAGGGCGATTCTGTCAGTGGAAAAAAAAACAACACCAACCAACCAAACAAACAAAAAAACAGAAAGAAAAAGAATACATTTGTATTTTTCTTTGATTTACTATTTCACTAATTGAGCTGCATTACATTCACTGGACATTTAATATTTTATAAACATTTTTATGGCAATAGAGACATTTCTCCTGTTTAGTAAAAAAGTGTTCTTTTTTCTAACAGGACATTATTGGAAAGTGGTTTTATTACCAAGCCTTTTCTGAATATCAAATACATTTAAGCACAATTTCCATAGAATTAGATATAACCAGGCAGAATTAAAAACTAAAGATGAATATGGGGACAATACTTACAAAGCCCTCTTGGGAAAAGTAGCCTCATAATTGGTAATAGAGTTCCTAGCCTAAGAGATGAGAAAGACAGGTCACTTCTGGGAAAGTTCTGGAATCCACGATATTTGGGGACTTTGAGAGAAAAGGAATTCAACCCAATCTACAGGTTCTGATAGAACAAGTACAAAATTAGCCAGGTGTGATGGTGTGCGCCTATGGTCTCAGTTACTCAGGAGACTGAGGTGGGAGGATCACTTGAGCCCAGGAGATTGAGGCTGTGGTGAGGCGGAGATTGAAGCTGTGGTGAGGCAGACACTGTCTCTAATTTAAAAAGTAAATAATGAAGAAATAAATAAATAAAGGCCTTTGTGGTCAATACCATTCTTACTGCATTTCGGTAAATAATGACAAAACTAGTAAGACCAGACTTATTTTGTGAATAAGAGTCAAGAGAAGTAACTGCAGAGAGAATTGTGTTTCAGTGGAAAACTATAGAACACCCACATGAGATATCTTACAAATTTTATTAGTCTACATTTTCAATTCTTGTTTTATTCAATATGTAGCTACAACTCTCCAAAGTAAAATTTCAACATTGTGTCCCCCTTTAATGATTTAGCATCACTGAAAACTAAAACTGCCAAATTGTCCCCAAACCTTGTAAGCTGAAGCTGGATGACTCAGTATCAACATTTTAAAAAATAATTTTTGGCCAGGTGTGATGGCTCACACCTGTAATCCTAGCACTTTGGGAGGCTGAGGCGGGCACATCACAAGGTCAGGAGATCAAGGCCATCCTGTGAATGGTGAAACCCCATCTCTACCAACCAAAAATAAAAAATAAAAAAATAAAAATAAATTAGCTGGGCATGGTGGCAGGTGCCTGTGGTCCCAGCTACTCTGGAGGCTGAGGAGGGAGAATGGCGTGAACCCAGGAGGCATGGTAGAGTATTAGGTAGAGGAGGTGGTATGTGGAAGGGTATGCCTGGGCCTGTAGCTTAATCCCCTGTAGAACTACCTGAGGGAGTTAGGGCCTCAGAGATGGAACAGAGAGGAAGCCAGGGCTGGGGGCTGAGAGACCTGTGGGTGCTGGAGCTGGGACACCCATGGAGAACACAAAGCTCAGGGAAGAGACTGCCATGAGCAAACCCAGGCCATCCACGGGCTGAGAGAGAAAGGCCCATCAGGGAACTGTAACATCAACAATTCAGGATTATGGAATCTTAAGCTGCCTAAGAGGCATAAGTGGCTAAGTTCAGTGGGAGAGAAGCAAGTCTCAACAGATAGCTGCTTCATCATCCCTTGCTGGCTACCTTCCCCGCCCTGAGGTCTGCTACAACCTGAGGCTGAGTTTGGGCTCAACTAGGGCCCTCTCGTCCTCTACACAGATGTCTATCCCAGGCCTGTCTACATTTATGTGCTCCCACAATGGCTCTCTCAGCCCTGCCCCAAGGAGCTCCAGACTGATGATGGAGTCACCACTCTACTCTTACAGAGCCACAGTCTGACAGGGGAGGCACAGCACTGCCCCCAAGGAGCCCTACACTGATAGAGGAGGCACAGCCCTGCCGAGCCTCAAGGAGTCCTAGACTGATGGAGGAAGCACAGATCTCAGGGAGCCCCAGACTGCTAGGTAAGGCACAGACCTACCCACAGGGATTCTCTGAGCACAGGAGACACAGCCGAGAGCCAGTTCTGTTGCAGACAGGGTTTCCCACACTTGGAGCCCAGGGCATGAGCAGGCATGCTGAGGTGAGTGTGGGACGCGGGCAGAAGAGGCAGCAGCCGCCCAGTGCTATACTCAGCCTCAGCATGAAGCCGTCAGAGGCCCCTGAACTGGACGAGGACGACGGCTTTGGTGGCTGGCCCCAGAGGCCAGAGCAGTGGCAGCAGCGCGAAGAGGCCAAGGGCGCCTCAGACAACAGAGAGCATCCCGCGGTACAGGAGTCCTAAAGGGGAGCAAGAGGAGAGGTGAGTGGGGGCCTGAAGGGCGGGCGCTGGGCAGAGTGGGGCTCCCTCCAGGCCTTGAGGGCAGGCGCTGGGCAGAGCAAGGCTCTCCCTTCAGGCCCCCAACCTGCACCTGAGCATCCACCCCATGCTCCCCTTTCCAAGCAGCCTCTGAAATGCCCCCATGGACAGGAAACGGGGAGAAAGGAGGGAAGGGAGGAAGAAAGCCAGACAGCATGGCGGCTGGCGAGGGGCCATTAGGAAACCGATTCTGGGTCTTCCCAGGGGCCCTGGGCCCCATCCAGGCAGGGGCCAGGCCAGATGCTGCCACATCAGCACACAGCTGCCGCCTCTTCCATGATGGAGGCTAAGTGCCCACCGCCGCCACCCCTTCTTACCTCGGGGCTCGTTGATCTCCATGCTCACGGAGGGGAGCAGGTATTTCCAGATGTGCATGGCGGAAAGTCAGCCGAGAGAACACAATTTCCAGACGTGTGGATGTGTGTGCCCGTCTCAACCCCGGCAGGCTCAGCAGGGGCTGCTCCTGAGCCCCAACTCACTACCCCTGCTCAGGGTCCTTGCCGCTCTCAGTCACCTATGGCCACAATGGGGCCGACCCCACCCACCCTGTGGGGCCCAGGCTATCTGGGACCCCAGCCCTGCTCAGGACCCCCTTACCCTGAGTGGGACCAGAGCCGGTAGCTTGGCTGACAGTTCTCCCTGGTCGGGGTCTTTCCTGGCCCCTATGAGGCCCTAAAGCAGCCTAGAGCTCTAGGGACCGGCATTGCTGAGAGATGCTGCTTTGTCCTCCTACAACCAGACTCCCACTCCCCAAGAGCCACTGGTCTTGGCCTGCTCTGGTTACCACCGACCCCCACCCCCCCCCGCCCACTGCCCCAACCCCAGCCTCAGTCCCTCCATATGTGCTTGGGTGTCAATGGCCCTGCATTTCTCTGATGGGCAGCTCCCTTCTCCCTGGCCTCAGGCTTAGGCGGGCATGGCTGCTCCCAAAAGCAGGGGCCACTTTGAGTCTTCCCTGGAGCCCAGCTCTGTGACTGCCACCCTACCCCCTGCATCTGCCTGGCCACATGGCCCTGCTCCTGAATGGCCCCTCTGTGTGGCTACCACACCCATGGGCCTCTTCAGGGAGCAGAGCAGGAGTGGTGGCCCCGGCAGCCTGGCCCCCTGGGGACCCCACAAGACCAACCGGGTGGGTAAGTAACTGCCAGGCTGAGGCCCAGCTTGGGGTTGAACCCAGCTTCAGCCCCTGGGGGACCCTCAGTCTGTAGAGCCCTGCCTGGTGTGGAATGGGTAGTTCCACAAGGGCCTCAGGCCCTGACACAGGGGCCCAAGCAGACTGCGCGCTGGCTCTGGGGCCACTGGACCTTTTTTCCCAATGGGCTTGGGTCTCAGATACCTTGGCACTTAACTAGCCTGACTGTTCTCATTTTACAGATGGAGAAACTGAGGCTTGGAAATGCGAAGGGGTCAGCCAAGCAATCCAATGGCCCTAGAATGGCTTTGCCTCCCTTTCCACCCACAGCCCTGGCCTGTATGCTGGCGAAAAGGAGGACCATGATGAAATCCACCTGGAGGAGGTGAGTCTGAGCAAGGAGGGGCCAGACTCAGAGGACACTGTCTAAGACAACCTGGGGGTTCCAGAGGCTGAGTAGGAACAGGAGGCGGTGATGGCTTTTCCTCAGAGGGTCTGAGTGCACCCCCACTCCAGGGATGAGCCTGCCTTTGCTTTCTGCACTACTCCAGGGAGGAGCCTGCCTTTGCTTTCTGCACTCTGTGAGCTCTGTGGGACTAGCCCAGAGTGGGTCAGCACCCCATACCCCTAGACCTTGTAGCCCCTTCTGGGTCCACATTTTCTGAGAGGACGAGGCTCTGTTACCCTCTTGCAAGATCTGGAGACATTTTCTCAGACTCCTCAGTCCCTCATCACCAGCTCCAGAATGGGAGCATATCAGAGCCATAGATAACCTGAAGCCCAGGGAGGGGAGAGCATTTGTTCCCACAGGTGCTGGGTGGCGCAGCAGAGGTACAAGCAGGAGGTCATCTGAGATGTCTGTTTTTTGTTGTTCTTGTCATCGTTCTTTGTTTTCTTTTTTCCCCTAGGATCAGAAATGACAGCAGCCCAGGACATCCAGCCCCTTGGTCTTGGAGGGGACCATGGAACAGAGCTCACCTTTCCTCAGCACCACCACCAAAGTAGGTCAAGTTGCCAAGCCTACCATCTTCTCCCTTCTCCAAGACTCATACCCAAAAGGCCAATCCCACATGCCAGCCACAGAAAGACCAGGCCCAGGCCTGGCTTTTGCCTGCTATGCTTGCCGGTGCCTGGTGCTCAGACAACCCTCGTGACATAAGGGTTGGAGGTTGGATTGGTGGATTGAGTGTTGGGGGAATGGAGGGTGGTCTTTTGCCAGGCTGCAACAGACCCCTGTCTCTCTCCACCCTCTGCTCTTGACAGGACAGAGTCCCTAAACTGCTGCATAGAGAAGAGGTCTGTCTGTCTGTCTGTCTGCCTGCTTTCTGGGCTCAGATTTTGATTTCCCCAAGTGGAGGTTGAAAGGAGCCACAGCATAGAGATTTGGAGATGAAATCGGGCTCTGGCAGAGGCTCGGGTGAGTGGGGAGGAGCCTTACTGGGAGACATGGGACCCGACGCATCTTCTACACCCCAGTAACAGTGTGAAGAAGTACCAGCTAGACTTGCCCATCTCCAAGATTGAACAGCAGCCATCGAGGTATGACCTGGCTCACCTCTGCTGCCAGGTCCCTTCTCCATCCTGACACCACTCCCTCATCCAACCAACACCCTCCCATCCAATCAATGTCGCATAATTCAACCAATACACTATCCAACCAATACTTCTCCATCATATCAGTGCCCCTCTACCCAACCAATGCTCCCCCATCTAATCAGTGTCTCTCCATGTCATCAACGCCCCTCTGTTCAATCAAGGCTACTAAATCCAAATAATAATCTCCCTTCCCATCAATGGTGCTACACCCAATTAATGTTCCTTTATACAACCAATGCTCCTGCAACCAATACTCCACCAATTATTCAGTGTTCCTCCATGTAATCAATGCCTCCTATCGGAACAATACTCCATCATCCAATCAATGCTTCTCCATCCAATCAATGCTCCTATATCCAGCCAGTACTCCTCCAGTCAACCAATGCTCCTTTATCCAACCAGTGTTCCTTAATAAAATTAATGCCCCTCCATCCAATCAAGATTTTTCCATCCATCCAATACTACTCCATACAATCAATGCCTCTGCATCCAATCAATGCCCCTTCATCCAATCAATGTCCCTCCCATCCAATCAATTCTCCTCCATCCATCAATGCTTCTCCATAAGACCAGTACCCCTCCATCCAACCAATACTTGACTATCCAATTAATGGCTCTCCATGTAACCAGTGACCTTCCATTAAATCAATCAGTGCCTCTCCATCCAATCATTGCTCCTTCATTCAACCAATACTCCTACATTCAAACCATGTCCCTGCAGCCAATCAATATTCCTTCATCCATCAACTCCCTTCAGTCCAACCAAAACATCTTCATCCAATCAGTACCCCTATTCATTCAGTGCTCCTCCATTCAATCAATTCCCCTCCACCCAAACACTATTCCTCTAGGCAACAAAACAACTTTATCCAATCAATGCCCTTCTATCCAAAAATGCCTTGCTATCCAATCAATGGCCTTCTATCAATTTCCCTCCATCCAGCCATTACGCCTCCATCTAAAAAACATAGTTTCACCCAGTCAATGCCTCTGCTTCCAAACAGTGCCCTTCTATTCAACCAATACTTCTTTATCTAATCAGGTCACCTGCATCTAACCAGTATCCTTCCATCCAACAAATACTCCTCTGCTAAATCAGTGCCCCTTCATCCACCCAGTGCCCCTCCATCCAGCCAGTACTGACTTATCCAATAAGCACTTCTCTATCTTACCAGTTTTCCTTCATTCAATCAGTTCACTTCTGTGCAATTGATGGTCCTACATTCATACATTACTTCTTCACCCAATCAACAACCTTCCATTCAACCAATATGTCCAATTTCAATTAATCCCCCTTCAACCAACCAATATTTCTCCATCCAACCACTACTTCTCCATCCAATCAATGTTCCTCTATCCAACCAACACCGTTCTATCAAGCCAATATTTCTCCATCCAATTAATGCCTCTCCATCCAACAAGTAATCCTCCATCCTATCGATGCTCCTGTGTACTAGCAATATTCCTCCATCCAACCAATACTTCCCCATCCAATCAGTACTCCTTGAATCATTCACTCCTCCATCCAGTCAATACCTTTGCATCCTACCAGTGTCCCTCCATCCAACCAATAGTCCTTCATCTAATCAATGTTTTTGCATGCAATCAATGCCCCTTCATTGAACAAATATGGCTCTTTCCAACCAGTACTACTTCATTCTATCAATGCTCCTACATCTAACAAATACTCCCTCATATAATCAGTACCCCTCCATCCAAGTAATACTTTTTCACCTATCAACACCTTTCTATACAACCAGTACTCCTCTATCTAATCAGGCCTCCCTAATCCAACCAATACTTCACAATTTAACCACTGTCCCTCCATCTGTTCAGTGCCCCTCCATCTAAACCATAGTCCCCCAGCTTTACCCCATGAGCGGCGTGGAGGCAGATCCACACCTGTCCTGTGTACCATCATTTCCCTGGTCCTCTTCAGGACAGGGAGGTGTCTCACAATTCCATCCAATGAAGGAAGGCACATCTTTTCAATGATCCCCACTCTAGGGCTCCATTGGGAAAGCATTGCCTGGGAAAATACAAAGATAAAGTAGAGGGTTGCCCAGTGTGTCCCTCCGATGTGTCCCTCCGATGTGTCCACAGTGGTCATCCACTAAGGTAACCTTGATTCTTTACGTCCTCTTCATCTGTCCAGACCCCGAAGTTAGCCTGTCAGGCCTCCATAGAGCTGTCCAGTGTGGCTATGGCTAGTAACAAGAGTTAATGGGAGATGGGTGAGGTGCAGGCTCAGCCTGTGGCCAAGACACTGTCCTGCAATGTCAGGTCCCCTCCAGGGGCAAGGCTGGGCTGCAGAGCCAGCACCTGGGAGTTTTGCAGCAGGTCAGATTTCCTTGTTAAGGCAAGCATGGGACTGTCCATCATGAAGATGGGTATACAGAACACTGAGAAACTGCAGTAGGGTTGGGTTCACCCTTGCTGGTGTTGAAGGCTGTGTTGGCCGAGTGAAGGTGGATGGCACCTTTATTCCTTTCCCTGCCTCTTCCACTGGGATCACACGGAAAGGTTAGGTAGGCAGGTCCCAGGCCCCTTGGCCAGGTAAGGCAAAGCAAGAGAGAAGAGCCCAGGGCTTCTACTCCCAGAGAGCCGGTGTCTGCATTTATGACATATCCTACTGCTGCCTCCAGGATATTGTGGCTGGAGACATGAGCAAGAAAAGCCTCTGAGAGCAGAAGGGAGTCTCCAAGAACTCATCACCAATTAAGGATTAGCCTAAATGTGGTTGGGGCAAGCAGGGTGGGTGCAGCAGGGGAGGACAAACAGGATCTGTCCTCTGTGCATATGGGATGGCTGCCCAGAGGCGGATGGTCATCATTCCCTTTCTGCTGTTCTCACCTTCACTCTTGGTCTCCTTCCCCAACAGAGCACCCCATCTGGGAAGAGGTATACATTTGTGGCTACTGGACATGGGAAGAATGAGAAGATGCTTGTGGAAGGGGGCCCAGCACCCTAGGCCTCCCATCTTGGTGAGTCCCTGTCAACCCACAGAGCACGAGGTGGTGCACACATGTGCACTGTGCTGAGAACTTGGCAGGCTGGAGGGGGCATGGAGCACTGTTGCAGGCTGCAAGGGTGGGCTCCAAGTTGGCCAGAACCCGGATCAGCTCAGTCTTCCAGCCCTGTGCACATGCTGCCTCTTTCACCTGACACAAGATTCAAAGTCTGGTCATTTCACCAGAGTCAGCCTGGCTCAGCCAGTGCTCCAGCAGGAAAGCTCAAGGATCCCATCTGGGACTCTCCAAAAGCCCCAGCAGGGCTCATGAGGGAAGTGAGGGGCAGCCTGGACCCCAA
The DNA here is from genome assembly GCF_028858775.2 of Pan troglodytes. Lineage (NCBI taxonomy): Eukaryota > Metazoa > Chordata > Mammalia > Primates > Hominidae > Pan > Pan troglodytes. The sequence goes on from NC_072422.2 coordinate 14,583,686, forward strand.
GGGCTAGCATTGAAGGAAGGGGATGGCATGGAGCTCGGGTTCCCTGCCCATCTGTGTGTTGGGGGTCCATAGAGGGGCAGGAACTTAGGTCCTACTCCCTGTCCCAACGGAGGGCCATTGGGGTCCTAAGGCCCTCCCCATCCTATGATGCTGACAGAGCAGTGACACTCCTGCCATTGTTAGACACACATTTATTAGTGACCTGGGCCCTGGGCTCCATTTCCAGCATCCATCATCACACCCCAGGGTGGGGTAGGCAGCCTCCTACTGTCTTCCCCTGCTAAACCTGACGTTCAAGTGGCTGCAGTAGAGGCTTTTTCTGGCATCTCTGTGTCCCACTCCTGTGGTTGTTGATCCCAACCAGAGCCTGGATGACGGCCAACTGGGCCCCCCCACAGTCCCTTCTCAGCTGCTCTTGTCCAGCCTGTTCTCACAGGGTTGGGATCTAGGGCTCCATCATCATACAGTTTTCAAAGCCTGGGCATGGCCAATGCTGAGACCCTTTCTCTCATACCAGCCAACTCCTGGAGTCCTGGTTGAGGCTGGCCTCATTCATGGGGACAGGGAAATTCAGAAGGTCCTGAGTGGGGTGAGGTGTGCACCCCCGTCATCTTCTTCCAGACTGCTTTCCTCAGGAGCTTCTGCAGACGTAGGTTGTCCATCCCTGGCTTGGACAGCTGGGGTGGTGGGAGTCCAGATGTTCCCTGGGGGCTCAGGCCACACAGCACAGGTGCCCTTGATGCAGGCAAGATGAGCATTGCTATGTCCTGGGGTGGAAGGGACAGAGGTCAGCCCAGTCTTCCTCCCTCCCAAGGTGGGAAGACTGTCTCCATTAGTCCAGGGAGGATCTGGGGCCAGGAGTGTGGAAACCTGACTAGTCTGCTTCCTAAGCACCCAGAACCTGCCCGGGGTGTCCTGAGCTCGACTGTGCTTCGGGGGCTTTGGGGTGACCCCACCACCAACCTCATGTAGAAATGAGGTCACAGAGTCTGATTCCCTCCAGGGATGCTACAAGCTGCCTTTGAGGCTCTGTCCTACATGCCACCCTGGCACAAAGCAGGTCCCAAGTACACAACCTGGGTCATGCCTCAATGCCACGTGGGCCATGCTGGGGGATGCAGGTGAGTCCCAAGTGAGAGGCATGCCCTGGCCAGCTGCTGGCCACTCCAAGGGCTGGAAGAGCAGTTGGCCACACAAACATGAAGGTTGCCCCACCATCACTGGCCTGACCACAGTTACGTCCACTGCAAGCCAGCAGTGAGACCTGGGGCTGCTGCTGATGGGGGCTGGCTCTGCCAAGGCAAAAACAGAGCTGATGAGGGGTGGGGTTGCAAGCAGCCAGTCTGGGACTCACTCTCAGCTGCTGGCTTCCTCTGGATGCCGGGACTTCAGGAATCACAAAAAACACATTATAGCTCCTGGGGTGGACAACAGGCTGCTTGGCAGGCAGGCCACCTTCCCTCCACCTGGAGTCAGGTCTCCAGCCAGGGGCCCAGATCAAGTCACAAGTGCTCACACTGGGAAGCAGGCCTCTGAGTCAGGGTATCTTGTGCCATGGTGGAGATGGAGTATGGGCAGGGCAGGGAGGCCAGCAGAGAGAGGCACAGGAAGCAGGTTCTGTGGGCTTGCAGGAGGCAGCACGGCCCCTCCCTGGACCCCAGCCTAATGCCTCCTGTACCCCATGCCTATGTTCCAGCTTCCTGGGCCTGCAAGTCCAGCCATGTGGCACCCTCCATGTATCCAGGAGAGATTCTGGCCAGACACCTGCCCCCCTGTCCTGGCTAAGGAGCTGCTTCCTGTTGCCTTTATGGCCTACCCTAGCCTCTTTGACACCCCCCGCTGCCACATTGTTTTGCTCCTGGACCATTTCCCCTCCCTGCCCTTCCACTCTCTGACCCCCACAGCTCTGCTTCTCATTACTTGGGGGAGGAAAGAAACTCCTGATCATTTGCCAAAAGGACATACCCCTGGAAAGGCCAAGTGCCTTCTAGGAAGGTAGGATGTTGAGGCATAGCCTATGCAGAGAGGGCGGGTCACCCCCTAGATCTGAGGGGAAACTACAGGTCAATGGCTGACAATGGCCATGCTGGATGCTCGATGCTGCCTCCCCACTGCACTCTGCTTGCCACCCCTCACTCCCCCATTTTGTGTAATAAAGCTCCCTGTGTATTCCCAAGTGCTGGCTGTCTTGTACTCACTAAGGGGGCAGGGCTGCCCAGCATGGAAAGGCTGGGCCAGTGGACAGCTCATTCCCACACTGCACAGCATACTGTGGCCTCTGGGTTTAGGCAGTCTGTCCTGTCTCATGGCCTTTGCAGTATCAGACTCCAGCACATAAGCTCTGTGGTGGCCTAAGTCAGGGTACACACAAAGGTGGGGTCCAGGCTTCCTTTTCCAGAATGTCTGTGATAACCTACCCCCACCATGACTAGCCAGCAAGATCCACCTTGGGGTCTATGCCCAACACCCCCGAGAATGTGCTCAGTGAAGGTTTTATAAACAGACAAATGGGTGGATGGGTTGGTGGGTGGGTGGATGGATGGATGGATGGATGGATGGATAGATGGATGTGTAGGTGAGTGGTTGAATGGATGGATGAATAGATGAATGGATGGATGAGTGGATGGATAGGTGGGTGAATGGATGGGTAGGTGGGTGAGTGGATGAATGTTTGGGTGGGTGAGTGGAGGGATGGGTGAGTGGATAAATAGGGGGCTGGATGAATGGATAGAAGGATGTATGGGCGAATGGGTAAGCGGGTAATTGGATGGATTGATGGATGGATGAGAGGGCGAATAGGTGGGTGAATGGATGGGTGAGTGGGAGGATGGCTGGCTGGATGGCTGGATGCATTGATGGGTTAGTGAATGGATAGGTGGATGGATGAATGGAGGCATATATGAGTGGATTGGTAGATGAGAGGATGGTTGGATGGATGAAGGGATGACTGTATGGATGAAGGGATGACTGGATGTATGGACAGAGGGAGGGAGGGAGGAATAGGGAATGGGATGAGTGAGTGGATGAGTGGGGAGTAGGTTAATGGATCATTGGATAGAAGGAAGGAGGGATAAATGAAGGATGGGTAGATGGTTGGATGGATGGATAGGTGGATGAGTGGATGGATGGATGAATGAAAGGATGGATGAATACACGTGTAGATAGATGGATGGATGGATGAGTGAATGGACATTGGGTGGATGGATCAATAGGTGGATGGATGAATGGGGTGTGGATGTGTGGATGGGGAGATGAATGGGTGGATGAAAGATGGATGGATAGATAGGTGAGTGAGTGAATGGATAGGTGGATGAGTGAATGGAGGGATGGATGAGTGGATGGGTAAATGGGTGGGTGGATGAATGGGTGAGGGAGTGGATGAATGTATGAACATGGGGAGAGACAGATGGATGGAGGAAGGGGTGAATGAGTCCATGGGTAGGTGGGTGGGTGGAGGGATGGATGAGTGGACATGTGGATGGATAGATGGATGGATGGATGGATGAACGGTGGGTGGATGGAGGGGTGGATGGAGAGAGGGAGGGATGGAGGGATGGATAGATGCATAGATGGGTAGACGATTGGATGAAGAGGTGGATGGATGCATAGATAGATAGATAGTTAGATAAAGTACATGAATGTATAGGTGGGTGGATGGAGGGATCAATGGATGGATAGATGAGTGATGGATGGATGGATGGATCAATGGATGGGTGGCAGAAGGGATAGAGGAAATGGAGGGATAAATGACTGAATGGTTAGGTGATTGTATGGGTGGATGAAGGGATGGACAGACGGAGGGATGGATGACGGAAAAGAAGGAGGGAAGATGGAAGTAGTGAAAGTGAGAGTGAATCCATGGGAATGAATGATGGGTGGGAATCCATGGGAATCCATGGGAATGAATTGACAACTGTAAAAATCACAAACAGCCTAGAGACATCATATCTCCTCTCCCTTGTCTCCCAGGTCCAGCACTGAGGCCTGACACTCAGCCCTGCAGCCCTGAGTGTCTGGAAAGCCCCATTGAGGAGCAGGCCCTCCAACCTCTGATGTTCTGGCTTTCACCTTACCATTCCCTCGGCTCTGCAGAGGCAGTTTTCTGAAGGATTCATGTCAAACCCTGCTTGCCTCATGAATACAGAAAAGCAAAACCTCAACAGAGCCACCACCCACTCAAGGGAGGTGAGATGTTTCCCTCCTTTCTCAGATGACTCAGCCACTGAGAGATCATCCAGGCCACCCTGCCCAGCTGGGGAGCCACCCAGTGACAGCACTCCCTTCCTTTCTCATGTGATCTGTATGGGACAGTAAGCAAGGGCAGCTGGCAGAGGCATGCCCAAAGGCCACAGCTGGGCACTCAACATGGGTGCAGAATGATCAGCACCAGGGGAAGGGGATAGCTGGTGTCAGCAGTGCTGAGGAGCCAGCCATTGCCCCCTGCCCCTGACCAGCCCTGGCCCTTCATCAGATCCTCTGCACCCCTTGGCTGAGAACCAGGGCTTGTCCCTCTAAGCTCTGCCCAGCCACAGCTCTGCTGTGTTTCTGATGCAGCCTCCCCTCCATGGCCACAGCAACCCCATGTCCCTGATCCTGGAAATCTGGAGGTCAGGTCCTGCCCAATGCAGAGGTCAGGAGGCTTAAAGGGGCTGCAGCCTATGAGGCCCCTGGCCAGGGATAGCAGATGAAGTCTCTAGCCTCTGTCCTGCCTGCCCAAGCAGCCACTTGACACCCTGTGACTCCTGCTTTAGGTCCCTAGACCACCCCCACACAGAAGACACCTGTCATCTCTGCAGAATGAGTCAATGAATCTGCAAAATTCAGAAGGACTAGGCATGTGGGGAGGCAGCTACCTGGGGCTGGAGCAGCTCAGTCCACAGGTGCTGTGTCAGCTGCTCCTGTCTTGGGCCTGGCAGTGTTTGAGCCCACATCTGGGCCAAGCGCACTCCAGGCTGCATCCATCTTGGGCACTCAGGACAGCTCAGGACACCAGTAGATGCTCAGGACACAATTGGTCTCCACCATTCCCAACCATGTGCAATGGGTGCTGGGAACTAGATTGAGGGGCCCTGGCCACCATCAGCGTGTCACTCAGGCAGGGAGCTGGAGCCAAGACACTCAGGAGGCTGTCTTCCCTCCCTCAGCCTGCTCCCCGCGCTCTGGGCTCGGCTCAGCATTCACCAATTTCAGAACTGCCTTACCATGCACAACTGCCCTGGAGCCAAGGTCCCGTGGTCTGTACTCAGACTCCTCCTGGGTGGAAATCACTCCACAACCCAGGCTGGGAATCTCCTGTGCTGTGCCCTCACCCAGGTCTACGATGGCCCCCAGGAGGCCCCTGCCCTGCCTTCTCTCCTTGGATCACCCCAGTCAGGCCACATGGCATCAGGGCACAGATTACCTGGTGCAGGCCCTCCAGGCTGCTGGTGCCTACTCTGTGCTGTCCTTGCTACCAAAGATGGTTGGCACCTCATTCAACCCCTCCATGGAAGAGCAAGGCCGCAGAGCCCAGGGACAGGCAGAATGTGCCTGAGGCCATATGACAAGGCAGGCTGGCTCTAGGCAGCCAGCTGAAAGGACAGGTACCATCCCCTGCCTGTGTCTTCCCCCTGAGTGCCGGGCACTGGGAAGGCTGTTGGAGCTTTAGTTGCTGGGAACGTCACTGTCCTCCTGCTTTGGATATGTGGCTTCCTCTGCACTAGACACCTTCTCCTTCCTGTTTGTGTCCTCAAGGCTTCGGGGGTAACATACAGCTCTGTCCCCTGGACATCTGTGACCAGTTTTCTGCCCACTGGAGACATCTGCCTGCACCAGTCCCAGGGGAGGTACAGTAGACATAGACTACAGCCAGCCTGGCTGTGTCTCTCATCAGACACTTATTGTGTGGGCCCCAGTGGTGTCCACCTGGGAAAGCAGAGCTGACCTCTAGGGGTGTCTCAGATGGGATGGGGGCCTAGCCTCAGTTCCATGGGGGGTCTCCCAGGCCTCAGGCTGCTTCCTCCCCATGGGGAGACAGCAAAGGGCCTGGGGCATTGAGCCAGGTAGCAGGAGGGAACCCTGGCTGTGCAGACCCTTTTCCTGGACCAAATGTTTACTCTCACCGAACATGCTGGGAAACTTGGCAGTCCAGTTCTGGTGACCCCCACACCAGTCTGGCCCAAAGGGAGCCCTGGACTTTGTGTCCCAGGGCCACCCAACCTTCCTTTTCCCCTCCTCAGCCCAACCAGAATGTATCTGCTGCTGGGAGTAAAAATAGAAGCTGACACCTCCTAGAGGCAGAGGGAGGACATTGCCTCCTTCTCCAAGCATGTCCTCTGCATCCTGGACTCCTTCAGCCTCCTCCTCTGGCCGTTCCTATACTATGTTAAAGGCCTGCAGGGGCACAGCCCCCCTGCCCCCCCCCACACAGGGAGCTTAAGCATTTCTCACACTCAATCCACAAGTGGGTATGGGCAGGAGCAGTCACCCAGGGTTGGGGCCAATGGGGCCTCCTGCATGGAGGACAGCCTCTCATTCCAGGGACACTCTGGGGTCCTGGGGCACTGAGGTCCCAGGCCCTTGTGGTACTGAGCATCTCAACTTGAAGCATTATGGTTCAGAAGCCCCAGGCAGCTGCTCCAGGGTCTGGAGAGTTTGTGATTCAAACACAATGATGTGATGGTCTCAGCACCAGGAGGATGCAGAAGAAGGTGGAATGTCAGAGGCCGAGGGGGAAATTGGTGCTCAGGGAAGCCCAGTGCTAGGGAGTGGCCTGAGACAGGAGGCAGAGAGGTGCGGGATGTGAGCAGCATGGGAGAGGCTGTGTGGGGATGCTGCTAGGGCTTAGGATGCCAGCTTGTGGCCGCCATGCATACAGATATTTGCCCGGGCTAGTCCTGGCCTTGCTAGGCTGTTCTCTAGCCTTGGCCTCCAAAACCATTTTGTAGAGATGCAAATGAAGACAGGAGGGCAGGGGCTCATGTATGGCCAGCGGAGTAGTGCATTGGGGTGGGGCGTCTAAATCCCATGAAGCCTTGGGAGCCAGCGTCTGAAGGTGCAGGACTTAATTGGACAGAGGCTGGACTGGGGCAGGATGGGGCATGAATGAGGGGCTGGGCTTCATCACTTCCCACTGGCTGGAGGCTGGAGGAGCTGGGGCTCCTACGAGTCCCCACCCACCCTCCCTGCCCTAGACATGGTCCCCCCTGACTTGTGCCATCTGATCAGGGCTTGGCCACCCCTCAAGTCCATGGGGAGACATGGGGCAAGGCAAAGGCTGGCTGGGTGGACAACAGGTCTAGGGTCATGGTCATGCCACAGCAAGCAAGGGGCAGTGGCTCCTGCCTCCCCACCCTGCCCTGGCCCCATTACCTATGAAGGAGGGAAGGGTGCTGCATGTGCCCAAGGAACCTGATGGCATAGGTTATTTTTATGCAGCCTCTCTGAGACAGGCACTTACTGGACACCTGCTTTGCTCTTCAGTTGTTGAAATGCCATCCCCTGCCCCCGGCCTCTCCTCACAACAGGGGTGATGACACAGGCCACACTGCAGAACAGAGCAGCCTTGTGTTGTTTCCAGGTGCTCAGCAGAAAAGCAGGTGCCTGTTTCCACACTTGGAGAGTGGGCCTTTCCTGCCTCATATCGGGAGGCCTTGAGGTCACCCTGCCTGGGTGTCAGGGCACCCAACTGACTCTGGCCAGTGGGCACAGGAGGCAAATATGAGGAGCTGCGGAAGGCCAGTCCCCAAGTGTGAGGAGAGTGTTGCAGGCCAAGGAGGGCTGAGCTGTCACACCTGCTTCACCCATGTCTTGGGTTTCTGGGCAGAAATGTCTTGCCTACTTCTGGACACCTCGGCTGCCACTGGCTCCTTATAAATAACTCACCCCAGGCAAGGACTGCATGGCTCACCTCTTGGGGCTGATGGCAGGTGTCAGCCCAGCTGGGTTCAGGGGTGGGCACAGCAGGGAGTGGCTAGGTTCCACTCACTTTCTTCACTGACCCTCCTCTCTACAGAGGGTGGTCCTAGAGGAAGCTGTGGGTTTGGGGCCTGAACGAGCTGGGACGACAGCACCAAGGGCAAAGAGAAGCCCAAGGGGCCAGTGGGCAGCCCAGGGCTAGGTCACCCCAGGGGCCTGGGCAACGCTGGCTTGTGGGGTTGAGGACTGAGGAAAGGCTGGCCCAGCTGCAGCAGTTACAGCAGGCTTAACCTGAGGGGCAGCATTCTCAAGAAGAGATTCCGGGATAGGAAAAAGCTGCCACCATTGCCTGGAAGATGGCTATCTGCTGGGTAATTTTGCATGAAGCTTAAGTTGCTTTGGGAAAATTAACATTCTTGACAGGGTTTGGAAAACGGTTCCCAACTCAGGGATGCAATGTAGATGCATTTTTTGCTGATGAACATGTGTTTTTCTTATACAACACTCCCGGGGGACCATAACTATTGTCTTCCAGTGATCTGTACTGTGTTGTAATGAACTTTGTTTTCTAAAACCCCAACCATCATACCAGTTGCTCAGAGCTGCTCAGAGCCTCCCCAGGCCCGGCCACCCTGGTGTGCATGGTGGTCAGCTCACAGAGAGACATTCCGCAGCACACTGGCCTGGCACCACCACTGCACACATGGACAGTGCAGCCGGACCCAGGCATGGAGCTTCCCCTAGACAGGGACAGATCTCTCTCTCTCTGTCTCTTCTTCAACCTGTCAGCAGGAACCACCCACCTTCACCATGTCTGATGAGGAAGTGTGAGTACCTAGCTGGTGGCTGCCCCCTGCCTAGCTCACCACCCTGGCCCATTGGCTAGTGCAGGGCTGGAGCATGCACTAACTTGCACAAGTCCAAGCAAAGCCCAGCCTCACCACCTCTCTCTCTCTCTCTCTCTCTCTCTTTCTCTCCCTCTCCCTATCCCACAGTGAACAGGTGGAGGGTAAGTGTAACAGTTATTTTTTCTTTCCACTTCCTGCTGTAGATACAAGGGTTTCACATGGGCAGGGGGCTGGACTATGCATACCATGTGTCCCCTTGGCAGCCCTATGTTGTGGTGATCAGACCCAACACCAGGCCATGGGGGGTACAAACACCAGCTGAGTCAAAGGAATGAGAAAAGACAAGTTGAGAGAGAAAGTGGGACAAGGGGGCCAATGCTAGTATGGAGTCTGTGTGAAGTATGAAGTCCCTGAGCTAGGGAAGCCCATGCTATTTATTGGAAATCAAACAAAGAAACATGCAGAGGATGTGGGGATTGAAAGGAAATGGTGTATCAAGTGAATGAGCTACAGCTGTGATGGTGTAGCATTTTTTTTTTTTTTGAAAGTTATGGCTACTTGAGATAATGGAGTGCTAGAAACAAGGAGCCACAAAGTCTAGCAGACATGCAACCCCTGCCTCAGCTTCTCTCCCAACAGTCAGCTTTACTCCCAACAGCCCTACCAGCCCTACATCGGTTCCATCCCATGGGTGGCTTCTGAGTGACCCCCTGGAAACAGCTCTCTGAAAGGGGCCTTGTCTTTTCCCCAAAGTGTGGCCACACGGTCCTGAGGGGCTTGCAGGGATGGGTCAGGCTCTGGGTCCTATCTCTCTGCCTCTCTCATGCTTACTGTGGGACCTGGACATCCAGTACCCCTGAGCCCTCCAAAAGCCACTGTCATCACTACAGCCTCTGCCTTCCACAGTGCCTCCTCTGGGCACAAGGACCCCTGATTTCCCACCACTGGCCAGGGGAGTCACTGGTCTGTCCAGGGCTGGTACACAGTAGCTCTTCATCCTCCTCTTCCCTTCATGGGAAGCCCCTTCCAATGTGGTTACCCTCTTTTGTTCTGTCCCAATGCAGAGCAGTATGAAGAAGAAGGTAGCTCAGGCAACTGCTGGAAGCCCCCCCCCAGCCCTCCTTGGAACTTAACCTCTCTCTCCCATGTGTCACTCACAGACCCCCCTCCCCAGGCTGCTCCAGGCTGCCTTGAGCTTGTCAAATAACCATCCATCTTCCTAATGATTAGTCATTAATGATCACCATTCATCATTAATCATTAACCATCGTTAATTAATCGTTAATTAACCATCGTGAATTAATCATTAATTGATCATCATTATCAATCGATCATTAATTAATCATCAATTGATCATTAAGTATTCATTAATAATCATTAACTGATCATCAATCATTGATTAATCATTAATCATCGATTAATCATTAATTAATCCAAATAATCATTAATCAATCATCAATCAATCATCATTGATCAATCATCATTAATTAACCACCAATTAATCATTGATTAATCACCAATTAATCATCATTAATAATCTTTAATTAATCATCGTTAAGATAATCATCATTAATCATTAATAAATCATTAATCATCCTTACTCATTAATTAATTGTCATTAATCGTTAATTAATCATCATTAATCGTTAATTCATTACTTAATCATCATTAATCGTTAACCATCATTAATTAATCATTGATCAATCATCATTAATTAATCATCAATCAACCATCATTAATTAATCATCAATCAATCATTAATTAATCATCGTTAATTAATCATTAATTAACCATTAATTAATCATTAATTATTTCTTAATCATCATTAATTGATGAATGAGGCCATTGTGTTCGGAATTGGTTCCTTCTGGTGGGTTCTTGGTCTCACTGACTTCATGAATGTAGCTGCAGACCCTCGTGGTGAGTGTTACAGTTCTTAAAGATGGTGTGTCCAGAGTTTGTTCCTTCAGATGTTCAGATGTGTCTGGAGTTTCTTCCTTTTGGTGGGTTTGTGGTCTTGCTGACTTCAGGAGTGAAGCCACAGACCTTCACAGTGAGTGTTACAGCCTTTCAAGGTGGCATATCTGGAGTTGTTCATTCCTCCTGGGGATTCGTGGTCTCACTGGCTTCAAGAGTGAAGCTGCAGACCTTGGCATGAGTGTCACAGCTCTTAAAGGTGGCATATCCGGAGTTGTTTGTTCCTCCCTGTGGGTTTGTGGTCTCGCTGGCTTGGCTTCAGGAGTAAAGCTGCAGACCTTTGCGATGAGTGTTACAGCTGATAAAGATAGTGCAGACCCAACAAGTGAGCAGCAGCAAGATTTATTGCAAAGAGCAAAAGAACAAAGCTTCCACCGAGTGAAAGGGGGCCTGAGCGGGTTGCCCCTGCTGGCTCGGGTGGCCAGCTTTTATTCCTTTATTTGTCCCCATTGACATCCTACTGATTTATTCAGAGAGCTGATTGGTCCATTTTATAGAGTGCAAATTGGTTCTTTTTACATAGTGCTGATTGGTGCATTTACAAACCTTTAGCTAGACACAGAGCACTGATTGGTGTGTTTTTCTAGAGCACTGACTGGTGCATTTACAATCCTTTAGCGAGACAAAAAAGTTCCCTGAGTCCCTACCTGACCCAGAAGCCCAGCTGGCTTCATCTCTCAATCCCCCCTCTAAACAAGACACCCCAACTGCTGTTGGGAATTGGGCAATGACCACTCTAGCTACTTCCTGCTGGGTAGAGGCAAACAAGGGGCCCTGCAGTTGTAGTGTCCTCCAGAGGGGAACTCTCTAGGCCAGTGAAAGTGTCAGTGGGTCAGTCCCAGGGTCCTTGGTAGAAGTTGTTACTTGAGCTCATTTGGGGTTCCATTTGTAAGACATTCTGTAGCTTGATGGCTTCAATCCTAGAGGAAACAAATTTGAGAAGGAGGTTAAAAATACGGGACCCAAAGGTAAGCAATAGCAAGATCGCTGCCACAGATCTTCTCCACAGAAAGGGGAGAAGCCATGTTGCCCAAGTCCAGAGGTTGGTATAAGATTTTGAAAGGCATTGTCTGATTTCAGAAGCCTTTTCCTACAAATGCCAGGTGTCATCTCATACTATCCCTGACTGGTTAGTGTAAAAACAAGTCTTCCCTAAAAAGGTGAGGAGTCCTCCTTTCTCAGCAGTGAGAAGGTCTAGGCCTCAGAAGTTTGGGAGAGTCATTGTTGCCAAAGAGTCTATTTAGGATTGTAGAGTAAGGATAGATTTCGTTATTTCTTGCAAACTGTCTGAGAAACCCTTTGAGAATGTGTGGTAGTGGGATAATGAAGTAGATAAACTGGCTATCCCAGTTCCTGTAGCAGTAGCCATTTCTAACCCTATAAGTAGGGGTATTAGTTGTATGGCTCTGTGCTGATGGACTTGAGCTTTGAGGGGTATTGATGGGGTCTGATTTCCTGGGGCAATGTCAATGCTGGGACTTAGAAAGACTAAAGTGGAGGTGCCGGTCCAGTTTGTGGAGAGGCAGATATAGGTTGACGTTCCACATAAGAAAATATACCTTGGCTGGGTAGACAGAACTGGTTATGTATGTTAAAAAGTGTGTGAGTTTATTGTTTTCATTTTGCCATACTCCTAGAGTACTTGCCAAGATAGATGCAGTGAGTAGCTGGAAAGGGGTGTTTGGAGCAAACTGAGTGGCTTCCTGTGTTTTATTTTCCCATTGGAGAAAAAGCCATTTTATATCTACTAGGAACCATTTGAGAGAGTGATTGAAAGAGGAGATGAGAAGGCATTCACAAATGGTGGGGGCACGGTTGCAGCGGGTCCAGGGGTGAAGGGTCATACAGGGTCATATGTTTACCATTACAACACCTGGACAGTTCATTAAGCAGGGAGGAGGTGACGATTTTTGTAGGTCCTGAGAAGCAGACAAGACAGCTCTGAATGGAACTGTTTGAGTGACTCGGGAAGTTACTATCATCAGATGGGGCGGGCTTGAAGTTGTAGGGTGGAATTACACTGATGGAGTAGTAGGTGCCCCAGGGGCAGGCCTGATTACAGGTTGAGTTGGGTGCATAAAGGAGCTTGGAAAGTTAAGATGATATTCGTAGTTACAGGGCTGTGTATGGGCTTTTCATTGCTTGTGCAATAGGTGACGTTGGAAACGAAAGAATGTAAAAGTTGGATTGCACATCCTGTTAGGGTATTCTTGGTCCTATCAGAGATGGGAAAGTCAGCTAATGATTGCATATTTAGAAGTTGGAAAGCATTCTTTCCTTCATAATGAGGGAGGTAGGTTAACTTGGTAAAGACCCAGTTTTTTTTTTTTTTTTTTTTTTTTGCAATGAGCATGATAACATAAACAGAGGTTGATAGAGAGATACAAAAGAAACAGTCATTTGCCAGGGAAGGATTGGACTGGTTTAAGAGAGAGTGGGTTAAGTTGAGAGTCTTGTAGAGGTAATTAGGAGCCAGTGGAAGGGGAGGCACGATTGTATGATATATCCAAGGAAGCAGGAGGAATAGTTAGGCAAACAGTAACTAGGAAGGTAAAGAGGGTGCTCTGGAAGATGAGATCCTTTTATCCAGTCTGAGGTAAAGGTAGAAGTAAATTGCTGTCAGAAAGAAGGAAGATAGAAAGAAGGTTGATGTGATTAGGATGTTCATCCTCACAGTATATAGTCCTATCCCAAAAGTTTGGTTAGTATGCTGCTTAATAATATAATGAAAAAGTAAAAGGATTCCATTAAAGGGGTAAGGAGAGGTGTTAAACATAAGGATTATGTAGGTTTTAACTTATCTTTTTTAAGGATGAAGGGGTTTTTCTTCAGGATCATTGGTAGTAGCCTTTTTAGTCTGGGATGTTTCCTTCCAAAATAGAAGATGAAAGTTCTCCAATGGTTTGCAGGTGTATGGAGGCTCGTCTGGCTGATCTTGGGACTCCTGAGCTGACAGTCCTGCAGGTTCCTCAGGGGGTGTCCAAAATTTAATTTGGGTGTGGTGAATCCAAGATTCCACTGCAAACTTAAGTGCAGTGGGGGTAGAGAGGATTACTGAGTATGGTCCCTCCCACAAGGGGAGAGATTTGACCAACACTAGATTTCGTGGTTGAAACAATGCTGTTCCCTTTTCTCTGTGACATCCTTCAGGTAGGTTGTTAAGGTTTTGTTGATATTTTGCCTAAGAAGTTATATCTTTGACTAGGTTGGCTCTTTCCTCATCAAGTAGGAGGTCCTTTGTGAGAAAAGTCATCCATACAGCATTTCATATGGACTGAGCCCCAGTTGGTGAGGAGAATTTCAGATTCTCAACAAGGCCATGGGAAAAAGAGTAGGCCATGGGAGATGAGTGTCTTGTGTTCATTTCTTTAAATGTCTCTTGAGTGTTTAATTTGCCTTCTCGACATTCTCTGAGGATTGTGGCCTTCAGGCACAGTGAAGGTTATATTGTATCCTTAGCTTCCTGGAAATTACCTGAGTTATCATGGCTTTAAAAGCTGGACCACTGTTGCTCTCTAAGCTCAAGGGAAGCCCAAATCTAGGAATTATTTCATGAATTAGGACTTTAATCACTTCCTGAGCCTTCTCTGTTTGCAGGGGAAAGCGTCTATCCAACTTGTAAAGTTATCAACAGAGACCAATAAGTATTGAAATCCCTTTGACTTAGGCATGTGGGTGAAGTCTAACTGTCAGTCCTTTCCAGGATAGTCACTTATTCTTTGTTCCCCCAAAGGGGCCTTATGATGACCAAGGGTTTATTCCTTTGGCACACCTTACAGGCCTTGACTACCTGTCAGATAGTCTGGAGGAGATTTGGCCCTGTAAATAGGGATTTGGCAATTTGATGAATGTTTTCAATACCCATACAAAAAGTTTGGTGGAGGGTTTTAAGCATTTCCCACTGACTGACTTTCAGTATAAGTACCTTTAGTTCTTCTATCATTAACCACCCCAAGGGGAGGAAACTATGCCTTGTGAAAGCCCTCATTCTGTTTCAGTCAGGGAATACTGGGGCTTAATCTCTTGCAGGGGGTTGTTCCATACAAGTGGTCTTCCTTAGGTATTTCTAATGGGAGGTTCCACCTGTCAGCAATTTTGGCCTCAGCATGCCTGACAGTTTCCTTCTGTCTTTTCTTCTTCACCTTTATGTTGGCTTTGGCAGAGTAAGAATGCCACCTCTTTGGGTTTTTGCACTGCATGCAATAACTCCATAATATCTTTGTTGTATTTAATGGGGGCTCCCCCCAGAGGTTAGGAACTCCCTTCTTTCCATATTTCAGCACAGGCATGTAGGACTAGATAAGCATACTTGCCACTGGTATACACATTTATTCTTTTTCACTTTCCCAGTTCTAAGGCTCAGGTAAGTGTCACTAGTTGTGCTAACTGGGCACTGGACCCTAGGGGAAGAGGCTTACTTTCAACTACGGTTACATCACTAACTATGGCATAACCTGCCCTTTGTATCCCATTCTCCACAAATGAGCATCCCTTGGTATCTAGGTTAAGGTCAGGATTAGCTAAAGGGACTTCTAAAAGGTTACTTCAGGTGGCATAAATCTGGACTATAATTTATTGGCAGTCATGCTCGATTGGTTCCCCATCTTCTGGGAGAAAAGTGGCAGGGTTGAGGGCCACACAATTACATATTTGAAGCACTGGTCCCTCAAGGCATAGCACTGGTATCTAAGTAGGTGGTTGTCTGATAGCCATAAACTTCCTTTGACACCTAATATGCCACTTACATCATGAGTAGTCCAGACAGTGAGATCCTTTCCTTGTATAATTTTGATAACCTCTGACACTAAGATGGCCACTGCCACAACTACCCTTAAACAGTGAGGCTAGCCCTTTGCTACCACATCAGTTTTCTTATTTAGGTATGCCAATGGTTGTGGGGTTGTCCCACGAGTGTGAGTAAGGACTCCAAGAACTATTCCTGCTCTATCTGTGATGTATAATGAGAAGTTTTGTCCTGTGGGAAGGTGTAAAGTTGGAGCTTGTACTAGAGCCTTCTTTAAGGTTTTCAAGGTGATTTCTGACCCTGATTCCCATTCTACTAGATAAGTATTTGCCTTTTGGGTCTCTTTGTTTAGAGTATAGAGGGGTCTGGCTATCTCACTGTATCTGGGGATCCATAGTCAGCAAAAGCCAGTGATTCCAAGGAATTCACAACTGTTTTAATGTCTTAGTGTGAAGGTAAGCCAGCATAGGCTACATTCCTTCCTTGCTGAGGGCCCTGGTCCCTCTGGTTAAGACTAGGCCTAAATATTTGGCCTGCTGTAGGCAAAACTGGGCCTACAACCTAGACACCTTGTACCCTTCATTAGCTAGAAAGTTCAAGAAATGTAGAGTTGCCTGCTGGCATGAGGCTTCTAAACTGGTAGCCAAAAGTAAGTCATCCACATACTGAAGGACTACAGTGCCTGGACTTGAGAAGTGGCCTAGATCTTGGACCAAATAGGTCAGGGTTATCCCCAAACCCCTTTGGCAAGACCATCCATGTAAGTTGGCACTTGTGGTCTGTGGGATCCTCAAAGGCAAAAAGAAACTGGGAGTCAGAGTGCAGGGGAATACAGAAGAAGGCATCATTGAGGTCCAGAACAGTGAACCATTCTGCTTCCTCTGGTATTTGAGAGAGCAGGGTATAGGGGTTGGGTACAACTGGATATAGAGGAATTACTCCCTCACTGATGAGTCTGAGATCTTGCAGTAGTCTCCATTGATTGTTTGGTTTTGTACAGCTAGAATTGGGGTCTTGCAGGGACTGCTGCATTTCCTTACTAAGCCTTGAGCTTTTTAAATAGTTAACAATATCCTGTAACCCTTTATGAGCTTCAGGCCTTAAGGGATATTGCTTTTAATAAGGAAATGTGTTGGGATCTTTTAGCGTGATTTGGACTGGGCAGGCATTTTTTGCCCTTCCAAATTGTCCTTCCAATGCCCAGAATTCAGGCTTGATTCCCTCCTCAAGTAGGGGATGACAAATGGGTAACTTGTTCCCCATATTCATGTAAGATAATAGCTCCATTTTGGCTAATATATCACTCCTTAATAAGGGTGTGGGACTTTCAAGCATGACAAGAATGGCATGTGAAAACAGCAAAGTCTCCCAATTACAACTAAGGAGGTGAGAGATATACCTGTTGCAGGTTGTCCCAGGATTCCTCAGATGGTAATGGACCTTGAGGACAGTGGTCCAGCACAGGAGATTAACACTGGGAAGGCCACATCAGTGTCCAGGCCCTCCATAGTTAAACATTCCCAGTTCTCAGCAAGGGTGATGACATGAGCTGTCACTTACTCCAGGCACTCTCAGTCCTGTTGTTGGATCATCTGGCTGGGGGCCTCCGACCCAGAGAACCTTTGCCCTCTGGGGCAGTGTGCATGCCTTCCAGTGATTGCCTCATCATAGTGGACCTGGGTGAGGGGGCAGCTTGTTTCTCATTGGACAATCTTTTAAGGTGTCCTTATAAACCACACTGATAACAAGCTCTACTTGGTGATTGGACTTCTCCATTTTCTGTCCTCTCTGAACCACCAAAGTTTGTGTCCTTGAACCACCAAGGGCCAAGACTATGCCTTCAGTCATTCTCCAGTCTCACTTTTCCTTTTGGGCCTGTTTCTCTTGGTCCCTATATAGAACACTGATGTTGCCAGGTTTAATATTGCCTCCAGATTTTGTTCATGGCCCAGAGCTCACTTTTGGAGCTTTCTCCTGATATCTGAGGCTGGTTGGGTAATAAACTTATCTTTTAGAATCAATTGTTCCTCTAGTGAGTCAGTTGACAGGGGAGTATATATTCTTAAGGCCTCCTGTAGCTGCTCGAGGAAGACAGAAGGATTTTCTTCCTTTCCCTGAGTTATGGTAGACATCATTGAATAATTAATGAGCTTTTTCCTAATTCTCCTTAGTCCTTCTAGAACACATGTCAACAGAAATTTATGACTCCAGTCCCCATGATCTGAGTCAAGGTTCCAGTGGGGATCCATACTGCGCATGGCTTGCTGAGTGGTAGGGAATTTATCCTTTTCTTTGGCTGTCATTCTATCATTTACTTGACTAAGATACCCGGTATCTCCAAGCTCTCAGGCTGCAGCTAAAGGTGCAATCTTTTCATTAAAAACCAGTGTTTGATCTAACTAGTTTGATCTAATAGCATGACATCTCTCCAAGTGAGATCAAAGGTTTACACTAGACCCTGTAGGACATCTATATACCTGTGAGGATCATCTGAAAACTTCCCCAGATCTATCTTGATCTGCTTTAAATCAGAGAGGGAGAAGAGGACATGTACCTGGGTTGGGCCAAATTCCCCTCCCCCTACAGCTGGAAGGGGACATAACAAATAGCAGGGGGTTTTTGTGGTCCTTCTGAGATTCCTTTGCTTGTTTCCTTCTGGGCAGGGGTGATTAGAGGAGGCTTATCAATAATATGAAGGGGAGCTATAGGGAGGCTAGGATATAGGGGTAAACTGAGAAGTCCTCCTGTGGGATATAAATTGCAAGCTTTGCAGAGTTGTGGATTCTCCTTCAATGAAAAGAAAGCTTGAACAAAAGGTATTTCACTCCACATGCCTTCCCTCTTACAGACGGAATGTGATGTCAAACTGCAAAATGGTAGTGTACTTTATACTTCCCTCACATGACCATTTTTATCCATCAGAGAGAGAATATTGGGGCCAGGTCATAATGCAGAATAAAATGAGCCACCTTTTTTTCAGGGTTTGCAGGTCAAGTTGGTCCCAATGGCTTAGGATGTATTTCAAGGGTGAGCCTGTTGATGCCTGAGTGTTTCCCATCTGAAAGACAGAACTGCCCATGGTTTTGGTTTGTTTGTTTCTCCCCTTGCCCAAGAACCCACAATGGTCCCTGGACCCTGCTGATTGGAATAATTGCACTCACCAATACAGAAGCAGAAACACTAGTTTTCCTCCTTGACCACAAGGAAGATTGAGGAAGGTCAGATTTAGTGGCCCTTACTGACATATTCTCAAAAACCTGCACCCTTGCTTGTCCTCTTAGACCACAAGGAAGATCGGATTTAGTGGCCCTTACCAACACATTCTCCTGTTAGAGTCCTAAGCATTCTCCTCTTAGTATTGGGACTTTACCCTTGTCCTATAAAGATGTTATGCCCCCAAAATGAAGTGGAGGGCCATACCCTGAGGGAGGGAAGGGATCTCCAGTGTTGGAAGAGTGATGCCTTTTGTCCTCACTTGAATAAGAAGGATATCATTTCTGAGGCTCCCCATATCTTAGCTTCAGAAAGAGCTTTTGTTAGGCCTGCTAGTCTGACGAGGGATCCTAAAATTCCAGATAGTCCCCTGCCTCAACCAGGCTTTAGGCAAAAATTATGTCTTTCTGATTGGCGAGCCCAGGTGCCAAAAGAATGTAACAGTGTACTGAAGTTTATACTAGAAATTATTCTTATAAGAGAAACTAAAAAAGCACCAGAGACAGGGAGTGGTTTTTAGAAGCGGGACTAGCCTCAAAGAAGGCAGGTGAGAGGAAATTTTTCTGACAGACATTAGGACCTAGGAGGCAAGGGTCAGGATAGATAGGATAGATGGGAAAGTCTTGCTTGGGTGACATGATTTTGAGAGTCCCACTCATGGCCACAGTGTCAACCAACTTGTTGTCAGGACCCCAGAGCTGAATGGCTTTCCTCTCTGTCAACCCTCGGCTCAGCATAGAAGTACAGGAAAAGCAGAAGCTGGTTCTAGGCAAACCAATGCTCCCAACTCCAAATGGAGTCAGGGGGTGTTAGAGAGCTCTTTCCCAGAAAGCCTGACACCCATGTCTTTAGTCCAGCAGCCACACTAGTTGCTTTTAACTGGCCAGCAGGTGCCCAGTATTTAGCCCCAAATTCTAAGGAAAAATAGGGCAGAATAGCAAGCAAAAGGGGTCTGATGGTACTCAGCACTTGGTGATTGGCCCTTCATAGTTGCCAAAATGTGTTTGGAATTGGTTCCTTCCAGTGGGTTCTTGGTCTCACTGACTTCAAGAATGAAGCTGCAGACCCTCCTGGTGAGTGTTACACTTCTTAAAGATGGTGTGCCTGGAGTTTGTTCCTTAAGATGTTCAGATGTGTATGGAGTTTCTTCCTTCTGGTGGGTTCATGGTCTTGCTGACTTCAGGAGTGAAGCCGCAGACCTTTGCAGTGAGTGTTACAGCTCTTAAAGGTGATGCATCCAGAGTTGTTTGATCCTCCTGGTGGATTCATGGTCTCACTGGCTTCAAGAGTGAAGCTGCAGACCGTAGTTAATAGTATTACAGAAAAGTTTAAAGCTGTAATAAACAAACAATCCCTTGATGTTAAGACTCTATAGGACAAGGGACCATTGATAGTATCAAAACAAGTTATCAAACACACTGGGAAAAGCAGTAATTATGTATGCATGTTACATAAACCACTCTGATGACTAAAGACGTTCTTAGGAGAAAAGGGCAGCAATGGGACAAAAATGCCAGTTACTTGTTCTGTTATCCAACTTCAATGTCCTCATATTATTTTCTATTTTCAACTTCTTAACACTTCCTTAAATGAAAAGGTCTTCATTAAATATACTTTCTCTAGAATGTATTTTCAGAGAGTGGGAAAGAATGTTTCCATCTCATGATTCTGTCTAGGTGTCTTCTACAGAACATTTCTTCTTGTAAGTCAGTCTAGGTGTCTATCCACAGTGTGTGTATGCTACAGAATTATTTCTGTAAATTGGAAATAATTCCCTTACCAGCATTTAATAAAGATTGACTTATTTCTCTCATTTTCCTGAGGGTTTCTTCTAAGTTTTAAGGCTCTTTGTAAGCTTTGAAATCCTGTTGACACTCCTGTTGAAATACAAACATGGAAACTGAATTACCACATACTAATTTATTTAATGTTTATTCCTATATCCTTTCAACTACACTTGCATTTATACAGCAAAAGGAAGAGGATAGCTAAAGCATTTCGGTTCATATGGCATTCTGCTGTCTTCAAAGTTTAGTCATACTAAAAAGACCTAGTAATACTGCTAATTGAAAAATAGAGTTAGGATATTATTCACTAGGGACCCTTACCTTTCCATTCATATCTTTGGCACAATTCTTAGCATCTGCTGGGTTCTCACAAGTAATAAATGTGAAGCCTCTGCACTGGTCAGTTCAATCTTTCTTCAAAATAACTAAAATATATGAAAACATTTTACATTTATATAATGGAATCACCATGGTACTAACCATCTGAAAAACCATCTGAAAGTTACATCAAACCAAAGAAAAATGCATTTTACATCATTACTATGATTCTTAATACTAAGTCACCCATAGAGTCTGCATATTTTATTTCATTTTGTTTGCTACCTGCACAAATAACTTACTTTATCTTGTTTTCCTTTTGCAGTAGTAGGTGACTCTCAGCACAGACCCTTCACCTGCAGGCCATGAGAATTTTTCAAATATCGAATTGAAACTTCAAAACAGCAATTTAAACACACACACACAAAATCACTTTGAATGTATATATTGAAGCAAATATATTGAGTATGTTTTTACTGGGGTAAAAAATATATACAGAATATATGAAAATATATGTTGGTGTTAAGAGTTACCTTCCAACAAGGGACCCTGTTTCCCAAATACTGCCTTAAGTGTCCTTTCATTGTCTTCTCTACTTATGCCACAAAGAAACAGCTTGCCAGGCTGATCCGCTTCCATCATTTTGCTGTAAGTGGTAAAAAATTATCTATATTGTATTGAGATAAGGATAAGGACGCCCAAAAGATAAAATTTTATTACATACAGTGTTGGAAACTCCAGTGAAATTCCTTTACAGAGGCTGACATCTTTTTAGTATTTCTTCTTTGAAATATGAAAAATGTGTAATTACGTATGCATGTTACATAAACCACTCTGATGATAACATACAGAGCAAAAGAAGCACTGACTTCATGGACAACTGCGGTATTTTACTATGTACCTCACAAACTTGTTTGTGCAAATTAATAACAAAAGTCTTGTGATTTTCTAAAGTTGCAATACACAGGAAGCCTATTGAAATAATTTAATTTGAAAATTATGCATTTAGGAGGTACAATGTGATTTTGTTTGTTTTCTTTTGTTTTTTTTTTTTTTCCCACCTAGAGAATTTAATTTTCTTTGAGGATACTACAAGAGCATTTAGCAGAAAAGCAGTCACTGGGCTTTAACACTATTTAAAAAGATAACTAAGAATTGAGATGTAGACTTGAAGGAGTCCAACATTTTTCAGTTAAGTTGATATCACAGAAATGCAGAGTTGCAAGATTCAAGGACTGTACATTTATCATTGAGATTTTACAGGGAAGTTTACATCTTAACCCAAGATCCTTAGTGCAGAATTTGAAATTATTTGAGACAATTTAGAACTAAGCCACTTGAGGTGAGCAGTAAGATAGAATAGGAGTAATAATCTTGAGAAGGAGAAGAGTAAAATTTCAGACTGAACAGAAAAAAGGAAGACACAAAATTAACAGTTCACAGCAAAGAAGTTTAAACAGAACAAATTAAAATTCTTCCTCAAGTCTGCATCATAATATGGAGGAAATGGAAAACTTCCATTTTCAGTTTCACATTTTATATTAGAAGATTGATGAAGTTAGGCAGTAATTGAGTTCACAATACACAAGATAGCATATTTCCATTAAAAGATTAGCCAGTGAACATATCATAGGTGAAAGACTGACATCTAAGAGTATATTAAAGGAAAAACTTCAACAGACATTTCCGTGTGTGTGTATGTGTATATTGTGTGGTCCCTTGCCTGGGATGATGTTTCTGTGTTTGTGTGTCTTGGGGTCACACACCTGAGATGATGTTTCTGTGTGTGTTGTTGGGTCTCATGCACCTGGGATGTTTCTGTGTGTGTTTGTGTATATGTAAGTGTGTGTACTGGGGTCACACACCTGAGATGATGTTTGTGTGTGTGTGTGTTCTGGGGTCACACATTTGAGATGGTGTTTCTGTGTGTGTGTAGTTGAGGGGTGATTTTGTGTGTGTGTGTGTGTGTTATGGGGTCTCACACACCTGGGATGATGTTTCTTGGTGTGTAAGTGTTTGTGTGTGTTGTGGGTTCACACACTTGAGATTATGTTTCTGTGTGCATGTGTATTGTGGAGGGGGAAAGTTTTGTGTGGGGATGTGTTGTGGGGTCTCACACACCTGGGATGATGTTGCTATGTGTATGGCGTGGGGTCACACACCTGGGACGATGTTTCTGTGTGTTTATGTGTTTGTGTGTTGTAAGGTCACACACCTGAGGTGATGTTTCTGTGTGTGCGTGTGTGTGTTTTGGGGGGGTGCTGTGTGTATGTGTGTGTCTGTGTGTGTTGCAGGGTCTGCACACATGTATGATGCTATCTGGAGTTCTGCTTGGTTCTCTGGGTCCTGGCCTTGTCCCCATCCCCATCGCAAATTGAGGGGGTCTGTGCTGCCACCCCCCACCCCCATCTCCCTGCCAACCACAGCAGCAGAACTGCCAGATGTGGCTGCCTAGCCCCGAGTCTTTCTAGGGCCAGTTCTGGACTCCAAACTTTCCTCTGTGAATATTTTGCTGTACAAGTCTCTGCATCTTGATCCAATTGCTGTGATTTATATTTTCCATAATTTTCACTGGTCAGGATTTTCAGATTTATGACCCAAGTGTGCTCTGCTCTCCTGCATTCCAGAGAAGGCCTTCTGTGTCCTGCCTGCCATCTGCTGGGAGTGCGATCTCTTGCACTGCTCATCCCTGACCAGGGCCTGGAAGGTGCCCCTCACGTGGCAGCTGCTCCCGCCTGGCTCTGCCTTTCTGGGGGGTGGCAAAGTCTCACTCGCAGCCTTGCTGTCCTCCCTCACCCCCTCCAGAAGCAAAGTTTCTCTGCCCCCAGTGGATTGAGAGCTGGCATGGATGGACAGGGTCTGGGTCTGGGGGTGAGGCCTGCAGATCCCTTCTGCCTGAAGACCCCATGGAAGTGGAGAGAAGAGGGATCCTATAGGCTACAGCAGGGATGAAGCCTGAGTTTTAGAGGGAAAAGCCACGGGCAGCATCTGATGGGCATCTGGGCACCGCCCTGGCTATAGCAGCAGGTGGCATGTGCCGGCTAGTCCTCTCCTCAGCTGGCTGGAGGTGGTGAGGATGCTGTGCCCTTGGGCAGCCCCTACCCTCCCTCAGCCCATGATCCCCAGGGCCCTCATGCAGAAGCAAGTGCACTCTGTGGAGGGGGGTCTGAGGCTTTATTCACAGGCCCTGGGGAATGGAGGCAGCAAGGACAGAGATGGAGGCAGTGCTCCAGGATGGCCTCTCCATCCTCAGGATTATCAGGGAGTCCCTGACAAGATTGTGGGGGCTGGAGGATGTGGAGTCCAATGAGCAGTGGAGGGTCTTTGCCTTGAGGGGCCTTTTTGGCCTCTCTACTTCCAGCGCCCACCCACTTTGCCCTTGGCCTGGGACCCTTCTTGCTGCTGCAAATGGGAAGCAAGTGGTCCTTGAGGGTTGGCCTCTGGCTGTGCTCTTCCTGCTCCCCCACCCTGGGAGGACTGTCAGCCTGATGCCAGGCTGCTCTTAGGGCACACACCCAGCTTCAGTCCAGGCCGTGCTGACTCACCCATGTCTGGTGGGCCTGGGTCGTTAGTGTGGTTAAGGAGCTGGCACGTGAGCCTGGGACACCCACCCTCAGTGCTCGCTACCTTGCCTGAGGTACCACTGCAGACAGACACCCCAGCTGAGGAAGACTGTCTTGTCAGATAATGATAATCCTCCCAGATGCTTGACCTCAAAAGAGCTCATACCCATCCAGGCGGTGGCCTCCAAGGGGCGGCAGTCCCAGGAGCCTGCCCCATTTGTCTGAGGCCTTCACATGGCCGTGGGTGAGGAGGAGCAGGGTGCAGGTGAGGAATGGAGGCAGGCAGAAGACAGGAGTGCTGGAGCCCACCAGGCTGGTCCCTTTCAGACATCACTGCTCAGCCAAACACATGGCTGGCAAAGGCCGTGCCCTTCCACATGTTCCTGAGCACCCTCAGCACATGCACTCATGCACAAACACAGGTGCCTGCACACCACACCAACTGCTTGCCCTCAGAGGGCCTGCAAGGATCCCTGACAGCACAACAGAGAAGCTGTGAGGTCCTATGCACCATGGAGGAGACTGCCCTGGGTGCTGCAGGGAAGCCAGGGCCACAGGAGGAGGGAGAAGAATCCCAGAAAACATTGATACCCCAAGTAGCCCCCTAACACTGCAATCCTTGGGGAAATGGAACTGGCTTCGCAGCTAGGCTCAATAACAGGATCCCCAGTGTGGCATCGCTGGGAACGCCCTGGATGCAGCCCTGTGCAGGTGGTCGAGTAGCTGTGTCAAGGGATTCCACAGTCTGCAGGGACATAATTCTATGGAAGAGGCATCATCATCCTGAGGAGTCCATGATTTTGGCCAGAGTAACAGAGGTGCTGGTGATGAACCCCTGGCTGCTTAATTTCCTGTCCTAGGCCCCTTGGAGGGTGGGACACTCGATGGATAACCTGGGGTCCAGTTTGGCCACAACAAAGGCCACCCTCACAGCCCCAACTGGAGGTCCCCTGGCTGCTTTCTCCCTGCAGACAGTGCCAGACTCAGGGTGAGGGCATGATGGGTGAGTCCTACTGGGCTCCCTCCTCCTGACTCTGCCATCCCCTAGGGCTCCCCTTGGTGCAGGAGAAGGAGGAGGCTCTGGGTCCCTGGCCACAGGCCTGCACATGCTGTCCTGAGTGACCTGGCCAAATTATTCTCATTTCTATCCTACTGAGGCCAGCCACCACCAGCCTTTGTTAGGGATTGGCTATAGCAGCCAGTCCCGAGGGCCCTTGTGCCCAGCATGGAGCAAGGATGGCAGGGCTACTCACTGCTTCTGGGCCAGGTCGATGCGGCTTCTGAGCTTGGTGATCTGTAAACAACACAAATGAGTCACTGCGGTGACCTGAGGGCCAGGCCTGCGTGCCTTGGGTGAAAGCCCATCTCCATCGCAGGGTGGGTGGGGCCGCTGGGACCCCACGAGGGCTCCTTGGCTCCCTTACTGCCTCCTGGCTCCTTGTGCAGGGGGACACCAACCTTTGGCACCCTGGCTCATGCCTGTCACTGGCCTGTACTGGAGTGGGCTGCCACACACAGCAGCCTGGACCTGGCCACTTAACTTCAGCCTGCGGCAGGATGTGGGGCTGAGCACATATGGGGTCAGGGTGCAGGTAAGGCCTGTGGACACTTCCTTCCCAACTCCGGTTCCCTTTAGCCTTGTCTCTGGGGCAGAGGATGTGGCAAGGCTTTGTTAAATAAGCCCCAAAGGTAGGGCTAGGCCACTAGAGTCCTCCTCCAGCCACTGACAAACAGGGGCCTTGGTTAGCCTGGTGAGCAGTTGCCTGGTGAGCAGTTGCCTGCAGAGCAATTGCCAGACTGTTACAGGATGGGAGAAATTATTGGATCACCATACATGTTACAATAAGTGAATATTTACATTACATACAGGACTCAAACGACTAAATAGCGTGAAAATGAATGGGCTAATGACATGAATACTCATTCATTTTAGTAAGACATACAGTTGCCCGCACACGTACTACAAAGTGCTCATCACCCCTAATCCATCAGGCAGATGAAAATCAAACCCACGATGAAATGTCATCTCACTTCAGTCAGAATGGCTATTATCCAAAAGGCAAAAGAAACACATTTCTGGTGAGGATGCAGAGTAAAGGATATACGTGCACCCTTTTGGTGAGAATGTAAATTAGTGCAGGCCTTACACAAAGCTTTATGTCAATTTAAGTATGGAGAGTCCTAAGAAGTCTACAAGCAGAACCACCCATCATATGATCCAGCAATCTGTATAGCAGGGCAACACCATTTGTTTGGTTCCCTTCTTTCCAGCATATTCCCTCTGTAAACATTATTTAATGAGTCCCTATGTTGGAGACCAATTTTCCTTAATGGGATTTTTCCCATTTGCCTGGTCTTTATGGAAGATTATCTCTCTATATCACTATATCTATGACTGTCCATGTCTATGTCTTTGTCTATGTCTACGTCTATGTCCATGTCTATGTCCATGTCAAGATGTATGTCTGTGTCTGTGTGTATGTCTATGTCTATGTCTATGTCAAGTCTATGTCTTTATCTATGTCTATCTCTATCTCTCTGTCTGTGTCTTTGTCTGTATCTGTATGCATCTCTATCTCTATTTCTGTCTCTATCTCTCTATCTCTATCTCAATTAAAGCTGTTTGACACCTCTTTCTTCTTTATTTGGATACTTGCTTCTGCCGTGAGACTCTCTTAGTCAACTAAAACCCATCTTCTTGAACCCTGGTGAATTTAGGCTTTGCTAAGTAGACAGCCTTGTTGTTGGGATGCTTTTATAAGGATACTTTGGAACTTCAACGATCTTTGAGAAACTTAACATCTCACTACACTGGTGTGTTTTGACATCTTCCTTCCTAACACTTGTGATCTTTGCTTGTCCTCTTACTATCTTCTATCTACTGTTTAGCTCCCTTGAATGCTTTGGCATATCCTACTTCAAACCTCTCATTGTCCATCCTTCTATCCACTAAGCAAGGCTTTTTCTATTTCAGCCTCTCAGCCCACTGTAGTCACGAGAAATTCAGGCTCTCTGAATCAGAGGCTCTTGAGGGACTCAATAATCTTCCCCACCCTCCAAAAAATTATCTGACTGAAGGGGAAAGAAAAATGGCTAATTAGAAGAGATTGAGCATTTTAATTACCCAGCTTTTGGAGACATTCAGACTGTCACTGGATGTATATTAAAAGTAAAATATAGTCCTCTCACTCACTAGATTAAATCCTATGGTAAAATAATCTCAGAATATTCTTCTTTACCAATACAGATGAAATGTATTAGACCTCCTGTGACATAGGTAACCTTGTCTCATTTTCTGGAAGCACAATTTACATTAAATATCAAATGGATATAAACCAGTGAGATTTATATTACCCTATTGCTTAATTCATGACTAAATTTTAGGAAAGTTGTGAACTCTGTTGTCCGCTATCTATATTTTCTGCATATACATTATGTGAGTGTGATATATTACTACCTCTGGATATGATTATCCCATTATCACTTAAAAGGGTGCCATATTAGTTGGCTTAGAGATAAGTGAGCACAATTGTGAATTACATACTCTTAAAAATCACAGAAATAGAAGACCAAGTTCACATGACTCATGCAAATATTTAGTAAATGAGATTAGTTTAAAATGGTTTATTGCACACAGCCACATATTACGAATTGTTGTTATTATTAAGTGCAGGGATACATTTTTGAGCCAGGCATGTTGGCTCATGCCTGTAATCCCTGCACTTTGAGAGGCCAAGGCATGTGGATCGTCTGAATTCAGGAGTTTGAGACCAGGCCAGCCTGGGCAATATGGCAAAACTCCATCTCTCCTAGAAATACAAAAGTCAGCCAGGAATGGTGGTGCACACCTATAATCCCAGCTATGCAGAAGGCTGAGGCAGGACAATTCCTTTATCCCAGAAGGCAGGGGTTGCGCTGAGCTGAGATTTCACCACTGAACTCCAGCCTGGGCGAAAGTGGGTGACTCTGCCAGTGAAAAGAAGAAACAAACAAACCAAAAAACAAACAGAAAAATCTTAAAAAAGGAGAATACATTTGCATTCTTCTTGGATATACTAATTCACTAATTGAGCTACATTACATTTACTGGACATTTAATATTTTATAAACATTTTTATGACAATAGAGGCATTTCTGCTGTTCAGTAAAAAAGTGTTCTTTTTTGAATGAATGTTATTGGAAATTGATTTTATTGCCAAGCCTTGTCTGAAATATCAAACACGTTTAAGAATGATTTCCATAGAATCAGATATAACAGGGCAGCATTAAAAACTAAAGTTGACTGTAGGGACAATACTTATAAAGCCCTCTTGGGAAAAGCAGCCTCGTAATTGATTACAGAGTTCCTAGCCTAAGAGACGAGAAAAACAGGTCACTTCTGAGCAAGTTCTGGAACTTCATGATATTTAGGGACTTTGAGAGGAGGGAAATTCAACCCAATCTACAGGTTCTCATAGAAAAACCTGGTGGGAAGTTCCTGGCTTAGCATCCAGTCTCAAGGCTTTACAAAATATAATCTGAGACTAATCATAGAAAGGTCTCAGGCCAGGTGCGGTGGCTCACGCCTGTAATCCCAGCACTTGTGGAAGCCGAGGCGAGTGGATCACGAGGTCAGGAGATTGAGACCATCCTGGCTAACACAATGAAACCCTGTCTCTACTAAAAATACAAAAAAAAAAAAAAAAAAACTTAGCCAGCTGTGGTGGGGGGCACCTGTAGTCCCAGCTACTCAGTAGCCTGAGGCAGGAGAATGCCATGAACCTGGGAGGCGGAGCTTGCAGTGAACTGAGATTGAGCTAGTGCACTCTAGCCTGGAGACAGAGGAAGACTCCATCTCCAAAAAAAAAAAAAAAAAAAAAGTTAGTTCTCACAAAGCAAACTGGAAAGGCCTCTGTGGCCAGGCATGGTGGCTCTCACCTGGAATACCAGCACTGCCACAGGTCAAGGTGGGAGGAACACTTGAGCCCAGGAGTTCACATCTAGCCTAGACATCATGGTACAAGACAATATCCAAAAACAAACAAACAAACAAACAAAAATACAAAATTAGCCAGGCATGATGGTGTGTGCCTGTGGTCTCAGTTACTTTGGAGGCTAAGGAGGGAGGACAACTGGAGCCCTGGAGGTTGAGGCCGCAATGAGTCAGGCACTGTTTCTAATTTAAAAAGGAATAATGAATACTTGAAGAAATAAATAAATAAAGGCCTCTGTGGTCAATGGCCACTCTTACTGCATTTAGATAAATAATGACAAAACTAGTAAGACCAGACTTATTTTGTGAATAAGAGTCAGGAGAAGTAACTGCAGAGAGAATTATATTTCAGTGGAAAACTATAGAACATCCACATGAGGTATCTTACAAATTTTATTAGTCTGCATTTTCAATTCTTCTTTTATTCAATATATAGCTACAACTCTCCAAACTCAAACTTCAACATTGTGTCCCCCTTTCATGATTTAGCATCACTGACAACTAAAATTGCCCAATTATCCCCAAAACTTGTAACCTGAAGCCAGATGACTATGTATAAACATTTTAAAAAATCATCTTCATGTCTTTAATAACTGATGGCAACACCAGAGACACTAAAAACTGCAAACCAGGGAATTCATTCAGTCATCACTGCCATCCTCACTCCACCATCTAAAATATACTTTAAGCTCAACATACAGAAATGTCAATTGGCTGCCTTCTGGATGGGGAACAGGGCCTTTGATTAGAACTGATGAGGTCAGGAAGACAGCACCCTCATAAATGATACTAGTCCTCTCTTGTAAGCAACCCAAGAGGTCCCAAGCCCCTTTTACCATGTGTAGACTCAGCAAAATGGCTGTTTAAAATCCACAAGGTGGGCCCTTGCCAGAACACTATATTTGGTGATGCCTTCATCTTAGGCATCTCAGGCTCTAAGATTATAAGAAATGTTTGTTATAAACTACCAAGTCTAGGTATTTTCTCATAGCAATCCTAGTGGCCATAGATCATAAAATGTATCCTATTATTCATTAAGAAGTATACTTTTATTATGAAAGTTAAGGAATAAGGCATTAGCTCTTGCTATATAAAGGCTTTTCACCATTTACTCTAACTTGTTGAAACACAGCCCCTATTCCAAGGTTGATAAATTGTATCTTATATGTTATGCTTCTGTTCCCCATTCCTTTAAGTCATTATGACAGAATGGCTCAAGAAGATAATTTGGGTTAAAAGTTCCCAGGGTCAGAGTATCATAGACACTTTGTCTTTTTTTTTTTTTTTTTTTGACAGGGTCTCACTTTGTCACCCAGGCAAAAATGCAGTGGAGCAAACATGCTCACTGCAGACTTGTCCTCCGGGCCACAAGCGATCCTCCCTCCCCAGTTCTGAGGGAGGGGGACTGCACTGATGCACTACCACATCCAGCAATTTTTTGTCTATTTTATAGGGACAAGATTGCTCCATGTTGCCAAGGCTTGTCCTAAACTCCTGAGCTAAAGAGTTATGCCCACCTCAGCCTCCCAAAATGCTGGGAGTAAAGACCTGCACCATCACATCTTGAAAGACACTATTTCTTATGATGCCACTGTGAAGATACTAGGGAGTTTCATCTTTTCATTTAATCCTCACAGTCCTACATTATAGGTGAAGGAAAACATAACTTTATAACATAAATAACTCACTTGAAAATCAAAGTTGGTAACTTCCTCTTTAAAATTATTTGCATCATTTCCCTTTAAAAATGTATGATTCTGTCAAAGTTTTCTCATGAAAACCCTTCCTCCTTGCAGATCATTTTGCTACTAGAAGAATTACAGTATGGAACTTCATATATTCCATTCTGTACATTGCGTGTTCAGGAAAGTTAAATGGTTTACTTATTTGGTTCCTATTCTTTATATTTTTATCATTAGATAATTTATTATATCTTTAAGCCATCCCCAATCTGAAATTTTATGCTGTTGTTTTATACACTTCACTTTACAAAAAGCATAGGGTTTAAAGTATTCCTATTCATATCTTCAATGATATCTGATAAGCTCAGCGTGATGGCTCGTGCTTGTAATCCAAGCACTCTGAGAGGCAGAAGAGGGTGGATCAGGATTTTTAGAGAAGCCTGGCCAACACAGTCAAATCCGGTCTGTACTAAAAATACAAAATTTCAGCTAGCTGTGGTGGCACACACCTGTAATGCCAGTTACTCGGGATGCTGAGAAAGGAGAATAACTTGAACCCAGAAGGTGGAAGTTGCAGTGAGCCAAGGTCCAGTCACTGCACCATGGCTTAGGTGATAAAGCCAGACTCTGTGTCAAAAAGAAACAACAACAAAAACTGATTAATTCCCAACCCTCCTAGATTATTCTATTTGTAAGAATATATTGCTAAAACGTTGCTTTATAACGTTCATTGTCAAATATTTGAAGACAATATGAATGTGAGTACCTCCCAAAACTAAACACTCATTTTCACTATGTAAACCAAGACCATTTAATTTCGTTAGCTTTGTACCTAGGAAACTTAGCTGGTTCAGTTTTGATTTTGGTGGAAAATATGTTTTCATTACTACTATCCCACTTCAGTCACAGAATGCTTCAAGAAGAATGTTCTGGATGTTTTAAACTCTAGTTTCAACAGTAGCTATTATTTTTTGACCTTTACTCTTCCTCTGAAGGATAAACGTTTCATGGTGAGGCTGACAGTTTCTGAAGGCTTCTGAAACTTGAATTTGTGATTATTCCACCTAGGTCCCTGAAAGAGAAGAGATTGCGGGCATGAGCCACCTTGCACAGCTGAAGCTGATAAGTTTTTTAAAAGAAACACAGCCTAATTAGGAAACTTGTGCAGCTTCCAAGGGAGACTTCAAATGTGCCTACTTTTGTATGCTTTTATGTGCAAACCAACAAAGGCAATTCTTCACAAACAACACAATTTACTCTGCTATTGAATTTGCTTTTGAGCATGTGTAGCAATAAAATCAGGCACTTTGCATTCCATCTATAGATTTATCCTGAAAATTTTACTACACACATTACACCTAAACAGATAGCTTTCAAATAGTATTAAAATAATGAAATTACTTTGAAAAAGATTCCTTTTCACCTCAAAAAATTCATGGAGAAGTTAGTATCTACCTCTCCCCACAAAACTAACTTATTTCTAGTAGTGGTACTCAGGTAATAATGCAGAAACAACATTTTAATTTTCGATACCCAAGAAAGGTTTGGTATGCAAGAACTATTATTTTTAAAATATCTGCTTCAGTCTCCTTTTTCAGGTTGGCTTCCCCCAACACCTTTCCTAGAAGCCCTGTAACTTGAGCTCCCGTATTCTTCATGAGGATCACGGTGCACCCTATTCACTGAAGGTGGATAAGTTTGTTCTTTTCTGCCACTGCGCTCATGACCACTGGAATAGAAATCACCATGGCTCCTTGAGTAACTCTCCCAACTCCTATCAAATCTGTCTTTTGTATTGTTATATTCATGGCGACTGCTTCCACTGAAAGTCATCTGAGGACCTGGTACAGGTGGTATACCAGGAGAGGTTCCTGCAGGTTTGATGAAATAATAGCACTTACGTTGAATTATATTTAAACATTTTTACTGGTATCACTAAACCATTAATCAGTTGAAGTTCTATTTGGAAATAACTGCATTCCTCTACCTCTGTTGACAGGATATTAATTGTAACTGCAATAGTCAAAATATTTTATTTAAAAGAAGTGTCAGTGTAGTACTTTGTAGCTTAAGAAAGTCTCTTCTAAAATAAAGGTTGAGTCACGTTTTCTGTAAATGAATTGATGTTCTAACCTTCATATAGATCCCTAGGCTTTATACTGTTAACATTTCCCAATATTTAAACATGTTATGGTTTTCCTTTCTGATTTTCCCTAAAATTTTGTTACAGCAATGATCTGGTCTACTAAATATAATTCTATAATTTATAAAACATACCTAGACTCTTACTATAACTCTGATATGTATGTCTGTAGGAACTTCCACTTGGATGTTCTGAATCATCTCTACCACGGCCATCATGATCACTATTGAAAAAACAACAAAACAAAAACAAAAAAAAAAAACACTTCGTTAGTGTCAGAATGAACAATTTAAGATAATATTGGAGAAAACCAGAAAATGTTATAGTACCCGTATCCTCTAGAGGAATGTTTATCACGGAAAGAATGACCATAATCACGCCATGCAGAGTCTTTACGTGGCGGAGCATAACACGTGGTGTCCCGAGAACTTCGATGATTTATGCTTGCATAAGTTAAAGAAACAAATTTTAAATGATCAACTTCTAGTATTCAAAACATAACCTGTTTACAACTTAAAAAAAATAAAAGACCAGACATCTAAACAGACATTTCTTCAAGTACAATATATTCAAATACCCAAAAAGTGTGGGGAACTGATACTCCTTATTAGGGCTTCAGAAAATGCATTTCTAAGCCAAAATGTGATACCATACTTCCCACATACTGGAATGCCTATAAATTGTAATGAGCTGGAAATATCAAGTCTTTGAGAGGATATAGGTAAATTGGAACCCTGATACAGTGCTTGTTGGAATGGAAAATGATGCAGCTACTATGGAGACATGTGGTGGATCCTCAAGAAAACAAACATAATTATCATATGATCAAGCAACTCCACACATATATAGCCAGAATTGAGTAAGTGTACTCAAACTAATGTTTGTTCCTAGAAATACTGTGGTAGAAACAACCCAAACAAAATAATGGGTTAACAGCTTGTGTAAGGAGTGAAGTGTGATGATATCAACAAACCTTCAGGACATCCAGCAGAAAGAAAAGAGACAGACAAAAAAGTTGTGTAGTGTTTGAGCCCATTACAAGGAAATGCCCACAACAGGTAAGTTCATAAACAGAACACAGATTGATGTTTCCTGGTGGCTGCAGGAAGGGAGAAAATGAAAGGGACTGCTTAACTGGTAGTGGAGTTGTAGTGTGGAGTCATGAAAATGTTTTTATTACTAAATAGAGGTGGTTGTTACACAACACAGAATGTATTA
Source organism: Pan troglodytes (assembly GCF_028858775.2). NCBI lineage: Eukaryota > Metazoa > Chordata > Mammalia > Primates > Hominidae > Pan > Pan troglodytes. Next base: position 14,618,047 of record NC_072422.2, read on the forward strand.
AATGCCATTTAATTGTTAACCCCAAAATGTTTGATTTTGTTTTGTGAATTTCATCACCACAACAAAAATCAACTATTTTTTTCAATTTTCCTTTACCTATCTTCAGTTGCATAAGCATCATATCTTGTTGAGATACTGTTGTTTCTCCAGGAGGAGGATGGCTGTCTGCGTGAAGGACCTGCATATTTCTCTCTTCCGTGTGAAATGGGACCTTTAATTGAACATGATTACATATTATGTGAAGTACAGAAAATTTTTAAAACTATCCTTTCTTCTCTAAAACAACTTTAAAAATGATTTCTCCCATGACTCTCCTTCTCTTTCCCTGAGTTACCAGACATTCATGACACCTTCAGTACAGCTTACAGCTTTGTATAATCTCTTGGCTCCTACAAGTCCAATTCTTCTTAAACACAGTTTAAGCTGAACATTCATTCTCAGGTTAACAGTTCATTTTTAACAGTAAATAACTAGTTAGTTATTATTTTCCTTTTCATATGAATTACCGATGACTATTAATGACACAGGGAAAATAAGTAAAACCATCAAAATTTACACTGATTTTAAAGTTTACATATGTTGTCCTATCTCAGCCAAAGAAAGTAAATTTACTCATGATGTTCAATCTGTCTCACACACACACAAGTACTGCAACTCATTGACTACTGAATGTGAAATTTATACATAAAATTTCTTTGTCTCCAAGTGGTTGGCTCTATCTTAAATGAGGACAAATTAAAATATGCTACTCCAGCTTTTCTAACGATGGCTAAGATTTATTTTACATGGAATAAGAAATACTGGTAAAGCCATTACATCATTGTGCCTCATTCAAAATAGAGCAGTTTTTCCTTTAATATAGCTTTCACCTGCTATTTCTGACAGGTCAGTCTCTTACCTATGATGTGTTCACTGGCTACTCTTTAAGGGGAAATGTGCTAGCTTAAGTATTGTGAACTCAATTACTTTCTAATTTCACCAATCCTCTGATACGAAATGTAAAATTGAAAACAGAAGGTTTCCATTTCCTCCATATTATGATGCCTGCCTTAGTAAGAATTTTAACTTGTTCTGCTTAAACTTCTTTGCTGAGAACTGTGACTTTTTTATCGTGCTTTCTTCTGCTCAGTCTGAAATCTTACCCTTCTCCTCCTTCTCAAGATTATTACTTCTATTCAATCCTACTGCTCACTGCATGTTGCCTATTTCTAAATTCTCTGTTTCACAACTCTGCATTTCTGTGATATCCACTTAACTGAAAAATGATGGACTCTTCCATGGCTACATGTGAAGACTTACTTTACTTTCTAAATAGTATTTCAGCGTGATGATCCCTTTTCTGATAAATCCTCTTGTCCTTCCTAGTATCCTCAGATAACCAGTAAGAATGCCTTGCGTATAAGCATTACCTAAGTCACAGAAATTTTATGGCCAGGCACAGTGGCTCACACTGGAGCCAGTGTGGAAGACTGACACATATGGACTGTGTGAGCCCAGGGCTTTGATATCAGCTGCGACAATATAGTGAGATCCTGTCTCTACAAAAATACAGAAAAAAAAATTGAATAGGTGTGGTGGTGCATGCCACTTGTGTAGCAACTCAGGAGGTTGAAACAGGAGAATTGCAAGTGCTCAGGAATTTGAGGCTGTAGTGAGCCATCATTTCACCAATGCACTCTGTCCTGGTGAGAGAAAGACACCAAACTGACAAAGAAACTGAACACGCAATTTTTAAATTGGAACACCACGGGTCCAATACAAAGAGACCTAGGAAATGGAAGAATTGATCAGATTAAGAAGCTTATCATCAAAGAATACTGCCAGGAACTTTAAGAAAACTTAGGAGGAATTCTCTAGGAAACAAAGCATAAATTGGATTGATTGCCTCACTGTAATCCCTTCTTTGATCTACAGTTAGGTCAAGTATTTTTTCACCATGAATCTGAAATTCACCTAGTGAGATGGAAACTATAATAAAAGCCATCGATCAATAAATGTATCCATGTATGTGACAATGCTAGTATGTTTCTCAATCTTAAAGTTAATCATTCAGGTAAATAGCTCATTTTCAGTCATACAAAAACTACTGTCTTCCTCTCAGGTAGCATTTGCCTTGGCCTCCCATCCCACCGTTTCTTCTTGCCACAGTCGAAGGAGCAGATTTTTTAGGAGGAGGACTTCTAGTTCTTGAAAATGGACCTCTTTTAACCCCAAATGTTCCCTAAGAAGAACTCACGTTGAGATCAAGGGTGTATCTACTCTCATCTGTGTTTCAAACAAAATCTGTTTAGTTGAGACACATCGCTGTTTCTTAAAATGCTGAATTTTAGATGTTTAGAAACCTTTCCTACATATTGTAAACTTAAAATTGCACATTTCTCTAAACTTAAAAAATTTAGTATTTCTATATGAAATTAGTGTAATTCAAGCAATAAAAGTCCATTTAGAAAATCTACAAATTAATCAGGAGTCAGTATGTATTGGTGTGAGAGACAGATGTGGGATAAGTGGAGAGTGAAAAGAGAGCAGAAATCTATCAGTTAAATGTTTAATTATAATCTAGATCAAGAAAAACATATTAGGAGATCAATGATAAATGGCTGCTCATATCATTCTGGTATGAAGAAAGCTTTGTCAAAACATACCAGAATGTTAAATGAAATTCCACACAAAGGAACTCAACTACAGAATCAAAAAGTGACACCTCAGAAAAATATATTATCTGTAAAATGTGTTAACAGAATTTAGGATTCCTACAGTTCCTTTATGAAATAGTAACTTCCAGCTTAGGTTGTGCTCAATTTTAATAATCTTTAAGAATTGAATTTTAAATAATGAAAACATTTTTGTATATCTACAAAGAATGTAAATATATTCCAATTCCCCAGTGGTGTCACAGATATCAACAGGGACATTCTCATACATAGCAGAGTATTATTAAATTTCACCCTCAAGATCAATTGAGAGTCAAGTAAAATATAACACAAAGCTCTGTCTCTTAGAATGGAACATACACTGCAATTTCTAGTTGAGAAAACATCTCCAATGAATTACACATCTAGTTGTCCAAATTCCAGATTAAGTGTTAGGTTTTTGAAGATTGGTTAATAGATAATATAATTTAACCAGTAGGTGTATTTTTAATGCACCATTTGCTTGCTTTTTTAAGTAAAAATTGACCCCTCATTCCTATCAGTAAATCCCTCATAATACCATTTTCAGTGACCCATCCTCCAGCAAGGAAAGTTACATACTTATTTGTGAAGCAGTGGTTTTTAGACTTTTCCTGAGTCATATAATCTTTGGAGAAATTAAAGTTCTACATTCCTTAAATGAAAGATTCTGTATGGCAGGCCAATGTGCATATTCTCCATACCAAATGGAAAAGGAATAGATTTGTATACATGTGTGCAAGTGTATTCACAGAAAAACACATATTTTGAAATGAATCCTAAAATACTGAGTTACTAATGTCCTGTTGGAAGGTTTTCATGATTTCATCATATTTTAACAATGCAACTTTTATGAGTTTCAGGGCCCCAAAGTAAGAAACTCTAAATATTATGAATGGGAATGAGTTCTGCAGATATCCTTTTGAGTACACATAATCAGCATTTATAAACTCAATTCACTTTGAAATTTGTATTATTTCAATACAAAGTAAGTTTTTAAAACAATTTTTAGATATAAATATAATCATTCTTAATAATACTTCCTTAGTACTTACAAATCACTTTGCTCATGAAGAAGAATTTACTTTTCATAGGATGTAAATATAATTGAGAAATTTCTACATCTTCAAACACTGTCTTTCATTACTACGGTTTCATCTTTATATGTTAAAATGTTACCCCAGTGTCCCCCATCTGAGGGATGCCATCCACCTGTTCCTCCACTACTTCCTCTTTTCAATCTCAGAATTCCTAAAGGGCTTCTGTGTCTTGAAGGAGATGGTGTTCTCCACGTACCACAACTTTGAAAAGATGGTTTGTTGGCTGCTTCTACTTTATTGCTTTTGCATACAAAAACTAAAAGTATTAAGTGTATTATCGATGAAATTCTTACATTTAACCTAACATTTTACAAACATTTTTTCAACAAATATATTTCAGTTCTAGATGTTTTCTTTGAAACAAACTTTTCTTTCTTTTTTTTTCCCTGAAATGACCACATCGTTCTCAAGGTGAAAGTTAAGACATTTACTGAGTACCTGCCTTCCATGAAGGAATACACACAAATTCTATCATTCAAATTTCTTGAAAGACCTCCAGCATTAAAAAATGACACCTCAAGAAAAATTAACCTATCACAAATTCTATAAGACAATGCAGCACATCTGTTCTTTACAATACATAATTTACTTCATCTTTGCATCCACATCACTTATTTAAAAAAGCTTCAGTGTCTCAAGTGTATATGAAAGAATGGGTCATTAGAAAAGTAAGGTTATTGGCTGGGCGCGGTGGCTCACACATGTAATGCCAGCACTTTGGGAGGCAGAGGTGGTTGGATCATGTGGTCAGGAGATAGAGACCATCCTGCCTAACACGGTGAAATCTTGTTCCTACTAAAAATAAATAAAAAAAAAAAAATAGCTGGGCATAATGGCAGGCGAACATAGTCCCAGCTACTAGGGGAGGCTGAGGCAGGAGAATGACATGAACCTGTGAGGCGGAGCTTACAGTAAGCCAAGATAACACCACTGCATTCCAGCCTGGGTGACAGAGGGAGACTCCATCTCAAAAAAAATTAGATTATTTATTCAAAATGATGATTCAAAATATTGATTTTGTATTATTTCTTGTTTATTTTGCTCATAGTTACATACAATGTCTCTGTATGATTTAAAATTCTGCATTTACTCTACTTCTGTTTCATTAAATGAGATCCATGGTTGATCTCCTTCATGTTTTCTACCTTACTAATTTCTTATTGGCCTTAGACATGTCCCTAAAAACAACTTTTTGTAGAGTACTGCATGTTATGTCTCAGAAATGCTTAAATGTCCTAATTAAATTCATAACAACTTTCTTCAGTTTAATCTTTTCTATAGTCCAAAGTAATGTTTGAAAATAGTTCTTTTAAGAACACTATTTAAAAATTACATGGCTTTTGTTAATTGGTGGAAGATCTTAAATCCCTTCCAAGATATCTTGCAGCCGCATAGCCAATATTTCCTACCTTGAGACTTCTTTTGTTATTTCTGGTCCTAAAATATTTCCCCAGATGTGCATATGGGTGCTTGCTTCCTATTGAGGTTAGTCAAAATTTCTTAAACTGTTTATTCCCTCTGAAAACTCTCAGTACCCCTTTTATGTCTGTTCTTAATAGTTATATAATATAGTTATAACATATATTTATTTTTATTCAATAAAATATGTGATATGAAGTAATTTAGAAATCACATCTACACAAATTACCTGTTTTGTGCTTGAAAACTAGTGGAAAAAATATCATAGTTTACTATACATAAGTCAAAATTAATAAAATAACTTAAGCACGTTTATTTTGCTTCTGTTTTAGGCTATCTCTCACCGTTTATCTTGATTATACTCACTTATTTGGTTTAAATTATTTTCAATATCAGAGATACAGGAAACATGTTTCAAATACTGTCATACAAGGAGGGAGGCAATTCAAGGTTTTATGGAGGCAAATTTAAACTGTGATTATTTATGGCCCCAGATTCTACATACACTAAAGTAACACACTTTAAGTCAAAAATCCATTATTTCTGTCAAGCAAATCAGAAATTTGACACATGCAGACTAAAAGGACAAGTTTTCAATCACAGTGGTTAAGTAGATTGTGTATTTAAATTATGGCCACATTCACAAAGAAAAACCACTTTAATAAAAGTGCACATGAAAATTATGGTGCCCTAGCTCGCTGTCCCTCAACTTGCCCACCCGTCAGACATGGCCGACAGTAAAAGGAAGAGTCTTCAAGAAACAGACAATGAGTTTACAAAAATGAGTTTCTTAATAACACTAGAGATTTCTTTCCCTAAAGTCTCCTCCCATAGTTCAACACCGATACGTTCAAAACACATCCTGTTTTATAAACAATATCCAAAAAACTTGCTGTCTTTGTATTTTTGCTGAGAGACAAACCTGAGCAGAGAAACAGAAAATAAAGGTGCTTCAGTGTATGAAAAACAGCCTCTGTGTTGCAGGGCCCTCATGGTGCATACATCTGGCTTCAGGACCACAGTTGGCCGACTGCAGCATAAGATCCATACCGTACCTAAAGGACACCGAAAGTGCTGGAAAACCCAGCCTCTCTCCATGGCTGATCAGTGCAGGGGCAGTGGGCATCTTCTGGAGCTCCCTGCATCCTGGTGGCCTGCTGTTCCACCCTCCTGGGAAAAGTATCCTGTGAGAAGCCATCAGAGCTTGTACCAGGTGGCACTGGCAGTGTGCACTTTGGAATTGGGTATTTGGAAGTCCTACACTCTAACTGGCACCCTGACTGTTGCAAGCCATTGTCCCACAGTGAACACATGAAACATCTCTCTTCCTTAGGCAGGCCTGGCAGATGATACTGAGAATTGCTGATCTAGAGGAGAGAGAGAGAGGGACCAGTGCTGGTTGCTTGGGCGTCTTGGGCGCAGTGGGCCTGGGCAGGAGAGTAGGAGGAAATTTGCCTTGTACAGTGGAATTCTCCTGCTCTTGAGGCCAAGAGCACTGCAGGAACTCTTACAGGCTTAGGAAAATACAGGCTTCCAGTACCATTCTTCTTCCCTGAGCCTAGTATCATGCTGAACTCCCAGGAGCATTCTGAAGGACCTCTCACCCAGTGTCCTGGGAACACCAGAGGCCAGCAGCCACGGATGCTCATGGAGAGTATGTGTGGACACTGTTGTGCACTGCCTTGCTGACCCTGTGGCTCCTGGAAGCACAGAGGCACCCCTGATGCTTGCTGGCAGGGCTTTCGCCTATGGCTCCTAGACTTCTGTATGCAGCTGACTGGGCTGTGGGCCAGGGTCCGACAGCAAAAGCAGCAGACGGCAGGCCTGGTGGGGCTTCCCAGGAAACCTGGGTCAACGTAGGCGTGACAAAGGATTGACAGCAGGGGACTCCTGAGGGCTTCCAGGGGAGTGGCACACAGAGGCCAGGGGTCATGGTGTTGTGGGGTGGGAGGAGTAGGCCATGGTATGTGGGAGCTCTGGAGGAGGGCGCCCCTGTTCAGCCTTCAGGAAGGAGAAGGCAGCAGGGGAGCAGAGCAAAGAGGCAGCCTTGGGTGATGATGCAGTGCTGGTGGTGGACAACGTAATGGAGATGATCAAGCTGGTGGCTGGGGAGGAGGCCGATGAGAAGTGGCAGAAGGACCAGAAGCCACAGCCTGGTCTTGGCCTCAACTGGCAATGGACTCTAGATATCCATCTCTTGGAGGTTGGCTATGTGAACACCCCAGGCCCCAGGGCATCCCCGGTTTCTGGACAAGATCCTCAACCTTGCAGCTGCTCGTTCGGTATGGCTCACAGCTCGGGCTGGGTGTTAGGCTTCCCAAAGCAAGATGGAGTGGGGCCAGGCCAGAGGTCCTTGGGGTCAGCCAGAAGGGGATGGAGGACAGAGGAGAAACCAAGGTCAGGCTCCCGTAGAAAGGAGGGCAGGTTGTTTGTGGGTTCTGTGAGAGCACATGGTAGGGACAGGTAGGCAAGATCATGAGGAACTAGGGAGAAAGACAGTGCCAAGTACCCTTTACACACAGCAGAATGTTGAAGGGGACTTTTCTCTTGTAAAGTCCCTGGAGGAAGGAGATTCTGCATGTCCATTCCAGCCATGAAACCATCCCCACTCCCCATGCCCGTTTCTAGCAGTCTTACCCCAGAAACCCAATGTGCACACCCAGAAGTCAGCCCGGGTCACAAAACATGAAGAAGTCCTGCTTAGCTGCATGATGGAATTTCACATCAGGTTGTAGACATTGTGTTTGAGGAAGGGGTGGGGTTTCTGAGCCAGTTGATGTCCCTCTGGTACCACAAGGTGTCTCAGCAGAAGAACTGAGAAGAAGGAAATCATGCTTCACCCCAGCTAGCTGGCCACCTCCGCCCATCTAGATGAAATGGTACCTTTGAGTCTCTCTTTCCCCTTTTTAGCCAGGCAGGTGGAGGAACTCAGCCATCCCAGGTACCAGTGACAGGATGAAGTTTTCCTCTTGTCACCACACTTACTTCTTCAAGGAAGTGATCACTAAGGAGCATTACGTTGACGTCCTCCTAAAGGAGTGCCTCCTGGCGTGGTAGAGGAGGTGGTATGTGGAAGGGTATGTCTGGCATAAGCCTTCAGGACTCCTCTCCCTCTAGGATAAAGGGTTTCTCATTCCACTGCATGCTAGTGGTTCTGGGATCATGAAGTTCAAGCCCCCAGCTACAGGCAGGACACCACCTAATTGAGGTTCTTCAGCTGGTTGGCTGACCATGACTGTCCACAGTCTGGCAGCGTTGCTAAGATGGAGCTGCTGTGGGTCCTCATGTGAAAGGAGTTTAGGGGTTATGCCTTGGCCTCTGGGGAATTCGCTTTGAGCCAAGACCTGACCTGTCCTGGAACACTTTCCCCAGTCCCCCAGATCATCAGCCAGGGCCAGTAGCTCAATCCCCTGTAGTACTACCTGAGGGAGTTAGGGCCTCAGAGAGGGAACAGAGAGGAGGCCAGGGTGGGTGCTGAGAGGCCTGTGGGTGCTGGAGCTGGGACACCTGGAGAACCTGAATTTCAGAGAAGAGACTGCAGTGAGCAAAGCCAGGCCATTCATGGACTGAGGAAGAGAGGCCCATCAGGGAACTGTAACATGCACATTCCAGGATTGTAGTACCTTAAGCCTCCTAATTGGCCTGAGTGGCTAAGTGCACTGTTTTGAGAAGCAAGTCTCAATGGATAGCTGCTTCATCATCCCTTATCAGCTGCCTTCCCCTCCCTTAGGCCTGCTACAACCTGAGGCTCAGTTTGGACTCAAATAAGGCCCTCTCGCCCTCTATGCATATGTCCATGCCAGGTCCGTCTATGTCTATGTGTTTTCAGAATGGGTCTCCCAGACCTGTCCTATACATTTACAATGACCTTAGTCTTTTAAAAACATGTTTTGTTCTCTGCAATTCTCACTAACCCTACCATAGCAACCCAGAGAAGATAGGCCACTTCACAGGGAATCTGGATAACCATACTAAGCACACAGAGGGGAGGAAATTGAAGACATGTCCAAATGGCAGAGGACAATTTGTGTGTGTCCAGGGAGGAAATCTGGCTGAGCATTACAGCCTACCTAAGTATTGACGCAAACACCCAGTGTCATTTGTCCCTGAGCATGTGCAGCAAGCCATAAGGATTAAATAACATGCACATCAATACTACCTAAGTGACCTACAGATTCTAAGCCATCCCAGTGTAAATATCAATGACCTATTCCTCATACAAAAACACTCTGAATATCCTAAATTTGCTATGAAATAGAAGATCCTGAAGAGCCAGAGCAATCCAGTAAACAGCACAGGGCTAGAGGCAGCACACTACCTAACTTTATAATATACTGCAAAGTTTTACCTAAAATAGCACAGCACAAAAGAAAGGAAGACAGACAAGCTAAAGAAAAACAATATGGTCACAGAACAAAGTCACTGCTTTTGCTTCTCACGACCTTTACCCAAAGAAGCAAGAACGCACAATGCAATGTTAAGTCTTTTCTATACGCTAGGTGAAGAAGAACCTGAATGTCTATGTAAAGGATTTTAAAATTAGATTATTTTGGCCAGGCTTGGTGGCTCATGCCTGTAATTCCATCACTTTGGTAGGCCGAGGCAGGTGGATCAACTGAGATCACGAGTTTGACCCCAGGCTGCCCAACATGGCAAAACCCTGTCTCTACTAAAAATACCCTAAGGTAGCCAGGAGTGTTGGTGGGAGCCTGTAATCCCAGCTACTCGGGAGGCTGAGTCAGGAGAATTTCTTCAACCCGGGAGGCAGAGGTTGCAGTATGACAAGATTGTACCACTGAACTCCAGCTAGGGCAACAAGAGCAAAATTCTGTCTCAAAAATAAAAAAATAAAAATAAAAATAAAAGAGTAGACAATTTCTCATCAATCTCCAATATCAGACACATGATGATAAAAAACACAAGAAAAAATCAGAAGGAAGAATCTCCATGACAATGGTGTCAGTAATGATTATCTCAAAGGGACTGCAAAAGCACAGTAAAGAACATCAAAAATAGAGAATGAGGTTATATTAAATTAAGGTGCTTCAGAAGAACATGAGAAACTAAACAGAGGGAGGAGACATCCTACAGGATGTGAAAAATTATTGGATCACCATACATCTTACAATAAGTGAATATTTACAATACATACAGTACTCAAACGACTAAATAGCATGAAAATGAATGGGCTAATGAGTTGAATATTCAGTTATTTTAGTAAGACATACAGTTGCCCAGCACACGTACTACAAAATGCTCATGATCCCTAATCCATAAGGCAAAAGCAAATCAAATCCACTATGAAATGTCATCTCACTTCAGTCAGAATGGCTATTATCCAAAAGGCAAAAGAAACACATTTCTGGTGAGGATGCAGAGTAAAGGATATATGTGCACCCTTTTGGTGAGAATGTAAATTAGTGCAGGCCTTAAACAGAGCTTTTTGTCAGTTTAAGTACAGACAGCCCTAAGAAATCTACCAGCAGAACCACGCATCATATGATCCAGCAATCCGAGTAGCGGGGCAACACCATGTGTTTGGTTCCATTCTTTCTAGCATATTTCCTCAGTGTGCATTATTTAATGACTCCCTATGTTTGAGACCACTTTTCCTTAATGGGATGTTTCCCATTTGCCTGGTGTTTCTGGAACTTTCTCTGTCTCTGTCACTACGCCTATGTCAAGGTCTACGTCTATATCTATGTCTATCTATGCCTATCTCTATCTCTATCTCTCTGTCTGTCTTTGTCTCTGTCTCTATCTATATTTCTGTACCTATCTCTATCTTTATATACCTGTAACTCTATATTTATCTAACTTGAAGCTGTTTGACACCTCTTTGCTCTTTGTTTGGATTATTGCTTCTGTCATGCGACTCTCTTAATCAACCGAAACCCATCTTCTTGAACCCTGGTGGATCTAGGCTTTGCTAAAGAGGCATCCTTGCTGTTTCCATGCTGTTGTAAGGGTAATCTGGAACTTCAATGATCTTTGAGAAAGTTAACATCTCCCTACACTGGTGCATCTTCACATCTTCCCTCCTATTACTTGTGTTCCTTGCTTTTCCTTTTACTATCTTCCATTTAGCTCCATTCAATTCTTTGACATATCCCACTTCAAACCTCTCATCTTCCATCCTTCTATTTACCGCTAAACAAGTCTTTTTTTTTCTACTTCAGCTCTCAACCCACTATAGGCATGAGAAAATTAGGGTCTCAAAATCAGAGGCTCTTGAGAGATTCAAGGATCTTGTCCATATTCCAAAAAAATTATCTGATAGAAGTGGAAAAGAAAAATGGCTAATTGGAAGAGACTGAGCATTTTAACTACCCAAGTTTTGAAGACATCCAGACTGTCTCTGAATGTATCCTATGGGTAAAATGTAGTCCTCTGATCCCCTAGATTAAACATTAGGGCTAAATAATCTCAGAAAATTCTTCTTTACCAATACAGTCAAAGGGTATTAGACCTCCTGTTGAATAGATAACCTTGTCTTATTTTTTTGGAAGCAAAATTTAGATAAAAACATAAAATATAAACCAGTGAGATTTACGTTACTCTATTGCTTTATTCATGACTAAATTTTAGGAGAGTTATAAAATCTGTTTGCCAATATCTATATCTTTTACATATACATTATGTGTGTGTTATGTTTCTACCACTATGTGTTATTACCATGTTAATTTTGAATATCACTTAAAAGGGTGCTACTCTAATTTATTTAGAGACAAGTGAGCAGTATTGTGAATTACATACTCCTAAAAATCCTGGAAATAGATAACCAAGTTCACATGACTTATGCAAATACTTAGTAAATGAGATTAGCTTAAAATTATTTAATGCTTTGAACTTAAAAATGAATTAAATAATTAAATTAATTAATTATTTAAAATTATTACCAGTTGTTATGGTGTAAGTGCATGAATACTTTTGTGGGCCAGGTATGGTGGCTCACACCTATAGTCTCTGCACTTTGAGAGGCCAAGGCAGGTGGATCATCTGAATTCAGGAGTTTAAGACCAGACCAGCCTGGCCAATATGGCAAAACCCAAACTCTACTAGAAATACAAAAGTTAGCCAGGAATGGTGGTGCACACCTGTAATCCCAGCTACACAGGAGGCTGAGGAAGGACATTGCTTGATCCCAGGAGGGACAGGTGGCAGTGAGCTGAGATCTCGCCACTGCACTCCAGACTGAGTGAAACAGGGAGACTCTCTCAGTGAAAAGAAAAAAGAAAAAAAAGAAAAAAAAATGTGAAAAAAGAGAATACATTTACATTCTTCTTGGATTTACTAATTCACTAATTGAGCTGCATTACATTCACTGGACATTTAGTATTTTATAAACATTTTTGTGACAGCAGAGGCATTTCTCCTGTTCACTAAAAAAGTGTTCTTTTTCTTTTAACAGAATGTTATTGGAAACTGGTTTTATTACCAATCCTTGTCTAAAATATCAAATACATTTAAGAATGATTTCCATAGAATCAGATATAACCAGGCAGCATTAAAATCTAAAGTTGACTGTGGGAACTTATAAAGGCCCATTGGGAAAAATAGCCTTGTAATTGTTTATAGATTTCTTAGACTAAGTGATGAAAAAGATCACTTCTGGGCAAGTTCTGGTATTTGGCGACTTTGAGAGGAGAGGATTTCAACATAATCTACAGGTTCTCATAGAAAAGCCTGGTGGCAAGTTCCTGGCTTGGCATCTAGTTCCAAGGCTTTACAAAATGTAATCTGAGACTAACAGAAAGTTCTCACAAAGGAAACTGTAAAGGCCTCTGTGGCCAGGCCTGGTGGCTCGCACCTGTAATCCCAGCACTCTCACAGGCCAAGGTGGGAGGAAAACTTGAGCCCTGGAGATCATGACTAGCCTATGCAGCATGGTGCAACCCAGTATCCAAAAACAAACAAACAAAATACAAAATTAGCTAGGCATGATGCTGTGCACCTACAGTCTCAGTTACTCTGGAGGCTGAGGTGAGAGGGCCACTTGAGCCCAGGAGGTTTAGGCTGCAGTGAGCCAGATGATGTGTCTAATTTAAAAAAGTAAATAATGAATAAACGAGGAAATAAATAAATAAAGGTCTCTTTGGTCAATGAGCACTGTTACTTCATTTAGGTAAATAATGACAAAACTAGTAAGACCAGACTTATTTTGTGAACAGGAGTCAAGAGAAGTAACTGCAGAGAGAATTCTGTTTCAGTGGAAAACTAGAGAACACCCACATGAGATATCTTACAAATTTTTATTAGCCTACACTTTCAATTCTTGTTTTATTCAAAATAAAGCTACAGCTCTCCAAACTAAAATTTCAACATTGTGTCCTCCTATCATGATTTAGCATTACTGAAAACTACAACTACCTAATTGTCCCCAAACCTTGTAATCTGAAGCTGGATGACTCAGTATCAACATTTTAAAAAGTCATCTTAATGTTTTTAACACCCGATTGCAACACTGGAGTCACTAAAAACTGCAAACCAGGAAATTCATCCAATCGTTACTGCCATCCTCACTGCATCTTCTAAAATATACTTTAAGTTCAACATAGAGAAATGTCAATTGGCTGCCCTCTGGATAATGAATACGATCTTTGATTAGAACTAATGAGGTCAGGAAGACAGCACCCTCATAAATGTTATTAGTAACCTCCTGTAAGAAACCCAAGAGTCCCCAACCCCTTCTAACATGTGTAGACTCAGCAAGATGTCTGTTTAAAATCCACAAAGTGGACCCTTGCCAGAACACTATCCTTATTGATTCCTTCATCTTTGGCTTCTCAGGCTCTGGATTACAATAAATGGTTATAAACCTCCAAATCTAGCTATTTTCTCAGAGCAATCCTGGTGGCCAAAGATGATAAAATGTATTCTATTATTCATTAAAAAGCATGATTTTCATAGAAAATTAAGGAATACGTCTTTATAGAAAGGTTCATTATAGAAGAGCTTTTCACCGTTTACTATAACTTGCTGAAGCCTGTATTCCAAGGTTGATGAATTGTTTTTTGCATGTTATGCTTCTGTTTCCCATTACTTTAAATTATTATGATAGAATGCCTCATAAAGATAATTTAGGTTCAAAACTCATAGGGTCAGAGTATCACAGTTCGTCTTTTTTTTTTTTGGCAGAGTCTCACTTTGTCACCCAGGTGAAAATGCAGTGTGCAGTGGAGCAAAGATGCTCACTGGCAGCCTGGTCCTCATGGCCACAAGCAATCCTTCTGCCACAGTCCTCCAAGGAGCTGGACTGCACTGATGCACTACCACCTCCAGCAATTTGTTGTCTATTTTATAGCGACAAGATTTCTCCACGTTGCCCAGGCTTGACTCAAACTCCTGAGCTAAATCAATATGCCTGCCTTAGCCTCCCAAAATGCAGGGATTGAAGACCTGAAGCATCACAACTCGACAGACACTAATTCTTATGCTGCCACTTGGAAGATAGACAAGACTAGGGAGTTTTATCTTTGCATTTAATCCTCACAGTCCTACATTATAGGTGAAGGAAAACATAACTTCATAATGTAAGTAACTCACTTGAAAGTCAAAGTTGGTAACTTCTACTTTAAAATTATTTTCAGATATTCCCTTTAAACACTGATAATCTTGTCAACATTTTCCATGAAAATGCTTCCTCTTTGCAGATTATTCTGTTAATTGTAAGAATTATCAACTGAGAAACTTCTGGAAGTCACTATATTCTATTCTGTAAGTTGTAGGTTCAGGAAATTTATTTGGTTTTCTTATTTGGGTCCTATTCCTTATACTTTTATTGTTACATAATTTCTTAAACCTTTAAGCCATCCCCTATCTGAATCTTTGTTTTGTTGTTTTATACACAACTGTCCAAAAAACATCGGTTTAAAATATTCCTATTCATATATTCAATGATATCTGATAGGCTGAGCATGGTGGCTTATGCTCATAATCCTAGCACTTTATAAGGCAGAAGGGGGGGATCAAGATTTTAAGACAAGCCTGGCCAATATGGTAAAATGCTGTCTGCACTAAAAATACAAAATTTTACCCAGCTGTGGTGCCACACTCCTGTATTTCCAGTTACTTGGAATGCTGAGAAAGGGGAATAGCTTGAGCCCATAAGGTGGAGGTTGCAGTGAGCCAAGGTCGAGTCACTGCAACTTACGTGATAAACTAGCACCGCAGCTTAGGTGATAAAGCTAGACTCTATCTCAAACAAACAAACAAACAAACAAAAACCTGATAAATTTTCAATCCTCCCAGATTGTTCCTATTAGTAAGAATATGTTGCTAAACTGTTGGTTACAACAACTATTGTCAAATATTTGAAGACAATATTAATGTGAGTATTTTCCAAATCTAAACACTCATTTTCCACTATTTAAACTAGGAACATTTAATTTCATTAAGCTATATACTTAGGAAATTTAGCTGATTCAGTTTTGATTTTGTTGCAAAATATGTTTTCAATACCATTGTCCCACTCCAGTCACAGAATCCTTCAAGAAGATTGTTCTGGATGTTTTAAACTCTAGTATCAACCATATCTAATTATTTCCTTTGACCTTTGCTATTCCTCTGAAGGATAAACATTTTAGGGTGAGGCAGACAGTTTTGTGGTCTTTCTGAAGACTTCTGAAACTTGACTTTGTGATCCATCCGCCTCTGCCCCACAAAGCACAGGGATTACAGGTGTGAGCCAATTTGTCAGGCTGAAGCTGGTAAGTTTTTAAAAAGAAACACAGCCTAATTAGGAAACTTGTGCAGTTTCCAAGGGAGACTTCACATATGCCTCTATTTATGTGCAAACCAACAAAGGAAATTATTCACAAACAAAACAATTTACTTTCCTTTTGCATTTGCTTTTGAGCATGTGTAGCAATAACATCAGGCATTTTGCATTACAAGTATAATTTCATTTGGAAACTTTTAATACAAACATCACACCTAAGCCTACAGTATTCAAATAGCATTAAAAATTATGAAATTACTGGCCATGAACAGTGGCTCACAACTGTAATCCCAGCATTTTGGGAGGCTGAGGTGGATGGATCATGAGGTCAGGAGATCGAGACTATCCTGGCTAACACATGTGAAACCCTGTCTCCACTAAAAATACAAAAATTAGCAGGGGGTGGTGACACTCACCTGTAATCCCAGCTACCAGAGCCTGAGGTGGAGAATCACTTGAGCCCGCGAGGCGGAGGTTGCAGTGAGCTGAGAGAGAGAGTAATTATAAATATATGTAATTACTTTAAAAACAATCCTTTTCATCCTAATACCTCAAAAACTTCATGGAGGAAGGTAGTATCTATCTCTCCACACAAAACTATCTGTTTCTTATGGTGCTACTCAGGAAACTATGCAGAAACAACATCTTAATTTTCAATATGAAAACAAGACTTCATATGCAAGAACTATTATTTTAAATATCTGCTTTAGTCTCCTTTTTCAGACTGGCTTCCCCCAGCACCTTTTCTAGAAGTCCTGTAACTTGAGAGGATCACAGTGCACCCTATCCACTGAAGGTGGATACATTCATTGTTTTCTGCCACCATGCTCATGACCACTGGAATAGAAATCACCACAGCTTCTTGAGTAACCCTGCCAGCTTCTGTCATATCTATCTTGTGTATTGTTATAATCATGGTGACTGCTTCTGCCAGAAGTCACCGGAGCACCTGGTGCATGTGCTGCACCAGGAGAGGTCCCTGCAGGGTTGATAAAATAATAGAACTTACGTTGAACTACTTTTGAACATTTTTACTGGTATCACTAAACCATGAATCAGTTAAAGTACTATTTGGAAATATCTGCTTTCTTCTGCCTCTGTTTTGGATATTAACTGACTGCCAAGGTCAAAATGTTTTATTTAAAAGAAGTGTCAGAATAGTATTTTGAAACTTAAGAAAGTTTACTCTAAAATAATGGTTGAGTCACATTTTCTGAAAATAAGTTGAAGTTCTAACCTTCGTATAAATCCCTGTGCTTTATACTGTTAACAATTCTCAATATTTTCACATGGTATTTTTTCCTTTGTAATTTTCCTTAACATTTCATTAAAACAATGATCTGTTCTATTAAATATAATTATATAATTTACAAATAACACCTGGAATCTTACTATAACTTTGATATGTATCTCTTTAAGAACTTCCACTTGGACATTCAGAATGATCTCTACCACAGTCATCATGATCACTATATTAAAAAAAAAAAAGGCCAGGCATAGTGGCTCATGCCTGTAATCCCAGCACTCTGGGAGGCCTTGGTGGGTGGATCACAAGGTCAGGAGTGCAATACCAACCTGGACAAGATGATGAAACCCTGTCTTTACTAAAAATACAACAACAACAAAAAATAACTGGGTGTGGTGGCAGGCACCTGTAACCCCATCTATTCATGAGGCTGACGCAGAGAATTGCTTGAACTCAAGAGGCAGAGGTTGCAATGAGCCAAGATCACACCACTGCACTCCAGCCGGGTGACAGAGTGAGTGAGAATCCATCTCAAAAAACAAAACAAAACAAAACACACACACACACACACTTTTTTAGTATAAGAATGAACAATTTAAGAGATCCATTGGAGAAAATCAGAAAATGTTATAGTACCATAGTTTCCATATTCTCTACAGGAATGTTCATCCCAGTGAGAACAATCATAATCCTGGTATGCATAGTCTTTATGTGGTGGAGCATAATCCCTGGTATCTCAGGAACTTGCATGATGTCTGCCTGCATAAGTTAAAGCAACAAATTTTAAATGATCAGCTTCTAGTATCCAAATCATAACCTGTTTACAACTTAAAAAAGTTAAAGGGCTAGACCTCTAAACAGATATTTCTCCAAATATATTATGCAAATATCCCAAAAGCAGGTGGAACAGATTCTCATAATTAGGGATTCAGAAAATGAACTTCAAATACAAAATGAGACACCATATGTCTCACATACAGGAATGCCAATAAATTGTAAAAAGCTAGAAATATCAAGTCTTTGAGAGGATGGAGGCAAATTGGAACCTGGATACAGTGCTTGTTGGAATGGAAAATGATGCAGCTACTATGCAGACATGTGGTGGAATGGAAAATGATGCAGCTACTATGCAGACATGTGGTGGGTCCTCAAGAAAACAAACATAATTATCATATGATCAAGAAATCTTCACTCATTTATACCCAGAATTGAATAAGTGTACTCAAACTAATATTTGTGCCTAGAAGTACCGTGGTGGAGACAACCCAACTGAAATAATAGGTTAACATCTTGTGTAAGGAGTGAAGTGCTATGATGTAAATGATCCTTCAGCACATCCGGCAGAAAGAAAGGAGGCAGAAAAACTCATGTAGCATGTGAGCTCATTAAAAGGAAACGCCAAGAACAGGTAAGTTCATACACAGAACACAGATTAGTGCATGGGAGGGAGCCCCAGACTGATAGGGGAGGCCCAACCCTGTCCTTGGGAGTTTTGGACAGATTGCGGAGGCCCAGCCCTGCCCCAAGGAGCCCCAGACTGATGAAGGAGGCACAGTCCTACTCTTAGGGAGCCACAGGATGACAGATGAAGCACAGCCCTGCCCTCAGGGAGCCCTACACTGATGGAAGAGGGACAGCCCTGAGGAGCCTCAAGGAGCCCTGGATTGATGGGGGAAGCACAGTTCTCAGGGAGCCCCAGACTGATAGGGGAGACACAGTCTTGCCCACAGGGATTCTCTGATCACAGGAGACAGAGCCCAGAGCTGGCTTTGTGGCAGACAGGGTTTCCTACTCTTGGAGCCTTTATAGGCAGCCTCAGCCTGAAGCCCCTGAAATTGCATGAGGATGATGGCTTTGGTGACTGGTCCCAGAGGCCAGAGCAGCAACAGCAGTGCAAGGGGGCCCAGGGTGCCTCAGACAGCAGAGAGCCCCCCACTACCCATACAGTAGTCCTAAAGGGGAGCAAGAGGACAGGTGAGTGGGGGCATAGAGAGCGGGCGCTGGGCAGAGTGGGGCTCCCTCTGGCCTTGAGGGTGGGTGCTGGGCAAATCAGGGCTCCCTTCAGGCCCCCAACCTGCATTTGAGCAGCCACCCCATGCTCCCTGTTCCAAGCAGCCCCTGAAATTCCCCCCTGGCCAGGAAAGGGGGAGAAAGGAGGGAAGGGAGGAAGAGGGTGAGACAGCATGGTGGCCTGAGAGGGGCCATGAGGAAACCTCATTCTGGGGCTCCCCAGGGCCCCTGGGCCCCATCCAGGCAGGGGCCAGGCCGGGTGCTGCCACATGAGCACACAGCTCGGGTGGCTTCCATAATGGAGGTTGAGAGCCTGCTGCTGCCACTCCTTCCTCCCTTGGGGCTGGCTGATCTCCATGCCCACAGATGGGAGCAGGTATTTCCAGATGTGCATGCTGGAGAGTCAGACGGGAGAAAACACTTTCCAGATATGTGGATGTGTGTGTGCCTGTTTCAACCCCGGCAGTCCCAACAGGGGCTGCTCCCAGTTCCCACCTCACTGCTGCTGCTCAGGGTCGTTGCCACTCTCAGTCACCTGTGGCCATGATGTAGCCGACCCCACCCACCCTGTGGGGTCCAGGCTGTCTGGGAACCCAGACCTTCTCAGGACCTCCTTGCCCTGAGTGGGACCAGAACCCATAGCTGTGCTGACAGTTCTCCCTGCTTAGGGTCTTTCTTGGCTGCTCTGAGGCTCTAAAGCAGCCTGGAGCTCTAGAGACCAGTGTTGCTTCACAATACTCTCTTGTCCTCCTGCAACCAGGTTCCCACTCCCCAAGAGTCACTTGTCCTTGTATGTCTGAAATTGGTTCCTTTTGGTGGGTTCTTGGTCTCACTGACTTCAATAATGAAGCAGGGAACCCTCATGGTGAGTGTTACAGTTCTGAAAGATGGTTTGTCTGGAGTTTGTTCCTTCAGATGTTCAGATGTGTATAGAGTTTCTTCCTTCTGGTGGGTTCGTGGTCTTTCTGACTTCAGGAGTGAAGCCGCAGACCTCCGCAGTGAGTGTTACAGCTCTTAAAGGTGGTGCGTCCGGAGTTGCTCATTCCTCCCAGTGAGTTTGTGGCCTTACTGGCTTCAGGAGTGAAGCCACAGACCTTCATGGTGAGTGTTACAGTTCATATAGGTGGCTCTTCTGGAGTTGTTCATTCCTCCCGGTGGGTTTGTGGTCTGTCTGGCTTCAGGAGTGAAGCTGCAGACCTTCGCGGTGTGTTACTGCTCATAAAGGTGGTGCGTCCAGAGTTGTTCCTTCCTACCGGTGGGTTTGTGGTCTCGCTGGCTTCAGGAATGAAGCTGCAGACCTTCATGGTGAGTGTTACAGCTCATACAGATAGTGCAGACCCAAAGAGTGAGCAGCAGCAAGATTTAATGTGAAGAGCAAAAGAACAAATCTTCACAGCATGGAAGGGGACCCCAGCAGGTTGCCACTGCTAGCTTGGAAGGCCTACTTTTATTCCCTTATTTGGCCCCACCAACATCCTGATGATTGGTCCATTTTACAGAGAACTGATTGGTCCATTTTACAGAGTGCTGATTGGTCTGTTTTACAGAGGGCTGACTGGTTCATTTTACAGAGTGCTGATTATTCCATTTTTACAGAGTGCTATTTGGTGCATTTACAATCCTTTAGCTAGACAGAAAAGTTCTCCAAGTCCCCTACCCAATTAGCTGGATGCAGGGCACTGATTGGTGCATTTACAAACCTTTAGCTAGACACAGAGTTCTGATTGGTGCATTTACAATCCTTTAGCTAAACAGAAAATTTCTCCAAGTCCCCACCTAACCCAGAAGCCCAGCCAGCTTCACCTCTCAATACCCCCTCTAAACAGGACACCTCAACTGCTGTTGGGAATTGGGCACTGACTGCTCTAGCTACTTCCTGCTTGATAGGGGTGAAGAACGGGTCCTGCAGTTATAGTGTTCTCTAGAGTGGAAATGTTTAGGCCAGTGGAAAGGCCAGAGGGTTGGTCCAGGTGTCCTCCGTAGAAGTTTTTATTTGAACTCATTTGGGGCTCCATTTGTAAGACCATCAGTAGCTTGATGGCCTCGATTCTAGAGGAAACAAATTTGACAAGAATGTTAAAAATATAGGACTGAAAGGCAAGTAACAGCAAGATGGCTGCCATGGGATCTAGAAAGGGGAAAAGCCATGTTGCCGAACTCCAGAGGTTATTATAAGAGTTTGAAAGGCTTTGTCTGATTTCAGAAGCCATTCCTTATAAACACTGGGCGTCATCTCTTACTCTCCCTGAATGGTTAGTGTAAAAACAACATTATTCCCCTAAGAAGGTTCAGAGTCCTCCTTTCTCAAGTGAAGAGGTCTAGGCCTCAGTGGTTTTGGAGAGTCACTGCTGCTAAAAAGTCTATTTGGGATTGACTAATAAGGAGAGATTTTAATATTTCTTGCAAACTGTCTGAGAAATCTTTTGAGAGTGTGTGGTAGTAGGATAATGAAGTAGATAAACTGGCTATTCTGGTTCCTGTAGTAGTAGCCATTCCTAACCTTATAAGTAGGGGTATTAGTTGTATGGCTCTGCCCTGATGGACTTGAGCTTTGAGGGGTACTGATAAGGACTGATTTCCTGGGGCAATGTTAATGTTGGGAATTAGAAAAACAAAGATGCAGGGGAGTTTCCAAAATGTCCGAATAGGAACACCTTCATCTACAGCTCCCAACATAAGTGACACAGAAGATGGGCGATTTCTGCTTTTCCAACTGAGGTTTGAAGAGGCTAGTTGTTCTCCCAGCACATAGTTTGAGATCTGAGAACAGACAGACTGCCTCCTCATGTGAGTCCCTGACCCCCAGAGTAGACGAACTAGGAGGCACCTCCCAGTAGGGGCAAACCAACATCTCATACAGCCTGATGCCCCTGAGATGAAGCTTCCAGGGGAACAATCAGGCAGCAACATTTGCCGTCCTGCAATATTTGCAGTTCTGCAGCCTCTGCTGCTGATGCCCAGGCAAACAGCTTCTGGAGTGGACCACTGGCCAACTCCAACAGACTTGCAGCAGAGGGTTCTGACTGTTAGAAGGAAAACCAACAAACAGAAAGGACATCCACACCAAAAACCCATCTGTACTTCACCATCATCAAAGACCAAAAGTACTGCACCAACTAATGAGCAAAATAACCAGCTAACATCATAATGACAGGATCAAATTCACACATAAGAATATTAACCTTAAGTGTAAATGGGGTAAATTCTCCAATTAAAAGACACAGACTGGCAAATTGGGTAAATAGTCAAGACCCATCAATGTGCTGTATTCAGAAGACCTATCTCACGTGCAGAGACAGACATAGGCTCAAAGTAAAGGGCTGGAGGAAGATCTACCAGGCAATGGAAGACAAAAAAAAAAAAAAAAAAAAAGCAGGGTTTGCAAACCTAGTCTCTGATAAAACAGACTTTAAACCAAAAAAAGATCAGAAAAGACAAAGAAGGCCATTACATAATAGGAAAGGGATCAATTCAACAAGAAGATTGAACTATCCCACAAAAATATGAATCCAATACAGGAGCACCCAGATTCATAAAGCAAGTCCTTAGAGACCTACAAAGAGACTTAGACTCCCACAGAATAATAATGGGAGACTTTAACACCCCACTGTCAACATTAGACAAATCCATGAGAGAAAGTTAACACGGCTATCCAGGAATTGAACTCAGCTCTACACCAAAAGGACCTAATAGAACTTACCACCTGAAATCAACAGAATACACATTCTTCTCAGCACTACATCACACTTATTCCAAAATTGACCACATGGACAGAAGGAAAGCACTCCTCAGAAAATGTAAAACACAGAAATTATAACAAAGTGTCTTTCAGACCACAGTGGAATCAAACAAGAACTCAGTATTAAAAAAACTCACTGAAAACTGCTCAACTACATGGAAACTGAACAACCTGCTCCTGAATGACTACTGGGTACATAATGAAATGAAGGCAGAAATAAAGTTGTTCTTTGAAACCAATGAGAACAAACACACAACATACCAGAATCTCTGGGACACATTTAAAGCAGTGTGTAGAGGGAAATTTATAGCAGTAAATGCCCACGAGAGAAAGCAGGGAAGATCTAAAATTGACATCCTAAAATCACAATTAAAAGAACTAGAGAAGCAACAGCAAACACATTCAAAAGCTAGCAGAAATCAAGAAATAACCAAAATCAGAGCAGAACTGAAGGAGATAGACACACAAAAAACCCTTCAGACAATCAATGAATCCAGGAGCTGGGTTTTTGAAAAGATCAACAAAATTGATAGACTGCTAGCAAACCTAATAAAGAAGAAAAGAGAGAAGAATCAAATAGACATAATCAAAAATTATAAAAGGGATATCACTGCTGATCCCACAGAGATGCAAACTACCATCAGAGAATAATATAAGCACCTCTATGCAAATAAACTAGAAAATCTGTAAGAAATGGATAAATTTCAGGACACATACACCCTCCCAAGACTAAACCAGGAGGAAGCTGAATCCCTGAATAGACCAATAACAGGTTCCAAAATTAAGGCAATAATTAAGAGCCTACCAACCAAAAGAAATCCAGGACTAGATGGATTCATAGCTGAATTCTACCAGAGGTACAAAGAGGAGATGGTACCATTCCCTCTGAAATTATCCCAATCAATGGAAAAAGAGGAAATCCTCCCTAACTCATTTTATGAGGCCAACATCATCCCAATACCAAAGGCTGGCAGAGACACAACAAATCAAGAGAACTTTAGACCAACATCCCTGATGAATATTGATGCAAAAATCCTCAATAAAATACTGGCAAACTGAATCCAGCAGCACATCAAAAAGCTTATGCACTATGATCAAGTGGGCTTCATCCCTAGGATGCAAGGCTGGTTCATCATAGGCAAATCAATGAAAGTAATCCATCATCTAAACAGAACCAAAGACAAAAACCACATGATTATCTGAATAGATGCAGAAAAGGCCTTTGACAAATTTCAACAGCGCTTCATGCAAAACACTCTCAATAAATTAGGTATTGATGGGACATATCTCAAAATAATAAGAGCTATTTATGACAAACCCACAGCGAATAACATACTGATTGGCAAACCTGGAAGCATTCCCTTTGAAACCTGCCACAAGACAGGGATGCCCTCTCTCACCACTCCTATTCAACATAGTGTTGGAAGCTCTGGCCAGGGCAATCAGACAGTAAAAAGAAATAAAGGGTATTCAACTAGGAAAAGAGGAAGTCAAAATGTTCCTGTTTGCAGATGATACCAATGTATATTTAGAAAACCCCATCATCTCAGCCCAAAATCTCCTTAAGCTGAAAAGGAACTTCAGCAAATTATCAGGATACAAAATCAATGTGCAAAAATCACAAGCATTCCTATACACCAATAAAAGACAAACAGAGAGCCAAATCATGAGTGAACTCCCATTCAGGATTGCTACAAAGAGAAAAAAATAGCTAGAAATCCAACTTACAAGGGATGTGAAGGAACTCTTCAAGGAGAACTACAAACCACTGCTCAATGAAATAAAAGAGGACACAAACAAATGGAAGGACATTCCATGCTCATGGATAGGAAGAATCAATGTCATGAAAATGGCCATACTGCCCAAGGTAATTTATAGATTCAATGCCACTCCCATCAAGCTACGAATGACTTTCTTCACAGAATTAGAAAAAAACTACTTTTAAAGTTCATATGGAACCAAAAAAGAGCCTGCATTGCCAAGACAATACTAAGCCAAAAGAACAAAGCTGGAGGTATCACTCTACCTGACATCAAACTATACTATAAGCCTATAGTAATGAAAACAGCATGGTACTGGTACCAAAACAGAGATATAGACCAATGGAACAGAACAGAGTTGTCAGAAATAATACCACACATCTACAACCATCTGATCTTTGACAATCCTGACAAAAACAAGAAATGGGGAAATGATTCCCTATTTATTAAATGGAACTGGGAAAAATGGCTAGCCATATATAGAAAGCTGAAACTGGATCCCTTCCTTACACCTTCTACAAAAATTAATTCAAGATGGATTAAAGACTTAAATGTCAGACCTAAAACCATAAAAACCCTAGAAGAAAACCTAGGTAATACCATTCAGGACATAAGCATGGGCAAGAACTTCATGTCTAAAACACCAAAAGCAACAGCAACAAAAGCCATAATTGAGAAATGGGATCTCATTAAACTAAAGAGTTTCTGCAAAGCAAAAGAAACTACCACCAGAGTTAACAGCAACCTACAGAGTTGGATAAAAATTTTGCAATCTACCCATCTCACAAAGGACTAATATCCAGAATCTACAAAGAACTTAAACAAATTTACAAGAAAAAAAATTAAACAACCTCAACAAAAAGTGGGCAAAGGATATGAACATACACTTCTCAAAATAAGACATTTATGCACCCAACAGACACATGAAAAAATGCTCATCATCACTGACCATCAGAGAAATGCAAATCAAAACCACAATGAGATACCATCTCACACCAGTTAGAATGACAATCATAAAACAAAACAAAACAAACAAACAAACAAAAAACAGGTGCTGGAGAGGATGTGGAGAAATCAGAACACGTTTGCTCTGTTGGTGGGACTCTAAACTAGTTTAACCATTGTGGAAGACAGTGTGGCGATTCCTCAAGGATCTAGAACTAGAAATACCATTTGACCCATCCATCCCATTACTTGATATATAGCCAAAGGATTATAAATCATGCTGCTATAAAGACACATGCACACGTACATTTATTGTGGGACAATTGACAGTAGCAAACACTTGGAACCAACCCATATGTCCATCAGTGATAGACTGGATTAAACAAATGTGACACATATACATCATAGGATACTATACAGCCATAAAAATGATGAGTTCATGTCCTTTGTCAGGACATGGATGAAGCTGGAAACCATCATTCTGAGTAAAGTATCGCAAGGACAGACAACAAAACACTGCATGTTCTCACTCATAGGTGAGAATTGAACAATAACACTTTGACACAGGGTGGGGAACACCACCCATTAACTTATCTAAATGACGAGTTAATTGATGCAGAACACCAAAGTGGCACATGTATACATATGTAACAAATCTGCACGTTGTGCACATGTACTCTAGAACTTAAAGTATATATATATATATAATATTTATGTATACATATATAATATTTATATATGTATATATACACATATGTGTGTATATATATGTGTGTATGTATATGTATATATGTATATATATGTATATACATATATATATACACACACACACACACACTAAGGTGCAGGTGCCTGTGCAGTTAGTGGGAAGGCAGATATAGGTAGACTTTCCACATAAGAAGAATATACCTTGGCTGGGTAGACAAAACTTGTTGTGTATGTTAAAAAGTGTGTGAGTTTGTTGATTTAATTTTCCCATACTCCTAGAGTACTGGCCAAGGTAGCTCTGGTGAGTCACTGGAAAGGGCTTTCGGGAGCAAACTGAGTGGCTCCCTGTGTTCTATTTTCCCATTGGAGGAAAAACTGTTTTGTGTCTACTAGGAAACATTCAAGAGAGTGATTGAAAGAGGGGATGAGAAGGCATTCACTAGCGGTGGGGGTGCTGCTGCAGAGGAGTGAGGGGTGAATGCTCATGCAGGGAGTATGTTTGCCATTACAAAACCTGGGCTGTTTGTCAAACAGGGAGGAGGTGATGATATCTGGGGGCCCTGAGAAGCAGACAAGCCATCTGAATGGAGCTACTTGAGTGACTTGGAAGTTACTATGATCACTTGGGGCTAGAAGTTGTAGGGTGTAATTACACTGATGGGGTAGGATTTGACTACCTGTCAGATGGTCCAGAGAAGACTTAGCACAGTAAATAGGGATTTGGCCATTTGATGAGTGTTTTCAATATCCATATGAAGAGTTTGGTGGAGGGTTTTAAGTATTTTCCATTGGCTGGCTTTGGATATAAGTACCTTTCCTTCTTCTGTCATGAACCAACCCAAGGGGAGAAAACTCTGCCCCTTTGAAAGTCCCCATTCTGTTTCAGTTGGGGAATACTGGAGATTAATCTCTTGGAAGGGATTGTTCCATACCAAGGGTCCTTCTGTAGATATTTCTAATGGGAGGTTCCAACTGGCAGCAATTTTGGCCTCAGCATCTGTGTGACAGGTTTCCTTCTACATTTTCTCCTTCACCTTTCTGATGGCTTTGGCAGTGTAAGAATTCCACCTTCTTGGGTTTTTGCACTGCATGCAGTAACTCCATAATTTCATTGTGGTATTTAATGGGGGTTCCCCCAGAGGTTAGGAACTCCCTTTATTTCCATATTGCAGCATGGGCATGTAGGATTAGATAAGCATACTTGCTATCTGTATACACATTTATTCTTTTCCCTTTCCCAGTTCCAAGGCTTGGGTAAGTGCAACTAGTTCTGCTAAAGGGGCACTGGTCCCTGGGGGAAGAGGCTTACTTTCAAGTACTGTTACAGCACTATCTATGGCATAACCTGCCCTTCACATCCCATTCTCCACAAATGAACTTCCATTGGTATATAGGTTAAGGTCAAGATTAGCTAAGAGGACTTCTAAGAGATCATCTCTGGCGGCATAAGTATGGACTAAAATTTTTTGGCAGTCATACTCCATTGGTTCCCCATCCTCTGGGAGAAAAATAGCAGGGTTGATGGCCACACACGTACATATTTGAAGCAATGGCCCCTCAAGGAGTATCACCTGGTATCTAAGTAGGCCTTTGTCTGATAGCCATAAACTTCCTTTGGCACCTGGTATGCCATTTACATCATGAGTAGTCCAGACAGTAAGACACTTTCCTTGTACTATTTTGATAGCCTCTGACACTAAGACAGCCACTGCTGCAAGTGCTCTTAAACAGTGAGGCCAGCCTCTTGCTACCACATCAATTTCCTTACTTAGGTATGCCACAGGATGTGGGGTTGTCCCATGAGTCTGAGTAAGGACTGCAAGAGCTATCCCTGCTCTCTCTGTGATCTATAAAGAGAAGTTTTGTGCTGTGGGAAGGCTTAAAGCTGGAGCTTGTACTGCTTTAAGGTTTTGAAGGTTGTTTCTGCCCTTTGTTCCCATTCTACTGGATAAGTATTTGCCCTCTGTGTCTCTTTGATTAGAGTATAGAGGGGCCTGGCTAACTTGCAGTATCCAGAAATCCACAGTTAGCAAAAGCCGGTGATTCCAAGGAACCCTCACAAACATTTTAATGTCTTAGGGTGAGGATAATCCAGCATAGTCTGTATTCATTCCTTGCTGAGGGCCCTGGTCCATCTGGCTAAGATTAGGCCTAGATATTTGACCTGCTGTAGTCAAAACTGGGCCTTCAACCTAGACACCTTGTACCCTCGATTAGCTAGAAAGTTCAAGAGATCCTGAGTAGCCTGCTGGCATGAGGCTTCTAAACTGGGAACCAAAAGTAAATCATCCAATACTGAAGGACCAGCATGCCTGGAATTGAGAAGTGGCCGAGATCTTGGGCCAGTGCCTGACCAAACAGATGAGGACAATACCTAAACCCTTGGGGCACAACCGTCCATGTAACTTGGTATGTGTGGTCTGTGGGATCCTTAAAGGCAAAGAGAAACTGGGGTCAGAATGCAGGGGAATACAGAAGAAGACATCCTTGAGGTCCAGAACAGTGAACCATTCTTCTTCCTCTGGTATTTGAGAGAGCAGGGTATAGCGGTTGGGTACAACGATATAGAGGAATTACTGCCTCATTGATGAGTCTAAGATCTTGCACTAGTCTCCACCAACTGTTTGATTTTTGCACTCCTATAATTGGGGTGTTGCAGCGACTGCTGCACTTCCTTACTAAGCCTTGAGCTTTTAAATGTTTAAAAATATCCCGTAATCCTTTATGAGCTTCAGGCCTTAAGTGACATTGCCTTTGGTAATGAAAAGTGGTGGGATCTTTTAGCCTGATTTGGCCTTGGTGGGCATTTTTTACCCTTCCAAATTGTCCTTCCAATGCCCAGATTTCAGGGCTGATTTCCTCCTCAAGTAGGGGACAAGACATAGGTAATTTTCCCCACATTCATGTAGATAATAGCTCCAGCTTTGGCTAATATATCCCTCCCTAATAAGGGTGTGGGTCTTTCAAGCCTAACAAGAAAGCCATGTGAAAAGAACAAAATCTCCCAATTACAAATGAGGGGGTAGGAGAAATAACTGGTTAAAGGCTGTCCCAGGAACCCTCAGATGGTAACGGACCTTGAGGACAGTCGTCCTGGACAGGAGATTAATGCAGAGAAGGCCACACCAGTGTCCAGGAGAAAGTCAATTTCCTGGCCCTCAATGGTTAAACGTACCTGGGGCTCAGTGAGGGTGATGACATGAGCTGGCTGTTGCTCTGGGCACCCTCAGTCCTGTTGTTGAGTCATCTGGTTGGGGGCTTCTGACCCAGAGAACCTTTGTAGTCTGGGGCAGTGCACCTTCCACTGATTGCCTTGGCATAGTGGACATGGATGAGGGGGTGGCTTGTTTCTCATTGGACAATCTTTTTTTTAAAGTCTCTTGTAAACCACACTGAAAACAAGCCCTACTGGGTGACTGGCCTGCTCCATTTTCTCTCCCTTCTGAACCACCAAGGTTTCTTTGTCTGAGGTCCATGACTAAGGCTGTGACCTTTCTCTGATCTTGCTTTCCCTTTTGGGCCTGTTCCTCTTGGTCCCTATTATAAAACACCGAGGTTTTCAGGTTTAATAATGCCTCTAGATTTTGTTCAGGGCCCAGGGTTTGCTTTTTGAGCTTTCTGCCAATATCTGTGGCTGATTGGGTAATAAACTTATCTTTTAAAGTCAATTGACCCTCGAGTGATTCAGGTGACAGGGGAGTATATTTTCTTAAGGCCTCCCATAGCCACTTGACGAAGACAGAAGGATTTTTTTCTTTCCCTGAGTTATGGTGGACTTCATTGAATAATTCATGGGCTTTTTCCTAATTCTTTTTGTCCTTCTAGAACACAGGTGAACAGATGTTTGCAACTCCAGTCCCCCTGATCTTAGTCAAGGTTCCAGTGGGGATGCATACTGGTGATGACTTGATGACTGGTAGGGAATTTGTTCCTTTCTTTGGCTGTCATTCTATCATTTACTTGACTAAGATACCAAGTGTCTGCAAACTCTTGGCTGCAGCTAAAGCTGCATTCTTTTCATTAAATACCAGGGTTTTATCTAACAATAACATGACATCTCTCCAAGCGAGATCGAAGGTTTGCCCTACACCCAGTAAGAAACCTATGTACCTATGTGCCTATCAGGATCATCTGAAAACTTCCCCAGATCTGCCTTGATCTGCTTTAAATCAGAGAGGTAGAGGGGGCCATGTACCTGGGTTGGGCCAAATTCCTCTCCCCCATGGCTTGAAGGGGATATAACAGATAGCCCAGGGGTTTTTGTGGTCCTTTTGAGATTTCTTTGCTTATTTTCTTCTAGGTAGGGGAGATTAGAGGAGGCTTATTATTAATAGGAAGGGGAGCTATAGTGATGCTAGGATATGGATGCAAACTGTAAGGTCCTCCTGTGGACCTTTCACAATGGAATGTGAATTGCAATGTAAATTGCAAGCTTTGCATAGTTTTGTATTCTCCTTCAATGAAAAGAAAGCTTGGACATAAGGTATTTCACTCCATTTGCCTTCCCTCTTTCAGAAAAGTCAAGCTGCAGGATAGTATTGTACTTTATACTTCCCTCAGGTGGCCATTTTTTTCCCATCAGAGAGAGAATATTGGGTCTAGGCCATAGTGCAGAAAAAAATGAGCTGCCACTTTTTCAGGGTTTGTGGGTCAAATTGGTCCCAATGGCTTAGGATGCATTTAAGGGTGAGCCTGTTGATGTCTGAGTGTTTCCCATCTGAAAGACAAAAACACCCATGGTTTTGGTTTGTTTGTTTCTCCCCCTGCCCAAGAACCCACAATTGTCCCTGGACCCTGCTGATTGGAATAGTTGCATTCACTGATACAGCAGCAGAAACACCTCTTACCCACAAACCCACAACAGTCCCCAGGCCCTGCTGATTGGAATAGTTGCGCCCACCAATGCAGTGGCAGAAACACTAGTTTTCCTCCTAGACAACAGGGGGGACTGAGGAAGGTCAGATTTAGTGGCCTTTACTGACACATTCTTGAAAACCTGCGCCTTTGCCTATCCTCCTAGACCACAAAGAGGACTAGCAAAAATTGGAATCTGTGGCCCTTACTGATGCATTCTTGAAAACCTGTTAGAGTCCTAAGCATTCTCCTGTTAGTATTGGGAACTTACCTGTGTCCCATAAAGATGTTATGTCCCAAAAAATGAAGTGGAGGGGCATACTCTGAGGGAGGGAAGTGATCTCCACAGTTGGAAGAGTGATGCCTTTTGCCCTCATTTATATAAATAGGAAGGATACAATTTCTGAGGCTCCCCATGTCCTAGCTTCAGGAATAGCTTTTATAAGGCATGGTTGTCTGAGTAGGGATCCTAAAATTCCAGATAGTCTCCCCTACAGTAGGACCTTGGGCAAAAATTATGTCTTTCTGATTGGTGAGCCCAGTTGCCTAAAGAAGGTAACAGAGTCTTGGAGTTTATACTAGAAATCATTCTTATGGGAGAAACTAGAAAAGCACCAGAGACAGAGTGGTTTTTTTAGAAGCAGGACTAGCCTCAGAGAAGAGAGACAAGAGGAAGTTTGTCTGGCAGGCATAAAGACCCAGGAGGCAAGGTCAGGATAGACTCAGCAAAATGGATGAGTCTTGCTTGAGTGACATGATTTTGAGAGTTCTGCTCATTGATGCAGGGTCAACCAACTTGTCAGGACCCCAGAGCTGGATGGCTTTCTTCTCTGTCAACCCTCAGCTCAGCCCAGAGGTACAGGAAAAGCAGAAGATGGTTCCAGGCAAACCAATGATCCCAAT
This sequence comes from Pan troglodytes, assembly GCF_028858775.2. Classification (NCBI taxonomy): domain Eukaryota; kingdom Metazoa; phylum Chordata; class Mammalia; order Primates; family Hominidae; genus Pan; species Pan troglodytes. Next base: position 14,650,123 of record NC_072422.2, read on the forward strand.
TCTGAAGAGTTGGGGGTTGTTAGAGAGCCCTTTCCCAGAAAGCCTGACACCTGTGTCTTTAGTCCAGTGGCCATGCTAGTCACTTTTAACTGGCCAACAGGTGTCCGGTATTTGATCCCCGAATTCTAAGGAAAAATAGGACAGAATAGCAAGTGAAAGGGGTCCGATGGTACTCACCACTTGTCAATAGTTGATGGTCCCTTCGTCATCACCAAAATGTGTCCAGAGTTGGTTCCTTCTGGTGGGTTCTTGGTCTCATTGACTTCAAGAATGAAGCCGCGGGAACTTGTGATGAGTGCTACAGTTCTTAGAGACAATGTGTCCGGAGTTTTTTCCTTCAGATGTTCAGATGTGTCTGGAGTTTCTTCCTTCTGGTGGGTTCCTGGTCTTACTGACTTCAGAAGTGAAGGCACAGACCTTCGCAGTGAGTATTATAGCTCTTAAAGTTGGCATGTCCAGAGTTGTTCATTCCTTCCCATGGGTTGGTGGCCCTGCTGGCTTCAGGAGTGAAGCTGCAGGCCTTCACAGTGAATGTTACAGCTCATAAAGCCAGCACCTCCAGAGTTGTTTGTTCCCCACAATGGGTTTGTTGTCTTGCTGGCTTCAAGAATGAAGCTGCAGACCTTTGCAGTGAGTATTACAGCTCCTTGTTCATTCCTCCTGGTGCATTCGTGGTCTCACTGGCTTCAGGAATGAAGCTGCATACCTTCACAGAGAGTGTTACAGCTCATAAATATGGTGCAGACCCAAAGAGTCAGCAGCGACAAGATTTATTGTGAAGAGCCAAAGAACAAATCTTCCACAGTGTGGAACAGGACCAAAGTAGGTTGCCGCTGCTGGCTCAGAAGGCCAGCTTTTTTTCCCTTATTTGCCCCACCCACAGACTGCTGATTTGTCCATTTTACAGAGTGCTGATTGGTCCATTTTACAGAGTGCTGATTGGTCCATTTTTACAGAGTGCTGACTGGTGCATTTACAATCCTTTAGCTAGACAGAAAAGTTCTCTAAGTCTTCCAACCAATTAGGTAGACACAGAGCACTGATTGGTGTGTTTACAAATTTTAGCTAGACACAAAGTGCTGATTGGTGCATTTACAATCCTTTAGCTAGACAGAAAAATTCTCCAACTCCCCACCCAACCCAGAAGCTCAGCTGGCTTCACCTCTCACTGGCTTGGTGCAGGTGCCCACCTGCACCCACAGCAAGCCCAACCTGGGTCGCCCCATATGCACTTGGGAGTCAGCAACCCTGCATTTCTGAGATGGGGCAATTACCTTCTCCATGGCCTCAGGCTTAGGTGGGCATGGCTTCTCCCAACAGCAGGGAGTCCCTGTGGGACTAGCCCAGAGTGGGTCAGCACCCCACAACCCTAGACCTTACAGCCCCTTTTGGGCCAAATTCTCAGAGAGGGCAAGGCTCAGATACCCTCTTGTAAGATCTGGAGATATTTCCCCAGACTCTTCAGTTCCTCAACAACAGCTCCAGAACTAGAGCACATCAGGGCCATAGAGAACCTGAGGCCCATGGAGGGGACATCATTTGTTCCCACAAGTGCTGGGTGATGCAGAAGGGGTACAAGCAGGGGGTCACTTTGTATGTCTGTTTGATTGTTTTCTAAGACCAGAAATATCAGGATCCCAGGACACCCAGCCCCTTGGTCTTGGAAGGGATCATTGAACAGTGTTCCCCTCCCCTGAGCCCCACCACCAAAGTAGGTCAAGCTGACAAGCCCAGCTTCTTTTTCTCTCTCCCGGACTAATACCTGAAAGGTCAATGCCACATGCCAGCCACAGGAAGACCTGGCCCAGGCCTGGCTTTTGTCTGCTATTCTGCTGTTGCCTGGAACTCAGAAAACCTCCATGATATAAGGGTTGGAGTTTGCATTGGTGGATGGAGTAGTTGGGTGCATGGAGGGTGGGCTTTTCCTCAGCTGCTGCAGGCCCATGTCTCTCTCCACCCACTGCAGCTAATTGACAGGACTGAGTCCTAAACTGCTCCATAGAAAGGAGGTCTGTCTGTCTGTCTGCCTGCTTTCTGGGCTCAGATGTTAGGTTTCTCCAAGTGGGGGTTGAAAGGAGTCACAAGGTAGAGATCTGAAGACTGAATGGAGTTCTAGGAGAGGCTCAGGGAGGTAGGGAGGAGACTTATGGGAAGACATGGGGCCTGACACATCTTCTACCCTCCAGTAAGAATGTGAAGAAGTATCAGCCAGAATTGCCCATCTCCAAGACTGAACAGTGGGCTTTGAGGTATGACCTGGCTACCCTCTGCTTCCAGGTTCCTTCTCCATCCTGTCACCATTCCCTCCTGCAACCAATACTCATCCAATTAATCGGTGTTCTTCCATGCAATCAATGCCCCCTGTTGGAACAATACTCTACCATCCAATAAATGTTCCTCCATCCATTCAATGCCCTTTCATCCTATCAATTCTCTTATATCCAGCCAATACTCCTCCAGTCAACCAATGCCTCTTTATCCAACGAGTGCTCCTTAATCCAATCAATGTCTCTCCATCCAATCAAGATTCCTCAATCCATCAAATACTGCTCCATACAATCAATGCCTCTGCATCCAATCAATGCCCCTTCATCCAATCAATGTCCCTTCCATCCACTCAATTCTCCTCCATCAGTCAATGTTTCTCCATCTGACCAATACCCCTCCAAACAACCAATACTCAACTATCCAATTAATGGCTCTCCACGTAACCAATGACCCTCCAATCAATCACTCAGTGCCTCTCCATCCAATCATTGCTCCTTCATTTAACCAACACTTCTACCTTCAGTCAATATCCCTGCCTCCAACCAATATCCCTTCATCCATCAACTCCCTTCAATCCAACCAACAAATCTTCACCCAAACAATATACCTATTCATTCAGTGCTCTTCTATTCAATAAATTCCCTTCCATCCAAACACTATTCCACCAGCTAACCAAAACAACTTCATCCAATCGATGTCCCTCCATCCAATAATACCTTGCCATCCAATCAATGGCCTTCTATCAATTTCCCTCCATCCAGTCATTATGTCTCCATCTAAAAATAATAGTTTCACCCTGTCAATGCCTCTGCTTCCAATCAGTGCCCTATTCAATAATACTTCCTTATCTAATCTGGACATCTCCATCTAACCAGTATCCTTCCATCCAACAAATACTCCTCTACTAAATCAGTGCCACTTCATCCATCCAGTGCCCCTCAATCCACCCAGTACTCACTTTTCCAACAAGCACTTCTCTATCTTACCAGTTTTCCTTCATTCAATCAGTTCACCTCTGTGCAATTAATGGCCTTCCATCCATCTATTACTCCTTCACTGAATCAACAACCCTCCATTCAACTAATACTTCTGATTTCAATTAATCCCCCTTCAACCAACAAATACTCTTCCATCCAACCAGTACTCGTCCATCCAATCAATGTTCCTCTATCCAACAAAAACCCTTCTACCAAGCCAATATTTCTCCATCCAATTAATGCCTCTCCATCCAACCAGTAATCCTCTGTCCTATCAATGCTTCTGTATCCTATCTATTCCTCCATCCAACCAATACTTTCCCATCCAATCAATACTCCTTGAAACATTCACTGCTCCTCCATCCAGTCAATACCTTGCATGCTATCAGTGCCCCTCCAACCAACAAATAAGCCTTCATCTAACCAGTATTGTTGCATGCAATCAATGCCGCTTCATTGAACAAATATGGCTCTACCCAACCAAAATTAATTCATTCAATCCGTGCCCCTCCATCTAACAAATACTCCCTCATATAATCAGGACCCCACAATCCAAGTAATAGTTTTTCATCTATCAACACCTTTCTATATAACTAGTACTCCTCCATATAATCAATCCTCCCACATCCAACCAATACATCAATATTTAACCACTGTCCCTCCATCCATTCAGTGCCCCTCCATTGAAACCACGGCCCACCAGCTTTATCCCATGAGCAGCATGGAGGCAGACCCACATCTGTCCTGTGTGCCATCATCTCCCTGGTGCTCTTCAGGACAGGGAACTGTCTCACAATTCCATCCAATGAAGGAAGGCACATCTTTTCAGTGATTCCCCACTCTAGTGCTCCCAGGGAAAATACAAAGATAAAGTAGAGGGTTGTCCAGTGTGTCCCTCCAAAGCGTCAACAGTGGTCATCCACTAAGGTAATCCTGATTCTAAGGCAACCCCCAAACTAGCCTGCCAGGCCTCCATAGAGCTGCCCAGCATGGCTGTGGCCAGTACCAAGAGTCAGTGGGATATGGGTAAGGTGCAGGCTCAGTCTGCAGCCAAGATTCTGTCTTGCAATATAAGGTCACCTCCAGGGGTAAGGCTGGGCTGCATAGCCAGTGCCTGGGAGTTTAGTAGCAGGCCAGGTTTCCTTGTTAAGGCAGGTGTGGGACTGTGCAACATGAATGTGGTTAGACAGAACACTGAGGCATTGCAGTAGGGTCGGGTTCACTCTTGTTGGTGTTAAAGGCTGTGTTGGCTGAGTGGAGATGGATGGCACCTTTATTCCTTTATGTGCCTCTTTCACTGGGATCACACAAAAAAAGGTAGGCAAGTCCCAGACTCGCTGGCCAGGTAAAGCAAAGCAAGAGAGAAGGGCCCAGGGCTTCTACTTATGGAGATGCAGGGGTCTGCATTTGTGACATAGCCTACTGCTGCCCCCAGGATATTGTGGCTGGAGACATGAGCAAGAAAAGCCTCTGAAAGCAGAAGGGGGGGGCTCCAAGATCTTACCACCAATTAAGGGATAGCCTAAGAGTCATCAGGGCAAGCAGGGTGGGTGCAGCAGGGGAGGGCAAACAGGGGCTGTCCTCTTGCATCTGGGAGTGTTTCCCAGAGGCAAAGCCAACATCATCTCCTTTGTGCTGTTCTCATCTTCACTCTTGATCTCCTTCCCCAACACTCTCGGCCTCCTGCCTTCTGGGAAGAGGTATACGTTTGTGGTCCTCTGGCATGGGAAGAATGACAAGATGCTTGTGGAAGGGGGCCTAGCACCCTAGGCCTCCCATCTCAGTGAGTCCCCGGCAACCCATAGAGCAGGACCAGGTTCACGCATGTGCACCATGCTGAGAACTTGGAAGGCTCGAGGGGGCATGGAACACTGTTGCAGGCAGCAAAAGTGGGCCCTGAGTTGGCCAGAACCCAGACCAGCTCAGTCTCCCCACCCTGCACAGACACCACCTCCCTCACCTGACAAAGGATTCAAAGTCTGGTCATTTCAGCAAAGTGAGACTGGCTTAGCCACTGCTCCAGTAGGAGAGCTCAATATCCCATCTAGGACTCCCAAAAAGCCCCAGCAAGGCTCATGACGGAAGTGAGGGTCAGCCTGACCACCAAGGGGTTAGCATTGAAGAAAGGGGATGGCATGGAGCCCGGGTTCCCTGCCCATCTGTGTGCTGGGGGTCCATAGAGGGGCAGTAACTTAGGTCCTACTCCCTTGTCCCAGCTGAGAGCCATTCAGGAGTCCCAATGTCCTCCCCATCCCATGCTGCAGACATAACAGTGCCACTCCTGCCATGGTTAGACACACATTTGTTAGTGACCTGGGCCTTCTGCCCCATTTCCAGCACACATCACAGCCCAGAGTGGGGCAGGTGGCCTCCTATCATCTTTCCCTGCTAAACCCTGACTCTCAAGGAGCTGAAGCAGAGGCTTTTTCTAGTACCTTTGTGTCCCAATCCTGTGGTTGGCCACCCCCAACAGAGCCTGGCCGATGGCCTACTGGGCCCCTCCACTGTCCTTACTGGGGCCACAGCCCCTTCTCGGCCTTGCTTGGCCAACTGTCCTAGCAGGCTTTGGACTGAGGGCTCTCTCCTCATCCAGCTGCCAAAGCCTGGTCATAGCCAGTGATGAAACACTTTCTCTCCCTTCTCTCCTACCAGGCAACCCCTAGAGTCCTGGTTGAGGTTGGCCTCACTCACTGGGAACATGGAAGTGCAGAAGGTCCTGAGAGGGGTGAGGTGCATACCCCCTGTCATCTTCTGGGCTGCCTTCCTAAGGAGCTTCTGGGAACGCAGATTGTCCTTCCCTGGCTTGGGAAGCAGGGGCAGTGGGGGTCAAGGGGTTCCCTGGAAGCTCAGGCCATGCACCTCGTGTGCCATTGACATGGCCGAGATGAGCATGGCTGTGTCCTGGGGTGGGAGGGACAGTGGTCAGCCCAGCCCTCCTCCCTCCCAAGTTGGGAGGCCTGTGTCTCCCTTAGTCCAGGGAGGACCTGGGGCCAGCGTTGTGGAGACCTGACCATTCCGCTTCCTGAGCACCCAGAATCTGCCTGGGGTGTCCTGAGCTCAACTGTGCCTTGGGGACTTTGGTGTGACCCCACCATCACCCTGGTACAGAAATGAGGTCACAGAGGCTGAGTCCTTCTGGGGACAGGGCTAGAACCTGCCTCTGGAGCTCTGTCATCCATGCCACCCTGGCACAAAGTAGGACCCAAGTACACAGCGTGAGTCAGGATGCAATGCCATGTGGGCTGGGATGGGGGGTCGTAGGTGAGCCCCGAGTGACAGGCATGTCCCTGGCCAGCTACCAGCCACTCCAAGGTCTGGAAAAGTGGCTGGCCTCAGACACATCAGGAGTGCCCTGCCATCGCCAGCCCAACCACAGTTGTGTTCACTGTGAGTCAGCAGTGAGGGGTGGCAGCCAAGAGGCTCAAGAAAGCTGACGCTGCATCATCACAGGTACATTGGCCAGAAGGTGGGAGCAGTTTTCACTGAGCTATGCCAAATGAGATATTCCTGCAGATCTCCTGGCGGGGTGATCCGTCCTAGCTACCCATCTGGTTTGTGGGCACCACATGTTTGCAAAGACATTGACAAGTGGCATCTGTCAGAGCCAGAGGCTATCTGGTTTGGGGAAGGAGGGAGACCTGGGGGCTGCTGCTGGTGGGGGTTGGCTCTGCTGAGGCAAGAACAGAGCTGCTGGAGGAGTTTGGAAACAAGGAAACTGCCCAGGACTCGCTCACAGCTGCCGGCCTGCTCTGGATGCCAGGATTGCAGGAAATATGAGAAACCCAGTTCTAGCTCCTGGGGTGGACAGGCTGCTTGGGAGGCAGGCCACCTTCCCTTCACCTGGAGTTGGTCTCCAGCCAGAGGCCCAGACCTGGAGCACAAGTTCTCACACTGGGAAGCAGGCCTCTGAGGCAGGACATCTTGTCTCATGATGGAGATGTCATGTGGGCAGGACATGGAGGCAAGCAGAGAGAGGTGCAGGGAGCAGGCTCTGTGGGCTTGCAGGAGGCAGGTCTGTGGTCTCTCCATAGACTCCAGTATAATGTCCCCTGAATCCTATGCCTATATTCCAGCTTCCTGGGTCTGCAAGTCCAGCCATGTGACACCGTCCATGTACCCAGGGGAGATTCCAGCCAGATACCTGCCCCCTTATCCTGGATAAGGAGCTGCTTCCTATTGCCAGCATGGCCTACCCTCACCTCTTTGACAACACCCACTGCCACCCTCTTTTGATCCTGGGCCTTTTTGCCTCCCCACCCTTCCATTCTTTGACCCCCAGAGCTCTGCTTCTCATTACTTGGAGGAGGAAAGGAACTCCTAATCATTGCCCAAAGGGACATACCCCTGGAGAGGCCAAGTGCCTTCTAGGAAGGTAGGAGGTTGAGGCACAGCCTGTGCAGAGAGGATGGGTCACCCTCAAGATCTGAGGGGAAACTGCAGGTCAAGGTCTGACAATGGCCATGCAGGATGCTTGATGCTTCCTCTCTCCTGCACTCTGATTGCCAATCCTCTCTCCTCAATTTTGTGTAATAATTCACCCTGTGTATTCCCATGTGCTGGCTGTCTTGCACTCACTAAGGTGTCAGGACTGGCCAGGATGGGACAGCTGAACCAGTGGCCAGCCCATTCCCACAGCACAGAGTATAATATGGCCCCTGGGTTCAGGCAGTCTGTCCTGCCTCATGGTCTTTGCAGTGTAAGACTCCAGCACATAAGCTCTGTGGTGGTCTAAGACAGGGCACACACAATGGGTGGGGTCCAGGCTTCCTTTTCCAGAATGTCTGTGATATCCTACCACCACCATGACTAGCCAAATATAAACTTATGTGCCCTGATTGTGCACCCACTGAGGGCAAGATCCACCTTGGGGTCTCCCCCAACATCCCCCAGGATGTGCTAAGTGAAGGTTTTGTAAACAGACAAATGGGTGGATGGTGGGTGGATGGATGGATAGATGGATACATGGGTGGTTGAGTGGATAGATGATTAGATGAATGTATGGATGAGTGTATGGATAGGTGGGTGAATGGATGGGGAGGTGCGTGAGTGGGTGAATGGTTGGGTGGGTGAGTGGAGCAATGGGTGAGTGGGTAAATTGGGGATGGATTAATGGATAGAGGGGTGTATGGGTGAATGGGTAAGCGGGTGGGTGGATGGTTTGATAGATGGAGGGATGAGTGGGTGAATAGATGGGTGAATAGGGGGTGGGTGGGAGGGTGGCTGGAAGGCTCTGTGGATGGATGGATGGATGGATGGATGGATGGATGGATGCATGGATGGATGCATGGATGGGTTAGTGAATGGACAGGTGGATGGATGAATGCAGGGATATATGAGTGGATGGGTAGATGAGAGAATGGTTCGATGGATGAATGGATGATTGGATGGATGAAGGGATGACTGGATGAATGGACAGAGGGAAGGAGGAATACATAGGGAGAGGGATGAGTAAGTGGATGGGTAGGAGGGTGGGTTGATGGATCAATGGATAGAAGGAAGGGGGGATAAATGAAGGGATGGGTAGATGGTTGGATGGATGGATAGGTGGATGAATGCATGGATGGGTCAGTGAATGAAAGGATGGATGCATGCATGTATAGATGGATGGATGGATTAAGGGATTGATGAGTGATGGAGAGTTAGGTGGATGGATCAATAGGTGGATGGATGAATGGAGGGGTGGGTGTGTGGATGGGGAGTTGAATGGATGGATGAAAGGACGCATGGATAGATAAGTGAGTGGGAGAATGGATAGGTGGATAGATGAATGGAGGGATGCATGAGTGGGCATGTGGATGGATGGATGGATGGATGGATGGATGAAGGGTGGGTGGATGGATGGGTAGATGGAGGATGGAGGGAGGGATGCAGGGATGGATGGATACGTGGATGAGTAGATGATTGGATGAAGAGATGGATGGATGGATAGATACCCAGATACATGATTGATTGATAGATAGATAGATAGATAGATAGATAGATAGAATAGCTGGATATATAGGTGGGTAGATGGGGGGATCAATGGATGGATAGATGAATGATGGATGGATGGATAGCAGGAAGCATGGATGAAATGGAGGGATAAATGACTGGATGGTTAGGTGATTGTATGGGCGAATAAAGACAGAGGGATGAATGATGGAAGAGAAGGAGGGAAGATGGAAGAAGTGAAAGTGAGACTGAATGCATGGGAATGAATAGATGGGTGGATGAATTGACAACTGTGAAATAGCAAAGAGCCTGGGGACATCCCCCCTGCTCTACATCCTCTCCCAGGTCCAGCATTAGGGCCTGACACTCAGCCCTGCAGCCCTCAGTGCCGGAGAAGCCTCTTTGAGGAGAAGGCCCTCCAACCTCTGATTTTATGTACTTCACTTTGCCATTCCCTTGGCTCCTCAGAGGCAATATTTTCTGAAGGATTCATGTCAAACCCTGAATGAACACACACAGTTCAGAAAAGTGAAACCTTGACAGAGCCACCACCTATGCAAGGGAGGTGACATGTTCCCATCCTTTCTCAGATGCCCTGGCCACTGAGAGATCATCCAAGCCACCCTACCCAGTTGGGGATCCACCGAGTGACAGCACTCCCTTCCTTTCCCACCTGATCTGGATGGGGCGGTGACCAAGGGCAGATGGCAGAGGCATGCCCAAAGGCCACAGCTGGGCACTCAACATGAGTGCAGAGAGATCAGCACCAGGGGCAGGGGATAGCTGGGGTCTACAGTGCTGAGGAGACAGCCACTGCCCCCAGCCCCTGATCAGCCCTGGCCCCTCATCAGATCCTCTGCATCCCTCAGCTGAGCTCCAGGGCTTGCTTGTCCCTCTGAGCAATGCCCAGCCACAGTTCTGCTGTGTTTCTTATGCAGCCTCCCCTCCATGGCCACAGCAACCCCATGCCCCTGCTCCTGGTAATCTGGAGATCAGGCCATGCCCAATGCAGAGATCAGGAGGCTAAAAGGGGTTGCAGCCTAAGAGGCCCCTTGCCAGGGATAGCAGATGAAGTCCCTAGCCTCTTTCCTGCCTGGCCGAGCGACCACTTGACACCCTGTGACCCCTGCTACAGGCTCCTAGGCCAATCCCACACAGATGATGCCTGTCATCTCTGCAGAACGAGTCAATTAATCTGCAAAATCAGGACTAGGCATGTACGGAGGCAGCTACCTGGGGCTGGAGCAGCTCAGTCCCCAAGTGCTGTGTCAGCTTCTCCTGTCCTGGACCTGGCAGTGTCTGAGCCCACAGCTGGGCCGAATGGCCTCCAGGCTGGATCCATCTTGGGCACTCAGGTCAGCTCAGGGAAGCAGTAGAGGCTCAGGATCCTCTTGGTCTCCACCATCCCCAACCATGCTCCTTGGGTGCTGGGAACTAGATTGCAGGGCCCCAGCCACCATTTGGGTGTCACCCAGGCAGGGAGCTGGAGGCAAGACACTCAGAAGGCCATCTTCCCTCCCACAGCCTGCTCCCCACTCTGTGGGCTTGACTTAGCATTCTCCAATTTCAGAAACCCAACAACTGCCCTGGAGCCAAGGCCCCGTGGTCCATACTCAGACTCCTCCTGGTTGGAAATGACTTTCCAACCCAGGCTGGGACTCTCTTGTGCATGCCCCAACCAAGGCCTACAGTGGCCCAAGAGTCCCCTGTCCCACCTCCTCTCCTTAGACCACCACAGTCAGGCCAGATAGCAGCAGGGCACATGTTACTTGGTGCAGGCTCTCAAGGCCCCTGGTGTCTGCTCTGTGCTGTCCCTGCTACCAATCATGGTTGGCACTTCATTCAACCCCTCCATGGAAGAGTGAGGCCGCAGAGCCCATGGACAGGCAGGGTGTGCCTGAGACCACATTACAAGGCAGGCAGGCCTTAGGGTACTGGCTTAAAGGACAAGGACTCTCCCCTTCCTGCCTCCCCTGAGTGCCAGGCACTTGGAACACTGTTGGAGCTTTAGTTGCTGGGAACATCACTGTCTTCCTGCTTTGGGTCTATGGCTTCCTCTGTGCTGCATGCCTTCTCCTCCCTGTCCATGTCCTCGATGGGCAAGGTTTTGCAGGAAACTTAACAGCACTGTCCCCTGGACATCTGTGACCTGATTTCTGCCTACTGGGGATGTCTGCCAGCACCAGCCCCTGGGGGAGGTATGGTAAACTCAGACTGCAGCCAGCCTGGCTGTGTCTCTCAGCCACTTATTGTGTGGGCCTCAATGGATGCCCACCTAGGAAAGCAGAGTTGACCTCTAAGGGGGGCCTCAGATGGGATGCAAGTGTATCCTCAGTTCCATGCGGGGTGTCCCAGGCTTCAGGCTTCTTCCTCCCCTGGGGTAGACAGTGAAGGGCCTGCCTGGGACATTGGGCTGGGGAGCGGGAGGGAACACTGGCTGTGCAGACCGTTTTTCTGGGCTAAATGTTTACTCCCACAAAACATGCTGGGAAACTTGGAAGCCCAGTTCTGGTGACCACCACACCAGTTTGGCCCAAAGAGATCCCTCAGCTTTGTGTCCCAGGGCCACCCAACACCTTCCTTTTCTCCTCCCCTCCAAACCAGAATGTACCCACTCCTGAGAGTAAAAATAGAAGCTGACACCTCCTGGAGGCACAAGGAGGACCTTGCCTCTTCTCCAAGCACATCTTCTGCATCCTGAACTTCAGCCTTCTCCTCTGGCCATTCCTATACTTTATTAAATGCCTGTATGGGCACAGCACCCTAGTCCCACACACTCCCCACACACTCCAGCCACCCAGCCACAGGCCAATGGGCTGCTGGGAAGATCAAATGTCACTAAAGTGGGGGAGGGGGGGTATGAGCTGAGCACCAGTGCCTGCAGCTTGTACTGTACACAGGTAGCTCAAGCTCTTCTCACACTCAATCCGCAGGTCCTTATGGGCAGGAGCAGTCACCCAGGGCTGGGGCTGTTGGGGCCTTCTGCATGCAGGTGGATGGCCCCTCATTCCAGGGACACTCTGGGGTCCTGGGGCACTGAGGTCCAAGGCCCTTGTGGTACTGAGTATCTCAAATTCAAGCATCATGGTTCAGAGCCCTAGGCGGCTGCTTCAGGCTCTGGAGAGTGCAATTCAGACACAGTGGTGTCACTGTCTCAGCACCAGGAGGATGCAGAAGAAGGTGGAGTGTGGGAGGCCAGGAGGGGGAATTTGATGCTCAGGGAAGCCCAGTGCTAAGGAGTGGCCTGAGGCAGGAAGCAGGGAGGCATGGGCTGTGAGTGGCATGGGAGAGGCCACACAGGAGCTCTGCCAGGGCTTAGTTTGCTGGCTAGTGGCTGCAATGCAGACAGACATTTGCCCAGGCTACTCCTGGCTTTGCCATGATGCTCTTGCAGCCTTGGCCTCCAAAACAACCATTTTGTAGAGATGAAAACAAGGACAAGAGGGCAGGGGTTCATGTATGGCCAGCCGAGTGCATCAGGGTGAGGGCATCTAAAGCCCATGCAGCATTGGGGGCCAGTGTCTGGAAGTGCAGGACAAAAGTGGACAAGGGCTGCACTGGGGCAGGATGGGGCATGAGTGAGAGGCTGGGCTTCATCACTTCCCACTGGCTGGAGGCTGGAGGAGCTGGCACTTCTAAGAGTCCCCACACCCCCTCCGTGCCCTGGACATGGTCTCCCTGACTTGTGCCATCTGATCAGGCTTGGCCACCCCTCCTGAAGTCCATGGGGAGACATGGGGCAAGGCAAAGGCTGGCTAGGTGGACAACAGGTCAACGGTAATGGTCAGCACCACAGAAAGCAAGGGGCAGTGGCTCCTGCCTCCCCACCCTGTCTTGGCCCCATCACCTCTGAAGGAGTGAAGGGTGATGCATGTGCCCAAGGAATCTGATGGCACAGGTTATTTTTAAGCAGCCCCCCTTGAGACAGGCCCTTGCTGGACACCTACTTTGCTCTTCAGTTGTTGAAATTCCATCCCCTGTCCCTAGCCCCTCCCCACAACAGGGGCGATGACACAGGCCACACTGGGGGAAACAGAGCAGCCTTGTGTTGTTTTCAGGCACTCAGCAGAAAAGCAGATGCCTCAGTTTTCCCATTTGGAGAGTGGGTCTTTGCCACCTCATGTCGGGAGGCCTTGAGGTCACCATGACTGGGGGTATAGGGACAACCATGTGACTCTGGCCAGGGGGCACAGGAGGCAGATATGAGGACCTGGGGAGGGCCTGGCTGCCTGAGTTTGAGGGGGCTGCTGCGGGCCAAGAAGGACTGAGCTGTCACACCCACTTCACCTACTTCTTGGGTTTCTGAGCAGAAATGTCTTGCCTGTTTCTGGACACCTCAGCTGCCACTGGCTCCTTATAAATTACCCACCCCAGGCGAGGGCCACTTGGCCCACATCTTGGGGCTCTTGACAGGTGTCAGCCCAGCCAGGTCCAGTGGTGGGCACAGGAGGGCGGGTTCAGGCTCCTGCCCCTTTCTTAACTGACCCTCCTCCCTACAGAGGATGGCCCTAGAGGAGGTTGTGGGGTTTGGGGCCTGAACCAGCTGGGAGGACAACACCAAAGGCAAAGAGAAGCACAAGGGGCCAGTCAGCAGCCTGGAGCTGGGTCACACCAGGGGCCTGGGCAATGCTGGCTGGTGGGGTTGAGGACTGAGGAGAGACTTGCCCAGCCACAGCAGTTACAGGAGGCTTAACCTGAGGGGTAGCAGTCTCAGGAAAAGATTCCAGGATAGGAAAAAGCTGCCACCATTGCCTGGAAGATAGCTATCTACTGGGTAATTCTGCATGGAACTTAAGTTGCTCTGGGAAAATTAATATCCTTGACAGAGGGTTTGGAAAATTGTTCCCACCTCAGGAATGCAATGTAGATGCATTTTTAGCCAATGAATGTGTATTTTTTTCATACAACACTCACAGGGGGGACCATAACTATTGTCTTCCAGTGATCTGTACTGCATTGTTATGATCTTTGTTTTCTAAAACCTCAGCCATCATGCCGGTGCAGCTATTCAGAGCCTCCCCAGGCCTGGCCACCCTGGTGTGCATGGTGGCCAGCTCACAGAGAGGCAGTCCCCAGCATGCTGGCCTGGCACCACCACCACACATGGATAGGGCAGCCAGTTGCAGGCACAGAGCTTCCCCTAGACAGGGACCGATCCAGAGCATCCTAGGGCCTGGGAAAAGTAGCCACAAGGAGGGAAATAGGGATGGCTGCTCAGTGGGCTCTTTCAGTCCGAGTATGCTATGCACAGAGGCCAGTTCAGGGGACACACTGGAAGCAGCCCAGACAGAACCCAATGTGTTCCATGGCTCAGCCTCAATGTCTTCAGGGGACATGGGTGATGAGGAGATGGAACAGCTTCAGTGCTCTGTGATCTTGGAAGAGGGGACCTCAGAGGGTTGTGGGGGACACACCAGAGACTTTGAGCTCAAATAAGGAAGAGTTTCTCATTGGGAATGCTAGGGTGAGCAGATTACCCATCTTGGGGTACCAGCCTCAGTCATCCAGGGGCTCCCAGAGAGACCCCGTCTACACGTACTGGGCAGAGAACACCCAGAAACAGTTTTCAGCTCCATCAGCAGGACCTTTCCAGTGTCCAGAGCAGGCTGGATGGCACATGCCCTGCATTCTGGATGACCCTCCTCAGGGGAAGTTGCAAAGAGGATGTCTGCTTCTGGTGGGGGTGGACGCCATGACCTTCTAATGTCCCATCCAGCTCCAAGATTCCAAGATCCAGGCTGGAATCAGGGAAGGAAGAGGGAACAGAGTCCAGGGCGCCAAGGGCTGGGAGGGGCCGGAAGCCCTGGGAGAAGGGGGAATCTGAGAAGGTGGACTCATCCAAGGCCAGAGATGGCCCCCAAACCCTGCCCACAGTCCCCGGACAGCTCTTCTCTGAGAGACCCTCCATCACCCAACACCCAGGCAGCTCCTAACTCTCTTGTCTCCTCTCTGTCTCTGTCTCTATCTTTCTCAACCTCTTGGCAGAAACCACCCACTTTCACCATGTCTGATGAGGAAGTTTGAGTACCCAGCTAGTGGCTGCCCCCCTCCTGGCTCGGGATCCTGACCCCTTGGCTTTTGTGGGGCTGGAGCATGCACTAACTTGCACAAGTACAAGCAAAGTCCAGCCTCAACACCTCTCTCTCTCTCTGTTTCTCTCCCTGTCCCTACCCCACAGTGAACAGGTAGAGGCTAAGTGTACAGCCATTTTATTTTGGCTTCCTGCTCTAGACGCAAGGGTTACACATGGGCAGGGGGCTGGACTGTGCATACCATGTGTCCCCATCACAGCCCTACGTTGTGGTGATCAGACCATTACCAGCCCATGGGGGCTAAGAACTCTGGCAGAGTCAAAGGAATGAGAAAAGATAAGTTAAGTGAGAAAGTGGGACAAGGAGGCCAACTCTAGTATGGAGGCTGCAAACGCCCCCAGCTAGGGAAGCCCATACCATTTATTGGTGATCAAACAAAGAAACAGGTGATGAGGGTGTGGGGGTTGAAAGGAAATGGTGTATCCACAAATAAGCTACAGCTGTGATAGTGTAGCATTTTCTTTGAAACATATGGCTACTTGAGATAATGGGAGTGCTAGAAGCAAGGAAATTGGCAAGTCTAGCAGGCATGCAAGCCCTGCCTCAGCTTCTCTCCCAACAGTCAGCTTTTCTCCCAACAGCCCTACATTTCTTCCATCCCATGGGTTGCTTCTGAGTGACCCCCTGAAAACAGCTCTCTGACACGGGCCTTGTCTTTTCCCCAGTGTGTGGCCACAGGATCCTGAGGGGCTTATAGGGATGGGTCAGGCTCTGGGTCCTGTCTCTCTGCCTCTCTCATGCTCACTGTGGGACCTGGGCATCCAGTACCCCTAAGACCTCAAAAAGCCACTGTCGTCACGACAGCCTCTGCCTTCCGCAGTGCCTCTTCTGGGCCTGAGGACCACTGATGTCCTACCACTGGCCAGGGGAGTCACTCCTCCTCCCTTCTTGGGCAGCCCCTTCTAATGTGGTTGCCCTCTTTTGTTCTGTCCGAATACAGAGCAGTATGAAGAAGGTAACTCAAGCAACTGCTGGAAGCCCCCCAGCCCCTCCTTGGAATTTAACCTCTCTCCCATGTGTCACTCACAGAGCCCCCCACTCCTGTCCCCAGGCTGCTCCAGGCTGCCTTGAGCTTGTCAATCAACGATCCATCTTCCTCATCATTAGTCATTAATGATCACCATTAATTAATGATGAATGAGGCCATCACTTAAATAATGATGAATGACAGTCGTTAATTCATCACTAACCTCCATCTCTTTAATTAATTAATATACACTCATGATCCTTCATTAATCCTTCATTCTCCATGTGCAATGGCATGTGGGGTTCACTGGGGCTGGTCATGAAGGCCTCACTCTCATTAACAATGAATGCTCTGCCATGCCCAGTGCTGTTGTCTCTCAGCATCTCTCTCTATCTCCACCCTCCCAGTGTCTGAGTCTCCCCATCTCTCTCCAGTTCCTTTATGTGTCTCCCTTGGCACCCTCATGTCTCTGTGCACCTGTGTATCTCTTAGCTTCTCTTTGTCTCTGTATCTCTCAGCCTCTTGGTCTCTGAGAGAGGTGACAGGGTGCTGGCAACTCTTACAGCCCTCACTCACTCTTGGCACCTCCTCAGCCTCGGCATTCACTCTGGCCATGCTTGAGGAGCCCTTCAGCCCACCACTGCACTGAGGGAGCCCCTTTCTGGGCTGGCCAAGGCCGCCGGCTCCCTCAGCTTGTGGGGAGGTGTGGAGGGAGAGGTGCAGGCAGGAACTGGGGCTGTGCAGGGTGCTTGCAGGCCAGCACCAGTTCCACGTGGATGTGGGCTCCCCAGCCCCACACTCAGAGTGGCCAGCCAGCCCTGCCGGCCCCAGGCAGTGAGGGACTTAGTACCCAGGCCAGCAGCTGCGGAGGGTGCACTGGGTCCCCCAGCAGTGCTGGCCCACCGGTGCAGCCTGCCATGCCTGAGCCTCCCACCCCCACCTGGCCTAGGCTCCTACATGGCCAGAACCTCCCTGACAAGGGCTGCCCCCTGCTCCACGGCACCTGGTCTCATCCACCGCCCAAGGGCTGAGGAATGCAGGCACAAGGCGCGGGACTGGCCCACAGCTCCACCTGTGGTCCCCGTGCAGGATCCACTGAGTGAAGCCAGCTGGGCTCCTGAGTCTTGTGTAGACTTGGAGAACCTTTATGTCTAGCTAAGGGATTATAAATACACCAATCAGCACTCTGTGTTTAGCTGAAGGTTTGCAAACGCACCAATCTTCAACCTTCATCTAGCTCAATTTTTGTAAATGCACCAATCGGCTCTCTGTGTCTAGCTGATCTGGTGGGGACTTGGAGAACTTTTATGTCTAGCTAAGGGACTGTAAATACACCAATCAGCACTCTGTATTTAGCTCAAGGTTTGTAAATGCACCAATCAGCACTCTGTGTCTAGCTCAAGACTTGTAAATGCACCAATCAGTGCTCGGTGGGGACTTGGAGAACTTTTGTGTCTAGCTCAGGGATTGTAAACACACCAATCAGCACCCTGTAAAAATGGACCAATCAGCTCTCTGTAAAACAGACCAATCAGCTCTCTGTAATATGGACCAATCAGCAGGATGTGGGTGGGACCAGATAAGGGAATACAAGCAGGCTGCCCAAGCTAGCAGTGGCAACGCACTCAGGTCCCCTTCCATGCTGTGGAAGCTTAGTTCTTCCACTCTTTGCAATAAATCTTGCTGCTGCTCACTCTTTGGGTTCGCACTGCCTTTATGAGCTGTAATAATCACTGTGAGGGTCTGAAGCTTCACTCCTGAGGCTGATGAGACCACAAACCCACTGGGAGGAATGAACAAATCCGGACAGGAGGAATGAACAACTCCAGACATGCTGCCTTAAGAGCTGTAACACTCACCTTGAAGGTCTGCAGATCACTCCCGAAGCCAGCGAGACCACAAACCCACCAGAAGGAAGAAACTTCAAACATGTCTGAACATCAGAAGGAACAAACTCTGGACACATCAACTTTAAGAACTGTAACACTCACTGCGAGAGTCCGTGGCTTCATTCTTGAAGTCGGTGAGACCAAGAACCAAATTCCAGACACATCTGTCTCCCCCACCTCTCTCTCTCAGTCTCTGTCTCCTTTGGGGTCTGTGTCTCCATTTCTCCACCTCCATCTCCATGTCTCTCTCTATACATGCATCTTTGCATAACACCCACCCCCACCCTGTGCTGTAGCCCAGGGTGCCTGGAGCCCCCTTCCTGTGCTGGCCACATATGGTCTGTGTGTGCCTCCATGGTGCCTGGGCAGGTGTGGGCAGGTTTGGGCACACTTGGGAACTGTGCGGGGTGGCAGCTCTCTGGTCAATGGCACTGCCCTGGAATCCCTGGCACCCACTCAACTGGGAGCACGTTCTCACAACCTTTCCAGGCAGGGCTGTCCTGTGAGGAGTCGTGAATGCTAAATTTTCAAAATGATTTGAGAATACTTGGCTACCCTAAACATGAGCAAAACATTTCTCTTACTGCCAAAAGGTAGAAAGACTTATTTCTGCAAGGGAAATATGGCCCTGGGGAGTCATCTTTTCTCCTGAAGTAGCCACGTGGCACGCCCAGAGGCCACAGAAGGGTCTTCATATGACATGTCCCCAAAGACATTTCAGTGCCAGCCTTGTTTCTGGTTGCACTCACCAGGGCTTCCCCCAGGCCCTGTGGGTTTTGTCCCCATCCTCACTTGTGTCACCTGCAGAGCAGAACACAGCAAGGGTATCTGTGCACAAATGCCTCTAGGCATGGGAATAGCAGGCCCCCAGGAGGGAGGGGCCTCAGAACCCCCAACAGGGGCTGGGCCCAACCCAGTTGACAGTGACCGGCTATGCTGATGGGAGTTGCTGCTCTCCAGGGCTGGCCAGAGATGCGGGACTGACCCCCATCTTTCACCCCAGCCAAGAAGAGAGCTCAGGTGCTCTTCTCCTGGCCAGCCAGCATCCTGTCCTTGCGGCCTGAGTACACTCTAATCACTGTCTCTGTTCTGTCTCTCCCCCAACCCTGTCTTCTCCTGCTCCAGGCTTCTCCAGCTCTCAGAGGAAGCCCAGGAGGAAGATAAGTGGGATTCAAGGCCCCGACCCCCATGTCTCCTCCCCAGACTCACTGCTCCACATGTCATTGACCTCCATCCTGCCTCTATGGATTGCTGTGTGCCCCTGTCTAACCCTCTCCTATCTCCCCCTGCAGCCTGCAACCCCTCTCATCCACTGCAACTCTCATCTGCTGCAGAAATCCATGAGGAAGGTGGGAGAACACAGGACTTGTGGTCTTCATGTGTGTCCCAGGGCCCAGGGCCTGGCTGGAGCCCACATGGGGGTGGGGGAGAGGGTGGGACAGCCAGGAGGAACCAGCCAGCCAAGGGGCCCCCATATGTGGGCCTAATGTAACCCACTAACAATGGCCAATGCTTGACCAGAGAGAGCATGGGGTCTCCAGGGTGGAACCCCTTTGCTGCAGTCCCCCAGGCAGCAGCAGAGCCAGGGATTCAACAGGCAGGTGCAGGCTGGGCTTCTTGTCAGCAAGGCATCCCTAGGCATGGGCCAGAGGGGATGCTGCATGGCCAGAAGTAGGCCCGCCCTAGCCCTCCATCCCAGGTTAGGCAGCCGAGAACCCCTGGTGGCATTGACCCCTGGGCCTGGCCAGGACCCCAGCCACATCTTGGGACAGTACAGGGGGAGGGGAAGCACTTAGCTATGGGGCTGCACCCACCCCAGCTGCGAGGCCTTCTTGGTAGGGAGAATCTCACATTCCAAGGTTGCTCTTGCCAGACCCAAGAGAACAGACCAGGGGGCCAGATGATACCCAGTGCCCTTAGCCCCCTACCTTGCCCTATGAGGTCCCATGTCTCCCCTACTCTCCACCAGATCTTCTGGGGAGGAGCTCCACTGGGAACCTAGCCCCTTCCACCCTGTCCCCAAGCATCAATTCCCTGGCCCAAGCTTGGGGCACTGGTAGGGCCCCATAGGCACACCCTGGGGAAAAGAGGGTCTGAGTGAAAGGGGCCCCTTGTCCACCACATGCCCCATGCCTGCTGCTCCCCCACAGCCATGCTGCCTTTTCTCTTGCATGTGTCCTTGTGCTTTTTGCCACCTCAAAGACACTGCAGGAGAGGATTCGAAAAGTAAGGGCCCACTCCTGCTGCTGGAGATGCAGGATGCTGGCTCTGACTGATGCCAGGTAAACAGCAGTGTCTGGGGTCTCTGGCTGCCCTGCCTCCAGCTCACCCTGTCCTCTTTCTCTTCCCCTGACATGTGGGCCTTGGAAGGCCAGCCCTTGCTGCCCCATGCAATGCTGCTGGGGTCAGGCTGCCAGGGCTTTGCAGATGCCACTGCTCTGAGGTTCTGCCACACAGCAGAAGGGGAGGTTGTGGGACCACCCAGCAGTACCAGAGCCCTGGCAGGCCACACCCCCTCTTTCCCAATCATCTTTCCAATCCCCTATCCTCTTTCCTCCCTGTCCTCCCTTCCCAGCCTTCAAGGAAACTGCCTGTCTCACTCCTATTTCTTCGCTTCCTCTTCCTCACCCTTCCTCCTGGCCCCAGGCCCTGTATTCTTCCCCTTCAAACCCCTCCAAAGGGGCTTTTGGAGGTCTACAGCAAAAACTGGACCCAGGCCCTTCGACCCCCTCCAGAGGCATTGAATTACCCGCCCCAGCTCAGGGCACCTGTAGGGCCCCATAGGCACACTCTGGGGAAGAGAGGGTCCGAATGAGGTTGGTGGGGGGGCCTTGCCCACCTCAGGACCATTGCCCGCTGCTCCCCCGCAGGTGAACTGGTTTTTTTCTTGCATGTGTGCTTGTGGGTTTTCCCACCTCAAAAACACCACAGAGGAGGACGTGGAAAGTAAGGGCCCACCCGTGCCACTGGAGGTGCAGGACCCTGGCTGTGGCCAACATGAGGAAAATGGCATGGGCTGGGGTCTCTGGCTGCCCTGCCTCCCTCTCCCTTTGTCCTCTTTCTCATGAGCCCCTTCCTTCCCAATCTTCTTTCTGAGCCCCTCTCCTCTTTGCTCCCTTTCCTCCTTTCCCAGCCTGTCTTGCTCCTATTTCTTCCCTTCCTCTTCCTCACCCTTTCTCCAGACCCCAGGCCCTGAGCTCTTCCCCTCTGACCCCACCAGAGGCTTTTGGAGGTCTAGAGCAGAAACAGGACCGTCTTGTTTCTGAGGGTTGGGAATAAACTCAGCTGAAATGGAGGGTGGCCTTCAGCAGGTGGGGGAACCCAGGGCCCCAAGCTTCCCAGTCTCACCCAGTGTCTTTCTCCCTCTCCCCACGCTGGTGGTGTGCTGACCCAAGTAAATGTGGGGTCCTGGCAGGCCTGGTGCTGAGTGTGTTCCATGGTGGGGGCAGAGGAGCGGGCCAGGACCAGCTGCCTAGAGTCTGCACTCGGAGTGATGCTCAGAGTGCAGGGTGGGAGGGATGAGGGTCACCTGGGAGATGGTCTTGGGAGTCCCAGCAGGGTGTGATTTTGTGCAAGCTGGCAACTGCTACACTATATGCAGTTTTTGCAGGGAAATCTGAGGTAGGAACACAGCACTGCTGCCTTCTCAGTTGAGCTTCAAACCTGTATGGGCTCCAGGAGCTCTACTGCAAAGACGGCACCTGCATTCTGAATAGAGACCTCCTCTTGGCAGCACTTGGGCTCTGGGTGGTGGAGCCACATGTCTTACTGAAGCTGTAGCATCACCATTTGGTAAGAATAAAGCTCAATCAAGTTCATAGCAGCCTAGAGGAGTAGTTTTTGTTTGTTTGTTTGAAGTAGAGAAAGGTTTCGGGGTTTCACCATGTTAGCCAGGCTGGTCTCGAACTCCTGACCTCAGGTGATCCACTGTGCCCAGCCTATAGTAGTATTTTTTAAATGTACACCCAACTCACTTCTTTCCAATGTTAGGAATCATTTGGGGTGGACAGGCTGAGGACAGGCAAAGGCAGTGAAACCCCACTGCATGTTGTGACCTTCCAGGAGTCACCCCAGTAGCAGCACCATGCTCCAATCTGACACAGCCCACTCCTGCCCCCCACATCCGAGTTTCTGCCCATCATCCTGGGACAGTCACCTCTCACCCTGCTCCCTGGATCATGACAGTGGCAGGCTTTCCTCTCACATGACCTACAGACACAGTAGTGATTCCCCAGTCAGCTTTGGCCAAGGCCCGTGGAGCCAGCATCTGCCGAGACCCGCCTTCATCATGACCTCCGTGTGCTCCAACATCCAGCCCACCAAGGCATGGCCCGATTCAGAAATGCAACCACTTTCTGTTCTTCCTTGGCCAGGATCTTGTTCTTTTTGGCAGTCCCTTAAAGAATGCCAGAGTGTGTGTCGGGCACGGTGGCTCACTCCTGTAATCCCAGGTCTTTGGGAGGTCAAGATGGGCGGATCACCTGAGGTCAGGAGTTTGAGACCAGCCTGATCAATACGGTGAAACTCTGTCTCTACTAAAACTACAAAAATTATCCAGGCA
The DNA here is from genome assembly GCF_028858775.2 of Pan troglodytes. Lineage (NCBI taxonomy): Eukaryota > Metazoa > Chordata > Mammalia > Primates > Hominidae > Pan > Pan troglodytes. Next base: position 14,672,808 of record NC_072422.2, read on the forward strand.
TGTTAATGGGTGCCTGTAGTCTCAGCTACTTGGGAGGCTGAGGCAGGATAATCACTTGAACCCAGTAGGTGGAGGTTACAGTGAGCTGAGATGATGACACTGCACTCCAGCCTGAGCAACAGAGCATGACTCCTCTCAAAAAACAAACAAAAGAATGCCAGGGGTGTGAGCTGAGGTCCTGGCCTCTCCCTGTCTGGGCCCTGCTCCTGCCCCATGTAGTCAAAGCAAGGCTCTCTCTGCACATCTGCCTCTTGTAGCTCTGCGCCAAACTTCACTGCAGCCATAGCTCTGGACACCCCAACTCAAAATGACATTCTTCAGCTGAAAATGCTGTTGAAGGAGGTCGTGATTTCTTCTTCTATAAATGTTGCAATAATCAAAATAGCTTCTGCTGCTTTTAGGAAGAAGTGCAACCCTCTGAGGAGCCTCTCCTCCTACCCCAGTATTGGGAGGGGCCTGCAGGGCTAGGGCAGTGGTCACAGAACAGCAGCTTTTGACATTCTCCCTAGCAGGATGGGCAGAGGTCTCCTCAGAGTTATGGGCCTCCTGCTTACTTTCCCTCTCCCCTCAGACCTGGCAGGGCAGCTCCTGTCCCTATCACTTTATGGCTCCTTATGGCTTCTACTCATCCCTTCAGAGGCCTTTCGCCTCGGGGACAAGACTTCTTCTTTTTTTTTTTTTTTTTTTTTTTTTTAAGAGGCAGGGTCTTATTCTGTTGCCCAGGCTGGAGGGCAGTGATGCAATCATGGCTCACTGCTGGTTCAACTTCCCGGGTTCAAGCAATCCTCCTGCCCCAGCTTCCTGAGTAGCTGGGACCAGAGGTGTGCTCCACCACCATACCTGGCTAATACTCTTTTTTTCTTTTCTTTCTTTTTATTTTTTAAGAGTTGGGGTCTTGGGTCTTGCTATGTTGCCCAGGCTGGTCTCGAACTCCTGGCCTCAAGCAGTTCTCCTGCCTCAGCCCTCAGAGTGCTGGGATTACAGGCATGAGCCACAGTGACCAGCTAGGGACAAAAGTTTGCATTAAATTTCTCCTGTTCAGCTTACTGGTGAGCCTTCATTTCCTGTCTCAGATTTTCCACACATCTATAGGTTTCCATTTTGTACAACTTAAATCAGCTCAAGAAAGAAAATACTGAGCACTCAAGTACATCATGCTACTGGAACCTTCCACCACCGCTTTACTGCAAGGATTTAAATCCTAAGAGACACTGGCTGTGGCCAATGAGTAACTTCAACCAGGGCTGGCTACAGGACTACGTATAAAGGCATGAGACAACAGGGCTTACAAGACAGGATTTACCTGAAAACAAGGGAGTGTGTTTCTAGTATGGACTAGCACAGGCAGGCCATCGACACCAGAAGAAGCGACAAGCTTAGTTCAACAGGGATGGTATGGCCAAGCCTGCAGCCTGGGCACCAGGAGGACACCATGCCCTACTTCCTATATCAGTGACCAGAGATGAGCACTTAGGGGCATCTCTCCCACCCAGGAGCCTGGGCTCCCCATGCTTCCTGCACTTCCTTTAATCAGACCATTCAGGCATTTGCCCCTGAACCTGCAATGACCACTCCCCATTCCCTGTGCATATGGCTCATTGCCACATGCTCTCCCTTCTCTCTGCCTTACCCTTCTCTTCTGCCTTGTGGGATCTGGAGACAGAGGATGGCCCTCCCCACTCCTGGTGCCCTCCAGGCCCAGGATCTGTAAGTAATATGTTTTTGAACTTGTTTCCTATTGTGGTAGGGACTGAATTTGCACCTTCCACAAGGAAGAACCAGGGACTGCCCAGGCTGGGTTTTCTCAGGGATGCGGGGGACCCAGGGCAGGCTCCCAGCACCAGAGTGATGGTCAAGCAGGCATAACATGGACACAAATCAGACAAGAGCAACTGAGTGTCTGCCAGTGTGAGCAAGTTTCCTGGAGGGACTCCTGGACTTACAATGGACATTAAGCTGTCCACTGGGTCAAAGATGCATCCCTTGCAGGGTGCAGGATAATCACCACCAATAGTACCTTCATCTCCCCTGAGAGCAGGACTGCCAGCCACCAGGCACTGGACCCTAGTTTAGCTGGGGGATCTCAAGACTCGGGCTGTCCACACTAAAGATGAACACAGAGTACTCACTCAGTGCATTACACATGTGAGATGGCGTCCTGTTAGTATTTTCCTTTTTTCTCCTGGAACTGGGGGTCTCACTCTGTTGCCCAGGCTGAACTGCAGTGGTGTAATCACAGCTCACTATAGCCTCAACCTCCTGGGCTTAAGCCATCCTCCTGCCTTGGTCTCCTGAAGAGTTGGGCTTAAAGGCATGAACCATCACACCCTGCCCCAGCTGTATTTTCTTTCAACTGGTCTGTAGTTCCCACTCAGTCCTTCCTGCTTTTCCTCTATTACCAAAAGCTTATCAATTTCCACATAAAAGTAAACGGTTACACAAAAATACATTTTAGTAAGACACAGGCAGTGCCAATCCTCTCAACCCATGGGGCTGTTGTGGAGAAGCCAGGTGTGTTTTGCACAGCATCTGGCACAGCAGCTGGCCCCACTCCTCTGCAGGGACCCGCTGCTTTCTCAAGCAGAAGCCCCAGGGACCTGTGAGAGGTGTGTGTGTGTGCTAGGAATTCACTCAAATTGAGGGTGAGGGAACTCGGTTCTTGCAGGGATAGCTCGCATGGGAGGTTCCTGCTCCTCAAACACCTGGGGCAAGAACCACTTCCCTTTTCAAACTTTCTCTCTGTCTCAAACTGACAGTGCAGGTCTGAACTTCATCCCATAAGAAGATGACTGATCACATCTGGGCGTCACCGCCATAGCTACAGAAACCTCCAGCAGCTCCGATTCCTGGTTTGGTCCTGCTCCCCTCACAGACATCGCAGACCCCACACTGAGCAGCCACAAAACAGCACTGTCAGAGGTGGCCAGCCCACCCGTCATCCATCACCGAAACTCATCTCCTGTTCCTACTGATGTCGGTGCCATGAGTTTTGCCAGAGGTCACGCTGCGGATCCACACCTCTCCACAGAGCCCCTACTGCGCTGAAGGCACAGATGTCCCTCCATGGCCATGGGCAGCAGCAGCCCTCGGGTCCACAGTCAGCCGTTGGAGCTCAGCCCCCATTAGGCCGGTTCTGGGCTGAGCCCACCACACCCAGACCAGCTAGGCATTTTTACTTTTTATTTTATCATTTTTATTTTTTTTGGGGGGGGCATTTTTCATTTTTATTTTTCATTTTCTTTGGCCAGGCGTTTTTATATTTCTGATGAACGAGTCTGTCTATTCTTACGTAAATCTGTGATGTTTTAAACTGAGGAAAAGTACATGGTATCATAAAGACATGAGTTACACAGAACTGAAACACAACATGTGTTCCTTTCCATGTGATGGTTCCCTGCCACTAAATTACAGGATAATCAGGCTTGGATCTGGCTCTCTCCACCTTGCCTCTAAATACCTGCCTGAGTATTTCTGGGGTTCAAGCCATGCTAAGAACAGCCTTTGCCCAGGGCACACCCCCTGTACCTTCAAGAATGCGCTGCATGGTGTACTTGAAGTTGACAGTGTGCACAGAAGTGTGTCCTTCCCATGCCGAGTGCAGTGCAGCCTCATTGCAGATGTTGGTGATGTCAGCCCTTGTTAATTCAAACAACAGCCATGGCGTGGGTGGGGTGGGGTTCTGCTCTCTATCAGGGCTTAAGAAGAGGAAGGAGCCCTCAAGGAAAGACAAAAAATGGCTGGGCATGGGGGCTCACACCTATAATCTCAGCACTTTGGGGGGCGGAGGTGGGTGGATCACCTGAGATCAGGAGTTTGAGACCAGCCTGGTCAACATGGTGAAAACCTGTCTCTACTAAAAATACAAAAATTAGCTGGGCATGGTGCGCACCTGTAATCCCAGTTCTGCCGGAGGCTGAGGCAGGAGAATCGCTTGAACCTAGGAGGTGGAGGCTGCAGTGAGCCAAGATCACGCAACTGCATTCCAGCCTGGGCGACAGAGCAGGACTCTAAGTAAGTAAGTAAGTTAAGTAAGTAAATAAATAAATAAATACATAAATAAATAAATGGAAGAAAAAAGAAGGAAAGAAACTAGGAACCAAGAGTGGTGAGAGCGTGTGGGAAAGAGGCACGGGGAGCTGGCACCAGGAACAGAGGTGGGGAGAGCAGCTAGCACTTGGACCATGTTCTACTGAGGCCATTCCGCAGAAGAGACACAGAACCCCCAAGGTCCATCCACCCTGACACCCGTCTCTCATCGCAAGGGCAGTTTCACACACCATCTTGTGACTGACTCCACCTAACAGCTGATGGGCATTGATAGCAAAGAAATTAAAGGCTCTCTAGTATCCACAAAATTCCAGTGGAAGACCTTAACAAATAATCAAAGGGGAAGTTCATCTCATAATAAAAGGGAGTTTTGTTTACACTAACTTTTAAAATGTGAGTCATACAGAAAAGCATCTTGAGGTATGATTTCTGTTTCTGCAACGTGACAGAGACTGAGGGTCAGAGGGACGCGGCTTTGCTGGTACTGCCTGGTCTGACTCTGGTTCTAACAGGAAACGCTGGGGATGACTGGTCACCATGTGGAAGAAAACATAACTCCACTATCTCTGGAGTCAACACAGACCTGGAACTAAGGTCTACTTTTCCACCTCTGGGGCGGAGGAAGGAGCACGCGTGCCATTTTGACCTCCTGCTGCCCCACATATACATCAGCTCCTACCCAGGCTTGTACTGAGTAGGGGCCCCCAGAGAAGAAGCAGCACCCACCCCATATAGGAGGTCTCGATGCCATGTGCGCAGATGAGACCATCTGTCCTCAGGACGTGACACTGCCCAGGCTGTGAGTTGAGAAAGTACCACTGAATCCTGGTGTCAGCATTGCCAGATGCTGGGAGTAAAAGGTGCTGGAACTGGGTCAGCTTCAGGCTCTTCAGGTGCTGCTTGAAAATCTCCTGCCTCTCCTGCCAGAACCAGGAGTGGAGGACAGACCATTGGGCTCACACCCAGGTACTGCCGCAGGCATGGCATGTCTGTCTGTGGGGAGAGAGTGGGCTCCCCAATGTGCCTGCCCTGAGAACAAGCCTCAGCTTCTCAAGTAGCTGGGATTACAGGTGTGTGCCATCACCTGTAATATGCCTGTTTTATATTTTTAGCAGAGACAAGAGTTTCGCAGAGTTGGCCAAGCTGGTCTCAAACTCCTGGCTTCAAGTGATCCACCCGCCTCAGCCTCCCAAAGTGCTGGGATTACAGGCATGAGCCACCACTCCTGGCCATGAGCAGAATTTTAAACATGAACAGAATGCTCTTGAGTGGCCAGGCCCAGTGCTTCACACTTGTAATCCTAGCACTTTGGGAGGCCTAGCAGCCTGGCCAACATGGTGAAACCCTGTCCCTACTAAAATATAAAAATTAGATGGGCATGATGGCAGGTGCCTGTAATCCCAGCTACTTGGGAGGCTGAGTTGGGACAACCACTTGAACCTGGGAGATGGTAGTTGCAGTGAGCTGAGATCATGCCGCTGCACTCCAGCCTGGGGGGATAGAATGAGACTCTGTCTCAAAAAATAATAATAATAATAATGATGCTCTTGGAAGCCAAGGTGGGTGGGGATCACTTTAGGTCAGAGGTTTGACACCAGCCTCGGCAACACAGGGAGACCCTGTTAAAAATTAGTTGGCATGGTGGTGCACACCTATAGTAGTCCCAGCTCCTCAGCTTGAGTCCTGAAGACTAAGGCTGCAGTGAGTGATGATCGCAGCACAGCACTCCAGACTGGGTGACGGTGCAACACCCTTTCTCTAAAAATTAAAAGAAACAATTAAAAATAAAAGACTAATGCAGAATAGCTAATGAAGCATGTCACATACAGCAAAGGCTTTTCTGCAAAACCTCTAATTCCCAGACATATTCCATGCGTCCAAATCCTGATGTAAAATGTTTCCTGCCCAGTCAAGACAGACAGGAGCTGCCCTTCCCTGAAGAAGCAGTGTCCCAGTGGGAAGAGTTTCTGCTCTGCCCCTTCATTGTCCATCCCAACACAGGCCAAGCACCTGCTGAGGCATCTTGGCAGCCACCTGTGTCAGCCCAGCCCTGCTCCCCAGGTGGCACTGATGGAACATTAACCCACCAGTGGACCCTAAGTTCCTCTCTCCAAACCCTCCCCTCCCCTCCATGAGCTGAACTCCTGCTCCCTCAGGGTGGCAACAAAGGCCCTTTGGCCAGGAGGTATAACATCCAACCAGAGCCCTGTGACAGGGGAGGGATCGGGCAAGAGACCTCAGGACTTCTACTCCCACCCCAATTTCAGGGCGGCTGCGTAGTACATGTCCCCAGAGCCCATGCTCTGGATGGAAGGGAGTGATGAAACCCAAGAATGAAGTTTCCCACGATTTATCCTCCTGGATTTTGTTTCAAAGGATTTGCTATAAAAACTAGATTGATACTGGAGATAAAAGGAAAACCAATAGCGAGTGAATAGAACTGCAAAACCATGAGTAGTGACTGCAGGGGGTGGGTGGGTCTGCCAAGGGGCATGTGGCCCATGTGGGGGCCACGCTGGACAGATGCCAGAACCTGTGGGGCTGCGGTAGGCTTCACATGAAGAAGTGTCTTAGAGGAGAGGCCAGACCACTCAGAATGAGAGTAAGGGTGGCCCAGGCAGACTGAAAGAGGCTGAGGTCCTGGCTCTGACCTGCAGCATGGGAAGATCAATGAAGTTATGTCAGTCCAGTTGGCCTGGCCTCTTCAGAGCAACATCCAAAATGTCACTTTGGTTCTTGGACCCCAGGATGATGACATGGTCTGTGGTGCCCATTCCTGGGGGGACAGAGCAAACAGTGGCCCTAAGGGTGGGGGTCCTGACAGAATAGATTTCCCCTGCAGCTTCCCCAGCAGGATACAGGAGGGGGAGAGACCACCCTGCCAAGGCCCAGTGAGAAAAGAACAGGCCTGTCCTTCTGAGCTAGGAGCTATGATCCTTCCCCCATCCCTCCCAGCCAACATCACCAGGAGGAATAGGAATTTGCCTATTTTGACAAGTGAAAACAGCAATGCCATCCTTCAGGCTGGCTACTGAGGCAGAACTGTCCAAGACCCTCCTGGAGCTCCCAGGGCATCCTGGAGTATTTCCCTGTCTCACGGTGCCACCAGGGAACCCATCCTGGGATCTGGTCCTCACAGTCCCCCTCTCCCTGGGCCCTGTCATTATTATTGTGACCTTGTAACATTTTAGCTAACAACCCTTTAGCTAACAACCCCACTTTAGAGTGTGACTTTGAAACACTTTATCTTCAATGCCTGGCCTTAGACCCTAGGTTTCAGGCTTGAGGTTTGTCATTGGAGAATTTAAAAGTGAGTCCAAAAACAAACATTGATCCCTGGTGTATGTGAACCTTGACTGGCCCATGATGTGAATAAATCAACTGTGAAATGAGATTTATGAAGCCGCTGGGAACACCTGACTGGGTGCTCATATGAACATTCAGGTGTTATGATGCTGTGATATTTCTCTGAATTTAAAGAAATGTACTCAGAGCATATAAGATTCAAAACCCTGGATCTGCTTTAAAAGAATCCACTTGGCCAGGCACGGTGGCTCACGCCTGTAATCCCAGCACTTTGGGAGGCCAAGGCAGGTGGATCAAGAGACCAGGAATCTGAGATCAGTCTGGCCAAAATGGTGAAACCCTGTCTCTACTAAAGATACAAAAAATTAGCCAGGCACAGTGGTGGACACCTATAGTCCCAGCTATTTGGGAGGCTGAGGCAGGAGAATTGTTTGAACCTGGGAGGCAGAGGTTGCAGTAAGCTGAGATCATGCCATTGCACTCCAGCCTGGGCTACAGGGCAAGACTCCATCTGAAAAAAAAAAAAAAAGAGAGTCCACTGGTGGCCAGGCACATTGGCTTGCACCTGTAATCCCAGCACTTTGGGAGGCCAAGGTGGGCGGATCACCTGAGGTCTGGAGTCTGAGACCATCCTGGCCAACATGGTGAAACCTCATCTCTACTAAAAATACAAAAATTAGCTGGGTGTGGCACATGCCTGTAATCCCAGCTACTTGGGAGGCTGTGGCAGGGGAATCTTTTCAACCTAGGAGGCAGAGGTTACAGTGAACCGACATTGCGTCACTGCACCCCAGCCTGGGCAACAGAGTGAGACTCAAAAAAAAAAAAAAAAAAAAAGAATGTCCACAATATGTCCACAATAAACAGTGTTAAAAGTAAAGATGCAAGACTCTACCTTGACTAATGTAAGAACAGGATCTCTACCTTGACTAATGTAAGAACAGGCTCTACCTTGACTAATTTAAGAAATCTTTAATAATCCCAGCATGCTGAGTGGCGAAGGTGGAGGATCATGTGAGCCCAGAAGGTGGAGGCTGCAGTGACCTATGATCATGTCCCTGCACTCCTGCCTGGGCAATGGAGTGAGACTCTGTTTCCAGCAACCCCATGTTCTTAGGAGAAGACTCTGAATGCTCTGAGGGGACTGAGGGGAGGGACTTGATCAGCTTCTCCAAGGCCACTGTCCTGAGCCTAAGCTGTAGCTGCAAGGACAGGACAGAAGCTCAGTCCAAGCCACACCCCATTCCCAAGCAAATCACTCCCGAATTTCAAAGGAACTTTAGAAAGACACAATCATCCTCCCTGGTTCCACATGTCAGAATGTGATGAGCTGGGATGCTGAGTCCCAGTCACATTGCTACAAGGGAGATTGCAGAAGAGAACCACCTTGCCAAGGCAAAGGCAGTGCCTTAAAATGACAGTGACTTTTAAAATAAACTAAGAAACAAAAACAGCAGAGAGCACAAGTGCTTTGTCTCACTATGACACAGGGAGCAAGAGGCTGGGGAGGGCGAGGACTGGGACTCCAGCTGGCCCCTCCAGAGTGGTCTGGAAGGTCTGCCAAGGCTTATTGCTCAGTGTTGTGGAGTGCCTTCCTTGCAGGGGCCAGGGCTGTGGATACGGAATTCTGAGATTGTATAGAGAGTGAAAAAAATGTGAAAAGTAATAGGAGCATTGGTCTCAAAGAAAAACAGCAGCCAGGAAAGGGAAGTGCAGTGTGAGCTCCCTAGAGGGGGCAGCATCTGGTACAAAGCACAGCTGGGCCTTCAGCAGAGCCTGGCCACCCTACAGGGCACATGCTCCCCTCTGGGCCACTATGTGTCAGGGACACGTGGTTTCAGGATAAAGACTTCCTGGGACTGGATTCCTGGTTTGACTTTTTAAGTTTTGTATTCTGATGGTAATAGATACACAACAAATTGCAAAAACAGCACAAAGCAGTCCCTTTGGCCCAGGTCCCCCAACAGCTGTGCATTTAGTAGCTGCAATACAAAGGCAAAGCCAGGAGACTGACACAGATATGTCAGGCCTTGCTCAGACAATCCCACTCCTACGTGCTCTCACCTGTGTGTGTTCCACATAGATGGACAACTGCATCATCCACACATTCACGTAACCACCACCTCCCATCAAGACAGAGAACCGCCCCTCTCCAGAGCCTCCCTCCACCCTGCAGGCCTCCCCTAACTGCTGCCAACCACTAACCTGTTCTCCATCGCTAAAATTTTGTAATTTTGACAATATCCTACAAGTGGAGTCATACGATAGTAAGCCTGGCTCTTCTCACTCGGCATCATTTCCTTGTTGCTGCAGGAAGAAAGTTGCCTTCTATCACTGTGTAGAACACCATGATAAGGATCCACCAGTTTAAGCTCTCAGCCACTGAATGGCACCTGGGTTGCTTCCAGTTTTTTGCTATTAACAGATAAATGAGCATCGGCGCACAGGCAGCATAGATGCACAGGCATTTTGTGTGAGCCTAAGTCTTTGTTTCCCTGAGATAAGCACCCAGGAGGGTGGACACGGGGTCATATGGTGAACGCATGTGGACACGGGGTCATATGGTGAGCACATGTGGACACGGGGTCTTATGGTGAGCACACGTTTAGTTTCTTATGAAACTGCCAAACTATTTCCCAGTGAAACTGCACCATGTCACATCCCCATCAGCAACGTACAAGGGATCTGGTTTCTTTGCATCCTCAGCAGCATTTGGTGGTGTCACTGTTTTTGTTTTTTGAGATTTGTTTTGTTTTTGAGATGGTGTCTCGCCCTGTAGCCCAGGCTAGACTGCAGTGGGGTGATCATGGCTTCCTGTAGTCTTGAACTGCCAGGCTTAAGTGACCCTCCCACCTCAGTCTTCTGAGCAGCTAAGACTACAGTTGCACCAGAGCCCTGTGACAGAGGCGCACGCCACTACTCCTAGCTAATTTTTATATTTTTTTAGAGACAGAATCTCACTAAGTTGCTCAGGCTGGTCTCAAACTCCTGGGCTCAAATAATCCTTCCGACTCAGCCCTGCAAAGTGCTAGGATCACAGGTGTGGCCCCAATCTCAGCCTGTCACTGCTTTTTCCTCTACCTTTCCTATGGGGTGTGTGTGCCTATATACTTTGGTATATAGGAACAAGCTTATTCTAAAATTTATAGGAAAAGGCAAAGGAATAGCTGAAACAATTCCAGTAAAGATAAAAGTGGGAGGAATCACTCCACCTGCTCTCAAGTCTCAGGTAAGCAAGAGACCAGGCGTGTGTGGAAGGACAGACTCACAGAGCCAGCACATACTCCCATGCCCACCTGAGCTCTGGCAAAGGTGTAAGCACACTTTGGTAGAGAGAAGACAGCGTTTCAGACCAGTGGGGCTGAAGTATTTTTCACAGGCAGAAAATGAACCTGACCAAACCTCCCACTTCATGTAAAAGTTAACTTAAAATGAGATCATGGATTAAATCTAAAACTTCTATAACAAACACGTGAGAGGCCAGGCATGGGGGCTCACACCTGTATTCCCAACAATGTGGGGAGGTGAGGTGAAAGGATCTTTTGATCCCAGGAGTTCAAGTCCAGTCTGGGCAACAAGGTGAGACCCCCAACACCAGACAAATTTTAATTAGCCGGGCAAGTTGGGGCACACACCTGTGTCCCCAGCTACTCAGGAGGCTGAGGTGGGAGTGATGGCTTGAGTCCCAGAGGCTGAGGCTGCAGTGCAGTGAGCAATGATTGTACCACTGCACTCCAGCCTGAGTGACAAAGCAAGACTCTGTCTCAAGGAAAAGAAAAAAGAAACCCACAGGAAAAAATATTTAGGATCTAGGAATAGGCAATGAGTTGTTAGACTTCACAGTAAAAATGAGATAAATAAAAGCAAAAATTGATAAATTGAACTTTATCAAAATGAGTAGCTTTTGTTGTTCCCCATTAGAGGGTGAAAAGACAAAGGACAGATGGGGAGAAAGTGCGTAAACCACACATCCAAAATAGGGCTGTATCCAGAGCCCTGGAAAACACTCAGAACTCAGTCAAGACACCCGCTGAGAAGATGCACCCTTGGGTCTCAAGATCTGCGCCTTCCAGCCCTGAGCTCCCACCCCTTACCCCCGCCTGGGTTTCCCACAATATCCTCAGTGCTCAGGGCTGCCTGTTTGTCCACCATCCCGGGGACCTAAGACAGTGTCCAGAAAAAATAAGCAACCAAACTCTGAGGATAAAGGACAAGCTGCCAAGCCTTGCTTCCCAGAGGGCCCCAGACACGTTCCCCCAGAGGCTCTCAACTTGCTGCAGGAGACAACTGACAGTTTGGGGGACATTTTTGGGTCAGAGGCTCCTTTCATTCCCCATCAGAGGTGGATGTGGAGGACAGCAGGGCAGGCAGAGATGGCACCACGGGGAGCAAGCCACAGACAGAAGCTAGACCTGACCCTGCTCTCCCACTCAGAGCCTGAGATCCTCGAACCAGCACCCACTGCCTCTGAGAGAAGAAAGGGCAGAAACAGCAGCAACACCTCTGGGCCATGAGCAAGCGCTCAAGAGGTGACTCAACCAGGAATAAACCACCCCGCTGGCCGCTCCCTGCCTAGGAAGCCCAGAAGCCCAGGCCTCCTCGTCCAACAGGGGAATAAGCCACACTCCTGGCTCCTCCCTGCCTGGGGAGCACAGAAGCCTAGTCCTCCTTGTCCACCCATCCCCCAGGCTTGCTGTCCATTCTGGCTTGGGTCTGGGAGAATCTCCCCCAGTGTTCCCTAAATGGCTCTTATCAAGAATTTACCCATAGGACTTCCACATACAGCAGGTGACAGCGGATGCCTTTGCTCTGTGGGGGTGGAGGATACCGGTGCTTTGAGGGATGTCTCAATGCACCAGGACAGCATGAGATGCCCAACCCAGAGCAGCTGCTCCCACCTGAGTTCACCCTTCCAACCTGAGGTCTAAAATGGGGAAAAAGGCTGCATCCCCAAACCACTCCCAGCAGAGCTGATGCTTCTGAGCAGGAGAACACAGTCTGAACCCCCAGTGCCATTCTCTGTGCGCCAGCCAGGCCATAACACCATCATCCAGAGCTCAGCAGTGCTCACAACCCCCGTGGGTGTGCAGGGGCAGTAGGTGGGCATAAGTTGTGAGTCAGACAGCCGGCTCCTGCTGGGCCTCAGCTTCTCCCTCTGCCAGTGTCCATCTACTCACCTGGCAGGCAGTTCAAGGCTCCCAGGCAGAGCATGCTTGATACATTCACTGCCATATTAAGGACAGAGGTAGGGGTGTCCCTGGGTCACACTGGGACCAGGACCAGGACCCTGGCTTCCCAGGACCTCATTCACTGCCCAGACACTGGAAGCCTGGACCTGAAAGAGCCCCTGGCAATCACTGCCAGGCGCACATGCTGATGACTTTATTTTTCACAGACTGAAAAAAACAGAGCCTGGCATTGTAGCTCAAGCCTTGAGTCCCAGCTACTTGGGAAGCTGAGGCATCATGGCTGCTTGAGACTAGGAGGTGGAGGCTGCAGTGAACTATGATGATGGCACTGCACTCCAGCCTGGGTGACAGAATGAGACCCTGTCTCTGAAGAAAAAAAAAAAAGTTGAAGCATGAAATTTTCACAGCAGCCTTTTCCATGTGTGGCTGCATGTCAGGGGCCATCATCTCGGCTTCTGCCACCCGAGGATGATTACATTGAAAGGAGACCTGTGTGAACCACTGCGCATCCTCGGCTCCCATGTGAGATTAGTGCTGATGCTCCCCAATACTACTTTCTAGCACAGTAGCCGGGACCTGGATGTCCATCGCTGGAGGAGCCTGCAGTGCTCTCTGACTTACGCCCTTTCCAGGGCGGTCTGGGGTTGGCAGGACACCGCCACGGACTGGCTGATGTAACCAACAAGGCTGCAGCTTTTCTCTTCCCCAGTGAGATTTTTCCATGACTGGCACAGTGTCCACCCCATCCTGTGTAATTTCATGAGCAGAAACTTCCCCACAGAAGCAACAAAACCTGGCCTGGGACCTCAGAAGGGCTGAGCATGCACAGCTGTGGCTCTACATAAAGGAACTTGTTTGGAGCTGGCATGATTCAACAAGAGGCCTTCAGTCAGTGGATTCCCAGGCCTGAGGAAATCCAGGGGGCACAAGTAGCTATTCTTATGATAGCACAGAGAGGTTATGTGGAAAAGTCGTTTGATAGATGCTTGCCGTTGGGCTCCAGTCATTCAGAAAGGTGGTCTCTGTCTTCAGTGTGAAAAGCAACCCAAGCAGAGTGAAAAACATTGCCCTCCATGGCCCTGTGGGCTCTGTGAGACAGGAGCAAGCAGGGGTCTCTCCTCTGAGCTTCCTTCTGGTCCCCTGGGAGGGCACCTGGTCAACATGGAGAAGGCCACAGACTCACAGGACGAAGACCTCATGAAAGAGCATAATCAGTGAAAATTAAACAAGAATCTGAATTCAGAAGTGCCAGACCACTAAAGCAAGTGACTAAACAAACTCCAACAAACTTGCACACAGTTGGCCTCCATAGCCACGGGTTCTACCTCTGCAGGTTCAACCAAGCACACATTGAAAATATTTGGGGAAAAATGTGCATCTGTACTGAACATATACAGATACTTTTTTGTCATTATTCCCTAAACAATAAAGTATAATGATTGAAATAGTATTTACAGGGTATTGGGTATTATTAGCAACCTAGAGATGATTTAAAGCATATCAGAGGATTTTTGGAATTTTTTTATTTTTATGTTGAGACGGAGTCTTGCTCTGTTGCTCAGATTGGAGTGCAGTGGTGCTATCTCAGCTCACTGCAACCTCTGCCTCCGGGGTTCAAGCCATTCTCCTGCCTCAGCGTCCAGAGTAGCTAGGACTACAGGTGCCTGCCACCACATCCGGCTAATTGTTGTATTTTTAGTAGAGACGGGGTTTCACCATGTTGGGCAGGATGGTCTTGATCTCCTGACTTCAGGTGATCCACCCACCTTGGCCCCTGAAAGTGTTGGGATTTCAGGCATAAGCCACCGTGTCCAGCCACTTCTACATTTATTTAACCCTCCCACAAAAAAAGGCCACTTAACCACTTTGGGAGGCTGAGGTGGGCGGATCACAAGGTCAGGAGATCGAGACCATCCTGGCTAACACGGTGAAAGCCCATCCCTACTAAAAAAATACAAAAAATTAGCTGGGTGTCATGGCGGGCGCCGGTAGTCACAACTACTCCTGAGGCAGGAGAATGGCGTGAACCCAGGAGGTGGAACTTGCAGTGAGCCAAAATTGTGCCACTGCACTCCAGCCTGGGCGACAGAGTGAGACTCCATCTCAAAAAAAAAAAAAAAAAAAAAAAAAAAAAAAAGGGCTAGTTAACTATAGGCAAAGACAGTTTGAGATTTTGTTTGCAATCTGTTTCTCACATTAAAAAGACAAGCTAGGTTTAGTTCAAGTGTCTACAAAGATGTCCAACATACTTTCCGAAGAATCCTGTTCACTTGTAGGAAACTGGGATCCTGTCCTTGGCCTTGATATTCAGCTCACCTTCAGCTACTCAAAGCTTCTCTTCAAACTTGTCAATATTTGTAACCTGCATTCGGTACATCAAGGCTAGTCGCTGTGGGGCAGAAGGGAGAGGGGACCAAAAGAAACATGCAGGGACAGACGGGCAACCCCCCAACTCAACAGAGAACCTGCCTAGAACTCATGGTAATGACAACCTCAGCATTGTGAAGAGGACATCATTCAGAAACTAGAGATTCCTAACATACAACAGTACCATTTATGGTCTTTCTACTTTACAACAATGTGAAAGCAAGTGCAACCTAAGCTCCTTGTGTGAAAGCAATATGCACGCTAAACTCCTTGACCTACGATGGAGCTACCTCCCAATGAGACCCTGGGAAGCTGAAAATATCCTAATTCAAGGAGCATCTGTACTTCCAAGTCTAAACAATTTTAGTTTCCTTAACCAAAATTTGAGAAATAAAATTTCAACAGGCTTTGTGATGTATGTTCCACTCATAGGAAAACAAAGAAATGGAGGGGTGTCAGCACATTAGCTTACAGCCCCACCTCTGATGTGTGCCTCAGACTCAGCTATACTTGCAGACAGAGCAGGAGCCTCCCTGAGAGGCCAGCATGGCTTCTGCATGGGACTGAGAATGGCACAATCAAGAACACAGCCAAAAATAGATGTTTTAGGAAACTGCGGCCATGGAGGGTTCGTGTTTAAACACAAAACCTGAGACCATTCATCCCTCACACCAGGACACCAATGGGTCTGTTTCTCTGGCACATGGTTCTCCAAATGCAGTGTTTTCCTAAGTAAGCTCCACATGTTTCACTCAGATTTCAGCAGGACTGGACGGCAACAGCCGAAAGGGAGGACAAAGATGGACCTGCAGGACTCTCTTTGAGGTTAACTGGAAACTCCAGAAGAGGACAGAGATGAGATGAGGGAGTGGCACCTGTTGCTCCCTCTCTCACACCCCAAACTACTATGACAGAATTCTGAGCATTTCCTCTTTAAGGAAGCTATTTCTTCAGTTGACTCATCCAGAGATGAGCACAGTGTTGTAGGTTAAAATAACCTTCCAGGCTGAAATAATCAGTCATCCATCAGAGGATTTACGTGAATAAGCACCATCCTCTGCACTTAGTCATGGTGTATTTTAAAAACAGGGTTTCCTGTTTTTAAAAATATCAAGACAGAGCAGGGTGTGGTGGCTGATGCCTGTGACCAGGCACTTTGGAAGGCCAAGGTATAAGGATCACTTGAAGCCAGGAGTTCAAGTGGAGCCTGGGCAATATAGTGAGACCTCATCTCTCCAAATAAACAAAAAATTTAAAAATTAGCCAGGTGTGGTGGCCTGCAATCCCAGCTACAGTGGAGGCCGAGGTGGGAGGATCACCTGCGCCCTGGAGGTCAAGGCTACAGTGAGCAGAGATCACAGACCACTGCATCTTGGCCTGGGTGAGAAAGAGAAACTCTGCAAAAAAAAGAAAGAAAAGAAAAAAAGAAAGAGAGAGAGAGAAAGAAAAAGAAAGAAAAGAAAGAAAGAAAAGAAAGAAAGAAAGGGAGAAAGAAAGAGAGTGAAAGAAGGTAAGAAAGAATGAAAGAAAGAGAAAGAAAGAAAGAAAGAAAGAAAGAAAGAAAGAAAGAGGGAAGGGAGGGGAAGGGAGGGGAAGGGAAGGGAAGGGAAGGGAAGGGAATGGAAGGGAAGGAAAGGAAAAGAGAGAGAAGGAGGGAGGGAGGGAAGGAAGGAAGGAAAGGGAAGGAAGGAAGAAAAAAAAAAAGAAAAGGAAAAAGCATTCTGAATCCTGAGGAACCCAGCAAAGGGGCAGAAGCTCCGGTGGAGGCCATGGTTGTTTCCAGACCCTGGGCTGGGCCACAACAAACCCAGACCACTTTCCTAACCGGTGGTCCACACATTGTCCAGGGTTAAATTGCTCCAAGCACAGGTTCTGATGCACTCTTGGAATCTAAAGTTACCAGATCTGGCTAGGCATGGTGGCTCACCCCTGTAATCCCAGCATTTTGGGAGATCAAGGTGGGCAGATCACCTGAGGCCAGGAGTTCGACACCAGCCTGGCCCAACATGGAGAAACCCCATTTCTACTAAAAATACAAAAATTAGCCAGGCATGGTGGTGCATGCCTGTAATCCCAGCTACCTGGGAGGCTGAGGCATGAGAATCACTAGAACTCAGGAGGCAGATGTTCCAGTGAGCTGAGAATACATCATTGTGCTTCAGCCTGGGCAACAGAGCAAGACTGTCTCAAAACCAAACCAAACCAAAACAAAACAAAAACAAAAAAAGACAACCAAATAAGTGTAAATCAATGGGCTGAGGTTCCTCATGATAAAGAAGCATGCCCTCAACTCCAGGTATCCAAAAGAACAGCAACAGCCTGCACCCACACGCTCACTCACAGGCTGCCCAAACACCACAGCTCCAGGGTGCAGGTAGACTTCCACCATGTCACTCTCCAGCACCACATGGACACACTGCACCTCTCCCTTGGCCAGCATCTCATAGACAATGTTGTCCTAGGAAATGCTGTGTCCGCTGGCACTGAGAGCATTCAGGAGGCTCATGACAACTGCGATGACCAGAAAGAGGGGCAGCCACTCTTGGTACATCTAGTCATCCAGCTCCTGGCATCTCCTCTCCTCTGAGCTGGCAGAAAAGCAAAAGGGAGAAACGAACACTTGAGCATCAGACATGGGCAACATCCAGAACTTCTTCAGCAAAGCTCAACTGGACTGGGAGGTGCAGTGTCCTGCACGGAAGATCCTGCACTTCTGCCAATTTTTCCCTGAAGTTTTTAGAGGCAAAGACTAATGGTGTACCATTTGAGGTCACCAACATTTCATTCACTGAGGTCACTTCAGCGAGGGCAGGAGTGGTTCCTGCCTGAGATAACAGGAAACCATTTCTAAATTGAAACACTCAGAGCTGGGCACAATGGTGCATGCCTGTGGTCCCAGCTACTAGGGAGGCTGAGGAGGGAGGTTGAAGCTGCAGTGAGCCATGATCGTGCCACTACACTCCAGCCTGGGCAGCAGAGCAAGACCCTATCTCAAAAAACAAACGACTGTCCCAGGCCTTCTGAGCTGTCACAGATGCAGTGAGCTTTCCCAATGCAAAGTGCACACTCACAATGGCCATGAATCCAGTCACTTGGAGTCTGATCAAATACGAAAACACCACATAAGTTATTAAATAGCAAAACATAAGTTGTTAAATATCAAAACATACACATAAGTTATTAAAAACAATAAAACAAATACCTTTTACCACAACCTGTCTCAAGAAATAATATCTTCCCAATCCCTCTGAAGACCCATGTGCCTTCTCTCTTCCTACCCAACAACCATTCTGAACTTTTTACTCATCACAATGAGTAACGTTTAACAGAAAGTTGTAGGTTATTTATCACAACATCTGAAAATATAACTTAAAAGTATCATAAGATACACTGTTCAGTCTAAAGGCATATACTCCAGACTACTTAACTCTAGAACTTTCCCAGAGACCAACTCTTTGTAAGAAGCATCAGGTGAATTCTTCTAAATCACCTTCCTCAGTTATTATCCTATTGAAGACACAGCAGCATCATGCTCACCTCTAAGAGGATGGAAAAGACACTCAGCCCCTGTTCTTGAGACACAGGGATACCTCGAGGGGAGGTGGACAGGTGCACCCCACAGGCAGCAGGAGACTAGCTGAAGCCCAGTCTGGGGCCAGCGCAGAGGGGATCTGGAGCAGCAGGTGCTCACAGGCCCTTCATGGGGGCCTGCAAGGAGGTGTGGCAAACAGGAATAGGCAGGGTAGCCAGGGAGATGCCTCTGAGGAGGGCCTGGTGGGAAAAAGGGCAGCCAGGATGGCCACTAGGTAAAGTGCCTGAAGGGGTCACTTTCCGCAGCCCAGGGCCCAGGTGGAGAGCAGTCCTGCAGCCAGGCAGGCTCCCAACAGTGACCACCCAAGGGTAATCCAGTCTTCCTTCAAATCCTCTGGTCAAGTAAGTCTCTCCTCCAGCTCTGGGGAGGGCATGAGTGACTTGTTTTGTTTACAGTGCTTTCCTACAGGATCTCATTCACCCACTGACCCAGGTCTCTACAAGCAGCCTGGGGCACCTCTGCTTTACACCAGGAAGAGGAGGGACGCCTGGTGAGGCCAGTGACAGACCTGTGCCATCACCGCTGCATAGCCAGCGTCTACTGCAAACCACTCCATGTGGAGCTTCCCTCAAGACAGGCCCACATCTGTCAAAGAAACCAAAGCTTCAACTGGTTACCGGTTATCCTAGCTGTACACAAGGAACTCGATCTCATTACACACACCTGCTCAGAGCAAGAGCAGAGACCCAGACACAGGAAGGGCCAGGAAAAGCACACAAAACGCAAGTCTGAGGGCCAAACCCAGACAGGGGAAGCCCACTTGGTCTCACCATATCTGCCACAGACCCAGCAATGGGAACAATGCCATCTCCAGACCACCTGCATCTGTGGACACAGCACCACAGACCCAGTAGCGGGAACAATGTCATTTCCAGAACACCTGTGCCTGCGGACACAGCGCCACGGACCCAGCACCAGGAACAACATCATTTCCAGAACACCTGTGCCTGTGGACAAACCACCATAGACCCAGCTGAGGGAACGACGTCATTTCCAGAACACCTGTGCCTATGGACAAACCACCAAGGACCCAGCACTGGGGAAAAGAGACTCACCTGTGCTAGAGATTCACAGCTGTGCTCCTCCTGCATTGTCTGGGGCCTTCACACTGGCATCAAAGCCAGACCTGGGCATGTCCCATGTACCACCATCCTTTCCAACAATCATTTTAGATGAATTCAAACAATTTTAAAATCAGCTTAAAAACACAAAATGAAACCTACTGAAAAGGTTTGGCAAAATAATTGCTTTGAATATACGAAGGTACATTTTAGATATCACTGTGTCTTGTTATAATCGATTCTAATTGTGCGTCTAATACTTAAAGCTCATATTCACGAAGGCAATTATATAAAGCCCACCGCTTATTTCAGGGAGCAAATTTTTGTTCTCAGGTTAGTATCTCATTATTAAAAACTATCTACTTCCAATATTTAATTACCAATTGTGTTTTCTACTAGAAATATGGGGCACCCTGTGAAAGTGTGAGAAATACTTTCCAGCTGCTACTCTAGCTACCCTGGAGGGAGGATCCAGAATCACGACCAACATTTCTCCTTCAGAAGCTCTGTGACCATATCAAGAGTGTCACATTTTCTTTTCATTTTTACTTTTGTTGAGATGGGGTCTTGCTCTGTCACCCAGGCTGGAGTGTGGTGGTGCACTGCAGGAGAAACCCACAGTGTTCCATGGGCCAACCTGGGCTCACTGCAGCCTTGACCTCCTGGGCTCAAGTGATCTTCCCACCTCAGCCTGAGAAGCAGCTGGGACTACAGGTGCATGCCACTGTGCCTGGCTAATTTTTAAAATTTTAGTAGAAGACAAGTTCTCACTATGTTGCCCAAGCCAGTTGCAAACGACTGAGCTCAAGTGATCCTCCCACCTCGGTCTCCCAAAGTGCTGGGATTATAGGCATGAGCCACCACACCCGGCCAAAGAATTTCTAATAATAGTGAAATGACAGCTTGGATTTGGTCTACAATAAACACCTCTTGTGCTTTTGTCACAAACATGTAGCCCTTCTCCAGTGAGGGTCAGCCAGGCATGTTAATTCACAGGTATGTGACACAGGATGGCTCTTAGTCCCACTGTGTCAGGAAGCAGGATCTGCCCAACAAGATGCTGAGGCCACACAGCTCTTGGGAGAGCCTAGCCCCATCATGACACCTTCTTCTGAAGCTCCTTAGGTTCAAATCATTTAGCTGTTCAGCAAGTCCTCTCTGGCCTCCACGGCCTCCTCAGTGGCAGGAAGGAGGCCAACAGAGCACCCAGGACACAGGACCACAGAGAAGTCTCTTCCAGCCACAAGTGAAGCCACCACAGGGAAAATCCACATGCTCCGTGAGCACACGCAGGTGGATGACATAGAGAGCCAGGCCAAGGAGGGTCCACAAACAGGACTTGCACACATTCTGGGGTGGTGCAAACCGGTACAACCCTGTCTGATAACTGCCTGGTAGACCGATCAACAGCCATAGACAGTATTTCGTTTCTTTAATTCAAAAATCCTGCTTCTGACACTTTAACCTAAGGAAACAAACCTTAAGAAATTCCGGCCACGCACAGTTGGCTCATGACTGTCATCCCAGCAATTTGGGAGTCAAGACAGGTAGATCACTTGAGTCCAAGAGTTAGAAACCAGCCTGGGCTACATGGCAAAAGCCCATCTCTATAGGAAAAAATAAAAATGAAATACAACTTAGCTCGGGCTGGGCGCAGTGTTCACGCCTGTCATCCCAGCACTTTGGGAGGCTGAGGTGGGTGGATCACCTGGTGGGTAGATCAACTGAGTTCAGGAGTTCGAGACCAGCCTGGCCAACATGGTAAAACCCCATCTCTACTAAAAATAAAAAAATTAGATGTGCGTGGTGGCACACACCTGTAATCCCAGCTACTAGGGAGGCTAAGGCAGGAAAATCATTTAAACCTGGTAGGCGGAAGTTGCAGTGAGCCGAGATCATGCCTCTTCACTCCAGCCTGGGCAACAAAGAGTGAAATTCCATCTCAAAACAAAACAAACAAACAAACAAATGCACTCTTGGTATAAAAGGCACTTCCTCTGCCTGGAAGACCCTCCACCTCCTTCCCATGAAGTCCTTAACTTCTGTCCAGCCCAAGCCTCCAGTGCATCCCTTCCACTGAACTGCCTAACACACCTCTTCCTGCCACGCCTTCAGTGTTATGGCCATTAGTGCCTGTGCACCCAGCACAGCCAGTGCACTCAGCACAGCCAGTGCACTGCTCCTGGGATGGTTATTCAGGATGCTCAGATAAGCCGCCAGATCACAGAGAGCTGGGAGTGCGAGCTCAGCATTTGCTGCCTGTGTTCTTGAGGCAGTGCTGCTGCAGATGTGCTCAGGAAGCTCACCTGCCTCCTGAGCCTCATATGCACATCCTGTAGATGGCAGCCTGCAGGACCACTGGTAAGTTCTGTTGAAAAACCCGCCTTCGAGGAAAAAAGAGTCAATTGTTGACAATTAGATATTATGATCACATAACTCACCTCAGTCAGTCATCTAAAAACAAATGGCTGATACCACTGAGTCTCAAGGAAGCAACCACAGGGTCCAGAACAGGCTTATCCCACTTGGAAACAGCTCCTGAAGACAGCAGCCCCGAGTGCCACAGCTGACCCCAACAGATGAGAGGCCTCCAGGGCAGGGGCTCCACCTTGACACAGTCACACTTCACAGGGCAGAGGGGGCCTTCTCCACAAGAAGCTGTGTGAAAATGTTAGCAACTGCTGCTGGGCACAGTGGCTCATGCTTGTAATCCCAGCACCTTGGGAAGCTGAAGCTGAGGCCTGAGGTCAGGAGTTCAAGACTAGCCTGACCAACATGGAGAAACTCTGTCTTTACTAAAACTACAAAAAATCAGCCAGGTGTGGTGATACATGCCTGTAATCCCAGCTACTCAGGAGGCTGAGGCAGGAGAATCACTTGAACCCTGGAGGTGGAGGTTTCAGTGAGCATAGATCACACTATTGCACTCTAGGCTGGGCAACAAGAGCAAAACTCCACCTCAAAAAAAGGAAAAAAAAATGTTTGCACCTGCTTTTTGTCTAGTTAAAGTTCTGACTATGAAGTAACTATAGCTTCACATGTAGTTGTAAGAAATGGCAAAGAGCTTGTTGGGTGCAGTGGCTCACCCCTGTAATCCCAGCACTTTGGGGAGCTGAGGCAGGTGGATCACAAAGTCAGGAGTTCGACATCAGCCTGAACGACATGCTGAAACCCTGTCTCTACTAAAAAAAAACAACAAAATTAGTCAGGCATGGTGGCATGAACCTGTAATCCCAGCTACTCAGGAGGCTGAGGCAGGAGAATCGCTTGAACCCAGGAGGCAGAGGTTGCAGTGAGCAGAGATCCAGCCACTGCACTCCAGCCTGGGCGACAGAGTGCAACACAAGCAAGCAAGCAAAGAAGGAAGAAAGAAAGAAAGACAGAGAGAGAGAGAGAGAGAGAGAGAGAGAAAGGAGGGAGGGAAGGAAGGAAGGAAAGAAGGAAGGAAGGAAGGAAGGAAGGAAGGAAGGAAGGAAGGAAGGGCACAGAGCAATACGTTGTCCACCTGCTTCCAGTGGTTACATCTTGCAAAACTATAAACAGTATCACAGCCAGGCTTTCCCACTGCGACAGTCACTTAAGCTCCCTGGTGTTGTCCCGTGACACATGCTCAGTGTATGCTCATGAACCCACCGCAGCCAAGGCAGGCAACAGTCCAACCACAGGCTCCCTCCAGCTGTATCCCTCCCCCATCCTTAGCCCCTAGCAAACATGAAACTGTGTTCCATCTCTTTATTTTTTGTCTTTAGATAATGCTCTATAAAGAACTGAAAACCATATGGAATATGATCTTTTGAGTCAGCCTTTTTTTACTCAGCATAATTCCTTCCAGATTCACCCACATTAACAGTAAGTGGTATTCCAAGCAACTACTTTTTGGGCAACCACTACTTACAATCTTTCTGCATGGCTGGCAAAACTGTTTCTAAGTCACATTCAGTATCGTTCTTTCATTTAAAGGGGAGGCAAAATAATTTTCACGTGAACAGATGCAATGTGGTTCAGCATCCGACCATGAAGAAGGCCTGTCTGAGGGCTGAGACTGTGCTGTGTGTGTCTGATATAGTCAGTGGTCCTGAAAACCCACACAAACCAACTCCCCCCGCAACCACAGCAGAAGGCCCAGGGGAAACCAAGAATAGGTTCTCACGAGAAAGATTCTTTTGGCTCAGTAAACAATTACCCCCTAATGCAAATTTAACAGACATTATTTTATCAAAGCAAACTACAGTTCAACCCAAAACAGAATAAATATAAGACAATCACTCGGCTGGGTGCGGTGGTGAGGCTCATGTCTGTAATCCCAGCACTTTGGGAGGCCAAGGAGGGTGGATCAGGAGGTCAGGAGAATGAGACCATACTGGCTAACACAGCGAAACCCCATCTCTACTAAAAACACAAAAAATCAGCCAGGCGTTGTGGCATGCACCTGTAGTCCCAGCTATTCGGGAGGCTGAGGCAGGAGAATAGCTTGAACCCGGGAGGCAGAGGTTGCTGTGAGCCAAGATTATGCCATTGAACTCCAGTTTGGGCAAGAGTGAAACTTGCCTCAAAAAAAAAGACGATCACTCAGATGCAGGAGAGACACACAAGTGGGCCATGTGCACCCTCACCCATAAGCAAGTGCAGGACCCAGAAGAGCAAAGGGCATGATGACTGCCTGCCCTCCCACATGCCAGGGCACCTGCCAATGCAGCAGTGATTAGGATTTCACTGAATAAGCGTCTACAACACCCCAAGAGTGATAACCAGGAAGCTGCCATTGCTTTGCCTTGTAATGGCAATGGGGGCTGCCATGCCATTCCTTCCAGGAATCAGTTATTAGTGAAGCCACACATATCCCTGAGTAACCATAACACAACACACAAGACTGAATGCAAAATATGCTCAGGCCACAAAATTCTTCCCTCTTCTCTGACAGGTGACCCTTGAGCAGCATGGGAGTGAGTTGCATAAATTCACTTACACGTGGATTTTCTTCCACCCCTGCTACCCCTGAGACAACAAGACCAGCCCCTCGTCCTCCTCAGCCCACTCAAAGTGAAGTCCATGAGAATGAAGCCTTTTATGGTGATCTGCTTCCACTTCATAAACAGGAAATATATTTTCTTTAATGACATTTTTTTCTTTCTTAATTTTTTATGTTTGAGACAGAAAGGTCTCACTCAGTTACCCAGGCTGGAGTGCAATGCCTCAATCTCAGCTCCTCTGCAACCTCTGCCTCCAAGGTTCAGATGATTCTCGTGCCTCAGACTCTGGAGTAGCTGGGATTCCAAGCACGTACCACCACGCCTGGCTATTTTTTCTTTTTTCTTTTTTTTTTTTTTTGGTATTTTTAGTAGACAAGGGGTTTCACCATGTTGGCCAGGCTGGTTTCAAACTCCTGGCCTCAAGTGATCTGCCTGCCTTTCTTCTTTTATTAAAAAAAAAAAATAGCCAGGTGTGGTGGCTTATGCCTGTAATCCCAGCACTTTGGGAGGCCAAGGTGGTTGGATCACCTGAGGTCAGAAGTTTGAGACAACACTAACCAACATGGTGAAACCCTGTCTCTACTAAAAATACAAAAATTAGCTGGGTGTGATGTTGCATTGCTGTGATCCCAGCTATTTAGGAGGTTGAGGCAGGGGGATCACTTGAACCCTGGAGGCAGAGGTTCCAATGATCCAAACTCACGCCATTGCACTCTAGCATGGGCAACAAAAGCAAAACTCCAGGCTAGGTGCGATGGATCACGCCTGTAATCCCAGCGCTTTGGGATGCCAAAGCAGGTGGATCACCTGAGGTCAGGAGTTCGAGACCAGCCTGACCAATGTGGAGAAACCCTGTCTGTCCTCAAAATACAAAATTAGCCAGGTGTGATGGCTCATGCCTGTAATCCCAGCTACTCGGGAGACTGAGGCAGGAAAATCACTTATACCCAGGAGGTGGAGGTTGTGGTGAGCCAAGATCGCGTCATTGCACTCCAGCCTGGTGACAGAGTGAGATTCCATCTCAAAAAAAAAAAAAAAAAAAAAAAAGTGTGAAATTCCGTCTCAACATAATAATAACAATGGCCAGGCACAGTGGCTTATGGCTGTAATCCCAGTACTTTGGGAGGCCAAGGTGGGTGGATCATGAGGTCAAGAGATCAAGACTGGCCGGGTGTGGTGGCTTACACTTGTAATCCCGGCACTTTGGGAGGCCGAGCCAGGCAGATGACGAGGTCAGGAGATTGAGACCATCCTGGCTAACATGGTGAAACCCTGTCTCTACTAAAAATACAAAAAGTTAGCTGGTCGTGGTGGTGGGTGCCTGTAGTCCCAGCTACTGTGCAGGCTGAGGCAGGAGAATAGCATGAACCCAGCAGGCAGAGCTTGCAGTGAGCCGAGGTCACGCCAATGTACTCCAGCCTGGATGACAGAGTGAGACTCCATCTCAAAACAAAAAAAAAAAATAGAGAAATGATTTAACAATTGAGTTTTGCAACCACAGGGGAGGAATATAGGAGAACAGTATACTCCTAAATAACTAAAGCAAAACACAGAAACCATCTGAAAAATCTGCTTATGTCCACAAGATTTAAAAATTTGAAATAAACCATTACCTATATTATTTAGTACATTATTTACTAATTATAGAACAATAAACTATTTCAACTTATGAAGTTAAATATCTTCGCTATTTAAATTGCTAATGTGAGAGAATAAAAATAGTTATGAACACAACTTTGGGAAAATATCAGGAATCCCTTTAATACATGAAATTGCTTTAAAATAACTTAAACAGGCCAGGCACAGTGGCTCATGCCTCTAATCCTAGCACTTTGGGAGGCCGAGACCAGTGGATCATGAGGTCAGGAGTTCAAGACCTGGCCAAGATGGTGAAACCCTTTCTCTACTAAAAATACAAAAATTAACCTGGCGTGGTGGCAGGCACCTGTAATCCCAACTACTCAAGAGGCTGAGGCAGAATTGCTTGAACTGAGGAAGTGGAGGTTGCAGTGAGCTGAGATCACACCACTGCATTCCAGCCTGGGTGACAGAGTGAGACTCCCACTCACAAGCAGCTTCCAGCCAAGTGGCAACAGCAGCAGCCCAGCCACCACCAAGACGGACTGGCATGACACCCCTCACACAAGGCTCTATCTCACCCAAAGTCTGAATAAATAACATTTACAAATGGGGGAGGGAGTTGCAGTGGCTCCTGCCTGTAATCCCAGCACTTTGGGAAGCTGTTGGAGGAGGATGGCTTGAGCCCAGGAATTCAAGACCAGTGGAGGCAACATGGACAAAACTTCATCTCTAAAACAACAGCAACAACAACAACAACAACAACAACAACAACAACAACAACAACAACAAATAAAAGTGTAGCTGTAGCTGGATGTGGTGACACATACCTGAAGTCCCAGATTCTCAGGAGGCTGAGGTGGGAAGAGCACCTGGGCACAGGAGGTTGAGGCTGCAGTGAGTGGAGATTGTGCCTGGGCAACAGGGCAAGACGCTGTCTCAAATAATAAGAAAAGATATAAAGATGGGGAAAGAGTTTCATAACCATGACCTGAAATATAACTTTCTTCACAAAGACATGAATGGGTTCACCAATGAAACGACCCTGTTGCCACTTGCACATAACCTCAGGTGTTAAGGGGGCTGAAGCATGTGCTTCTTGTTTCACAGCCACAGGCACCTGTGGGCTGACGTGAAACACTGGCAGCAGATGGGCAGGTTGCTGATGCATGGCCAATCAGTGGGCACAGCACTCTCCCTACCCATGTGTTGGCACAAGGCTGTATAATGTCAGTTATGGGTAGAGATATTTTTTATTTTTCCCTGTTCTGACTGCATAAAGCGGAGCATGAAATAAAGGTAAGAGGTGTCAATCCTTCAGGTTTTTTAACTTAAAGTCAAGAGACCAAAGAATGTTACAAGGTTTAATTAAATGATTTATTGAAGAGCAAATTATTTGCAGGGTAGTTTTAGTGATTGTGTGGATATAAAACATCTGAAGCCACTTTGTAAATCCTTACTAAACATTCTTACAGCTGACTAGACAACATGAAAAACCTTTTTCAAGCAGCCAGTTGCTGCAATACAGCAGAATTTTTTTTTTACAAAAGGACAACTTGGGCAGGTGTGGTGGCTCATGCCTGTAATCTCAACACTTTGGGACGCCAAGGCAGGCCAATCGCTTGAATGCAGGAGTTCAAGACCAGCGACCAGCCTGGGAAATGTGGCAAAACCCAATCTCTACAAAAAATACCCCCCAAAAATTAGCTAGGTGTAGTGGTGTGTCCCTGTAGTCCTGGCTATTTGGAAGCCTGAAGTGGGAGGATCATTTGATTTATAGTTAGCCTGGCCTCTGGAGCTCTTGGACTGCAACACCCATAATGACTGCCAAAGCTGCACCCACGGGGACTCCTCCTGCTGAAGTTAAGTCATGCAGACAACAAGTTATGTGTGAATACGAGGATGTCTTACATAAAACACATTACTTTGTGGAATGCTTGAAAATAAACAAACTCATCTTTGTAAATTTTTGTAAATTTTCTTCCTGAAGCTCTTTCTTAGGAAACAGTTTCTTGTCATATCACTTGTTAACTGGGCTTCAATCATCCCATGTACAACCAGATTTTATTCTTCTTTAAAATACAGGGCCAGGTGCAGTGGCTCACGCCTGTAATCCCAGCACTTTGGGAGGCCAAGGTGGGTGGATCACCTGAGGTCAGAAGTTGAAGACTAGCCTGGCCAACATGGTGAATGAAATGTCTCTATTAAAAATAGGAAAATTAGCTGGGTGTGGTGGCAGATGCCTATAATCCCAGCTACCTGGGAGAATGAGGCAGGAGAATCACTTGAACCTGGGAGGTGGCGGTTGTGGTGAGCCGAGATCATGCCACTGCACTCCAGCCTGTGTGACAGAGTAAGACTGCTTCTCCAAAACAAACAAACAAACAAAAAAACCAAACCAAACCAAAACAAAACAAAAAAACAAAAAAACAAAAAGATGGAAAGTCCCTTTCTTTCTTTTTTTTTGAGACAGAGTTTCACTCTTGTTGCCCAGGCTGAAGTGCGATGGTGGGATCTTGGCTTACTGCAAACTCCGCCTCCCAGGTTCAAGCGATTATCTTGCCTCAGCCTCCTGAGTAGCTAAGATTATAGGCGTGTGCCACAACACCTGGCTAATTTTGTATTTTTAGTAGAGAGAGTTTCTCCATGTTGGTCAGGGTGGTCTCAAACTCCCGACCTGAGATGATCCACCTACCTCAGCCTCCCAGAGTGCTAGGATTACAGGCATGAGCCACTGTGCCCAGCAGATAGTCCCTTTCTACTAGTAAGAAACCTGTACAGGAATTTGAGGATGACTAAATAATCATGTATTTCTCAGTGTTACTTTAGACTGTTGGGTGTGGGACTTCGGACAGGTGTTTAAGGCCATGGAAGGGACAGCCTATGTCCTCTCCATGTGATAGAAACCCCCACAGCCCTGGGCAGTGCATTCCAAGTTCACCAACATGGCAACTTAAAACAACAAATACTTATCTCACTCTGTTTCTGAGGGTCAGGAATCTGGGAGTGGCTTGACTGGATTGTTTAGTCTCTTGGACTGGATGATCTTGCAGTCCAACTGATTGATGGTCAGGGCTGTGGTCGTCTGAAACTTGACTGGTGCCGAAGGACCTGCGTCACATCCAGGGTGGAGCACTCATGCAGCTGTTGCCAGGAGGCCTCAGCTCCTCCTCACGTGGGCCCTTCCCCAGAACCAATGACCAGAGGGCAGGAGCCACGGCCTTTTCTATCCTCATCTCAGAATTGACTGTCACCTCTGCCATATGCAGTTGGTAACTAAAATCCACCCTTATACCACATGAGAGGGACTGGCTGGGGGTATGAATATCAAGTGACAGGGGTCATAGAGGGCCAGCTTGGCTGCTGACCATATTGATGATTATATTGAGATCTGCTCAGCAAGACCCATCCAGTCAGCTCCTCGTGGCTCCTGATCATGTGGACCAGGCCCAGGCCCAGCCTTCACAGCCACATTGATTAGCTCAGGAACAGAAAGTCAAACCTGTTAAGTCCTTCATCTCGATTTGTATTTGGCAAAGAGACATTTTGCCTTTGGGGTCCTGGAGCTAGAAGGGTGAATTGTGAAGAGAGGTGTTAGCATCTTTCCACCATGGTGAGGAAACCAGCCGTGGCTGAAGAGGATCAGGTCCACAGAGTGTTAAAGAAGGTGGGAGATGAGCATCCCAGAGCCAGGCCTGTGTCCCTAGATCCAGCTCCTTGAAGGGGTGTGTTCCCTTTCATTTCCTTGTCATGAGCCAATCCCCTTTTTACTATGCTGCCTGTCCAAGTCCATTAACTACTGGGCTGCTCGTACTGGCTGGAGGCCTGAGGACCTTCCTAAACATCCCTGGCAAGGGTTCAGAAGCCTCATATGAGTTTAGCTACTAGGAAAGAAGGATCACATCTGGGCATCCAATTTATAGCCTATTCCTAAAAGTAACTAGTTTGAGGTGTCTCTGCTTCCAGGGAGTATTCCTTAGGGGAATGATAAGATATTTGAAGTGAGAAAGGGTTTGCCGGTCTGTGGCTGGTCTCTTAGTTTCATTTTCATTTATTTATTTATTTTTTGAGATGGAGTTTCACTCTTGCTGCCCAGGCTGGAGTGCAATGGCGCATTCGTTGCTCAATGCAACCTCCATCTCTCGGGTTCAAGTGATTCTCCTGCCTCAACCTCCTAAGTAGCTGGGTTACAGGCACCTGCCACCATGCCCAGATAATTTTTGTAGTTTTCAGTAGAGACAGGGTTTCACCGTGTTGGCCAGGCTGGTCTGGAACCCCTGACCTCAGGTAAACAGCCTGCCTTGGCCTCCCAAACTGTTGGGATTATAGGTGTGAACCACCATGCCCAGCCTGGTCTCTCAGTTTTGACCTAAATGTGTCATGTAACCAACAGGATGCTCTGTTTGCTTGTTTCTGGGATACAGCCAGTTATCACATGTCTGTGTCTTCATCGTTTCATTCCCAGTCAGC
Organism: Pan troglodytes; assembly: GCF_028858775.2. Classification (NCBI taxonomy): domain Eukaryota; kingdom Metazoa; phylum Chordata; class Mammalia; order Primates; family Hominidae; genus Pan; species Pan troglodytes. The sequence goes on from NC_072422.2 coordinate 14,703,388, forward strand.
CACTGTCAACTGCACTGCTCCCTGATGCCTGCTGGACAGAACCTGAAGTCTCCCTTAAGGATGGCAGTCTTATGCCATCAGCCCTTATCATTAGGTGACAGGTTATCACTGGCTTGTTCTGGATCCCAGTGGCCTCTGGCCATTTTAGGTTCTCAGCACATCAGTGGTGGATCTGCCACTCTGGAGTTTACCATGAACCACATTGGAATTTTGATGGCCACAGCTAACAGAGAAGAGGCTCAGGGACCAGTAACACATCCCAGGCTTTTTCTGCCAACACCTAAAAGAAACTACTTGGTGGGGTGCAGTGGCTCACGCCTGTAATCCCAGCACTTTGAGAGGCCAAGGCAAGTCGATCACTTGAGGTCAGGAGTTCAAGACCAGCCTGGCCAACGTGGTGAAACCCTACTGTTACTAAAAAAATACAAAAAAAAAAAAAAAGCCAGGAATGGTGGCACACACTTGAAATCCCAGCTACTCAGGAGGCTGAGGCAGGAGGATTGCTTGAACCTGGGAAGCAGAGGTTGCAGTGAACCAAGATGGCACCACTGCACTCCAGCCTGGACAACAGAGCGAGGCTCTGTCTCAAAAAACAAAAACAAAAACAAAAACAAACAAAACAAACAAAACAAAACAAAAAACCAAGTAGGGTTTCTGGATGAGAACAAACAAATAAAAGAACACTTCACATAAAGATTAGGTATCTAGAGAATGGCCTTGTGCTGCAGGCAGGCCAGGCCTCATCACCATGTGGGGCTGTGCCCAGGGCCAAGGTGGGAGCAAGCTCTGGTGCCACGCAGGACTACTGCTTCCAGCTACTCCTCACTCCCCCTTCCTCACTCTCCCCAGTGGCCCCCTCAAGGCAAACAGGCATTTGGTGTTTGATCCTCTCAGTCATATGTGTCTTTGGAACTGGAGCTGACATTGAAGGTTCTTGGAAAGGTTCCCTTGAAGGGCTTCCCTCCCCTTTTCCGCCTGGCTGCTGACTTCTCGTCTTCTCTGCTTCAGGACGCCTCCCTCCTCCTGGGCCTCTGAGGCCAAGTGCCTGTGTGAGGGGGAAGGGGCTGAGTCAGAGCCCTTCTCAGGGGCTTTGGGCACCATTCGATATTTAGATGATTGTTAAACAAACTAGTGGTTGGTGGAGTTGTTAACTTATATAAGGAGAGGAACATTTGCCCAGGATGTACTTAAAGGCCTGTTTTATCAAAATACTGTGGAAGACAATCTGAATTTGAAGTGTTCTCTTTCTCTCTGGGAGTCTGTGGAGAGTAATGTTCTCACATCTGTTCAGGAAGAGAGACTCACCCAGGTGGAAGGGGGTTTGGTGTTTTAATACAAATTACAGTGAACCCTTGAATAACACAGGGGTTGAGGGCAACAACCTCCTGTGCAGATGACAATTTGTGTATAGCTTTTAACTTTCCTCAAACTTAACTAACAGCCTCCTGTTGACCAGAGCCTTCCTGACCACATAAAGCTGGACACACACATTTTGTATGTTATGTGTGTTATACTCTTATTGTTAGGGTAAAGCAAGCTAGAGACATGAAAATACTAAGATCATGAGGAGAAAATAGGCTTAAGCTTCATGTAGCAGCAGTGGATCTCCATGAATGGCTTCCGTCCTCCTCGTTTTCACATTGAGGAGGCAGAAGAGGTAGATGAGAGATAGGTCTTGCAGTCTCAGGAGTGGCAGAGGTGGAAGAAAATCTGCGTATAAGTGAACCCATGCAGTGCAATCCCAGAGCCAGGTTGTTCAAGGGTCAACTCTACTTACATTCCATCCCTTTATTGAAAGGGAATTTCAACCCAACCCCAAATAAGTCTTTTTTTCCTGTGAGTTTTAAGAATGAGTTGTGTCATTACAAGTTTTTTCTTGTACAGTGCTTCTCAGATGTTAGTATGCAGAACAGAACATGATTAAAGTGCAAGTGTGGATTAAGAAAGTCTGAGTGGACCTGTGAATCTCCATGTTCCACGAACTCCCTGGTGATGTGAAGGGCTCTGGTAAGGAGTGCTCCCCGGCAGCCCCTGCCCCTAAGCTCCCCACTCCCCACCCTGCCCCACAGCCCCTTCCCCACAGGCCCCACCCCACAGCCCCAATTTCCACATCCTGCCCTGCCCCACAGGTGTCTCAGGGTCATCCTGGCCTAGCTCTGATCCTGGAAGCCCAGTAGAGGTAGCTCTGGATTCCCCACCAGTGCCTGCTCTTCAATTGTGAGCTGAAGGGCCTAGATAGGCTAAAATTCCTGGGGTTTTTGCTAAACTGACCTTGCAGCTGTCAATGTAACCCATTCTGTGTCATGCTTTGTCCTGGAGGAAGGCTCTTTGGTGCTCACTGCGTCTCCTGTGGTGCAGAGGGAATCGCAGTGGGGCTCCTGTGTGTGCAGAGGGGGAGGACGCAGTGCCTGGATGGTTTAGATGAAGGCTCTGTGCTTGCTGGCAGGTGGTGGGTGCTGGGAAACCTGCCCTGTGGTTTCCCTGGGCTGGTCTTGACAGCACCTCTCACGCCTGAGTGCTCTCGAAGCCACCTTCAGGGAGGAGCAGGGCATCGTTGTTCTTGTTATGTCTGTCCTGCCAGCCAAGTAGAAGGATTGTCTCTTGAGCCCCATGGTGGGAGAGGTGGCGCCCCTATGGGCTGCAGGGCCTCTTGCAGTGTGGAGAGGTCACAGGACAAGGACAGCTGTTCCCAGCATCAGCTGTCCCTGGATCCCAGAGTTGGCCACAGACACTGTTCACTCTTCTGGGCTGAGTTGTGTGCTATTTTGGCACAGATGTGAGGCTGCCTGGTAATCGGCAAGTTTCATGAGTCCACAGCATTGGCGCTGTGGCTTCTGTGTCAGGTAGTATGCCAGTGGCTCATGTGGGGGTCTCTTGCCACCCTGGACTCTTTGTGACCCTGACAATCCATGAAGCTGGGGCGATTGCCATCTGGAGGTGAGGGAACAGGGAATGCGTGGCCTGGGGCTGGTCAGGGCCAGGTGCTGTCCAGCCCCTTCAGCTGCCGGCTCTGCATTTCGCTTCCCGTGGGCCGTGCCTTGCCACTCAGCACAGGGTGTGAGTTAGTCTCAGTGTCCCCAGGCATGTTTCATTCTCCTGCTGACTCACGGTTCATGAATTTAAAATAGACTTTGCTTGATAATTTGGAAATGAGGGAGATTTAAGCTGCACTTAAAATGAGTCTAGGCAGGGACAGCCAAGTCACCTTTCAGGTAGGAGTCTCTCCCGGAAATGAGATCCAGTGGCCCCTGTTTTGTGGCCAGCTGTGCAGCATCTTGATGAGAAGGCATAGGGTCCAGGCCTGGGCAGCTGAGGAACTGTCTAAAGAGGGGACCTCCAACTTTGAAGCCCAGTAGAGGCAGCTCTGGATTCTCCACCAGTGCCTGCTCTTCAATTATCCCAGATAGGTTGAAATTCCTGGGATTTTTGCTAAACTGACCTTGCAGCACTCAGTGTAACCACCAGTGAATCAGCAGAGCCTGTCGGCTTGATTCCAGAGTGCTGTGCAGCCCCTGGGAGAAGTCACTGACACGGCTGAGTAACACTGTCTTGGCCCTCGTCTGGCTCTGCCATTTGATGGCAAGGGGCGAGGCTGATAAGCCCTGAGCCCAGTATAAGGAACACAGGGTAGTGCGGGGGCCAGAGGTGCCAGAGGCATCACTAGGGCAGCTTCTGGGAGAACTGGGATGGCAAGTCTTGGAAGAGAACAGAAGCAGCCGGAGCCTCTGTCCTCATCTGGTCTCTCATTGAAAAAGTATCTAGAGTGGGCAACATGCTGCATACCTGGTGTCTGCAGACAGGTCCTGGGAGGTGCAGGATGGTCTAGATGGCAGCTACATCAAAACCAGCTTCATCCACATCCACCTAAATGCTTCAGCAGCACATCTCAGCTGTCACCCATCTCGATGACTGTGATGAGCGTGGTTGTTCATGGAGAGGCGGGGGCTGGGGTTACAGGGCCTCAAGCACATAGCTGCTATCGTTAATGTTGCCATCGGTAACATGTTGTAGCCAAGGCCAGGTGGACATGAGGGTCCTGGAACGGCAGCGACCTGGATGGTCTTAGCTATTGTCATGCTGGTGGCTGGAGAAACATCTCTTTCCAGAAAACAGCACACAACTGGGACAACACTCCTGAGCCCCAGGAGTGTTCACTGTGATATTCTGCCTGATGGGTGCAACCCACTTCCTCCACATCCTGAGTGGACTCTCAGATCCCTGGTCCATTGGGAAAGGTTCCTGGGAACAGCAACAAGCTAGGGACATGGAGAAAATCAGGTGTTTCAGGAGTGAAGTGATATGCCCCCGCACTGTCAGGACCCAGACATTGTCCGTAGGCCATGTGGTTTTCACCTTGACCATGCCAAAGCTGTTCTGGGTATGTACATGGGTCACACACTCACATCTGGGATCAGGACAGTGGACTCTAATGGTGAAGACCCCATTTTTCCATCCTGAGAGCAGGCAGTCTGGATTTTTAAAAACATTACTTCCTGATAATCCTTAAACTTCTACTAAACATTAACATGGAATTTCACACCCATCAGTTTGAACAGCCTTCCCTGAGTCAGGTGTTGAGATGCCATTTCTCCATGCTGAGACATTCCAGTTTTGTGGTGGAAAATTGGAAAAGAATGTAAAATTAATAGGTTCCAGTAGAGAGAGAAAATATCTCTGGCCTCAGCCATCAGAGATGGTGGATAGAAATACCTGCTCACCTGCACTGCAGGTGGAGGTGTCAGGCAGTGAATACATTGACCTGACCTGTCCTCTCCAGAATAGCTTTAGATATGTTCTTGTCTCAGTTAAGTACTAAGACAGCACTTTGTGAGATTTTATCATTTATTTTGGAAAGACAAAGCAGGTTGTTAGACAGTGTTGAGGAGAAGCATCTTGTGGTCTCACCCAAGCCTGCATCCAGGGGCAGGTGGCACACACTGTAACCTTGAGCTGACGAGGTGCAAGTGGGAGAGGCTTGGAGAGGCGCTGCCACCCACAGTTGTGTCTGAACCTTGTGTTTCAACAGCCACACTTTGTGGGTGAGCAAGATGGTAAATATAGGGGAGCATGTTGCATAAGCTACTTCTCTTGGAATGGTTGTGCACAGAGGTGCTGCTGTGGCAAAAAGAGCAGAGATGCATGCACAGATTGGTTTGTATGAAATGTTTTCTAACTGATGATGTGGTGAGGACATGACGGGACAGTGGCTTTGGGTGTGGGGGTGTAGGTGTTCCCCCATTCCTCTTGTAAGTGCACCAGGAAGGCCTGGCTGTGATGACGAACAAACCTAGAAGGCCTGCAGGCAGAGAGGAGGCCCATGCTCCTAAGAGTGTCCATGCTGGGCATGGTGTGGTGAAGTTGGTGCCACCACAGAAGAGACCAGGACGAGGCTGGGAAGGAAGAAGTGTGCTTGCACCGTGTGTTACAGATGGGCCACCTCACACCATGGTGGCCGGGAGTCGGAAGCAGGGGCTCAGGAAGGCCTCCACCACTGCCTGTTGTGTTTTCTGCAGGACGAGTGGGAGAGAGCAGAGCAAATAGTTCAGGAGTGGCTACTTTGGAAAGTTCTTGCAGGCTTTGTGCTGTAGGGATGCTTTCTAGCTTCCTGTATTACCTGGCTCTGCGATGGCTTCAGGCCAGGGATTGGCTTTTTTACCTGGCTGTGTGCTGGTTTCAGGCAGGGCTTGGCTTGGGTGTGGAGTTGGGTAAGAAGGTGGTTGGGTTGCTTGGGAGCCCTTGGCAATCTAGGAGTTTGCTAGCCCTGAGAGGGGCACTCTCTTCCTGGGCAGAAACTTTTTAAGATGCCAAAATTTCCTAAAATAAAATATGATTAATAAAAATAAAACATGATTAATACAGTATGTGTCCTTGGATTTCCTGGGAAACCCACAAGCTGGAGCCTGAATCCCTTTGAAGGCATCTGCTTCCATAAGTGTGAAGTTGGGACCTCAGAGCTTGCGGATTCCCTCAGAGACACCCTTTGCCCACCAATTTAGGGAACTGAGTGTGCAAAAAGCACAGGCCTGGTGGGGACAGGAGCTACTTCCCAGGTGGTGAGTGGGGTGTGAGGTTGAGGCTGTGGACATGACCTGCCAGACCTGAGGGCTGGGGTACTGCACTACATGTTGTGACCTTACCTGTGCTGCAGGGAAGGGACTGCCTTGTGGCACATGACCATTTTGTGTGCAGCCTGTACCAGCAGGGACCCAGGATCCAAGTGCTGCTGACTGCCACCCAGAACACAGCCACACCCTAGACCATATGTCCCTTTCTGCCACCACAAAGTGCTTGAGCCCTCTCTGTTCTCCTTCCTGCTCAAAGCTGCCATTCCTGTTGCTGGTGACCACTTTATGGGAGGCACATCCTGAGAAGTCCCTTCATGGGCCTGGTACCGGCCCCAGCCCTGATCAGAACAGCTGCCTGCCTTGACCAGTTGCTGGGTCTGTCAAGGACAGTGTGAGAGTGGATCAGTTTTGTGCTGCCTCTGAATTCAGTGAATTGTGTCCTCTCTTTTGAAGCAGGTGGTTGATGATGAAGCGTTGGCCATGTAAATGAAGATCAGGTGAGGAGCAGGACAATGCCCAAGGGTGGGTGCCCTAAAGCACCACAGCAGGAAGACTTTCCCCTCAGCAGCAACATGGTGGAGAACCAGACTGGGGAAAAGGTAATGCTGCCCCAGTCCCACCCCTGCATGCTCACTGCACCCAGATGGGGATGAGGCGGGAATGGAGTCCTGCCCGCACGTGGCCTGTTCTCCGCCCTCTGGCCCTTTCCTTGTGCCTCTGTCTGCAGCCAGGGGTGGAGACGGTGGTAAGGAGTGATCTTTCCAATATTGGCCTTGCTTTTTTTGTATTTGTCATTGGGAACCAAAGTTAAGCATTAAATGATAGCTTTATGTACAGAAATTGCCCTGAATCTCAATGTGGCTGCACGTTTCTACGCCCAGGAATACAGGATTTCTCTCCTGGCTTCCGTTAGGCCTGTCAGACATTCAGGTATCCTGGCTGCAAGCAGTGCTGGGGCATGTTACTTCCAATTTTGGTTTATTCTAAATGTGAATAGGAAAATGGGATGTAAATCAAAACCACTGCATTTTATTAATATGCGGTTAATGCTGATTCCTGGGATGAAAACTTCTTACCTTGCAGTGTGGGGGGTGATGCAGTTTCCTGGGGTGCAAACTTCCTGTTCTGCAGTATTGGTGGGTGCTGCCAGGTTCTGGGGTGTTAGAAAGCACAAACTTCCTGTCCTGCAGTTTCAGGGAGATGTGAGTTCTGGGGTGTGCCCAGCGAATGTGAAGTTGGACAGATCCTGGTTCAAGTTCAGGCTTTGCCATGTGTTCTCTTTGTGACTGTCAACAAGTCAGGTGTCTGTCTTGAGTCATCTTCCTGTCTCTGCAGCAGGCACAGTAGTGGTTGGTGGAGTGAATGGTGAAGCAGGGCCTTGCTGTTCAGGATGCGTGTCATCTCTTGCCATCCTGTTGCTGGCATCCTTTGATCCTCATGCCTCCTTGCTCCTCCTCCCTGCTTGGCGTGTGTGGCAGGCCATTCATCGGTGACCTGTCTGACTCTCTGTGGTCCCTGGTAGGCAGGTTCCCTTCAGTGTGGTTCCTGGTTGCTGCTTGCTCTGGGCTGTCTTCTGGTCCCCAGGTCACTGCTGCAAGGCCTCTTGCTGCTTCCTGTGCTGCTGTGCTGCAGCTCACCTCTCTGCTCATGTTATGGGTTTGGTGTGGTGTGAGCTTAGCAGGGATTCCACATGGGAACATAACCAGCCAGATGAATTTCCTCTCAGCAGCAACATGGTGGCAATTCAGTTCACTTCTTTTTGGTTAATTGTGAAGCATTTTGTGAACACGGACATATGCAGGTGCTAAATGACAGTAGCTCTGAGACCCTTGATGTCTGGGCAGTGTCTGAGTGTATGCTCCCACTTGCTCTGTCCTGAGCTCCTCATGCCCTGTGCCGGGCCGGGTGGGTACCATGGCTTGCAGCCACCAGTGAAGGATGAGCTGAAGCTGGTGCTTCGTCAGCACCACACTACCGAGTTCACACATGAGGACATGTGTTTGTGAAGCCTATGGAGGGTCTGGGCTTGGTGGGTGGGTTGGTGTGTCCTGCTGAGCTCCTGAGGAGATGGGGGTTCAGAATGCTAATGTATGGCCTTCAGCAGTAAGGCAGAAAGGTGTGAGGATAGATCACACTTCCTGGTGGTTCCTGCTCTTTTGTGGCTAAGCGCTCAGAGTGTTGGGATAGCTTTATGTTGCCACCTTGGTCTCATTTTCCTCATCGTGTGGGGTTGGGTCCTGGGACTCAGCATTCATGGGGAGCAGCCCTGCTCTGCAATGGTGCAGAATGCTGTCCACACAGCCCAAGCCCTGCCCCCATCCTCTTGAGCTCCTGCCACTGCCACCAAGCTTCAGCTTCAGCATGCTCCATGCCTCCACTGAGCACTGTCTCCCAAAGAGGTTGTGTATGGTATGGTTTCACCCTGAAAGTGTGGAGGAGTGGGCTGTGTTTTGGATCAAAAACATGTCATGTTCACAGGGGTGATGTGGGTGGGGGTTCCAGGACCTCAAAACATCTGTGAAAGGGTTGCTTGGCTTCTGCACCTGGGTTGTACTCTGGGAACAAATATGTTTTGGTTATGCCCTTGAGGGTCTGATGCTGGAGTTCTGGAGTGGCTGCATAAATGGACTGCTGAATGAACCTGGCTTGTGCTTCATAGAGGATCCCAGCCTCCGTGCCTGCAGGTTTTAGGGTAAGGGTGGTAGTGCTAGCCTGGGTAGGATGAGGAAGGCACATGGGGAAAGGAGATGCTGGCCCAGGCATTGATGGCAAGGTAGCACCTGTCACTCCCAGTCTTCTCTCTGCCTGGTCTGATGAAGATGAATAAGCAGTGGAGGGAACAGGGAGCTCTTCTGGCTCAGGTCTGAAATGCTTATTGAGGAGGTGGTTCTCTGAGCCACTTGACACGCCAGCATGCTGGGCATGGTGGAGCCCTGCATTAGTGGACTTACGGGAAGGCTGTCCAGGCAGGGTAGCATGAGAAAGGCCAGGAGAGCAACAGAGAGCAGGTTATGTTGGCTCATGAGGCAGGTTGTCATGATTTGCAGGAAGCCCCAGTGCTGACATGTGCTCTCAGCTGCTTTGAGTTATTCTCTTGCTTAAGAAGAAGAGACACTTGATATTGTACATGCAAGCTCTGTTCACACATGTGCCATGAGGGACACAAGGATTTCACACTAGGCTTTTCCAGTAAGGTAGCTGTGTTCTGGGTTCAGTTGTGTGTGTGTGTGCGCGTGTGTGTGTGTGTTTGAGACAGAGTCTGGCTCTGTTACCCAGGCTGGAGTGCAGTGGTACAATCTCAGCTCACTTTCCCCATGTGCCTTCTGCACCACCGCCCCCCCGCCACCCACCCCAGGCTCAAGAAATCTTCCTACTTCAGCCTTCCTCATAGCTGGGACCACAGGAGCATACCAACACACTCGGCTACTTTTTGTGTTTTTTATAGAGAGGAAGTCTTATCATGTTGTCCAGGCTGGTCTCAAACTTCTGAGCTCAAGTGATCCTTCAGCCTTGGCCTCTCAACGTGCTGGTATCAGAGGCATGAGCTACCACACCCAGCCTGTCCTATTTTCTTTTTTTTCCCAACTACTCATGGTAAAGCCAGGCATTTTCCTCACGGAGGCAGACAAATTTTAAGTGCATTACAGGGAGTAGGGAGCTCTCAGGCCTAGTGGAGCTTTCTTAGCGAAATAACACAGTAGCTTGAAATGGAATGCCTAGGAAGACACACTCCTGGTTGCAGCTGCTATAAGAAGAGGCTGTATTCCTTAGGGAGGAAGTGATCCCAGAGTACCAGAACTCAGGTGCACACATTTGACCTGCCTTCTCCTGGTACAGGCTGAAATGGTTTCTGCTCAGTTTTCTACCATAAACTCCCTCTTCCCCAGATATGTTTTATGTTATCAAAAACAATATATTTTTAGATTTTTCCACAAGCATCATGATCTCAGTGACATATACATGGAAGACGGAAACAGAGCCCATGACTCTGCAGTGCATCCTGAGGCCATGCTGACCTGAGGGCTTGTGCATGTCCCTTTGGCTGCACCAGTGAGCACAGTGGAAGGCATGTCAGAGAAAGGGATCCTCCTTGGGCATTCTCTCAGGGCCCATCCTGCAGACGCGGTCTCTCACCGCTGCTGAACATGGAGTCCCAGAACCACAGAGCTGCCTCAGGAAGAACCAGCACATGTCTGCATTGTTGAGTTTGTTCTGATCCAAAGGTGTCCAGTGCCACAGAGAACAGTGTCATCTCACCCCATGGCACAGTCATCCTGTTTCATTGTGCTCTTTGCATGCCATTCAGAGTACAGACAGCCTCACAGCCAACTGAGCTCCACTTGGTAGTTCTCAAAGTGTGTCCTCTGAGTCACCTGAGCATCTGGAGCTTGTTAGGAAACCACATTTGCAGCCCCAATCAGAGCTGGTGAGCTTTGTGGAGGCCGAGACACTGGAGGTGGCACCCACAGGCATGGATGCTGCAGTTGAGAACTGAGCATGTGAACCCTCCAGTGAGTCTCAGTGGAACCCCCCCCCACAGTCTGCACCAGTTACAGACTCACATCTGGTCTGAGGCCCCTCCCTGAAGGTAGCTTTGTCAGTGCTGCAAGTGAGGAGCTGTGAGCTACGTTCTCCCAAGACAAGTATTCTAGCAGTGACCTTAGCTGAGAAGCTGGGAGGCTCATGGCTGGGCCTCAATGTGTCCCACCTCAGGCTGTGGCTTCATGAGTAGGTCTGGTATGGGGTCTGTATTCAGAATAGAACCCAGAACTCACCCTCATGCTTCCGGAGGAGCAGGAGGCCATGTTTGATGGCGAGAGCAAAGGAGGACAAAGCTGGGCTCAGATAGCCCTGAGGCTGCTGTGGGCCCACGTGGGCTCCTGGAGAGGGTGGTTTCTGTCCATCTTTTCACTAAGGCAGAAGAGGACATAGAGCAGCATCACAGAGGAAGCTGGGCTTTCTGGGCTTGATGGACTTGGGTCTGCTTCTCTTCCCAGTCCTAGGGCTCAGAGCAAGGGGCCTGTGGCTGGCCACCTCAGCACAGCCAGCATATCCTGGCAAGCTCCTACCACTTCTGCTTACCTAACAGTTGGGCTTCCCTGACCACCCAATTCATATGCCTGCATGCTGCCTCTGCCCTGCCCCTCCCCTGTGTTATTCTTCTCTGTAGAACACACCGTCCTCATCTCCTCCCACCAAAGGTGTAGCTCTGAAGCAGCAAATTTGCATTCTCTGTATTCTCAGCTCTGCCACATGCGGTCTGCACTGAGGTTCACCTGATGCTGTGAACACTGAGCTCCTCAGGTTCTCACATCAAGTTTAAGAAGTGGAAGTTCCTGGCTGGGCATGGTGGCTCACACCTGTAATCCCAGCACTTTGGGAGGTCAAGGCACGAGGATCACCCAAGGTCGGGTGTTTGAGACCACCCTGGTCAACATGGCCATCTCTACTAAAAATACAAAACTTATCGGTGCGTGGTGGCGCACACCTACAATCCCAGGATAATTATAGGTGTACAGGATATATGAGGATATATGAGGCAGGATAATTGCTTAAACCAAGGAGGCATAGGCTGCAGTGAGCTGAGATCACGTCACTGCACTTCAGCCTGGGCAAGAGAGTGAGATTGTTTCAAGGAAAAAAAAAGAAGTGGAAGTCCTTCCTTGTGTTCTTCTTCCTGATTTTCATTAATAGAATAAAGCAAAAACTTCCCACTTTAAGAAAGGAAAACCAAGGAAATCCCTTGGCTCTTAGTCCTTAGACAGTGGTGCATAGAATGCTCTGAGCAGTGTTCACTCTTCTCCACCTTCCAAGATAGAAGTCCACTCTATTTAATTTTTTCTTCTCTGTGTCATCTTCTAGAAGCTTCCATGGGTGAAGAAAGGGATTGAGCCCAGTCTGATTCCAGAGGAGGCCTGGGTACAGATGTTCCTAGCTTGGTTGCTGGATTCATCTGCCACTGTATTCATGGGGCTCCTTCACAAGGCTGCGTGCACCTCCCGTGTTTATCACGTGTGACTCTGCTGTTTACTGCACACACCACGTGTTTACTGCATACACCTCTTGTTTACTGCATGCACCCTGTGTTTACTGCGTGCACCCTGTTTTCATGATGCTCACCCTCGGTGTTTATGCCACATATCCCCATTTTGATGGCACACACCCCGTGTTTATGGTGAGCGCCACGCGTTTATGACATGCACCCTGTTTTCATAGTGCTCACCCTTGATGTTTATGTTGCACACCCCCCGTGCTCACAGCGCACACCCCGTGTGGTATTTCATTTGTATTCTAGAGTTGTTCATTTGCCTTTGGACAGGCAGTTTAAATTTGTCGTTTTTGTATTACAAACAAAACTGCCTTGAACATCCTTGTACTTGTTTGTGAACACACATTTGTTTCAACCACACCATGGGAAATGCACCAGCAGCTCTCCCTCGAAGCCTCGGCGGTGTTTACTGGGGCCTGCAGAGTCTGTCTTCTCCCAGCTGTCCTAGTGGAAGTGCTGGTGTGCATCTCCTGGTGGCTGTAATTCGCATTTTCCTGATGAGAAACAGCATTTCAAGTGTTCATTGTGTATTTGGAGATTTTCTTTTGGAAGTGCTTGTCGGGGGGTGCCTGTAGGCATTCTTACCTTGACCATGGACCTGTGAAGAGTGTTCCTTCTGTCCAGCCTGGACGCCTTGATCAGTTTGGGGCTATCCTCCCACACCACAAACAGTGTGGAATTTTATCACAGGCCTTTTCTGTAGCTGTTAAAATGAGCACATGACTTTCTTTCGTTTATTTTCTTAATGTAGTGAAATACATTGCTTTTTAAATTTCTTGCATTCTTGAATCTATTCTTAGTCCTATCATTTGTGTTGTCTTTTTTTATATAGCCTGTGTATGTTCATAAGGTACGTTGGTTTATAATTTTGTTTTCATAGAATACCCTCATCAGGTTCTGAAATTAGTCATGGTAGCCTCTTCAAATGTTTGGTAGAACCCACCCCCTGCATCAGGAGTTTTCTTGGAGGAAGGGGTTTAGGATTGTAGCCTCTTCCTGGTGTGCGCCATTCTTTCCTGGTGTTCCCTGGCCCCATGGAGGATGTCTCTCTCATTCCAGGTGGGGACCGCACTCCGAGGGGGCCATAGAAAAGCTCAGATGAGCTGCAGCCAGGTGGCAGATGAGCTGCATCCGGGCACCCAGGCTGAGGGCCGGGAGGGACTTGCACAGCTGGGGTGGGTGTTACTCACCCTAGGCCTGGGAGGGACCAGCCACTGCTTGAATGGATGTTAACACTCCCAAAGCCCTGGAGGGACCTGCACTGCTGGGGTGGGTGTTATGGTCCCAAGGCCCCATCTCCCCAGAGATCTGTCTGGCACCCTCCTCCTGTCCCCATATCTCACTGGAGAGGTGGGCATACTGCCATGGCTCCGGTCTGCTTGCCAGCTTCTCTTTGATTCCAGTTGCACTCTGAGCTTGCAGCATGTTCTGGAAAGCTCTCCTATGGTCACTCAGGGATGTCTCTGATTAACTGCCAGGTTTGGTGGATGCAGTGTTGACCAGTCATGCTAGAAGATGCATGGGTCCCAGGAGGCAGGACCGTGGCTAGGGGTTCTTGGGCTACTCCCAGGAACAGTTGGGTGTCTCAGTCCTGGTGCAGCAGAGGCCTCCAGTGCTCCGAAGGCACCACTGACCACTGCACAGTATTTGCTGGCAGCTTACCTAAGGAAAGTTCTGGAAAGAAGGCTTACTGATGGAGAAGAGGGCAGTATGCTTCTGGGGACCATGCTCTCCATGATGGCAACAAGGTTTAGCACCCAGGACTTCTGTGTGTGAGGTGCTTGGCTGGCGTGGGTGGGCGCTGCACCCCGGACCTCTGTGTGACATGCTTGGCTGGCATGGGTGGGCACTGCCCTGGCATCTTCTCTGTGGATCTGCCATTTGGCTGTGCCTTTACATGGCTGGTGCCCCATGTAAGGGAAGTTGCCATTTATGGAGGCTCCAACTGTGACATGTACTGGGAAGGCCAGGGATTGGGGCTGCTATACCTGTCCAGTCCTGTAGCTGACTAGAATTTGTAAGACTCCACTAAGCAGCCTGACCTAGGTCAGCCTGGGGGCTGGGGCCCCTTCTGGTGCTAGTGTCTAGTCTGTGAGAGGAGCCTGTTTTGACAGCTGTGGCAGTGGCTGAGTCTGTCTCTGTGCTCTCACTATCGCATGCTCCCTGGCCTGGGTTTAGGTTTGGGTTCCCCCACCCTCTCCCTCTCCCTCCGTGGCTACGAGTTATACCATTTCCATGTACCCATCTACAGTTCAGGAGACCACAGAAATTACGGAAACTCTGCTTTCTGAAGGCTGTATGTGTTGTACCATCTCCCTCCTCCATCCTCAGGGCATGTCTTCTAGCCAGTGGATTATGCCACTGAGGCAGACACTTGCTCAAGGCCAACCTTGGGACCGGGCTGGAATTAGGGCTTCACAATCCCTGTCCTGTCTCTTGCCTGGTGAGTGCGCCCTGCACTCAGGCCTGCAAGGGGCTATGCTACCCTGCAGGGGCTCCTCCCGCCTCTCTGGGAGGGCAGAGATGGGGATGGGGTCTGTGCAGCAGCCTCTAGAACAGTGGAAAAGTCCATGTTCAGAAATGGAAAAGGCAAAGCTACAGCACAACCAGTGTGAGATGGGCAGAGTAAGAAGTGCCCAGCCAGAACTCAGAACTCAAGGTGGACAGAGCTGTGCCCAGCCACTCACCTGGGGAAGACATGCCCTACCCTGAAGGCTCTGCTAGCCTTCACTCTACAGCGAGTCTCCTGATGGGAGGATGGCTATGCATGGCAATGCCTCTCTTTTGAGAAGGCAAAGCCTTCATTTATCCTCATTGTTCAGTACCTCCCACAAAGGCAGGGGTGGGGTGGGAGGTAGCATGTGTCTGTCTCCTCTGCTTTCTCCACACACACAAGCATCCTGAGCGTCCCTCCAGTGCACAGGATGAGACATGAGCTAGAGTCAGGGATGAGCCACAGCCCAGCCCCAGGCTTCTGGGTGAAGGTTCTGTAGTCAGAGACCAACCTCACCCAACCAAGCCCTGGGGTGCAGGAAAGCTGTTCATTGCTCAAATAAGAGATTTGCTTCTCCTGGCACATGAAACACAATCTTGAGAACTTCAGAATTTAATTTGGGAATCACGACTGAAAGCATCCTTTTCTTTTCTAGGATAAAGATAAAAGCTTCTCTAAGCAAGACCACAAAACTGGAGCACGGCGATGGTGGGAGGGAGGTAAGTGAGTGAGCCGGTATGCGGAACCTGCCCTTCACCCCCGGCACCAATGGGGAGCAGAATGACTTGGACACAGGTACAAGCCTGCAGCATCTCCTACAGTCAGCCCTCCATGGGAAGCCCAGAGCAGCCCAGGCAGGGTGTCCCTGGCTCCCACACCTCCCGGCTTTGGACTGGGACCCATTCTAGCACCCTGAAAGCCATCCATGGTAAGGGGCAGCAGGGGTGGAGCACAGGCCCCCACGTGCCACCTCCTCTTTACCTGAGGCTCAGGCCCACGGGGCTGATTGGAGAGCTTCACTCTTGGGTTCCACATGTGTGGAGATGCACCCAGTGCATGTCCAGCCAAGGGTGAGGTATGGGGCTCCTCACCTGTGGGTCTTCTGATAGCTGGACACAGGAGGGAGACAATGGTTCCCCTCAGGGCCACAAAGTAACAGGAAGAAACTCCATTGCTTGTAGTAAAAACCAAAGGGAGCCCTAAAAGTGAGCAGCAGGCAGGGAAGTCTTCCCAAGCGCAGGTGGGGTATGAGGCTGCAGAGCAGCAAAACGTACTGTGTGCGTGTGCCTATGCCAGAGTGTGTGCCCATGTGTGTATGCCCATGTGTATGAGTGCCTATGTGTGCATGCCCATGTATCCGTGTCCATGTGCCCATGCGTGTGCCTGTGTGTGCCCGTGTGCATGCAAGTGTGTGTCCATGTGTGTATGCCCGTGTGCCCATGTGTGTGCCTGTGTGTTCCCATGTGTGAGCCCCTGTATGTGTGTGCTTGTGTGTGTACCCATGTGTGTGCCTGTGTATATGTGCGCCCATGTGTGTATGCCTGTGTGTGCCCATGTGTGTAGTTTTGTGTGCCCATCTGTGTGCCCATCTGTATATATGCGTGCGAATGTGTGCATGCCTATGCACATGTGTGTACCTGTATGCATGTGTCTGTGTGCATGTGTGTGTCCATGTGCATATGCCAGTGTACCTATGTGTGCCCATGCGTGTTCCTTTGTATATGTGCACCCATGTGTGTCCTTGTGTGTGCCCATGTGTATGCCCATGTGTGTGCCCATGTATGTGTGTGGTTGTGTGTGTGCCCATGTGTGTGACTGCATATATGTGTGCCCATGTGTGCATGCCCGTGGGCATATATGTGCCCATGTGCATGTGCCTGTGTGTGCCCATATGAATGTATGCCCATGTGTGTGTGCATGCCTGTGTTCATATGTGCCTATGTTCCTGTGTGCCTGTATGCTTGTGCATGCCTGTTTTAGTGTGTGCCCATGTGTGTGCATGTGTGTGTCCATGTGTGTATGCCTGTGTGTGCCTATGTGTGCTCCTGTGTGTGTGTGCTTGTGTACCAATGCATGTGCCTGTGTATATGTGCACCCATGTGTGTATGCCTCTGTGTGTGCACATGTGTGTGGTTTGTGTGTGCCCCTGTGTGCCTATCTGTGTATTTGTGTTCCCATGAACACACACCCTTGTGCATGTGTGCCTGTGTGCATGTGCCTGTGTGCATGTGTGTGCCCATGTGCATATGCCCATGTGTACCTATGTGTGCTTGTGCGTACCCGTGTGTGCCCATGTCTGTTCCTGTGTATATGTACGCCCATGTGTGTATGCTCATGTGTGTGCTTGTGTATGCCCGTGTGTGTGTGTGCCCATGTGTGTATGCCCATTTGTGTGTCCATGTATGTGCGTGGTTGTGTGTGTGCCCATGTGTGTGCCCGTGTATATGTGTGCCCATGTGCACATGCCTGTGTGTATGTTTGTGCCCATTTGCATGTGCCCATGTGACTGCCCATATGCATGTGTGCTCATGTGTGCATGCCTGTGTTCCTGTGTGCCCACGTGTGCAAGTGTGCCCCTGTGTGCCTATGTGTGCCTGTGTGCCCATATGTGTGTGCATGTCTGTGTTCGTGTGTTCTCATGTGTGTGCATGCCTGCGTTCGTGTATGCCCGTGAATGTGTGTGCCTGTATGCGTGTGCATACCTGTTTTTGTGTGTGCCCATGTGCGAGCCCATGTGTATTCATGTGCACATGCTCCTGGTGGGGTCAGCACCTCCTGCAATGCCAGCTTTCCAGTGGATTCTGTCTTGAGCTGCTCTGCAGGGAGCCCAGGTCTCTGCCCTGGCCATGCTTGCTCTTTGGTGATTTATGTGTCCAGAGACCTCCTTGTTCTGCTGGTCATTCAGTTTCTCTACAGTCATGCTGGGGAAGGTTGTGGGCAGTAGAGCACTAAGTAGCTACAAAGCCTGGAGTGCACCAGGAGAGCACTGAGTCAGGTCTTGGGCTCTGTCCCTGGCTTCCTAAGACTTTGAGAATGCAGCCATAGCACAAGGCACAGAGGCTGTGCCAGGATGCATGGTTTAGAGCAGATGGGGGAAAGAGTCCAAGTGAGAGTTGCTCATGACACTAAGGAGATTGTTGAAGAGGAAAGGCAGCAGGCACAGCCAGTAATGAGAATCCACACCCTGGCTTTTGTCGGCACAGCCCAGGAAGCCTTGGCCTTTATGATTGTGTGGCTGCTGTATGCCCGTGGCCCCTCCTCTCCTATGTGGGGTACTCCAGGGATGTGCTCACAGTAGCCAGGTGGAGATTCTGCTGAGTGAAAGGCCAGCAGAGATGGCTGGTTTTCCCAGATGGGAAGGGAGGGGTTTGTGCAGTGCCAGGGACATGGTTCTTGTCTCTGGGCCAGCACAAGTGGGGATAGGAAGGCTGCAGGGAAACTAGCACAGGCTCAGGGAGGATTCCTCTTTCTAGCAGCGGACAGCTCCAAGGAAGAGCACTGGGAGGCACAGGGAAGCGAGTGGACAGAAAGTGTGGATAGGACATGTGAGGGACTCAGCACCCAGAAGGGAGGGCCTGGGTGACTCCCTGGAGCTCCCAGCGGCACTGTGTACTCTTGGGCTTTAGGCCTAGAGAAAAATCAGTCCAGGCCTGAAAATCCTGTGTTTGCTGTCTTTGGTCCCCATGCTGGTTTTGGTTGTAGAAGGCCATCACATTGATAAGTTGCTGTTAGCTCATTGCACAGTGGCTGTGTGGGAGTTGGCCTCAGACCTTTGAGGTGTTTCTGTGATGCCTCTGGAAGTGTTAAAAAAAAATCCATGAAGTGCTCACAAGCAGGTATGTAGAGGACAAGATCCTCTGAATTCTGCCCCAAAGGGGACCAGGGGCCCCTGCACAGAAAGCTGTTTTGGACACGGTCAAGGTCTCATTCTGAAGTGGGTTTCTCGGGTGATGAGTCCCCCACCTTTATCCCATTTCCCAACTCACTTTCCTGTCAACTTTCACATCTAGGGCTCTGGGGCCTCAGAGGGTCTGGGTGAACCCCCACCACATGGATGACCCTGCATTTGCTGTCTGTACCACTCTGTGGGCCCTGTGGGACTAGCTCAGTGTGGGTCAGCACACCACACCCGTGGACCTTGCAACCCCTTCTGGGCCCACATTCTCAGAGAGGGCGAGGCTCAGATACCCTCTTGCAAGATCCAGAGATGCTTCCCCAGATCTCTCAGCCCCTCACCACCAGCTCCAGAACTAGAGCATATCAGGGCCATGGAGAACTTGAGGCCTATGGAGGGGACCGCATTTGTTCCCACAGGTGCTGGGTGAGACAGGAGGGTACAAGCAGGGGGTTACCTGCGATGTCTGTTTATTTATTTGTTTTCTAAGACCAGAAATATCAGCAGCCCAGGACACCCAGCCTGTTTGTCTTGAAGGGCACCATCAAACAGAGCTCACCTACCCTGAGCCCCACAACCAATGTAGGTCAAGCTGCCAAATCACTATCTTCTCCCTTCTCCCGGACTAATACCCAAAAGGCCAATGGCACATGCCAGCCACAGGAAGACCAGGCTCTGGCCCTGCTTTTGTCTATTATTCCCCCATTGCCTGGTGCTCAGCAAACCCCCATGATACAAGGGTTTGAGGTTGGATTGGTGGATGGAGTAGTTGAAGGGATGGAGGGTGGGTCTTGCCTCAGCTGCTGCAGGCCTGTGTCTGTCTCCATCCTCTGCAACTCATTGACAGTACCGAGTCCCTAAACTGCTCCACAGAGAAGAGGTCTGTGTATCTGCTTTCTGGGCTCAGATCATAAGCTTCCCTAAGTGAGGGTTGAGAGGAGTCACAGGGTAGAGATCTGGAGAATGAGTGGGGCTCTGGGAGAGGCTTGGGTGGGCTGGGAGAAGCCTTGTGGGAGACATGGGGCCTGACATATCTTCTACTCTCCAGTAACAGTGCGAAGAAGAAGTCTGAACCAGACTTGCCCATCTCCAAGATTCACCAGTAGCTGGAACAATACACCCAGGCCAACGAGGTATGTCCTGGCTCCCCTCTCCTGCAAGGTCCCTCCTCCATTATGGCACCATTCCTTCATGGAACCAACACCTTTCCATCCATTCCATCAGTGCTGCCTTATTCAACCAACACTAGATCCAACTGATACTTCTCCATCCAATCACTGCCCTCTACACAACCAATGCTCTCCCATCTAATCAGTGTCCCTCCATGTAATCAATGCCCCTCCGTCCAATCAATGCGACTCCATCCAACCAATAGTCACCCATCCTATCAATGCTACTGCACCCAATTAATGTTCCTTTATACGATCAATAATCCTGCAACCAATACTCCTCCAATTATTCAGTGTTCCTCCATTTAATCAGTGCCCCCTATTGGAACAATACTCCACCATCCAATCAATGCTCCTCCATCCATTCAATGCCCTTTCATCCTATCAATGATCCTATAACCAGCCAATACTCCTCCAGTCAACCAATGTCTCTATCCAACCAGTGCTCCTTAATCCAATCAATGCCCCTCCATCCAGTCAAGATTCCTCCATCCATCCAATACTACTCGATATAATCAATGCCTCTGCATCCAACCAATGCCCCTTCATCCAATCAATGTGCCTCCCATCCAGTCAATTATCCTCCACCTGTCAATGCTTCTCCATCTGACCAATACCCCTCCATGCAACCAATACACGACTATCCAATTAATAGCTCTCCATGTAACCAATGTCCCTCCATTCAATAGTGCCTCTCCATCCAATCATCGCTCCTTCATTTAGCCAATACTCCTATATTCAATCAATGTCCCTGCATCCAATCAATATTCCTTCATCCATCAACTCCCTTCAATCCAACCAATAAATCTTCATCCAAATAATATACCTATTAATTCAGTGCTCCTCCAATCAATTCCCTCCATGTAAACACTATTCCTCCAGCCAATCAAAACAACTTCATCCAATCAATACCCCTCATCCAGTAATGCCTTGCCATCCAACCAGTGGCCTTCTATCAATTTCCCTCCAACCAGCCAATATACCTCCATCTACAAAAAGTTTTCACCCAGTGAATTCCTCTGTTTCCAATCAATGCCCTTCTATTCAACCAGTACTTCTTTACATCTCCATCTAACCAGTATCCTTCTATCCAACAAATACTCCTCTACTAAATCCAGTACTCCTTCATCCACCCAGTTCCCCTCCATCCACCCACTTCTCACTTATCCAACAAGCACTTCTCTATCTTACCAGATTTCCTCCATCCAATCAGTTCACTTCTGTGCAATTAATGACCCTCCATCCATATATATGCAGCATGGCCATGGCCAGTACCAAGAGTTGGTGGGAGACGGGTGAGGTGCAGATTCAGTCTGAGGCCAAGACTCTGTCTTGCAAGGTTAGGTCCCCTCCAGAGGCAAGGCTGGGCTGCAGAGCTAGTGCTTGGGAGTTTAGCAGCAGGCCAGTTTTCCTTGTTAAGACAAGCATGGGACTGTTCAGGATGAATGTGGGTAGACAGAACACTGAGACATTGCAATAGGGTTGGGTTCACCCTTCCTGGTGTCAGAGGCTGTGTTGGCCGAGTGGAGGTGGATCTCACCTTTATTCCTTTCCCTACCTATTCCACTGGGATCGCACAGAAAAAGGTTAGGTAGGGAGGTCCCAGGACCCCTGGCCAGGTAAGGCAAGACAGGAGAGAAGGCCCAGGGCTTCTACTCCCTGAGATGCTTAGGTCTACACTTGTGACATATCCTGCTGCCCACAGGATATTGTGGCTGGAGACATGAGCAAGAAAAGCCTCTGTGAGCAGAAGGGAGGCTCCAAGAACTCATCAACAATTAAGGTAGAGCCTAAATGTGCTTGGTGCAATCACAGTGGGTGTAACAGGGAAGGGCAAAGAGGGGCTGTCCTCTGTGCTTCAGGGAGGGCTTCCCAGAGGTGGAGGCAGTATCATCTCCTTTCTGCTGCTCTCACTTTCACTTTTGGTCTCCTTCCCCAACAGAGCACCCCATCTGGGAAGAGGTATAAGTTTGTGGCCACTGGGCATTGGAAGTAAGAGAAGGTGCTTGTGGAAGGGGCCTGGTGCCCTAGGCATCCCATCTTGGTGAATCCCCAGCAACCCACAGAGCAGGATGAGGTGCACACACATGCACTGTGCTGGGAACTTGGTGGCTTGGAGGGGGGCCTGGAGCCCTGTTGCAGTCTGCAAGAGTGGACCCCAAGTTTGCTGGAACCCAGACCAGCTCAGTCTCCCAGCCCTGCACTAATGCTGCCTCCATCACCTGACACGAGCTTCAAAGTCTGCTCATTTCACAAGAGTCAGCCTGGCTCAACAACTTCTCCACCAGGGAAGCCTAAGTCTCCCATCTGGCATTCCCCAAAAGCCCCAGCAGGGCTCATGAGGGGAGTGAGGGGCAGCCTGACTACCAAAGGGCTAGTGATGAAGGAAGTGGATGGCATGGAGCCAAGTTTCCCTGCCCATCTGTCTGCCGGGGGTCCATAGAGGTGCAGGAACTTATGTCCTACTCCCTGTACCAGCTGAGGGCCATTCAGGGGTCCTAATGCCCTCCCCATCCTATGCTGCAGACAGAGCAGTGACACTCCTGCCATGGTTAGACACACATTTATTAGTGACCTGGGCCCAGGGCTGCATTTCCAGCACCCATCACACCCCAGGGTAGGGCAGGCAGCCTCCTACCATCTTTCCCTGCTAAACTCTGACTCTCAAGCAACTACAGCAAAGGCTTTTTCTAGTACCTCTGAGTCCCTCTTCTGTGGTCGGTGACCCTCACCAGAGCCTGGCTGACTGCCAAGTAGACCCCTCCACTGTCCCTAGCTAAGCCACAGCACCTTCTCGGCTTTGCTTGGCCAATCTGTTCTCGCAGGGTTTGCACTGAGGGTTCCCTTCTCATCCAACTGTCAAACCTTGGCATGGTCAATGCTGAGACCCTGTCTCTCCCACAAGCCAAATTCTTGAGTTCTGTCCCCTCAGGCTGTCAGCCCAGGTGGAGAAAGCAGAGGTGGGAAGTTAGAGGGGTCATTCCAGGCCTTCTTCCACCCCCTGATGAACCCCTCCCTGCCTGTCCCTAAGCACTTGTATCAGTGCCAAGTCCCATGCTGGCTGGGGACTCCCCCGTGCACCCCAGTCCCAGGGTCTGGCTCTGCCATCAGGAAGCACAGGCAGCAAAACTGTTGATTGTGCTCCTGATGCTAATGGCCTAGCCAGCCTGACCACGCCCATGCCTCATCGAGCAGAGATCTGCCCCCAATCCTTTGACAGCAAAAGGAGGAACTATGGGAGGCCCAGGATGCTTAGGAGCTTGGGCTAGTTCAATAGGTGCAATTCTCTGCCATCATACCTAAAGTTTTCATCCCAAGGTGCCTATCCCACATCCCAACACAGACCCCTACTCTGTTCCCCTCACACCAATGCAGCCCGGGGGCTCCAGCTCGCCAACTCCACCCTGTCAACCTAACCACCCTGCTGACATCCACCTGACACTCTCCTGGCACCCTTTTTGCCCTTTCCAAGCTGCCCTGCACTCCATGCCCCTTGGGCCCTGGTGCATCCTCATGCAGTGATTGTGGGCCCTCAGCTAGAGCCTCAGGCCTCTCTTCTGTCCACCCCATGGTCCTTGGCCCTGAGACTGTTCTAGCCACTTAACTGGAGCCTCCAACTGGTCACTGTGCAGTTGAAGTTCTTGGGTGTGGGGTTCAGCTCCAGGATGGAGTGGACTGTGGTAGGGTGCCAGGTGGCCTCCTGCAGCTTCAGGGCTTGAAGCCAGGCTGGTACAGGGAGGGCAGGCAGGTGAGGCCAGAGGGCAGGCAGGTGAGGCCAGAGGTGGTGTGCTCCTCACCGCTGGGTCCTACCAGGCACCCTTGGGGCTCCACCACCATCATGCAGTATAGCACAGCATCCCACATCCTGGAGGCCCAGGAGGCGGGGCCTGTGGTACACAGGGGTGGGCACCTCCTGCTCCATGGGGGCGGGCACCTCCAGCTCCAGGCTCTGCTGCAACCTAGGGCACAGAGGCTCTAGGGCCTCCTCCAGCAGCTGCTTCTTGAGCTGGGGCTTGGGCGCAGCTGTGGGGACAGGGCATTGGTGAGGGCCTGATGCTAGGGCAGGGGATGAGGCCCAGGTAGGGCTGGACACTCGCTCAGCCTCAGGGGCAGGGCCACCCATTGGGGTTTCTTCCAGGTGCTCTCCACCAGGGCCCATGGGGACGAGGCTGTGCAGTGAGGGCTCCAACATGTGGCAGGTCAGGGCTATAGGTACCATGATCCTGGCATTAGCCTCTCTGGGCACCGAGGTCTGGAAACTGGGTGGCGGTTGTAGTACAGGGGGTTCCTCAGGCCAGTGAATGGCAGCCTGAGCTGCAGTGGGCATCAGGCGGATGTGAGCCACCACGACCAGGGTCTGTTCCCTGAGGGGACATGGTGGGGGCATCTCCGTCCTGGCTGTTGGATCCCCCTTCTGGGGCTGTACTGGGGGTTCAGGGGTACCATCATTTAGGGACAGTACCAGCTGGATGTGTACCCTGGTGTGTGGGTGCCCCCAGCCGTGGGGGCTGAGACAAGTGTAAAGCCACTAAGAGGCTGGGCAGGTTCAGGCGTCGGGGCTACAACCTGTGGCCCCTTGGCCTTGAAGTGAGCAGCTAGAATCCTCTGCTGGGTGAGGCTGAAGTAGAATGTGGACTTTTGCAGGGGTGACTCCATGTGGTGGATGATGGGGGTGTGCGGGGAGCAGGGTAGGGCAGCCATTGTAAGGGGAACCTCTTTGGGGCACGTGGCTTCAGGAAAGTGTGGGGCTTTGGCAGGGTGTGGGTCCTCAGCAGTGTGCAGGGCTGTGACCTCCTGGTCATGGCGGACATCCCTCAAGGGGGAAAGAGAGGTGCAGGAGGCCCCAGGTGGGGTGAAGTGCATAGCCCCTGTCATCTTCTTCTGGACTGCCTTCCTCAGGAGCTTCCGTAGATGTAGGTTGTCCTTTCCTGGCTTGAGCAGCAGGGGCAGCGGGGGTCCAGTGGTTCCCTGGAGGGTTGGGCCACACACCTTGGCTACCACTTACATGTCCAATATGAGCATGACTGTGTCCTGGGGTGAGTGGGATAGTGGTCAGGTCATCCATCCTCCCTCCTGAAGTGGGAGACCTGTGTCTCCCTTGGTCCAGGGAGGACCTGGGGCCAGGGGTGTGGAGACCTAAACATTCTGCATCCTGAGCATTCAGAACCTACCTGGGGCATCCTGAGCTCCACTGTGCCTCAGAGACTTTGGGGTCACCCCACCATCACCCTAGTGTAGAAATGAGGTCACAGAGGCCTAGTACCTCCAGGGACAGAGCTAGAATCTGCCTCTGGGGCTCTGTCCTCCAAGCCAACCTGGCACAAAGCAGGCCCCAAGTACACAGCCTGGGTCCAGCAACAATTCCATGGGGGCCAGGATGGAGACATGGGTGAGCCCCAAGTCAGAGGCATGCCCCTGGCCAGCTGTGGGCCGCTCCCAGGGATGGAAGAGAGGCTGCCCACAGGCAGTGAGGGGTGTCACCGGCCCAACCACAGGTGTGTCCACTGCGAGGCAGCAGTGAGGGGTGACGGCCAAGAGGCTCCAGAAAGCTGAGGCTGCATCATCAAGAGTAGAAGGTGGGAGCAATTTTTCTCTGAGCTATGCTAAATGGGATATTCTCACAGAGCTCCTGGCTGGGGTGGTCTGGCAAAGCTGCCCACCCTGGTTTGTGGGCACCACATGTTTGCAAGGACATTGACAAATGGAATCTGTCCAACCCAGAGGCTATCTCATTTGGGGAAGGAGGGAGGTCTGGGGGCTGCTGCTGGTGGGTGCTGGCTCTGCCAAGGCAAGAACAGAGCTGCTGGAGGTGTGGAGACAGAAGGAGCCTACCCAGGACTCACTCTCAGCTGCCAGCCTCCTCTGGACAGCAGGACTGCAGGAACCATGAGAACCTCAGTTCTAGCTCCCAGGGTGGACAGGCTGCCTGGCAGGCAGGCCGCCTTCCCTCCACCTGGATTCAGGCCTCCAGCCAGAAGTGCAGACCCAGATCACAAGTGCTCACACTGAGAAGCAGGCCTCTGAGGCAGGGCGTCTTATCCTGTGATGGAGATGGGGTAAGGACAGGGCAGGAAGGCCAGCAGAGAGAGGCAGGAGAGTAGGCTCTGTGGGCCTGCTTGCAGGAGACAGGTCTGCTGCACCTCCCTGGTTCCCAGCCTAATGCCTCCTGCACTCCATGCCTATGTTCCAGCTTCCTGGGTCTGCAAGTTCAGCCATATGGCACCCTCCAGGTACCCAGGGGTGATTCCAGGGGTGGGCCAGACTCCTGACCCCCAGCCTTGGCTAAGAAGCTGCTTCCTGTTGCCAGCATGGCCTACTCTTGCCTCTTTGATGCACTCGCTGCCATCTCCTTTTGCTCCTAGACCCTTTAGCATATCTGCCCTTCCGCTGTCTGCCCCCCACCCCTAGCTCTGCTTCTCATTACTTGGGGGAGAAAGAAACTCCTGATCATTGGCCAAAGGGAATTACCCCTGGAGATGCTAAGTGTCTTCTAGGACGGTAGGAAGTTGAGGCACAGCCTGTGCAGAGAGGGTGGGTCACCTCCCACATCCAAGTGGAAACTGCATGTCAGGGGCTAACAATGGCCATGAAGGATGAGGCTTAATGCTGCCTCCCCACTGTATTCTGCTTGCCACCCCTCACTCCCACGTTTGTGTAATAAAGCTCCTTGTGTATTCCCATATGCTGGCTGTCTTGTACTCACTAATGCGACAGGGCTGCCCAGGATTGAAAGGCTGGGCCAGTGGACAGCCCATTCCCACACCACACAGCATACTGTGGCCTCTGAGTTTGGGCAATCTGACCTGTCTCATGGCCTTTGCAGTGTAAGACTCCAGCACATAAGCTCTGTGGTGGCCTAAGTCAGGGTATACACAGTGAGTAGGGTCCAGGCTTCCTTTTCCAGAATATCTGTGATATCCTACCCCCACCATGACTAGCCCGTTATAAACTTCTGTGCCCTGAGTGTGCACCCACAGAGAGCAAGGTCCACCTCGGGGTCTCCCCCCAATACCCCCCAGTATGTGCTCAGTGAAGGTTTTGTAAACAGATAAATGGGTGGATGGGTGGGTGGATGGATGGATGGGTAGATAGGTCAATTAATTAATAGATGAATAGATATATGAATGGATGGATGAGTGGATGTATAAGTGGGTGAATGGATGAATGGTTGTGTGGGTGAGTGGAGACCTGGGTGAGTGGATGAATAGGGGATGGATGAATGGATAGAGGAATGTATGGATGAGTGAATGGGTAAGCGGGTGTGTGGATGGATTGATAGGTGCATGGATGAGTGGGTAAGTGGGTGGGTGAATAGATGGGTAGGTGAGAGTGTGGCTGGTTGGCTAGCAGGATGGATGGATGGATGGATGGATGGATGGATGGATAGATCGATGGTTAGTGAATGGATAGGTGGATGGATGAATAGAGGGATTTGTGAGTGAATGGGTAAATAAGTGGATGGGTTGATGAAGGGATGGCCTGATGAATGGTTAGAGGGAGAGGGAGAGAGAAAGAAGGATGAGTGAATGGATGGTTAGATGGGTGGATGGATGGATGGATGGATAGATGGAGGGATTAATGCAGGGATGGGTAGGCAGTTGGATGGATGGATAGGTGAATGGATGGATGGATGGATGGATGGATGAATAGAGGGATGGATGAATGGATGGGTAGATGGATGGATGAGTGGATGGACAGGTGGGTGCATGGATGAATAGGTGGATGGATGAAAGGAGGGGTGGATGTGTGGATGGGTGGATGAATGGATGGTTGAAAGGGGATGATAGGTGATTGAGTGAATGGATAGATTGATGGATGAATGGAGGGAAGGATGAGTGGATGGGTAGATGTGTGGGTGGATGAATGGGTGAAGGGTGGGTAGATGGGTGGGTGGATGAATGGGTGAAGGGATGGATGAATGTTTGGACATAGAGAGTGATGGAAGGAGGGAGGAATGAATGAGTCAATGGGTAGGTGGTTGGGTGGATGAGTGGATATGTGGATGGATGAAAGGATGGAGGGAGGGATGGAGGGAGGGGTGAGGAGTGGGTGGATGGATGGGTGGATGAAGTGAGGGAGGGATGGATGGATGAGTGGATGGGTAGTTGGATGGATGAAGAGATGGATGGATGGATAGATTGATAGATGGATGTATATAGGTGGGTGGATGGATGAATGATGGATAGATGGGTGGGCAGATGGATGTTTAGGTAGGTGAATGATTGGATGAATGGATGGATAGATGAATGATGGATGCATGGATGGCAGGAAGGATGGATGAAATGGAGGGATAAATGACTGGATGGTTAGGTGGTTTGATTGGTGGATGCATGGATGGACAGATGGAGGGATGATAGATGGAAGAGAAGGAGGGAGGAAGAAAATATTGAAAGTGAGAATGAATACATAGGAATGAATAGATGGGTGAATGAATTGACAACTGTGAAATAGTAGACGGACTGGGGACATCATCCCTCCTCTCCCAGATCCTGCAGTGGGGCCTGCCACTCAGTCCTGCAGCTCTCAGTGAGCATCTGGGAAGCTCCTTTAAGCAGGCCCTCCAGCTTTCTGTATTTCACTTTGCCGTTCCCTCGGCTCCACAGAGTCACTATTTTCTGAAGGCTTCATGTCAAACCCTGTTTGCCTCATGAATACACTCAGTTCAGAAAAGCAAAACCTCAACAGAGCCACCATCCATGTAAGGGAAATGATATGCTCCCATCTTTTCTGAGATGCCCTGGTCACTGAGAGATCATCCAGGCCTTCCTTTCCCACCTGATTCAGATGGGATGGTGACCAAGGGCAGCAGGCAGAGGCAGGCCCAAAGGCCAAAGCTGGGCATTCAACACTGGGTTGCAGAGTGGACAGCATCTAGGCAGCAGGTAGTTTGGGTAAGTAGTGCTGAGGAGGCAGCCACTGCCCTACTGTGTGCCACCATCCCTGGCCCCTTGTCAGATCCTCCACACCCCTCAGCTCAGCCCCAGGGCTTGTCCCTCTGAGCTCTGCCCAACCACAGCTCTGCTGTATTTCTGATGCAGTCTTCCCTCCATGACAACAGCAACCCCATGCCCCTGCTCCTGGAAATCTGGAGGTCAGGCCATGCCCAACACAGAGGTCAGGAGGCTCAAAGGAGCTGTAGCCTAAAGGACCCTTTGCCATGGATGGCACACAAGCCCCTAGGCCAATCCCCACAACTGCCCTGCAGCCAAGGCCCCATGGTCCATCCTCAGACTACTCCTGGGTGGAAATGCCTCCCCAACCCAGGCTGAGACTCTCTTGCGCTGTGCCCCCACCAAGGTCTACAATGGCCCCCAGGAGGGCCCTGCCCTCCCTCCTCTCCTTGGACCAACCCCATCAGGCCAGATGGCAGCAGGGCTCTTTTTACCTTGTGCAGGCCCTTGAGGCTGCTGGTGACTGCTTTGTGCTGTCCCTGCTACCAAAGATGGTTGACACCTCATTCAACCCCTCCATGGAAGAGCCAGGCCACAGAGCCCAGGGACAGGCAGCATGTGCCTGAGGCCACATGACAAGAGAGGCTGGCCCTAGGTTCCCGTCTCAAAGGACAAGGACCACTCTCTGTCTGCCTTCTCCCCCTGAGTGCTGAGCACTGGGAAAGCTGTTGGAGCTTGACTTGCTGGGAATGTCACTGTCCTCCTACTCTGGGTCTCTGGCTTCCTCCACAGGGCACACTTTCTCCTCCCCATTTGTGTCCTCGATGGGCAAGGCTTTGGAAATAATGAACAGCCCTGGCCCCTGGACATCAGTGACCAGTTTTCTGCCCACTGGGAATATCTGACAGCACCAGTCCTGGGGAAGGTATGGTAGACTTGGACTTCAGCCAGCTTGTCATGTCTCTTTTCCACTTATTGTGTGGGCCCCAATGATGTCCACCTGGGAAAGCAGACCTGACCTCCAAGGGGGGTCTGAGAAGGGATGGGGACCTAGCCTCAGTTCCGTGGGTGGTCTCCCAGGCCTCAAGGTGCTTCCTCCCCATGGGGACACAGCAAAGGGCCTGTGGCATTGGGTCGGCTAGTGGGAGGGAACCCTGCTGTGCAGACCCTTTTCCTGGACCAAATGTTTACTCCCACAGAACATGCTGGGATATTGGCAGGCCAGTTCTCATGACCCCACACCAGTTTGGCCCAAAGAGAGCACTCAGCTTTGTGCCCCAGAGCCACCAAACACTTTCCTTTTCCCCTCTTCAGCCCAACCAGAATGTACACACTGCTGAGAGTACAAATAGAAGTTGACTATTCCTGGAGGTAAAGGAGTACTTTGCCTCCTTCTCTAAGCATATCCTATGCATCCTGGCCTCCTTCCAGCTCCTCCTCTGGCCATTCCTATATTTGTAAAGGGCCTGAAAGGGCACATCTCCCCAGCCCTGACTCCCCATACACCCCAGCCACCCAGCCACTGGCCAGTGGGCTGCTGGGAAGATCAAATGCCACTAAACAGGAGGTTGAGCTGGGTGCCATTGCCTGCAGTCCATCCTGTCCACAGGGATCCCCAGCCCTTCTCACGCTCAACCCGCAGGTGTCTATGGGCAAAAGCATCCAACCAGCATTTGGGCCAATGGGGCTTCCTGCAAGCGGGTGGACTGCCCCTCTTTCCAGGGACACTCTGGGGTCCTGGGGCACTGATGTCCCAGGCCCTGGTGGAACCGAACATCTCAACTTGAAGCATTATGGTTCAGAGCACCCAGGTGACTGCTCCAGGTCTGGAGTCTGCAATTTGGACACAGTGATGTGATGGTCTCAGTACCAGGAGGATGCAGAAGGTGAAGTGTGGGAGGCTGAGAGGGGGGAAATTGGTGCTCAGGTAAGCCCAGTGTTGGGAGTGGCCTGAGGCAGGAAGCAGAGAGGCACAGGCTGTGAGCAGCATGGGAGAGGACATGTGGGAGCTCTGCCAGGGCTTAGGTTGCTGACTTGCAGCAGCCATGCAGACAGATATTTGCCCTAGGTAGTCCTGGCCTTGCCATGCTGCTATTGCAGCCTTGGCCTCCAAAACCACCATTTTGTAGAGATGAAAATGAGGAGAGGAGGGCAGGGGCTCATATATGGCCAGCAGAGAAGTGCATTGGGTTGGGGGTGTCTAACGCCCACACAGCCTTGGGGGCCAGCGTCGGGAGGTGCAGGACAAAAGTGGACAGAGGCTGGAATGGGGAAGGACAGGGCAAGAGTGGGGGCTGGGCTTCATCGCTTCTCACTGGAGACTGGAGGAGCTGGCACTTCCAAGAGTCCCCACCCCCCCTGCCTGCCTTGGACATGGTCTCCCTAACTTGTGCCACCTGATCAGGGCTTGGCCGCCCCTCCTGAAGTCCATGGGTAGACATGGGGCAAGGCAAATTTGAGTGGCTGGACAATAGGACTAGGATCATGCTCAGGGCCACAGTCAGCAAGGGACAATGGCTCCTGCATTCCCACCTTGCCCTGGCTCTGTCACCTCTGAAGGAGGGAAGGGTGCTGCATGTGCCCAAGGAACCTGATGGCATAGGTTATTTTTATGCAGCCCCTCTGAGACAGGCATTTACTGGACACCTGCTTTGCTCTTCAGCTGTTGAAATGTTATACCCTGCTCCCAGCCCCTCCCCACAACAGGGCCGATGAGACAGGCCACACTGGGGGGAACAGAGCAGGCTTGTATTGTTTCCAGGTGCTCAGCAAAGCAGGTGCCTCAGTTTCCCCACTGGGAGAGTGGGCCTTTCCTGCCTCCACTGGAAGGCCTTGAGGTCACCATGCCTGGGGTTGACGGGGCACCCATCTGACTTTGGCCAGGGGGCACAGGAAGGAAATATGAGGAGCTGGGGAGGGCCTGGCTGCATGAGTGTGAGGGGGCTGCTGCGGGCTAAGGAGGGCTGAGCTATCACCCCTGCTTCACCTATGGCTTGCGTTTCTGGGAAGAAATGTCTTGCCTATTTCTAGACACCTCAGCTGCTGCTGGTTCCTTATAAATAACTCATCCCAGGCGAGGGCCATGCAGCCCACATTTTGGGGCCACCAACTGGTGTCAGCCCAGCTGGGTTCAGGGGTGGGCAAAGCAGGGAGGGGCCAGACTCGGCTCACTTTCTTCAGTGACCCTCCTCTTTACAGAGGTTGGCCCTAGAGGAGGCTGTTGGGTTTGGGGTCTGAACCAGCTGGGAAGACAGCAGCAAGGGCAAAGAGAAGCCCAATGGGCCAGTGGGCAGCCCAGGGCTGGGTCATGCCAAGGGCCTGGGCAACGCTGACTGGTGGGGATGAGGATTGAGGAGAGCCTTGCCCAGCTGTGGCAGGTACAAGAGGCTTAACCTGAGGGGCAGAAGTCTCAGGAAGAGATTCCGGGATAGGAAAAACCTGCCACCATTGCCAGGAAGATAGCTATCTGCTGGGTAATTTTGCATGGAGTTTAAGTTGCTCTCAGAAAATTAGCATTCTTGAAAGAGGGTTTGGAAAATGGTTCCCACCTCAGGGATGCAATGTAGATGCATTTTTTTGCTGATGAACATGTGTTTTTCTTATACAACACTCCCGGGGGGACCATAACTATTGTCTTCCAGTGATCTGTACTGTGTTGTAATGAACTTTGTTTTCTAAAACCCCAGCCATCATGCCGGTGCAGCTCCTTGGATCCTCCCCAGGCCTGGCCATGCTGGTAGTCATGGTAGTCAGCTCAGAGAGAGACAGTCACCAGCACACTGGCCTGGCATCACTGCCACACAGGGACAGGGCAGCTGGTCCTGGGCACGGAGCTTCCCCTGGAGAGGGACAGATCTCTCTCTCTGTCTCTTCCTCAACCTGTTAGCAGAAATCACCAACCTTCACCATGTCTGATGAGGAAGTGTGAGTATCCAACTGGTGGCTGCCCCCACACCTGGCTCTTGAGCTTGGCCTCTTGGCTTGTGCATGGCTGGGGCATGCACTAACTTGCACAGGTCCAAGCAAAGCCCAGCCTCACCACTTCTTTCTCTCTTACTCTCTCTCTTCCTACCCCATAGTGAGCAGGTGGAGCGTAATTGTAACAGCCATTTTCTTTCTACTTCCTGCTGTACATGCAAGGGTTAAACATGGTCAGGGGGCTGGACTGTGCATACAATGTGTCCCCTTGGCAGCCCTATGTTGGGGTGATCAGGCCCAACACCAGGCCGTGGGGGCTATGAACTCCAGCAGAGTCAAAGGAATGAGAAAAGACAAGTTGAGAGACAGTGGGACAAGGGGGGCAATGCTAGTATGGAGGCTGTGAAGTCCCTGAGCTAGGGAAGCCCATGCTATTAATTGGAAATCAGACAAAGAAACGTGGTGAGGATGTGGGGGTTGAAAGGAAATGGTGTGTCAAGTGAAGGAGCTACAGCTGTGATGGTGTAGCATTTTCTTTGAAACATATGGCTACTTGAGATAATGGGAGTGCTAGAAGCAAGGAGCCAGCAAGTCTAGCAGACATGCAAGTTCTGCCTCAGCTTCTCTCCCAACAGTCAGCTTTACTTACAAAGGCCCTACATTGCTTCCATCCCATGGGTGGCTTCTGAGTGACCCCTTGAAAACAGTGTTCTGACATGGGCCTTGTCTTTTCCCCAATGTGTGGCCACACGGTCCTGAGGGGCTTGCAGGGATGGGTCAGGCTCTGGGTCCTATCTCTCTGCCTCTCTCATGCCCAATATGGGACCTGGGCATCCAGTACCCCTGAGCCCTCCAAAAGCCACTGTCATCACTAGAGCCTCTGCCTTCCACATTGCGTCTTCTGGTCCTGAGGACCCCTGATTTCCCTCCACTGGCCAGGGGAGTCACTGGTCTGTCCAGGGCTGGGACACAGTGGCTCTTCATCTTCCCCCTTCCTTCACGGGCAGCCCCTTCTAATGTGGTTCCCGTCTTTTGTTCTGTCCCAATGCAGAGCAGTCCTAAGAAGGTAACTCAGCCCCCCAGCCCCACCTTGGAACTTAACTCCTCTCTCCCATGTCACTCACAGAGCCCCCTCCCCAGGCTGCTCCAGGCCACCTTAAGCTTATGAATCAACCATCCATCTTCCTTATCATTAGTCATTAATGATAACCATTCATCACTAATTAATCATTCATTCATTAATCATCAATAATTAATGATGAATGAGGCCATTGTGTTCAGAATTGGTTCCTTCTGATGGGTTTTTGGTAAAGAATGAAGCTGCGGACCCTCACAGTGAATGTTACCATTCTTAAAGATGGTGTGTGCAGAGTTTGTTCCTTCAGATGTTCACGTGTGTCTGGAGTTTCTTCCTTTTGGTGGGTTTGTGGTGTCGCTGACTTCAGGAGAGAAGCCGCAGACCTTCACAGTGAGTGTTACAGCTCTTGAGGTTGGTGCATCTGGAGTTGCTCATTCCTCCTGGGAGATTCACGGTCTCGCTGGCTTCAGGAGTGAAGCTGCACACCTTTGAAGTGAGTGTTACATCTTAAAGGTGGCACGTTGGGAGTTGTTTGTTCCTCCCTGTGATTTTGTGGTCTCGCTGGCTTGGCTTCAGGAGTGAAGCTACAGACCTTGGCAGTGAGTGTTACAGCTCATAAAGATAGTGCAGACCCAATAAGTGAGCAGCAGCAAGATTTATTGCAAAGAGTGAAAGAACAAAGCTTCCACAGCGTGGAAGGGGACCCGAGCATGTGGCCCCTGCTGGCTCGGGTGGCCAGCTTATATTCCCTTCTTTGGCCCCACCCATAGCCTGCTGATTTGTCCATTTTACAGAGAGCTGATTCGTCCATTTTATAGAGTGTGAACTGGTCCAATTTACAGAGTGCTGATTGGTCTGTTTTTACAGAGTGCTGATTGGGTCATTTACAAACCTTTAGCTAGACACAGAGTACTGATTGGTGTGTTTTACCAGAGTGCTGATTGGTGCATTTACAAACATCTAGCTAAATACAGAGCACTCATTGGTGCATTTACAATCCTTTAACTAGACAGAAAAATTATCCAAGTCCCCACCTGACCCAGAAGCCCAGCTGGCTTCACCTCTCAATCCTCCCTCTAAACAGGACACCCCAACTGCTGTTGGGAATTGGGCAATGACTGCTATAGCTACTTCCTGCTAAGTAGGGGCAAAGAAGGGGGCCTGTGGTTGTAGTGTACTCCAGAGGGGAACTCTCTAGGCCAGTGAAAGGGTCACTGGGTCAGTCCCAGGGTTCTCGGTAGAGGTTGTTACTTGAGCCCATTTGGTGTTCCATTTGTAAGATCATATGTAGCTTGATGGCTTTGATCCTAGAGGATACAATTTTGACAAGGAGGTTAAAAATACAGGACCCAAAGGTAAGCAATAGCAAGATGGCTGCCACAGGACCTACAAAGGGGAGAAGCCATGTTGCCCAAGTCCAGAAGTTGGTATAAGATTTTGAAAGGCATTGTCTGATTTCAGAAGAATTTTCCTACAAATCCCAGGCAACATCTTGTACTATCAATGACTGGTTAGTGTACAAAAAGATCTCCTGGTTGAAACATGCTTAGGGGAACATGCTTCCCCTAAGGTGAGGAGTCCTCCTTTCTCACCAGTGAGGAAGTCTAGGCCTCAGTGGTTTCAGAGAGTCACTGCTGCCAAAGAGTCTATTTAGGATTGTAGAATAAGGGTAGATTTCATTATTTATTGAAAACTCTCTGAGAAATCCCTTGAAAATGTGTGGTAGTAGGATAACGAAGTAGGTAAACTGGCTATTCCAGTTCCTGTAGCAGTAGCCATTTCTAACCCTATAAGTAGGGGTATTAGTTGTATGGCTCTGTGCTGATGGACTTGAGCTTTGAGGGGTACTGATAGAGTCTGATTTCCTGGGGCAATGTCAATACTGGGACTTAGAAAGACTAAGGTGCAGGTGCCGGTCTAGTTGGTGGGGAGTCAGATATAGGTCGACATTCCACATAAGAAGAATATACCTTGGCTGGGTAGACAGAACTCGTTGTGTATGTTAAAAAGGTGTGTGAGTTTGTTATTTTCATTTGGCATACTCCCAGAGTATGCCAAAGTACTGTGAAGGTCTGTGGCTTCTCTCCTGAAGTCAGATCTGGTCAGTAGCTGGAAAAGGGTGTTTGGAGCAAACTGAGTAGCTCCTTGTGTTCTATTTTCCCATTGGAGAAAAAACCGTTTTGTATCTACTAGGAACCATTTGAGAGAGTGACTGAAAGAGGGGATAAAAAGGCATTCACAAGTGGTGAGGGCACTGCTGCAGGGGGTCCAGCAGTGAATGGTCATACAGGGAATAGGTTTGCCATTACAACACCTGGATTTTTCATTAAGCAGGGAGGAGGTGACGATTTTTGGAGGTCCTAAGAAGCAGACAAGACAGCTCTGTATGGAGATGTTTGAGTGACTCAGAAGTTACTATGATCAGATGGGGTTTGAAGTTGTAGGGTGGAATTACACTGATGGGGTAGTAGGTGCCCTGGGGCAGGCCTGATTACAGGTTGAGTTGGATGCCTAAAGGGGCTTGGAAAGTTAAGATGATATCCAGAGTTACAGGGCTGTTTATGGGCTTTTCATTTCTTGTGCAATGGGTGAGGTTGGAAATGTAAGAATGCAAAAGTTGGATTGCGCATCCTGTTAGGGTATTCTTGGTCCTATCAGAGATGGGGAAGTCAGCTAATGATTGCATATTTAGAAGTTGGAAAGCGTTCTTTCCTTCATAATGAGGGATGTAGGTTAACTTGGTAAAGACCCAGTTTTTTAATTTTTATTTTTATTTTTTATTTTTTGCAGGAATGGTAGTGGTAACATAAGCAGCAGAGGTTGATAGAGAGATACAAAACAAAGAGTCATTTGCCAGGGAAGGATTGGACTGGTTTAAGAGAGAGTGGGTTAAGTTGAGTCTTGTAGAGGTAATTAGGAGCTAGTGGAAGGGGAAACATGATTGTATGAGGTATCCAAGAAAGCAGGGGGAATAGTTAGGCAAAGAGTAAGTAGGAAGGTAAAGAGGGTGTTCTGGAAGATGAGATCCTTTTATCCAGTCTGAGTTAAAGGTAGAAGTAAATTGTTGTCAGAAAGAAGGAAGATAGAAAAAAGGTTGATGTGGTTATGGTTTACATCACGGCAGGAGCTACAGTATATATTCCTATCCCAAATCGTATGGTTAGTATGCTGCTTAATAATATGATGAAATAGTAAAAGGATTCCATTGAAGAGGTAAGAAAAGGTGTTAAAGATAAGGATTATGTAGGTTTTAACTTATCTTTTTGAAGGAGGAGGGGATTTTTCTTCAGGATCAGTGGTAGCAGCCTTTTTACTCTAGGATGTTTCCTTCCAAAATAAGAGATGCAAGTCCTCCAGTGGTTTGCAGGTGTATGGAGGCTGTTTTGGTTGATCTTGGGACTCCTGAGCTGACGGTCCTGCAGGTTCCTCAGGGGATGTTCAAAATTTAACTCGGGTGTGGTGAATCCAAGACTCCACTCCTGCAACCTTAAGTGCAGTGGAGGTAGAGAGGATTACTGAGTATGGTCCTTCCCAACAAGAGTCCATAGATGGGGAGGTAGAGGGGAGAGATTTGACCAACACTAGATTTCCTGGTTGAAACATGCTGTTCCCTTTTCTCTGTGACATCCTTCAGGTAGGTTTTTAAGGTTTTGTTGATATTTTGCCTAAGAAGTTATATTTTTGATCAGGTTGGCTGTTTCCTCATCAAGTAGGAGGTCCTTTGTGAGAAAAGGTCATCCATACAGCATTTCATATGGACTGAGCCCCATTTTTTGCGGAGAATATTGGTTTCTCAACAAGACCAAGGCAAAACAGTAGGCCATGGGAGATGAGTTTCTTGTGTTAGTTTCCTTAGATGCCTCTTGGGTGTTTCATTTGCCTTCTCAATCTTCTCAGAGGATTGTGGCCTCCAGGCACAGTGAAGGATATATTGTATCCCTAGTGCCCTGGAAATTCCCAGAATTATCATGGCTTTAAAAGCTGGACCACTGTCACTCTCTAAGCTTGGGGGAACCCCAAATCTAGGAATTATTTCATGAATTAGGACTTTAACCACTTCCTGAGCCTTCTCTGTTTGTAGGGGAAAGTTTCTATCCAATTTGTAAAGGTATCAACAGAGACCGACAAGTATTGAAATCTCTTTGACAGGCATATGAGTGAAGTCTAACTGTCAGTCCTTTCCAGGATAGTCACCTATTCTTTGTTCCCCCAAAGTGGCCTTATGATGGACCAAGGGATTATTCCTTTTGCACACCTTACAGGCCTTAACTACCTGTCAGATGTTTGAGAGGAGATTTGGCCCTGTATATAGGGATTTGACATTTCGATTAGTGTTTTCAATACACATACGAAAAGTTTGGTGGAGGGTTGTAAGCATTTTCCACTGGCTGGCTTTGGATATAAGTACCTTTAGTTCATCTATCCTTAACCACCCTGAGGGGAGGAAACTATGCCCCTGTGAAAGCCTCCATTCTGTTTCATTCAGGGAATACTGGCACTTAATCTCTTGCATGGGGTTATTCCATACCAAGTGTCCTTCCTTAGGTATTTCTAATAGGATATTCCACCTGGCAGCAACTTTGGCCTCAGCATCTGTCTGATGGTTTCCTTCTGCCTTTTCTCCTTCAACTTTCTGATGGCTTTGGCAGTTTAAGACTGCCAGCTCATTGGGTTTTTGCACTGTGTGCAATGACTCCATAATTTACTTGTGGTATTTAATGGGGGCTCCTCCCAGAGGTTAGGAACTCCCTTTCTTTCCATATTGCTGCATGGGCATGTAGGATTGGATAAGCATACTTGCTATCTCTGTATGCATTTATTCTTTTTCCCTTTCCCAGTTCTAAGGCTCGGGTTAAGAGCCACTAGTTCTGCTAACTGGGTGCTGGTCCCTGGGGGAAGAGGCTTAATTTCAAGTACGGCTACATCACTAACTATGGCATAACCTGCCCTTTGTAAACCATTCTCCACAAATGAACTTCCCTCAGTATCTAGGTGAAGGTCAGGATTAGCTAAAGGGACTTCTAAAAGATTACCTCAGGTGGCATAAATCTGGACTATAATTTGTTGGCAGTCATGCTCGATTGGTTCCCCATATTCTGGGAGAAAAGTGACAGGGTTGAGGGCCATGAAATTATGTATTTGAAGCACCAGTCCCTCAAGGAGTAGTGCCTGTATCTAAGTAGGTGGTTGTCTGATAGCCAAAAAATTCCTTTGACACCTACTATGCCATTTACACCATAAGTAGTCCAGACAGCGAGATCCTTTCCTTGTATAATTTTGATAGCCTCTGACACTAAGATGGCCACCACCAAAACTAACCTCAAACAGTGAGGCCAGCCTTTTGCTACTACATCAGTTTGCTTATTTAGCTATGACAGTGGTTGTGGGGTTGTCCCACAAGTCTGAGCAAGGACTCCAAGAGCTATTCCTGCTCCTCTGTGACTTATAAAGATAAGTTTTGTCCTGTGGGAAGGCTTAAACCTGGAGCTTGTACTAGGGTCTGCTTTAAGGTTTTGAAGACTGTTTCTGCCCCTGATTCCCATTCTACTAGATAAGTATTCGCCCTCTGGGTCTCCTTGATTAGAGTATAGAGGGGTCTGGCTATCTCGCTGTATCTGGGGATCCAGAGTCAGCAAAAGCAGTGATTCCAAGGAACCCCCACAACTGTTTTAATGTCTTAGTGTGAGGGTAAGCCAGCATAGGCTGTATTCCTTCCTTGCTGAGGGCCCTGGTCCCTCTGGTTAAGACTAGGCCTAAATATCTGACCTGCTGTAGGCAAAACTGGGCCTACAACCTAGACACCTTGTACCGTTGATTAGCTAGAAAGCGCAAGAAATGTAGAGTAGCCTGCTGGCACGAGGCTTCTAAACTGGTAGCCAAAAGTAAATCATCCACATACTGAAGGACTAGAGTGCCTGGACTTGAGAAGTGGCCTGGATCTGGGGCCAATCCCTGTCCAAACAAGTCAGGGTTAAACCCCCAGGGCAAGACCGTCCATGTAAGTTGGGATTTGTGGTCTGTGGGATCCTCAAAGGCAAAGAGAAACTGGGGGTCAGAGTGCAGGGGAATTTAGAAGGCATCCTTGAGGTCTAGGACAGTGAACCATTCTGCTTCCTCTGATATTTGAGAGAGCAGGGTGTAGGGGTTTTGTACAAATGGATATAGAGGAATTACTGCTTCATTGATGAGTCTAAGATCTTGCAGTAGTCTCCACTGATTGTTTGGTTTTGTACTGCTATAATTGGGGTCTTGCAGGGAGTGCTGCATTTCCTTACTAAGCCTTGAGCTTTTTAAATATTTAACAAAATCCTGTAATCCTTTATGAGCTTCAGGCCTTAAGGGACATTGCTTTTGATAAGGAAAATTAGTGGGATCTTTTAGCCTGATTTGGACAGGACAGGCATTTTTTGCCCTTCCAAATTGTCCTTCCAATGCCCAGACTTCAGGCGTGATTCCCTCCTCAAGTAGGGGACAACAAATGGGTAACTTGTTCCCCATATTCATGTAAGATAATAGCTCCAATTTGGCTAATATATCCCTCCTTAATAAGGGTGTGGGACTTTCAGGCATGACAAGAAAGGCACATGAAAAGACTAAATTCTCCCAATTACAACTGAGGAGGTGAGAGATATACCTGGTTACAGGCTGTCTCAGGATTCCTCAGATGGTAATGGACTTTGAGGTCAGTGGTCTAAGACAGGAGATTAACACTGAGAAGGCCACATCAGTGTGCAAGAGGAAGTCAATTTCCTGGCCCTCAATGGTTAAACATTCCTAGGTCTCAGTGAGGGAGAAGTCATGAGCTGTCACTTACTCCAGGCCCCCTCAGTCCTGTTGTTGGATCATCTGGTTGGGGGCTTCTGGCCCAGAGAAGCTTTGTGCTCTGGGGCGGTGTGCCTTCCAGTGATTGGCTCAGCATAGTGGACCTGAGCGAGAGGGTGGCTTGTTTCTCAATGGACAAACTGTTTAAAGGTGTCCTTGTAAACCACACTGATAGCGAGCTCTACTGGGTGATTGGCCTGCTTCATTTTCTGTCCTCTCTGAACTACCAAGTTTCGTGTCCCTGAACCACAAAGGGCCAAGACTAAGGCTTCAACCTTTCTCTGATCTCACTTTTCCTTTTAGGCCTGATCCTCTTGGTCCCTATATAGAATACTGAATTTGCCAGGTGTAATAATGCCTTCCAATTTTGTTCAGATCCCAGAGCTCACTTTTGGAGCTTTCTCCTGGTATCTGTGGCTGATTGGGTAATACACTTATCTTTTAGAATCAATTGTTCCTCTAGTGAGTCAAGTGACAGGGAAGTATATTTTCTTAAGGCCTCCCATAACTGCTTGAGGAAGGCAGAAGGATTTTATTCTTTTCCCTGAGTTATGGTAGAGATTGTTGAATAATTAATGAGCTTTTTCCTAATTATCCTTAGTCCTTCTAGATCACATGTCAATAGAAGTTTATGACACCGGTCCCCATGATCTGAGTGGAAGTCCCAGTTGGGACCCACACTGGGCATGGCTTGCTGATCAGTATGGAATTTATTCTTTTCTTTGGCAGTCATTCTGTCATTTGCTTGACTAAGGTACCAGGTATCTCCAAGCTCTAGGGCTGCAGCTAAAGGTGCAATCTTTTCATTAAAGGCCAGTGTTTGATCTAACAATAGGATGGCGTCTCTCCAAGTAAGATCAGAGGTTTACCCTAGAACTTATAGGACATCTATATACCTATCAGGATCATCTGAAAACTTCCCCAGATCTACCTTGATCTGCTTAAATCAGAGAGGGGGAAGAGGACATGTACCTGGGTTGGGCCAAATTCCCCTCCCCCTACAGCTGGAAGGAGACATAACTGATATTCCGGGGGTTTTTGTGGTCCTTTTGAGATTTCTTTGCTTGTTTCCTCCTGGACAGGTGAGATTAGAGGAGGCTTATCAGTAATATGAAGGGGAGCCATAGGGAGGCTAGGATATGGGGGTAAACTGAGAAGTCCTCCTGTGGGATATAAATTGCAAGCTTTGCAGAGTTGTGGATTCTCCTTCAATGAAAAGAAAGCTTGAACATAAGGTATTTCACTCCATATGCCTTCCCTCTTACAGAAAATGTCAAGCTATAGGATGGCATTGTAGTTTATACTTCCCTCACATGACCATTTTTCATTTGAGGGAAAATATTGGGGCCAGAGAGAGAATACTGGGGCCAGGCCATAATGCAGAATAAAATGAGCCTCCTCTTTTTCAGAGTTTGCAGGTCAAATTCGTCCCAAGGGCTTAGGATGCATGTCAAGGGTGAGCCTGTTGATGCCTGAGTGTTTCCCATCTGAAAGGTGAAACCGCCCATGGTTTTGGTTTGTTTGTTTCTCCCCTTGCCCAAGAACCCACAGTGGTCCCTGGACCCTGCTGATTGGAATAGTTGTGCTCACTGATGCAGAAGCAGAAACACTAGTTTTCCTCCTAGACCACAAGAAAGACTGAGGAATGTTGGATTTACTTACTGATATCCATTACTTACTGAATGACCTTACTGATGCATTCTTGAAAACCTGCACACTTGCCTGTCCTCCTAGATCACAAGGACAGAGAAAAATAGGATTTAGTGGCACTTACCAACACATTCTCCTGTTAGAGTTCCAAGCATTCACTTCTTAGTATTGGGACTTTACCCTTGTCCTATAAAGACGTTATGCCCCAAAAATAAAGTGGAGGGCCATACCCTGAGGGAAGGAAGGAACATCCAGGGTTGGAAGAGTGACCTGCTAGTCTGAGGAGGGATCTTAAAATTCCAGATAATCCCCTGCCCCAGTGGGGCTTTGGGTGAAAATTATGTCTTTCTGATTGGTGAGACTGGTTGCCAAAAGAATGTAACAGAGTACTGAAGTTTATACTAGAAATTATTCTTATAAGAGAATCTAAAATCACCAGAGACAGGAAGTGGTTTTTAGAAGTGGGACTAGCCTTGGAGAAGACAGGTGAGAGGAAATTTGTCTGGCAGACATTAGGACCTAGGAGGCAACGGTCAGGATAGATAGGGTAGATGGGCAAGTCTTTCTTGGGTGACATGACTTTGAGAGTTCCACTCATGGCCACAGGGTCAACCAATTTGTTGTTGGGACCGCAAAGCTGAAGGGCTTTCCTCTTTGTCAACCCTCAGCTCAGCTCAGAAGTACAGGAAAAACAAGATGGTTCCAGGCAAACCAATGCTCCCAACTCCAAATAGACTAAGGAGTTGTTAGACAGCACTTTTCCAAGAAGCCTGACACCCATGTCTTCAGTCCAGCAGCTGCGCTAGTTACTTTTAACTGGCCAGCAGGTGCCCAGTATTTAGCCCCAAATTCTAATGAAAAGTAGGGCAGAATAGCAAGCGAAAGTGGTCTGATGGTACTCAGCATTTGGTGATTGTCCTTACATGGTAACCAAAATGTGTTTGGAATTGGTTCCTTCTGGTGGGTTCTTTGTCTTGCTGACTTCAAGAATGAAGCTGCAGACCCTCGTGGTGAGTGTTACACTTCTTAAAGATGGTGTGTCTGGAGTTTGTTCCTTCAGATGTTCAGACGTGTATAGAGTATTTTCCTTCTGGTGGGTTCGTGGTCTTGCTGACTTCAGGAGTGAAGCCGCAGACCTTCCCAGTGAGTGTTACAGCTCTTAAAGCTGGCGCGTCCAGAGATATTTGTTCCTTCTGGTGGATTCATGGTCTCACTGGCCTCAAGAGTGAAGCTGCACACCTTTGCAGTGAGTATTACAGCTCATAAAGGTAGTGCGGACCCAAAGAGTGAGCAGCAGCAAGATTTATTGCAGAGTGAAAGAATAAATCATCCACAGTGTGGAAGGGGACCCAAATGGGTTGCCGCTGCTGGCTTGGGTGGCCTCCTTTTATTACATTATTTGGCCCCGTTCATATCCTGCTGATTAGCCCATTTTACAGAGAGCTGATTGTTTCATTTTACAGAGAGTTGATTGGCCAATTTTACAGCGTGCTCATTGGTCCGTTTTTACAGAGCGCTGATTGGTGCATTTACCAAACTATAGCTAGAAACAGAGTGCTGATCGGTGCATTTTTCCAGCATGCTGATTGGTTCATTTACAAACCTTTAGCTAGAGAGAAAAGTTCCCCAAGTCCCCACCTGATCCAGAAGCCCAGCCTGCTTCACTTCTCACCATCACTTAAATAATGATGAATGACAGTCATTAATTCATCACTAACCTCCTTCTCTTTAATTAAGTAATATGCACTCATAATCCTTCATTAATCCTTCATCCTCCATGTGCAATAGTGTTTGGGGTTCACTGGGGCTGGTCATGAAGGCCTCACTCTAATTAACACCGAATGCTCCCCTGTGCCCAGTGCTGCTGTCTCTCAGCATCTCTCTCTATCTCTGCCCTCCCAGCGTCTGAGTCTCTCCAACTCTCTCCAGTTCCTTTCCATGTCTCCCTTGGCACCCTCATCTCTCTGTGTGCCTGTGTATCTCTCAGCTTCTGTCTGTCTCTATATCTCTCAGCCTCTTGGTCTCTGTCTACCCCTGCCTCTCTCTCTCAGTCTATGTCTCTCTTGAGCTCTCTGTCTCCATTTCTCCACCTTCATCTCCATCTCTCTCTCCCTCTATCTCCATCTCTCCATACCACCCTCCCCAATCCTGTGCTGTAACCCTTGATGGAGCCTGCAGCCCCCTCCCTGTGCTGGCCACTTGTGGTCCTTATGTGCCTCCATCATGCCTGGGCAGGTGTGGGCAGGTTTGGGCACACCTGGGACCCCAGCGGGGTGGCAGTTCTCTGGTCAATGGCACTGCCCTGGAATCCCTGGTAGCCACTCAACTGGGGA
This sequence comes from Pan troglodytes, assembly GCF_028858775.2. Lineage (NCBI taxonomy): Eukaryota > Metazoa > Chordata > Mammalia > Primates > Hominidae > Pan > Pan troglodytes. The sequence goes on from NC_072422.2 coordinate 14,747,752, forward strand.
GCACATTCTCACAACCTTACTAGAGTAGGGCTGTCCTGTGAGGATTCTTGAATGCTATGTTTTCAAAATATTTTGAAAATACTTGGCTGCCCTTACAATGTGAGCAAAACATTTCTCTTACTGCCAAAAAGGTAAAAAGACTCATTTCTGTGAGGGAAATATAGCCCCGGGGAGCCATCTTTTCTCTTGAGGTAGCCACGTGGCAGGCCCAGAGGCCACTGAAGCATCTTCATGTGACCTGTCCCCAAAGACCTTTCAGTGCCAGCCTTGTTTCTGAGCACACACAAAGCCTGGGTTTCCCCCAGGCCCTGTGAATTTTGTCCCATCTTCACTTGTGTCATCTGCAGAGCAGGACACAGCAAGGGTCTCTGTGCACATATGTCTCTAGGCATGGGAATAGCAGGCCCCCAGGAGGGAGGAGGGGCCTCAGAACCCCCAACAGGGTCCAGGCCCTGCCTAGATGACCATGACCAGCTCGCTGGTGGGAGTCCCTGCTCACTGGAGCTGGCCAGAGATACAGAACTAATCCCCATTATTCACCACAGCCAAGCGAACCCAGGCCCTCTTCTCCTGGCTGGCCAACCTCCTGTCCTTGCAGCCTGAGTATGCTCTAATCACTGTCTCTGTTTCCTCTTTTCCCCAATCCTGCTTTCTCCTGCTCCAGGCTTCTCCAGCTTTCAGAGGAAGCCCAGGAGGAAGGTAAGTGGGGTCCAAGTCCCCGGCCCCCATGCCCCCTCCCCAGCCTTCCTGCTCCACAAGACATTGACTTCCACCCCACCTCTAAAGATTGCCCTGTGTCCCTGTCTAAACCTCTGCTACATCCCCCTGCCACCTGGAACCCTCAGCTCTTCTATGCTGCAGAAATCCATGAGGAAGGTATAAGCACACAGGATTTCTGGTCCCCATGTAGGGCCTGGGCCTTGTTGGAGCCCACATGGGCATGGGGGAGAGGGCGGGGAAGCCACGAGATACCAGCCAGCCAAGGGGCCCCTAAATGTGTCCCTAATGTAACCCACTAACCACAGCAAATGCTTGACCAGAGGGGGTGTGGGTTCTCAAGGGTGGGACCCCTTCCCCACAGTCCCCCAGGCAGCAGCAGGGCCAGGAACTCCCCAGGCGGGTATAGACTGGACTCCTTATCAGCAGCGTGTCCACAGGCATGGATCAGAGGGGATGCTGTGTGGCGAGAAGTAGGACTACTCTAGCTTTCCACTCCAGGGCTAATAGCTGAGAGCCTATGGTGGTGTTGACCCCTGAGCCTGGCCAGTCCCTAGCCACATCTTGTTACAGTACCCGGTGAGGGAAGAGAAGGTGGCTGGGGGCAGAACCCTGCAGCCTGGCACTGTCAGCTCCCTCTTGTATGTGTCCTCGCCAGCACTCCCAGGCCCCCTCAAAGCCTTCAGCTGTGAGACCCTTGGGGTGCATGCAGCCTGGGGGCAGCTAAGAGGGCTGTAGTCCCATATCAGATCAGCAGCAGAGCCATCATTGTTGTCTCGTTCTGCCAGAACCCTCGGAGGGTGGAAAGAATCCCATCAGGGATAGAATGAGTGAGTGGGCCCTCAGCTGTACGGATGGAGGAATTGGGAGTACTGTGGACACCTCCCATGGCCTATCTGTTGATCTGCCTCCCAGGTCTATCTGCCTTGCCCTTATGCGCCCCTGGTGCCACCTGCCCAGGCTACCACCTCGTGCAAGAGCCTTTGTGCCTCAGTCAAAAGCATGGACACCTTTCTGGGAGCACCCCAGGACAGACAGGGGATGGGGACTATCAAAGGAAGGCCTAGCTGCAGTGCCAAGCCTCTTCCACCAAGGGCAAGAGACAGAGCTCCTTGCTGCCCTTTGAGGCTCATTTTCCCCATCTGGGGTGATCCTAGATGCTGAGAGCAGGGTTTGGGGACATGGAACTGGGGCAGTGGCAGCACCTGCACTAATTCTGACCCTGTCTTTATGGCTCCACGCACACGTCCCACCTTCGGGGTCCAGTGGTGATAGGCCACTTTCCACTAACCTCATACTGTTCTCCTTTGACCTTGGACCCATGGTTTTGCCTCTCATTCAGTGGCCTCATTGACCCATGAAGTTCATCAAGCAGGTATGTGCATGACTTCAATGCCACATGGGCAGGTGTGGCCATGTGGGGGTGCAGAACCCAAGAAGGAACAAGAGGGGCCCCATAACTCTGCACAGCCTGGCCGGCTAACCCTGCAGCCTTGACCCTGCCCTCCCCTCCTCTCTGTGTGGCCACTGCTCACACAGGTTCTCTCTTCCTCCTGCCCTTTCTGCCCACCATGATGCTGCTTATGTAGAGGAAGTTCAAGAAGGTATGCCTGCATTTTCAAGCGTCCTGGCCAGAGTCCCCATCCTCCCTTCTATCCTCTCTCACTTCCTCCCTCTTGCCCACCCCTTGTGAGGTTTGCCACCAACAACTTAACACTTTCTGGACTCTGGACTGGGGACAGAGTGAGGACCCTGGCTTAGGAAGGGCTGGCCAATGGAATGCAGAGTTCATCTGGGTCTCCCAGGCAGAGAGGATTCACTCATTCACCTTGTGAGTGAGGATTCACTCACAAGGCTCTTCCTGGCCACCAACAGGAAGATTGGAGGGGGGGTGGCCAGCCTTGAGTCTGAGGCAGAGCAAACCTTGGGAGAATGGTGCTGGGGTCCACTGGGACCCTCTGGATCCACTAGAGTGGAGTGGGAAGAGCTCAGGAGAAGAGGCCTCCACCCTGCCCCAGTTAACAAGCAAGAAGCAGGGAGGTAGGGAGGGGTGACATGGAAGGGATTGTGGACGGGCAAGTGGAGTGAAGCAGAAAGGCAGGCTGAGGCCCAAGCTGGGAATGTTGGGGACCTGAAACAGCTGGGGGCCATGTGTGCAAAGGCCCATTCAGGTCCCAGCATCCCATCCATTGCCTGGGCCCAAGACAGACACACCCAGTCTGAGGACACCCGCTGGGTTGTCCTGGCCTCCCTGACAGTGGGGCCAGCAGTACCCCTGGTTGGAGGTCAGAGATCTGCAGACTCATGTCAGGGTTCCCAGCTAGGGAGTGCTTCTCACCTCCCCCCATTCAAGAGCCTGTGGGGCTGCAGGTTTCCTCCCTGCTGGAACTGAGCTATTGCATGACTCCAGCCTCAGAGAGTCCCCTGGACAAGAAGGGGCATGCTAAGGAGGGAGATGGGGCTCCAGCCATGCAGGGAGAAGTTGTCCAGGAGATGGCCTGTGGGGGTGACAGGGCCTCCAAGTCACTCTGGAAGCAGCACTGAGGCCAGAGGACAGACAGACAGCAGGGCAGAGTGGGGCAGGAGCAGAGGAGGCAGGGCTGCTAGGAGAGCTTTGCCGCTTGGCTGTGTGGTTGCAGCCCACAGACACTCAGCCTCCCACCAGACCTCACCCTCCTTTCTGGCTGGCCTTCCAACCCCAAGGGGTTCCTCCTTAGCCAGGCACTGCATCCAGAAAAGACCCTAAGTCAGGGAGGCCAGGGCCGGCATCTCATTCATCGTCCTCACCATGCCATTCCTTCTGGGCCCTTGGCCAGACTGTGGTGCTCAGGATATCCCACTGCTCACTCCCCATGCACATGCACCCACCAAGGTGTCTGGAACGGGCGAACTCAGGCCTGTTGGCAAAACCAAGAGTGCCGGCAGGCTTTCTGTAGTGTGCAGCAGGGCTCCCAGGCAACCGAGGGATCTGCCAGCAAGGACACTCAAGGGCCAGTGCACCCTGGGCTGGGCACTGGCGAGGGAGGACTCCCACCCACAGCCCCAGTCACAGGCCTGCTGGCCTCAGGTAAGTGCAAAGGAGGGCACTGGTTCAGACTTGGAGGGCCGAGGGCATCGAGTGTCAATGGCTTTGTTGCCACCTAAGTACCAGAGCAGGGACTGAAGTGACAGGATGGGCAGGTGCCTCTAGGCCAGCAGCAGACCCCCCTCCTGGGCCCCAGCTGGGCCAGGACAGCCAGGTCCACTCCAGGGTCCAGGAGCAGAGTGTATCCTAAAGGAAGCCACCAGTTATGAGGGTGGCCAGGGCAGGACAGACAGGCCAGGCAGGCCCCAGAGGTAGCCAGGGAGAGTTAGTGGGGGGTCCCAGAGGGACCCATTCCAGTCTTAGGAGAGCAGCCATGTGGCAATCAGAGGGCAGGCCTTTGGGAGGTCGGGGTAAGCTCACCTGGGCTCCTGGCCTGTGGGCGGCAGCTGTGGTGGACATTCTGTTCTCAGGTAGGGGCTCCTAGGGCTGAGACTAGCAAGGATTAGACATCACGTTGCTGGCAGAGGCTCCTGATGCCTGAGGGCCTCTAGTCTTTCTATGACCTGATGAGTTCCACCCAGTAACACAGACTTTACAGGAAGGGGTAATGCGCTGGGAAGCACCAAGCAATGGGGCTGCACCCATCCTAGCTGCAACATCCTCTTGGTGGGGAAGATCTCACATTCCAAGGTTGGCCCTGCCAGACACAAGAAGACAGACCGGGGGACAGATGAGTCCCAGTGCCCTAAGTCCCCTATCTTGCCCCATGAGGTCCCCATGTCCCCCCGACTTTCCACCAGATCTTCAGGGCAGGGGCTCCACTGGGCACCCACACCTTCCACCCTGTCCCCAAGCGTCAATTCCCTGGCCCAAGCTCTGGGCACTTATAGGGCCGCATAGACACAACCTGGGGAAAAGATCCAAATGAAAGGGGCCCCTTGCCCATCACGCGCCCCATGCCAGCTGTTCCCCTGCAGCCACACTGGCTTTTTTCTTGCATGTGCGCTTGTGCTTTTTGCCACCTTGAAGACACCGCAGGGGAGGATGTGGAAAGTAAGGGCCCACCCCTGTTGCTGGAGGTGCAGGACCCTGGCTCTGGCTGATATGAGGAAAAGATCACTGTCTGGAGTCTCTGGCTACCCTGCTTCCAGCTCATGCTGTCCTCTATCTCTTCCCCCAACATTGGGGCCTTGGAAGTACAGCCCTTGCTGCTCCATACGGTGCCGCTGGGGTAGGGCTGCTAGGGCATCACAGGTGCCACAGCTCCAAGGTTCTGCCACACAGCAGAGGGGGAGGTAGTGGGACAACCAGCAGTGCCACAGCCTGGGCAGGGTGTGTCCCCTCTCCCCTTTCTCCCAAGCCTCTTCCTTTCCAATCTTTCCAAGCCCCTATCCCCTTTCCTCCCTCTCCTCCCTTCCCAGACTTCAAGAAAGCTCCCTCTCTCGCTTCTATTTCTTCCCTTCCTCTTTCTCACCCTCCCTCCTGGCCCCAGGCCCTGTGTTATTCCCCTTCAAACCCCTCCAAAGGGGCTTTTGGAGGTCTAGAGCAGAAACTGGACTGTCTTATTTCTGGGGAGTGGGGGTACACCCAGCTGAAAAGAAGGGCAGCCTTCAGCAGGGTAAACCCAAGGCCCGCAGCCTCCCAGTCTCACCTGAGCTTTCTCTCTCCCTCTCGCTACACTGATGGTGTGCTGACCAAAGGAGAGGCCAAGACCCAAGTGAGTTTGGGGTCCTGGGAGACCTAGCACCGAGTGTGTTCCATGGTGGGGATAGAGGAGCGGGCCAGGGCCAGCTGCGTGGAGCCTGCACTTGGAGAGATGCCTAGCAGGATGCTCAGAGTGCAGGGTGGGAGGGATGAAGGTCACCAGGAAGATGGGCTTGGGAGTCCCAGAAGGGTGTGATTTTGCCCAAGGTCATGCGGTGCAAAGAGGGCTTCCTGCAGGAGGAGGCTACAGACAAAGGAAGGAGGAGAGGGAGGTGGGAGAGAGTGGAGGAAGGAAGAGGGGGTGCAGGGAGTCGGGCCACCACAACACCCCACCACCTTCGGGGGACTGCACCATGCCCCACCATACTTTCAGGACTCCCAGAGCCCTAGATGTGAAAATTGACAGTAAAGTGAGTCAGGAAGTGGGAGAAAGGTGGGGGACTCACCCTAAAAACACACTGCATAATGACACCTTGACCATGTCTAAAATAACTTTCTGTGCAGGGGCCCCTATTCCCCTTTGGGGCAGAATTCAGAGACTCTTGTCCTCAACATACCTGCTTATCAGCGCTACATGGATTTGTTTTTTTAATGCAGCTGTTGCAACTTTTCTGCTTTTGATCAGTATTCAGAAGCCACAGCACTCACTATATGATTCATCTCTTGAGTGCCTTTGCCATCATTTTGCTCTTCATGAGGTGCAATCTTAGAGCATCTTAGCACACACTCACTGTTGGCTCCCACTTGGGGACCATTGCAGAGTCTCAGAAGAAAAGTGAGAACATCTAAAGGGTATAACTGGCATATTTCCATCTTTTCCATTTATTTTTCAGTGATTTTATGTAAAGTGCTGGAACACAAGATACTTTCTCATTTCAGAGAAAGTGTTTGCTTTTTAATTAAGAAAATAAAACACCTCATGAAAGAACATTTGGAAATATATAAAAGTCAAATGAAGAAAAATGTCATCTATAATTCTCCCACCCAGCCAGCCAGACTGTGGAAAAGAGCAGAAAGAACTAAAAAGTCTTTTTTCTTCTGTTTTTGCATATATACGGCTTGGAAAAAAGAATTTAAACTCAGCACTATTTTTCAAACGTCATACAGTCTATACAGCCTTGAATTCTGCTTTTTTTTTAAAAAAAATTAGCATTATTCATAAGTATTTTCCATGTTTTTACACATTCTTCTTAAATAATTTGAATGGCCACATTATATTCCATCAATTGGACTAACCATATCTTTCCTAACCATTCCCCTATTGCAGGCTTTCCCCAATATTTTACTACCATAAATAACGCTGGTTGGAAAGTGTTTTCCATCTTTAGGGTTATTTCCATAGGCCAAATTCCCAGAACTGGAATTACTGTATCAAAGAGTATGAATGTTCTTAAGGCTGTGACATCCATGGCCAAATTGCTTCCCACAAGGCCTTCCCACAAGGCCTGGCCAACCTTACGTGAGTCTGTGTCCCAAACTCTCCTCACCCAAGGAGAGAAATGTGCTTTGATGTCACAGCCTCTGATGGATGAGAAATGGCACCTCATGATTGTTTGGCTTTGTGCCCAAGTAGTCAGGGGCCAGCATTTGTAGATGGGTTTGTAGATGGGTTGTCTCTTCTCTGAGAACTCGTAGCTATGGCCATTGCTCATTTGTCTCATGGTGGAGGCATCTCTGTGTTTTCTTAGTCATCAGTTTGACTAAGGATATAAGTCTTCTCTGTATTTTTGAAAATATATTTTGAGTCTTTTTTTTGCCCTTTATATATATATTTTTCACATTCATAAGTTTTCCATTTATGTGGCATGAATTGGCCTTCCTCCCCTTAGAGCCACCTTCTGCTGCTTTTGAGCCTGGGAAACCCTTTCCTGCTCCAGTTTTTGATTGATATTGTTGGGAAAAAAAGTGTTGTTTTAACTCCTTACTGCATCTGGAATATATTGGTGAGAGGAGGGGATCACACACCCAACCGGAGAGGGGTTCTCATTTCCCCTTCAGATTGCTTTTTTCCCAGCCTTGACTCCTCTTTCCTTTGGGCCTCCAGAGAGAAAGATGAAAGAGGGGCTGGGGAAAAAGAGGGGCTGGAGAAAAAGAGGGGCTGGGGAAAGGCACAGGCTCTCAGTGGCTGTTCCTGCCCAGGGAGGCAACCTCACCATAGCTTCTCACACAACCTGGCTGCATTTGTTTTTCTGTTTGAGAAGGAAACCAAGGTACCCTCACTGGTAGCTACGGTGCAGTGACACTTGCAATGGCCAGAAGCCAAGAGGCACACAGCAGTGCTGGAAGCTGAGGCCTTCTTAATGGTGCTTAAGCCACTCTGAGGATGGTGGGCTACAAACCTCAGAAGCATAAAGCTGAGGCAAACGTACCACTAGGCAGGGCATCCTTAGCTGGAGGCCAGAGCAGGAGGGCACAAGGGTCAGGAGGAGCCAGGCAGAGAAAGGCACCAGGCTGACCCTCTGGGATGGCTTCCCAGGTCTCTGCTCACTGGCGTCTATGTCTGCTCTGGAGACTTACAGCTCCTACGATCCCAGAAAAGGAGAAAGTGGACTTCCATGTAAATTTATAGGACTCTGGTCAACATGGCCACAATTTCCCCACAACCCAAATTTGGGCTCCAGGTCAGCTCACAGAAGGTCTCTTACTCCGAAGCACCCTGAGATAGGGCCCCCTGGTCTGGGCAACTCTACCATAACCTATTCCTGGACCAGAGGTAACCCATCTAAAAACAAACATCTTTCTTCCCTTTTCCTCCATCTGTCCTTCTATCCATTCATACACCCACCCACATAAACACCTAGCTATTCACCTACCCATCAATACACTCATCCCCCACACACTCATTCACCCATCTTTCCCTCCATTCATCCATCCACCCACCCTCCAACCCATGCACCCATACAACCCACAACCATAGATCTCTCCATCCACTCACTCAGCCATCCACTCACCTGTTCACCGTTCCATTCATCCATCCATCCATTATCCACTCACCTATGCAATCACCCACCCACCCACTGATCCACCAATTCATCCATCCATCTGTCGATCCTTACTTCCATCCATCCAACAGCCACGTATCCACTCACCCTTTCATCGATCCATCCACCCACTCAATCACCCATCCATAAACTCACCAACATATCCACCCACTCTTCTACCCATTCATCCATCCATCCATCCAACCACCCATCCATCCATGCATCCCGCATTTCTCCAATCATCCATCCATCCACCCACTCATTTGTCTCCATCTTGTATCACTCATCTACCCATCCATGGGTTCATCGGTTCACATACCCATCTATTTATCCAACAAATTTCTCTTGCTCAGCAAACTTGTCTTTGTCAGGCCCATTCAGGGCATCTTTGAAGTTGATGTCAGAGCCAAGTCAGAGCCAGTCCATCCCAACGATGCTGAGGACCTTATGGCTAGGCACCATCCCTGCACTGTGGCTCTGGAATCAGGTCACTCTCAGCCCCTATGAGGATAGCAGCCATGGCAGTGTGAAGAAGGCAAAACATTCCTTGCCACTTGCCATTTTCATTGTGGCCAAGGGAGACAGGGCTTCTTTCCTGGAGCAAGGGAAAGTGCCTCTTGCTACAAGGTAGGCCAGGCAGAGCAGAGGTTGGAGAGAGGGGTGGGGCTGATGCCCACTGCCCCTGTCCACAGGACATCCAGAAGAAGTGTCAGAACAAAGACCTAATGGAGCTCCAGGCCCTCATTGACAGCCACTTTGAGGCTTGGAAGAAGGAGGAAGAGGAGTTGATCACTCTCATGGAGAGAATTGTGAATGGGGCAGTTCAGGTTGCAGCAGAGACTGTGGGGACCATGAGAGGAGCTGGAGACAAGGCTCAGCAGACCCCCTTCTCTTGCTACAGGTGAAGAACTGTGCAGAGAGAGAAGAGCAGCAGAGGATTCATGTAGAGAAGGAGAGGGAATGCCAGAACAGACTGGCAGTGAGGAGTGCACCATCCCCATCCCTGCCTCCTCAGCAAATGAGACCCAGGCCCAGAGAAAAGCAGGGGGCTGAGACCTTCCTCCTCCTGGGTTTCTCATTGACATTGGCCAATGATCAGAGATACTGACTAAGGCCTCCACACCCTGCAGAAACCCATGCAAGAGAACCAATCCTGTACAAGAACTGGAGCTTCCTTCCAGACAGTTCTAAGCCCAGGGTGGGTCCCTAAAGCCTGCCAAGGAAGCACAGCAATTCCTCCATCCCTCAGCATCTTGCAGACAGGGTGTCCACTGGAAAGGCTAGAAGGGAGTAGGAGGACACCATGAGGAGGGCAGAGGACGATCTGAAGAAGAGTAAGGCTCTGTCTTCCACGGGAGCCAGCTAGAGCAGCTATCTGGCAAAGGTGCATACTGCTGCTGGAAGCATGGTGGCAGCCTTCAGTGAGGGCTGTACGCAGTGACCTCCAGAGACTGGACCCCTCTCTTAGGGCCTGTACCCTACAGGCTGACCAGAAGAGAGGCAAGATGCAGACAACCTTCAAAATGATGAAGAAAGTTCTCTCTGAGAGATGCAAGCCCTCTTTTTGGGCCTGTCCCCTATAGGCTGACCAGAAGAAAGGCAAGAAGCAGACAGTCTGCAAACTGAAGATTCTCGCTGATGGATGCAAGCTACTCAAGATCAAACACCTCAGTGAAGACAAACTGAGGTGAGGTGTTGCTGTTGTGGGACTCAGCCCCAGAGGGTAATCCTGCAGGACCTGGCGACTACTCCCCAGGCTACCAAGGCCCCTGTTCATCGGTGGCTGGAGGAGGACTCCATAGGCCTGGCCCTACCTTTGGGGCTTATTTAACGAAGGCATGCCACATCGTCTGCCCCAGAGACAAGGCTGAAGGGAACCAGAGTTGGGAAGGAAGTGTCCACAGGCCTCACCTACACACTAGCCCAAACATGCTCTATGACCCCGGCCCCACATCCTGCCACAGGCTGAAGGTAAGTGGTCAGGTCCGGGCTGCTGTGTGTGGCAGCCCAGTCCAGTATAGGCCAGTAAGAGTAAGACCAGGCACCAGCCAGAGGGCTAAAGGACGGTGTCCCTCTGCACAAGGAGCCAGGAGGCAGTAAGGGAGCCAAGGAGCCCTCGTGGGATCCCAGAAACCCCACCCACCCTGCGGTATAGATGGTCATTTGCCCAATGCACGTGGACCTGGCCCTCAGTCACCGCAGTGACTCATTTGTGTTGTTCACAGATCACCAAGCTCAGGAGCCGCATCAGCCTGGCCCAGAAGCAGTGAGTAGCCCTGCTATCCTTGCTCCATGCTGGGCACAAGGGCCCTCAAGACTGGCTGCTGTAGCCAATCCCTAACAAGGACTGGTGGTGGCTGGCCTCAGTAGGACAGAAATGAGACTAATTTGGCCAGGTCACTTGGGACAGCATGCACAGGCTTGTGGACAGGGACCTGGAGCCTGCTTCTTCTCCTGCACCCAGGAGAGCCCTAGGGGATGGCAGAGTTAGGAGGAGAGAGCCCAGTGGCACTCGCCCATCATGCCCTCACTCCGGGTCTGGCACTGTCTGCAGGGAGAAGGCAGCCAGGGGACCTCCAGATGGGGCTGTGAGGGTGGCCTTTGGTGTGGCCAACCTGGGTCCCAGGTTATCCATCAAGTGTCCCAACCTCCAAGGGACCTAGGACAGGAAATTAAGCAGCCAGGGGTTCATCAGCAGCCCCTCTGTGACGCTGGCCAAAATAATGGACTCCTCAGGATGATGATGCCTTTTCCATAGAATCGTGTCCCTGGAGGCTGTGGAATCCCTTGGCATAGCTACTTGAACACCTGCATGGGGGTGCACCCAGGGTGCTCCCAGTGATGCCATGCTGGGGATTCTGTCACTGAGCCCAGCTGCGCAGCTAGTTCCATTTCCCCAAGGATCGCTGTGTTTTGGGGCTACTTGGAGTTTCAATGTTTTCTGGGATTCTTCTTCCACCTCCTGTGGACCTGGCTTCCCTGCATCGCCCAGGGCAGTCTCCTCCATGGTGCACATGACCTCACACCCTCCCTGTTGTACCATCAGGGGTCCTTGCAGGCCACTCTGATGGCAGGCAGTCGGTGTGGTGTGCATGAGCCTGGGTGTGTGTACGTTTGCATGTGCTGAGGCTGCTCAGGACCATGAGGGAGGGATGGCCTTTGCCAGCCATGTGTCCTGCTAAGCATCTGCATCCAAAAGGTGCTGGTCTGGCAGGCCCAAGCACTCCTGTCCCTCACCTGCCTCCATCCTTTACCTGCACACAGCTTCTCCTCACTCATGGCCATGTGAAGGCCTCAGATAATTGGGACAGTCTCCTGGGACTGCCGCCGCTCGGAGGCCACTGCCTGGAGGGTCATGAGCTCCTTTGAGGCCAGGCTTCTGGAAGGATTATCATTATCTGCCAAGACAGTCTTCCCCAGCTGGGGGGTCTATCTGCAGTGGTACCTCAGGCAAGGAAGGGAGGACACAGGAAGAGTGTCCTGGGCTCAGGTGCCAGCCCCCTAACCACAGTAAGGACCCAGGCCCGCCAGGCATAGGTGAGTGCACACTGCCTGGACTGAAGCTGGGTGTGTGAGCTGAGAGCAGTCTGGCATTGGGCTGACAGTCCTCCCAGGGTAGGGGAGTGGGAGGGGCATGATCAGAGGTCCTGACCCTCAAGGATCACTTGCTTCCCATTTGCAGCAGCAAGAATGCTGGGTCCCTGGCCAAGGGCAAAGTGGGTGGGCACTGGAAGTAGAGAGGCCAGAAAGGATCCTTGAGGCAGAGACCCTCCACCACTCATGGGACTCTGCATACTCCAGCCCCCACAATTCTGTCAGGTGCTCCCTGACAATCCTGGCAATGGAGAGGCCATCCTGGAGTACCACCCAGGTCTCTATCCTTGCTGCCTCCATCCCCTGGGACCTGTGAATAGAACCTCAAAACCCCCTCCACAGTGTGCACTTGCTTCTTCATGGGGGCCCCAGGAGACAAGGGGTGAGGGAGGGTAGAGGCTGCCCAAGGGCAGAGCATCCTGGCCTCCTGTGAGTGCTGAGGGGAGAACTGGCCAGCATGTGCCACCTGCTGCTACAGCAAGGGCAGTACCCGGATGCCTATCAGACACTGCCCATGGCTTTTCCCTCTAAAACTTGAGTTTCATCCCCACCAGAGCCTATAGGACCCCTCTGCTCTCCACTTCTGTGGGGTCTTCATGCAGGAGGCCTCAACCCCAGACCCAGACCCAGACCCCTTCCATCAGCAACATCTCTCCATGCATTGGAAGCAGAGAAACTGCCTTGGGAGGGGATGAGGGAGCAGAGCAGGCCTGTGAGGGTGACTTTGCCACCCCCCAGAAAGGCAGAGCCATGTGGGAGCAGCTCCACCATGAGGGATGCCCCCCAGGCCCTCCTCAGGGAAGAGCAGTGCAGGAGAGCACACTTGCAGCAGACAGCAGGCATGCCAGACACAGACGGCCTTCTCTTGAACACAGGGCAGCAGAGATCACAAGGGTCATAAATCTGAAAATCCTGACCAGAAAGAATTATGGAAAATATAAATCACATAAGCTGGATCAAGACACAGAGACTTGTACAGCAAAATATTCATGGAGTAAAGTTTGGAGTCCAGAAAGGGCCCCAGAAAGACTTGGGGCCAAGTGGTCACTTCTGGGAGTTCTGCTGCTGCAGTTGGCAGGAAAATGGGGGGCATGGTGGCAGTGCAGCCCCGTTCAGTATACAATGGGGATGGGGACAAGGCCAGGAACCAGAGGACAAAAGAGAACTTCCAGATAGCATCACACATGTGTGCAGACCCTGCAACCCACACAGACACACACACACACACAAAGTGCCATCCCAAAACACACACACACACAGAAACATCATCTCAGGTGTGTGCCCTCACAACACACAAACACATACACACACAGAAACATCATCCTAGGTGTGTGACTCCACAACACACACAGCAACATTATCCCAGGTGTGTGAGACCCACAACACACACACACACGCAGAAGCATCATCTCAGGTGTGTGCAGAACACACAAACACACACACAGAAACATCATCTCAGATGTGTGACCCCAGAACACACACACACACACACACAAATATCTTCTCAGTTGTGTGACCCCAGTACACACACAAACATACACAGAAACATCCCAGGTGTGTGACACACAACACACACACACACACACACAAACATCATCCCAGGTGTGTGACATCAAAACACACACACACAGAAACATCATCCCAGGCAAGTGACCACACAATGTACACACACACATACATGCACACACACACAGAAACGTCTGTTAAAGTTTTTCCTCTAATATACTCTTCATGTGCTATTTCTTAGAGGTCAGTCTTTCATCTATGATGTGTTCACTGGCTAAACATTTAATGGAAATGTGCTAGCTTGTGTATTGTGATCTCATTTACTATCTAACTTCACCACTTCTCTAATATAAAATGTGAAACTGAAAATGGAAGTTTTCCATTTCCTCCATATTGTGATGCAGGCTTGAGTAAGAATTTTTTTGTTTTGCTTGAACTCCTATGCTGTGAACTGTTACTTTTGTTTCTTCCTTTTTTTCTGTTCAGTCTGAAATGTTACTATTCGCCTTCTCAAGATTATTACTTCTATTCTATCCTTCTGCTCACCTCATGTGGCTTAGTTCTAAATTGTCTCAAATAATTTCAAATCCTGCACTAAGGGTCTTGGGTTAAGGTGTTCACTTCCCTGTACAATCTTAATGATAAATATACAGCCCCGTTGTGTTTCACAACTCTGCATTTCTGTGATATCCATTGAACTGAAAAAGTTGGACTCTTCCATGGCTACATTTGAAGCCTTACTTTCCTTTCTAAATAGTATTTAAGCCCAGTGATGGCTTTTCTGCTAAATGCCCTTGTAGTTCTTAGTATCCTCACATAACCAGTAAGAATCCCTTGAACATAAGTGTTACCGAAGTCACAGAAACTGTATGGCCAGGCAAAGTGGCTCACACTGGAGCCAATGTGGAAGGCTGACACAGATGGACTGTGTGAGTCCAGGGCTTTAACGTCAGCTATGACAATGTAGTGAGATGCTGTCTCTACAAAAATATAGGAAAAAAAAAAAAAACTATCGGATAGATGTGGTGGTGCATGCCACTAGTCACAGCAATTCAGGAGACTGAAACAGAAGTGCTCAGGAATTTGAAGCTGTAGTGAGCCATCATTTCACCAATGCACTCTGCCCTGGTGAGAGCAAGACTCCAAACTGATAAAGAAACTGAACAGGCAGTTTTTAGATTGGAACACCAGGGGTCCAATACAAAGGGACCTAGGAAATGGAAGAATTCATCAGATTAAGAAGCCTGTCATCAAAGAATACTGCCAGGAACTTTAAGAAAACTTACGAGGAATTCTCTAGTGAACAAAGCATTAAATGGATTGATTGCCTCACTGTAATCACTTCTTTGATCTGCAATTAGAAGGTCAAGTATTTCTTCACCATGGACCTGAAATTCACCTAGTGAGATGGAAACTATAATAAAAGCTATTGATCAACAAATTTTTCCATGTATGTGACAATTCTAGTATGTTTCTCAATCTTAAAGTTAATCATTCAGGTAAATAGCTCATTTTCAGTCATACAAAAACTACTGTCTTGCTCTCAGGTAGCATTTGCCTTGGCCTCCCATCCCACCATTGCTTCTTGCCACAGTCAAAGAAGTAGATTTTTTAGGGGGAAGACTTCTAGTTCTTGAAAATGGACCTCTTTTAACTTCAAATATTCCACAAGAAGAACTCACATTGAGATCAAGAGTGTATCCACCCTCATCTGTGTTTCAAATAAAATTTTTTTAGTTGAGACACATCACTGTTTCTTAAAACGCTGAATTTTAGATGTTTAGAAACCTTTCCTACATTTTGTAAACTTAAAATTGCACATTTCTCTAAACTTATAAAATTTAGTATTTATATAAAATTAGTGTAATTCAAGCAATAAAAGTCCATTTAGAAAATCTACAAAAATAATCAGGAATCATATATTGGTGTGACAGACAGATGTGGGATAAGTGGAGCATGAAGAGAGAGGAGAAATCTATCAGTTAAATATCTAATTATAATCTAGATCAAGAAAACGTATTAGGACATCAATGATAATTAGCTGCTCATATCATTCTGGTATGAAGAAAGTTTCATCAAAACATACCAGAATGTTAAACCAAATTTCACAAGAAGGAACTCAAATAATTACACAATCAAAAAGTGACACCTCAGGAAAATATATTATCTGTAAAATGTGTTAACAGAATTTAGAATTCCTACAGTTCCTTTATGAAATAGTAACTTTCAGTTTAGGCTATGGTCAATTTTAATAATCTTTAAGAATTGCATTTTAAATGATGAAAATTTTTTATTTATCTACGAAAAATGTAGATATATTCCAATTCACTGGTGGTGTCACAGGTATCAACAGGGACATTCTCATACATGGCAGAGTATTATTAAACTTCACTCTCAAACGAAAAATGACACAAAGCTCTCTCTCTTAGAATGGAACATACGGTGCAATTTCAACCTGAAAAAAATATCTCCAATGAATTAAACATCTAGTTGTTCAAACTCCAAATGACATGTTAGGTTTTTGAAGGTTGGTTAATAGACAATACAATTTAACAAATAGGTATATTTTTAATGCATTTTTAAAGTAAATATTGACTTCCAGTAAATCCATCATGAATACCATTTTCACTGACTCATCCTCCAGCAAGGAAAGTTTCATACTTATTTGTGAAGCAGTGCTTTTCAGACTTTTCCTGAGTCACAGACTGTTTGGAGAAATTAAAGTTCTACATTCCCTAAATGAAAGATTCTGTATGGCAGGTCAATGTGCATATTCTCCGTATCAAATGAAAAAGGAATAGATTTGTATTATGTGTGTGCATGTATATTCACAGAAAAACAAATATTCTGAAATCAATCCTAAAATACTGAGTTACTAATGTTCTCTTGGAAGGTTTTTATGATTTCATCGTATTTTGACAATGCAAATTTTATGAACTTCAGGGCCCCAAATTAAGAAACTCTAAAGTATTATGAATGGGAATGAGTTCCGCAGAAATCCTGTTGAGTACAGGCAATCAGCATTCATAAACTCAATTCAGTTTGAAATTTGTATTATTTCAATGCAAAGTAACTAAATTTTTAAAATAATTTTTAGATACAAATTCAATCATTCTTATAATACTTGTTTAGTACTTACAAATCACTTTGCTCATTAACAAGAATTTAATTTACTTTTCATAGGAAGTAAATATAATTGAGAAATTTCTACATCTTGAAACACTGTCTTTCATTACTATGGTTTCATCTTTTTTTTTTTTTAAGTTTTAGGGTACATGTGCACATTGTGCAGGTTAGATACATATGTATACATGTGCCATGCTGGTGCACTGCACCCACTAACTCGTCATCTAGCATTAGGTATATCTCCCAATGCTATCCGTCCCCCCTCCCCCCACCCCACCACAGTCCCCAGAGTGTGATATTTCCCTTCCTGTGTCCATGTGATCTCATTGTTCAATTCCCACCTATGAGTGAGAATATGCGCTGTTTGATTTTTTGTTCTTGCGATAGTTTACTGAGAATGATGATTTCCAATTTCATCCATGTCCCTACAAAGGACATGAACTCATCATTTTTTATGGCTGCATAGTATTGCATGGTGTATATGTGCCACATTTTCTTAATCCAGTCTATCATTGTTGGACATTTGGGTTGGTTCCAAGTCTTTGCTATTGTGAATAATGCCGTGATAAACATACGTGTACATGTGTCTTTATAGCAGCATGATTTATAGTCATTTGGGTATATACCCAGTAATGGGATGGTTTCATCTTTATATGTTAAAATACTACCCTAGTGTCCTCAATCTGAGGGATGCTGTTCTCTTGTTCCTTCACTACTTCGTTTTTCAATCTCAGACTTCCTAAACTTCTTCTGTGTCTTGAAGGAGATGGTGTTCTCCACATACCACTACTTTAAAAAGATGGTTTGTTGGCTGCTTCTACTTTTATTGCTTTTACATACAAAAACTAAAAGTATTAAGTATACTATCAATAAAATTCTTACATTTAACCTAACATTTTACGAACATTTTTTCAACAACTATGTATCAGTTCTGGATGTTTTCTTTTAAACAAACATTTTTCTCTCTCTTTTTTTTTTTTTCCTGAAATGACCACGTTGTTCACAAGGTGAAATTTGAGACATTTACTGAGAACAGCACTTCCGTGAAGGAATACACACAAATTCTAGCTTTCAAATTTCTTGAAAGGCCTCCAGCATTAAAAAATAACACCTCAAGAGAAATTAACCTATCACAAATTCAATGGACAATGTAGCACATCTGTTCTTTACAATACATAATTTACTTAATCTTTGCATCCACAGCACTTATTTAAAAATGCCTCAGTGTCTCAAGTGTATATGAAAGAATGTCTCCTTAGAAAAGTAAGGTTATTGGCTGGGCGCAGTGGCTCACACCTGTAATGCCAACACTTTGGGAGGCAGAGGTGGGCAGATCATGTGGTCAGGAGATCAAGACCATCCTGGCTAACAGGTGAAATCCTGTTTCTACTAAAAATACAGAAAAAAAAATTAGTCAGGTGTAATTGTGGGTGCCTGTAGTCCCAGCTTCTAGAGGAGACTGAGGCAGGAAAATGTCATGAACTTGCGAGGCAGAGCTTCCAGTGAGCCAAGATCACACCACTGCATTCCAGCCTGGGTGATAGAGTGAGACTCCATATTAAAAAATGATAATAATAATAAGGTTGTTTATTAAAAGTGATTATTCACTATATTGATTTTGTATTGTTTCTTGTTTATTTTGCTCATAGTTACATACAATGTCTCTGTATGATTTAAAATTCTACATTTACTCTACTGCTGTTTCATTAAATGAGATCTGTGGTTGGTGTCCTTCATGTTTTCTACCTTATTCATTTCTTATTGGCCTTAGACATGTCCCTAAAAACAACTTTTAGTAGAGTACTGCATGTTGTTTCTCAGAAATCCTTAAATGTCCTAATTATAATCACAATAACTTTCTTCAGTTTAATCTTTTCTACAGGCCAAAGTAGTGTTTGAAAACAGTTCTGGTACAAACTCTATTTAAAAGTTGCATGGCTTTTGTTACTAGGTGGAAGGTCATAAATCCTTTCCAAGATCTCTTGCAGACACGCAGCCGATTTTTCCTACCTTGAGACTTCTTTGTTATTTCTGGTCCTAAAAAATTTTCCCCAGATTTGCATATGGGTGCTTGCTTCCTAGTATTTTGAGGTTCGTCAAAATTTCTTAAACTGTTCGTTCCCCCTGAAAACTCTAAATACCTCCTTTATTTCCATTATTAATAGTTATGTGCATATAACATATATATTTATTTTTATACAATAAAGTATGTGAGATGAAGTAATTTAGAAATCATATCTACACAAATTACTTGCTTTCTGCTTGAAAACTAGTGGAAAAATTTATTACAGATTACTATACATAAGTCAAAATTACCTCCGGTCCTGACACGATGCCACGAACCAAAAATAACTCTCATGATTTACCACACCTTCAGATAGGAAATTGTAAGAATGAATAAAAATGTACTGTCTGCTATGTACCAGGGAGTGTTCTAGACAAAATAGAAATAAAAGCAACTAGGAAAATTTATGCACTAAAGACAATTTAACAATCAAGAGATATGATATACATGGGACAGGGAGTACAAAAATACCTACTATATACGATGAGGAAGAAACTATAAAATCTAAGTTGTTTCCGAAGAATAAATTGTTATTTCTGAGACATTTACAGAGAACTGTAATGCTCGTGACATCCAGGAAAGCATATTCGGAATAGCATGATGGGTAACAGAAACTATAATCAGATTGTGATAATGTTATAAAACACAAAAAGTTGCAAAAGGTCCAGAATGGAATTATCTTCACTGCAACATAAAGGAATTCAGTAGTTAATAGAATTACAAAGAAGTTTAAAGCTGTAACAAACACAGAATCCCTTGAATTTAAGACTCAGAGGACAAGAAACAACTGATTGGATCAAAACAAGTTCTCCAACAGACTGGAAAAACTAGTAATTATATATGCATGTTACATAAACCACTCTAATGACTAAAGACATTCTTAGGAGAAAAGGACAATGATGGGGTAAAAATGCCAGTTAGTTGTTCTGTAATCCAAATTCATTTTGCTCTCATTATTTTTTGTTTTCAACTTCTTAACACTTCCTTAAATGTAAAGGTCTTTAAATATGCTTTCTCTCAAATATATTTTCAGAGTGGGAAAGCATGTTTCCATCTCTTGAGTCTGTCTAGGTGTCTTCTACAGAAGATTTCTTTCTTGTAAGTCAGTCTAGGTGTCTATCCACAGTGTCTGTATGCTATAGAATTATTTCCATAAGTTGGAAATAATTCCATTACTAGCATTTAATAAATATTGACTTATTTCTCTCATTTTCCTGAGGGCTTCTTCTAAGTTTTAAAGCTCTTTGTAAGCTTTGAAAACCTGTTGACACTCCTGTTGAAATACAAATATGGAAATTGGATTACCGTATAGGAATTTATATAATGTTTATTCCTATATCCTTTCAACTACACTTATGCTTATGCAGCAAAAGGAAGAGGATGGCTAAAGCATTTTGGTTCATATGGCATTCTGCTATTTTCAAAAGTTTAGTCATGTTAAAATGACCTAGTAATACTGTTAATTGAAAAATAGAGTTAGGATATTATTCACTAGGGACCCTTACCTTTCCATTCATATCTTTGGCAGCATTCGTAGCATCTGCAGTGTTCTCACAAGTAATAAATGTGAAGCCTCTGCACTTGTCGGTTCAATGTTTCTTCAAAAGAACTAAAATATATAAAAATTTTTTACATTTATATAATGGACTCACCATAGTACTAAACATCTGAAAGTTACATCAAACCAAAAAAAATCATTTCACATAAACTACTATGATTCTTAATACTGTCATCCATATAATCTGCCTATTTTATTAAATTTTGTTTACTACCTGCACAAATAATTTACTTTTGCTCCTTTCTCTGTCACAGTAGTAGGTGACCCTTACCACAGACCCTTCATCTTCTCCTATGAGAATTTTCCGAATATCATATTGAAACTTGAAAACAATGATTTAAAACAAATAAACAAAAAAACACTTTTAATTAATGTTTTCAAGCAAATATATTGACTATATGTTTAATTTGGTAAAAAATATATACAGAATATACAAAAACATATGTTGGTGTTAAGAGTTACCTTCCTACAAGGAACGATGTTTCCCAAATACTGCCTTAAAGCATCTTTTCATTGGCTTCTCTACTTAGACCACAAATGAACAGCTTGCCAGGCTGATCTGCTTCTATCATTTTGCTGTAAATATATTTTCTATATTTAGATAATGATAAGGAAGCCCAAAACATAAAATTCTATTATATACTGTGTTGAAAACTCAAGTGAAATATCTATACAGAGGCTGACATCTTTTTAGTATTTGCTACTTGATATATGAAAAATTTGTGACATACAGAGCAAAAGAAGCACTGGCTTTGTGGACAAACGCTGCATTTTACTACGTACCTCACAAACTTGTTTGTGAAAGTTAGATAACAAAGGCTTTTGTGATTTTCTAAAGTTGCAATACACAAGATGCCCCCATTTAAATATTTTAATTTGAAAACTAAACATTTAGGAGGTAAAATGTGATTTCGTTTTCTTTTTTTTTTCCTTCTGACATCAATTTCCTTTAGCCAAAGTGCACTGCTCACTGAAGTGTCCTCCACGCATCCTCAAGTGATCATGACACATCTCAGCTCCTCAAGTAGCTGGGACTACAGGTGCTCACTAAGTTAGCTGGGCATGTGTGTATGTGTATGTGTGTTTGTGTGTGTGTTGTAATAGACATAGGTTTCCCTGTGCGGCCAAAGCTGGTCTCGAACTCCTGGGCTCAAGTGATATACTGGGATGGGGCTATGGAATGGATGTGATTTCAAGGGTGAAACACCATGCCAAGACTGATATTTTGACAAATGATTAAATTCACCTAATTAAAGTACATGCTTTCTTTGGGGAGAATATTTTAAATATTTTACAAACTTTTAGTGATTTGAAATGTACAAGAGATCAGGGGTCCCCAAACACTGGCCTCCAATGGGTAGCTGTCTCTGGCCTGTTAGTAACCTGGATGCAGAACAGATTGTGAACCTCTTGCACTGCGTGAGCTCTGCCTCCTGTGGGATCAGCGGAGGCACTGGATTCTCACAGGAAGCCTACCGTTAACTGCGTGTGTGCACATGTACCCCAAAACTTAAAGTATAATAAAAAATTAAGAAAAAAAAAAGAAAAAAAAAGAAAAATCTACTTGGCAATCTCCTTACAAAAATGTAATGTCTGAGGATGACTTAAGGTGGAAAAGTTTCATCTGAAAACCATCCTACCTATTCTCTGGTTGCCATGCCCTGTCCTCTTCACAGATCGGCTGCCCAATCCCTGCCCCTGTCACACTGCTCTGACCCAATGCCCCACCGCACCCCATGCCCACTGGGGCCCTGATACCCACCACCCTCCCCAACATGTCCAACCCCCAGCCTTCTCCCGCTATGAACCCCTAGTTTGGGGAAAAATCATCTTCTATTAAACCCGTCCTTGGTGTAAAAATGGCAACAGATTAAAGGAACTCATTATATTACACAGGTTGGCCTCCAACTCCTGACCTCAAGCCATCCTCCCACCTTCACCTCCCAAAATGCCAGGATTGCAAGAAGAAGTCAGTGTGCTAGGTTGATGAAATAACTTAAGCGCATTTATATTGCTTGCGTTTTAGACTATCTATCACCATTTATCTTGATTACACTCTCATTCAGTTTAAATTATTTACCATACCAGAGATAAAGGAAACATGTTTCAAATACTGCCATTCAAGGAGGGAGACAATTCAAGGCTTTACAGAGTCAAATTTACACTGTGTTTATTTATGGCCCCAGATTCTGCATACACTAAAGTAACACACTTAATATCAAAAATACGTAATTTTTGTCAAAGAAGTCAGAAATTTGACATGTGCTGACTAAAACGATAAGCTGATAACCACAGTGGTTAAGTAGATTACCTGTATATTTAAATTATGGTCACATTCACAAAACAAAAAACAAAAAACAAAAACGCTTTAATAAAAAAGTGTGCATGAAAACTATGGTGCCATAGCTCATTGTCCCTCAACTTGCCCACCCATCAGACATGGTTGACAGTAAAATGAAGAGTCCTCAAGAAACAGACAATGAATGTACAAAAATAAGTTTCTTAGCAACACTAGAGATTTATTTCCCCATATTCTCTCCCACAATTCAACACTGACACATTGAAAACCCATCCTGCTTTAGAGACAACATCCAGAAACCTCACTGTCTTTGTATTTTTGTGAAGAGAACAACCTGAACAGAGAAACAGAAAATAAAATTGCTTTAGAGTATGACAAACAGCCTCTGTGTTGCAGGGTCCTCATAGTGCATGCATCTGGCTTCAGGACCATGGTTGGCTGGCTGTGGGGTAAGATGCCACATCCATAGTATACCTAAAGGATGCTGAAAGTGCTGGAAAACCCACCCTCTCTCTGAGGCTGATCAGTGTGAGGACGGTGGGCATCTTCTGGGGCTCCCCACATCCTGGTGGCCTGCTGTTCCACCCTCCTGAGGAAAGACTCCTCTGATAAGGCATCAGAGCTTGTACCAGGTGGTGACAACAGTGTACACTTTAGAATTGGGTGCTTGGAAGTCCTACACCCTAACTGGCATCCTGACTGTTGCAAGCCATTGACCCACAGTGAACACACGAAACATCTCTCTTCCTTAGGCAGGCCAGGCAGATGGTAATGAGAATTGCCAATCTAGAGGAGAGAGAGAGGGACGAGCGCTGGTTGCTTGGGCTTCCTGGGGGCAGTGGGCCTGGGCAGGAGCATGGGAGGAAAGTCACCTTGTACAGTGGAATTCTCCTACTCTTGAGGCCAAGAACACTGTAGGGAATCTCACAGATCTAGAGAAATAGAGTGTCCCAGTACCATGGTTCCTCCCTGAGCATACCATGCTGAATTCCCAGGGGCATTCTGATGGACCTCTTGTCCAGTGCCCTGGGAACACCAGAGGCCAGCAGCCAAGGATGCCCATGGATGGCATCTGTGGATGCTGTTGTGCACTGCCTTGCTGACCCCGAGGCTCTTGTAAGCACAGCCGCAGTGCCTGTTGGCAGGGTTCTGAAAGAAAAGGACTTCACCCTATGGCTCCTAGACTTCTGTATGCAGCTGACTGGGCTGTGGCCCAGGGTCCCATGGCCAATGCAGCAGGCCGCAGCCTTGGCAGGTTTTCTGAGGAACGCTTGGTACACGTAGGTGTGGCAAAGGATTTTCAGCAGGGGTCGCCCATGGACCTCCAGGGGAGCAGCAACCAGAGGCCAGGTGTCACGGTGGTGTGTGTTGAGAGGAGTAGGCCACGGTCTGTGGGAGCTCAGGAGGAGGGCACCAGTGCTCAGGCTTGAGGCAGGAGAGGGCAGCAGGGGTGCAGAGCAAAGAGGCAGCCTTGGGATATGATGCAGTGCTGGTGGTGGACAACATAATGGTGATGGTCAAGGTGGTGGCTGGGGAGGAGGCCAATGAGAAGTCGCAGGAGAAGGACAAGAGGGCCCATCCTGGCCCTGGTCCAGCTGGCAATGGACTCTCAGGATATCCATCTCTTGGAGCTGGGCTATATGAACACCCCGGGCCCCAGGCATCTCTTGTTTCTGGACCAGATTTTAAACCTTGCTGCTGCCCATTCGGGATGGCTGCAGCTGGGGCTGGGTGTTAGGCTTCCCAAGGCAAGATGGGGTGGGGCCAGGCCAGAGCCACAGGGGGTCAGCCATTAGACAGGGGAAGGAGAACAGGAGACAAACTAAGGCCAGGCTCTTGTAGATAGGAGGGCAGTTTGTTTGTGGGTGCTGTGAGAGCATGTAGTAGGGACAGGGAGTCAAGATCATCACTAACAATGGAGAATAATGGTGCCAAGGAGTCTTCACACACAGCAGAATGTAGAAGGGCACTTTTGTCTTGGAAAGTTCCTGGAGGGAGAGGAGTCTGCATGCCCATTCCAGCCATTAAGTCATCCCCACTCCCCGTGCCTGTTTCCAGCAGGCTCATCCCAGAAACCCAAGGTGCACACCCAGAAGTCAGCCCGGATCACAAAGCATGAAGAAGTCCTGCTTAGCTACATGATGGAATTGCATGTCAGGCTGTGGAGATTGGGTCTGGTGAAGGGGTAGGGATTCTGAGTCAGATTGATATCCCCCCAGTACCTCGGGGTGTCTCAGTGGGAGAGCTGAGAGGAAGAAAATTATGTTTCACCCCAGATAGCAGGCTACCTCAGCCCATCTAGATGAAATGGTCTCTTTGACTTTCTCCTCTTTCTCCTTCTTAGCCAGGCAGTTGGAGGAACTCAGCCATTTCAGGTACCAGTGGCAGGATGAAGTTTTCCTCTCCTGAAAACACTTACTTCTGCATTGACATGATCATTAAGGGGCATCGCGTTGGCATCCTCCTAAAGGAGTACCTCCCAGCATGGTAGGGAAGGTGGTATGTGGAACGGTATGCCTGCCATAAGCCTTTGGAACTCCTCTGCCTCAGGATACAGGGTTTCTCATTCCACTGTAGGCTAGGGGTTATGGGATCATGAGGGTTAAGCCCCTAGCTATAGGCAGGACACTGCCTAACTGAGTTCTTCAGCTGGTTGGCTGAATGTGACTGCCCAGGGTCGGGCAGATTGCCAAGGCAGGGCTGCTCTGGGGCCTCATGTGAAAGGAGTTTGGGGGTTATTCCAAAGCCAGTTCTAGGGAACTGGCTTTAAGCCAAGACCTGACCTGTCCTGGGACACTTTCCCCAGTCCCTCAGATCATCAGCCAGGGCCTGCAGCTCAATCCCCTGTAGTACAACCTGAAGGACTTAGGGCCTCAGAGAGGGAACAGAGAGGAGGCCAGGGCTGGGGGCTGATAAGCCTGTGGGTGCTGGAGCTGGGAGACATGTGGAGAACCCAAAGATCAGGGAAGACACTGCAGTGAGCAAATCCAGCCATTCATAGGCTGAGGGAGAAAGATCCATCAGGGAACTGCAACATCTACATTTCAGCATTGTGGAACCTTAAGCCACGTGAGGCCTAAGTGACTAAGTTCCGTGTGTGAGAAGCAAGTCTCAAGGGATAGCTGCTTGATCATCCCTTACCACTTCCTTCCCTGCCCTTAGGTCTGCTACAACCTGAGGCTCAGTTTGGGCTCAACCAGGACCCTTTCACCCTCTATGCAGATGTCTACCACAGGCACATGTGTGTATGTGTTTTCAGAATGGCTCTGCCAGGTCCATCATATACTGTCACGATGACCACAGGCTTCCTTCACATATTTTCTCCCCTCTGCAGTCCTCACTCACTCTGCCATGGTAACCCAGACAAGACAGGCCACTGCACGGGGAACCTGTGTGACCATACTAAGCTCTCAGAGGGGAGGAAATTGAAGAGATGTCCAAATGTCATGGGACAATCTTTGTGTGTCCAGGGAGGGAATCTGGCTGGCCATTAAGGCCCACATAAGCATTGATGTGAATAGCAGTTTCACTTGTCCCTAAGCATTTACACCCAGCCAATAGGATTAAATGAAATTAGCATCAATCATACCTAAGTGATCTACAGATTCTATGAAACCACTGTGTAAATATCAACAATTCATTCCTCATACTAAAACAATCTGAAAATCCTAAATTTTGTGTGAAATCAAAGATCTTGAAGAGCCACAGCAATCCAATAAAAAGCACAAGCTGGAGGTATCACACTACCTAACTTCATATTATACCGCAAAGGTTTACTTACCAAAATAGCACAGTACTGGAAAAAATGAAGACAGCTGAGCTAAGAAAAACAACAGGGGCACAGAACTAAGTCACTGCTTTTGCTTCTCAAAACTTTTTCCCAAAGAAGCAAGAATGCTCAATGCAAAATCAAGTCTCTTCTATAGACCAGGTGGAGGAGAACCTGAGTTATCTTCCTAAAGGATTTTAAAATTAGATTATTTTGGCCAGGTGTGGTGGCTCAAGTGTGTAATTCCAGACATTTTGTAGGCCAAGGCAGGTGGGTCACCTGAGGTCAGGAGTTCAAGACCAGGCTGCCCAACTTGGCAAAACCCTGTCCCTACTAAAAATACCAAAAAGTAACCAGGTGTGGTGGCCAGTGCCTGTAATCCCAGCTACTCAGGAGACAGAGGCAGGAGAATTTCTTCAACCTGGAAGGCAGAGGTTGCAGTGTGCCAATATTGTGCCACTGAACTCCAGCTAGGGTGAAAAGAGGAAATGTCTGTCTCAAAAATAAAGACTATAAAACATAAAAGAGTAGATAATTTCTCACCAGCCTCCAATATCAGACATGCAGTGATAAAAATACCAGAAGAAATCAGAAGGAAGAAGCTCCATGACAACGGTGTTGGTAATGATGATTTCAAAGTGACTGCCAAAGCACAGTAAAGAATATCACAAATAGAGAATGGGGTTGTATCAATCTGAGGTGCTTCAGAACACAACGGAAACTAAACCAAAAAAGGAGACATCCTACAAGATGGAAAAATTATTGGATCACCATACATCTTACAATGGTGAATATTTACTATACCCAAGGAACTCAAAAAAAAAATAGCATGAAAACAAATGGGCTAAGGACATGAATACTCATTTGTTTAAGTAAGACATACAGTTGCCCAGCAGACATACTACAAAGTGCTCAGCATCCCTAATCCATAAGGCAAATGCAAATCAAATCCATGGTGAAATGTCATCTCACTTCAGTCAGAATGGCTATTATCCAACAGATGAAAGACTTGCATTTCTGATAAGGATGCAGAGTAAAGGATATACGTGCACCCTTTTGGTGAGAATGTAAATTAATGCAGGCCTTATACAGAGGTTTATGCCAATTTAAGTATGAGGAGTCCTAAGAAATCTACAAGCAGAATCACCCATCATGTGATCCATCAATGCAAGTACTGGGGCAAAACCAGGTGTTTGATTCCTTGCTTTCTAGAATATTTCCTCAGTGGACATTATTTAATGAGTCCCTATGTTAGAACAGTTTTCGTTAATGGGATTTTTCCCATTTGCCTGGTGTTTCTGGAAGTTTCTCTGTCTCTTCACAATGTTTATGTCTATGTCTATGTCTATGTCTATATCTCTCTATCTCTGTGTGTCTCTGTCTGTATCTCTATTTCTGTATCTATCTTTGTATCTCTGTAACTTTATCTTTATCTCAATTAAAGATGTTTGACACCTCTTTGCTCCTTATTTGTATTATTGCTTCTGCCATGTGACTCTCTTAGTCAACTAAAACCAAACTTTTGAGCCCCATTGGATTTAGGCTTTGCTAAATAGACATCCTTGTTGTTGCCAAGCTTTTGAAAGGTTGCTTTGGAACTTCGATGATCTCTGAGAAAATTAACATCTCCTCACCCTGGTGCATCTTTCACATCTTCCTTCCTATTACTCGTGTTCCTTGCTTGTCCTTTTTCTACCTTTTATCTTCCATTTAGCTCCCTTGAATCCTTTGACATATCCTACTTCAAACCGCTCATGTGCATCCTTCTATCTACCAATAAACAAGCCCTTTTCTTTCTATTCCAGACTCTCAACCCACTATAGTCAAGAGAAATTCAGGCTCTCTAAATCAGTGACTCCTGAGTGTCTCAAGGATCTTCCCCACTCTCCAAAAAATTATCTGACTGAAGTGCAAAAGAAAATTGGCTAGTTAGAAGAGATCGAGCATTTAAACTACTCAGTTTTTGGAGACATTGAGATTGTCACTGGGTGTACCCTATGAATAAAATGTAGTTCTCTGATTCCCTAGATTAAATATTCGGGCAAAATAATCTCAGAAAATTGTTCTCTACCAATACAGACAAAAGGTATTAGACCTCCTATTGAATAGGTAACCTTGTCTTATTTTCTAGAAGCACAACTTAGATAAAATATAAAATGGATATAAACCAGTGAGATTTATATTACTTATTGCTTTATTCATGACTAAATTTCAGAAGTGTTATAAAGACTGTTTGCCGGTATCCATATTTTTTGCATATACATTATGTGTTTGTGTGTTGTATTTCTACCACTGCACGTTATTACCAAGTCAATTTTTAATATCACTTAAAAGGGTGCTATTCTAATTGGTTCAGAGATAAATGAGCACTATTGTGAATTACATACACCTAAAAATCCCAGAAATAGATGACCAAGTTCACATGACTCATGCAAATACTTAATAAATGAGATTACTTTAAAATGTTTTATTGCAAACAGCCACATATTATGAGTTTTTGTTATTATTAAGAGCATGAATACATTTGTGGGCCAGGTATGGTGGCTCACGCCTATAGACCTTGCACTTTGGGAAGTCAAGGCAGGTGGATCATCTGATTTCAGGATTTTGAGACCAGAACAGCATGGTCAATGTGGTGAAACCCAAACTCTATTAGAAATACAAAAGTCAGCCAGGAATGTTGGTGTACACCAGTAATCCCAGCTACACAGGAGGCTGAGACAGGAGAATTGCTTTATCCTGAGAAGAACAGGTTGCAGTGAGCTGAGATCTCACTACTGCACTTCTCCCTGGGTGAAAGAGGGTGACTCTGTCCGTGAAAATTAAAAAAAAGAAAAAAAAAAAAGAAAACACATTTGTATTCTTCTTGGATGTATTAATTCACTAATTGAGCTGCATTATATTCACTGGACATTTGATATTTTATAAACATTTTATGGCAATAAATGTATTTCTGCTGTTCATTAAAAAATGTTCTTTTTTGAATAGAACATTATTGTAAAGTGGTTTTATTACCACACTTTGTCTGAAATAACCTATAAATTTAAGAATGATTTCCATGGAATCAGATATATCCAGGCAGCATTAGAAACTAGAGTTGACTGAGGGGTCAATACTTATGAAGCCCTCCTGGGAAAAGCAGCCTTGTAATTGGTTATAGAGTTCCTAGCCTAAGAGATGAGAAAGATAAGTAATTTCTGGGCACGTTCTGGAAGGTCACGATATTTGGGGACTTTGAGAGGAGATGAGTTCAACCCAAACTACAGGTTCTGATAGAAAAGCCTGGTGGCAAGTTCCTGGCTTGGCATCTAGTTTCAAGGCTTTACAAATATAATCTGAGACTAATTATAGAAAGTTCTCACAAAGGAAACTGGAAAGTCCTCTGTGGCCAGCCATGGTGTCTCACACCTGTAATCCCAGTACTGTCACAAGCCAAGGTGGGAGGAACAATTGAGCCCAGGAATTCGTGTCTAGCCTATAAAACATGGTGCAACACAATATCCAAAACAAACAAACAAGCAAACAAAAATACAAAATTTGCCAAGTACGATTGTGTGCACCTATGGTCTCCATTACTCTGGAGCCTGAGGTGGGAGGACAACTTGAGCCCAGGGGGTTGAGGCTGCAGTGAACCAGACACTGTAATTCAAAAAGTAAATAATGAAGAAATTAACAAAAAAATAAATAAAGGCCTTTGTGGTCAATGACCACTCTTAGTGCATTTAGGTAAATAATGACAAAACTAATAAGATCAGATTTATCCTGTGAACAAGAGGCAAGAGAAGTAACTGCAGAGAGAATTGTGTTTCAATGGAAAAATACAGAACACCCAGGAGATGTCTTACACATTTTATCAGTCTACATTTTCAATTCTTGTTTTATTCAATATATAGCTACAACTCTTCAAACTAAAATTTCAACACTGTGTCCCCTTTTCCTGATTTAGCATCACTGAAAAATAAAACTGCCCAAATGTTCCTAAACCTTGTAATCTGAAACTGGATGACTCAGTATCAACATTTTAAAAACTCATCTTCATGCCTTTGGTATCTGATGGCAACAACGGAGACAGTAAAAATTGCAAACCAGGGAATTCCTTCAGTCATCACTGCCATCCTAACTCCACCATCTAAAATATACTTTAAGCTCAACATAGAGAAATGCCAATTGGCTGCCCTCTGGATGGGGTAAAAGGCCTTTGATTAGAATTGATCAGGTCAGGAAGACAGCAACCTCATAAATGTTATTAGTACTCTCCTATAAGCAATCCATGAATTCCTAATTCTCTTTTACCATGTGTAGACTCAGCAAGACATCTGTTTAAAATCCACAGATTGTGCCCTCATCAGAACACTATATTTGCTGATGCCTTCATCCTGGGCTTCTCAGGCTCTAAGATGACAAGAAATGTGGTTTATGAACCACCAAATGAAGACATTTTCTCATAGCAATCCTAGTGGCTGAAGATGATAAAATGTATTCCATTATTCAATAAAAAGCATAATTTTCCTTTGAAAATTAAGGAGTAATGCTTTAATATTTGTTATAAAGAGGCGTTCACCATTTACTCTGATTTGCTGAAACACAGCCCCTATTCCAGTGTTGATAAATTGTATCTCACAGGTTATGCTTCTGTTTCCCATTCCTTTAAATTATTATGAAAGAATGGCTCATGGAAGTAATTTGGGTTGACAACTCCCAGGGTCAGAGTATCATAGACACTTTGTATTTTTTTTTTTTTTTGATGTGGTCTCAGTTTGTCACCCAGGTGAAAATGCGATGCAGCAAACATGCTCACTGCAACAAACATGCTCACTGCATCCTGGTCCTCACGGCCACAAGGTATCCATTCACCTCAGTCCCCCAAGGAGGGGGACTGCCTTGATGCACTGCCACATCCAGCAATTTTTTTGTGTATTTTATAGCGACAAGATTTCTCCATGTGCCCAGGCTTTTCTCAAACTCCTGAGATAAAGCAATATGTCTGCCTCAGCCTCCAAAAATGGTTGGGATTAAAGATCTGAACCATCATATCTTGATGGAGAGAATTTCTTATGATGCCACTGTAAAGATAGAAAATACTAGGGAGTTTTATCTTTTCATTTACTCCTCACAGTTCTGCATTATAAGTGAAGGAAAACACAACTTCATAATCTAAATAACTCACTAGAAAATCAATGATAGTAACTTCTCCTTTAAAATTATTTGCAGCCTTTTTCTATAAAAGTTGATGATCCTGTCAACATTTTCTCATGAAAATGCTTCATGCTTCCTTCTTGCAGATTATTGCATTAGTTGCAAGAATCATTGACAATAATTCTTCTGGAACTGCATATATTCCATTTCTGTAAGTTGTATTTCAGAAAAGGTAATCAGTTTAATTTTTTTGGTTCTATTCTTTCTGCTTTTATCATCAGATAATTTCTTAACCATTAAGCCATCCTGTATCTGAAACTTTATTTTGTTGTTTTATACACTTAACTTTCTAAAAAGTGTGAGGTTTAAAGTATTCCTATTCATATCTTCAATGATACCTGATAGGCTGAACATGGTGGCTTATGCTTGTAATCCTAGTGCTTTGGGAGGCAGAAGAGGTGGGATCAAGATTTTTAAGAGAAGCCTGTCCAAAATGGTGAAATGCTTTCTGTGCTAAAATTATAAAATTTTAGCCATCTGTTGTGCCAATTACTTGGAATGCTGAGAAAGTGAAATAGCTTGAATGCAGAAGGTGGTCATTGTGGTGAGCCAAGATCAAGTCACTGCACCACAGTTTAAGTGATAAAGCTAGACTCTGTCTCAAAAAGAAAATCTGATAAATGTTCAACCATTCCAGATTATTCCTATTTGTAAGAATATATTGCTCATCTGTTGATTAAAGCAACCATTGTCAAATATGTCAAGACAATATTAATGTGAGTACCTTCCAAATCTAAACACTCATTTTCCACTATTTTAATTAGGAACATTTAATTTCATTAAGCTATGTACCTAGGAAACTTAGCTAGTTCAGTTTTGATTTTGGTGGAAAAAATATTTTTATTACCATTGTCCCGCTTCAGTAACAGAATTCTTCAAGAAAAATGTTCTGGATGTTTTAACCTCTAGTATCAACCATATCTAATTACTTCCTTTGATCTTTACCATTCCTCTGAAGGACAAATGTTTTAGGGTGATGCTGAGACCAGCTTGGTCATGGAGATCCTAACCCAGCAGTGCTACAGGAATTAGAGTCAGACACACAAAAATACAGTGTGTGGAGTGGGAAATCAGGGGTCTCACAGCCTTCAGAGCTGAGAGCCTTGAACAGAGATTTACCCACCTATTTATTGACAGCGAGCCAGTCATAAGATTTACTAAAAGTATTTCTTATGGGAAATAAAAGGATGGGCTGAAATAACAGGATGGGATCTGCTAGGTATCTGCAGCATGAACATGTCCTTAAGGTACAGATTGCTTATGCCATTGTTTGTGGTTTAAGAATTATTGCAGGATCTGGCCAGCAGCCTGCAATAAAATGGGGCTCTCTCTTTGTTCCCAGGTGGATTGGCAGGTTAAGAAATAAGAGACACACACAAGATAGTGAAAGCTGGGTCTGGGGAGTCACTGCATTCTGGTCCTGGGGTGTTGCCAATGCACTGGATATACCAGCATTTATTATTAAGTTCAGTGAGGGTGGGGGTAGGTTAATGAGGGATTCAGGGTCCTTTGATTATGAGGTGAGATGGTCACTTGGGGATGAAGTAATTCTTTAATGAAACAACTATATGCAGAATTACAGTATACAGAGATACACATTTACAATATAGTGTGTGCATCAGTAATTTCTAACAGAGCCTTAAAACAGAAACACATTCTTTCCATAACCTGTGATTAGCAAAAT
Source organism: Pan troglodytes (assembly GCF_028858775.2). Lineage (NCBI taxonomy): Eukaryota > Metazoa > Chordata > Mammalia > Primates > Hominidae > Pan > Pan troglodytes. The sequence goes on from NC_072422.2 coordinate 14,780,976, forward strand.
ATTAATCAGCAGTAATAGTTGCAGCAAAAACTGTTATAAACAATCCATAGAAACAGGATGTGAAGCTAGACAACTGATTAGACCAGAAATTCTCAGAAGGGAGTATACCTTAACCCTAAAGAGGCCTAGAATAACCATGGCAAGTGAAGGAACTTGTAGCCCTGTCTTATCCGTATGAACAAGTGCCTGCCATGAGTCCATTTATAGACTCTCCACAAGAGTCACATTCTTTTCCCAGAGCTATGAACACCTGCTTTTCTGAGAGAGGAATCTTAGTGATGTGAAACCTCCCTGACTGCACATCCATTCATAGGCTCTCTGCAGGGGGAAGGACATCATGCACTGTTGGCTCATTCTGGCAGTCCAATCTGGCATTGTCTTTACACAATCCTGAATGCAATTTTCTATTTACAATAATCAGGAGCATTTCATCTTTTATTCCACAGCAATAGTTTCAGGAGCCCTCCCTGCAAAGAATGCCTTAAGTGACTTTCCACCCTGGGTGGGGCAGGTGTTCCTTGCCTTCATTCTGGTAAACCGACAACTTTCAAGTGTGGGCATCAGAGCCATCAAGAGCATGTCACAGTGCCACAGAGATTTTGTTTATGCCAGTTTTGGGGCCAGTTTATGGCCAGATTTTGGGGCCTGTTCCCAACAGTGTGAGGCAGACTGTTTTGTAACCTTTCTGAAGACTTCTGAAACTTGACTTTGTGATCTGTCCACCTCTGCCCCACAAAGCACAGAGATTGAAGGTGTGAGTCACCTTGCCCAGCTAAAGCTGGTAGTTTTTAAAAAGAAACTCAGCCTAATTAGGAAATTCACACAGCTTCCAAGGGAGACTTCACATATGCCTACTTTTGTATCTATTTATGTGTGTACCAACAAAGGAAATTTTCTACAAACAATACAATTTACTTTCCCATTGCATTTGCTTTTTAGCGTGTGTAGCAATAAAATCAGGCATTTTGCATTACATGTGTAATGTTATTCTGAATCTATTAATACAGACATTACATCTAAACATATAGTTTTCAAATAGCATTAAAAATTATGAAAGTACTGCCTGGGTTCAGTGGCTGATGCTTGTAATCCAAGCACTTTGGGAGGCCAAGGTGGACAGATTTTGAGATCAGATTGAGACCATCCTGGCTAACAGGGTGAAATGCTGTTTCTACTAGAAATACAAAAATTAGCCCGGTATGGTGACACGTGCCGGGTCACTGGCAAAGTAGGCTCAGCTACTCTGGAGGCTGAGGAAGGATAATTACTTTGTAAAAAATAAAATAGAGGTTCCTCTTCAAAGACTTTCCTTCCCATCTAATTAGGAATAAATAGTAACTTCTCTTGAAAGGAAAATTTATTCAAAGACCTGTGCTAACATTCTTAAATATTCGCTAGCCATCATAAAGAAATCAATGTTCTAAGCTCCCACAATTTAATCTCCATATTTGCCCTGGCATGCTTTTACTGGTCGAACAAGCATTCAGACATAGCCTGTTCCTCTTCCTTAGTTAAAAGTGTTTTTACCTTTCTCAGCATTCCACAAGTTACTTTCTTCTTCCTTTGTTCCCCTCTACCTTTGTCTCTTTAAAAAAGTTTAACGTTGCTAGCCAATCGGGACAAATACAGAATGTGAGGTCCCATTCCAGCCAATGGAAACTGGACACAGCAGTAGGGAGGATACATCAGGTTATAAATGAGCCTCTCTCCTTTGTTTGGTGTACTCTTGAGGCAAAAATGCTGGCAAGAATATGTTTCCTCCAGGAAGTAAAAATGACCTTGCTAAATAAATTAAATTTATGTTCAAGTGCTATTTCTTTATGGCACAGGGGAATGAGCATTTTAAACAATTCAGTGGCAATCCATATGGGGTTGTGTTCTCCTCCAGGGGTGGTCTCCATTCCTCTCTCATGAGGGAGTGCACTGCCCTAACTCATTACAAGTGCCTCATGGGTGAGAAATTGAGACACACCAGGTGTGAAAAATCAACCCAGACCCTCAGCTATGGGAAAAAAAAAAGAAACAAGAAAAAAGGGTGGCAGGGCTGAGGGGAAGAACCTGGCAAGCAACCTAGCTTAAAGGAGCCTCACATACTGCAGTGACAACTTTGTGCACAGACCAAGGAAGGAGAAGTCACAGGAGCTGGTAAAGTATCTCCTTGGTGGTCAGGACTTAGTAAAAACCTGCTGGATGGTAAAGTATTCCTAGGTTAGGAGATGCCAAGGAGAGAAAAGCCCCAGGGGTGGTAAAGTGTTTCTTAGTCAGGATGTCTTGGAGGTTAAAAAGAGATGATAAATCCCCAAGAAGGGGAGTTGAACGTCAGAGAGAGGTGAGAAATCCCCAGGAGGAGTTAAACCTCAGAAAGAGGTGAGAAATCCCCATGAAGGGGGGTTGAACCTCAGAAAGATGTGAGACATCCTGGGTGGCAGGGGGATTGAACCTCAGAAAGAGATGAGTAATCCCCATGAATGGGGGGTTGAACCTCAGAAAGAGGTGAGAAATCCCCATGGGGGGCATTGAATTTCAGAAAGAGGTGAGAAATTCCCATTGTGGTGGTGGGGGGAGGGTGTTGAAACTCACACAAACCTCTGGTAGTAAGAAAAATATCCAGAACCCACTTTCCTTTCTTCTCAGGGGAAGAAAGAGTAGCTTCACTCCCACCAGTCTCTCCCCTAGGGGAAGGGGAAAGACAGGAGAGGAGAGGAGAGGAGAAAACAGTGGTATAGGTGGCTGGCAGAGAGAAAGGAAAGACTGGCAGAGAATAAAAAGAAACTAGGAGAGGAAGTCAGAGAGAAAGAAAGCAAAAACAGGAAGCACAGAGCCAAACAACGAGGCAGGCAGTCCAAGGGTTAAGTCCTTCTCCGGAGTCTGGCTTTATGTGAAAAAGAGGGCAGGGACTGGCTCTGGGAGGAGAGCAGATGGAGGAGAGCAGAGGTAGTGGAAAAGCATAATTCTTTCAATTTGCGGCAGGCATCTGCCAAGTCTCTGAGCCAGTGACTGCCCAGGGTTCAGACTTCAGCTGCACAAATCCAATCCTGCCCGAGAAACTTAAGTGTAGGGAAAAAGGAAAGAAAAGTAAAAAGGAAAATCCAGAAAAAAAAACAAAACAAAATAAAACAAAACAAAAACAAAAAACAAACAAACAAACAAACAAAAACAGGAGACACAGCCGCACATGTGCTGCGACAGGGCCAGTGCCTTGGTCCATCCCCACTGCAGCAGGAGCAGGGGAACTCGGGAGAAAAAAGGGAAACAGGATGACACACAGAGAGAGGAAAATAGAGTGCAAATAAGAGAGAGAGAAATAGAGGGAAAGAGTAAGTAAGAGAGAAACTAGAAGAGACAGAAATCAAAAGACAAAGAAGGTGAAAGTAGGAAAAAAATAGTATAAAAGGAAGGCAAAAAGTTAAGACATGTTGGAAATTGTCTGCGAAAGTCATAAGAAAAGCTATACAAGGAAATTTATGCAAGAAATATGATATAATTTAAAAATATTTAGGCCTCATGAATGTAAAATTATGAAAATTATTTTTAAAAGTTTGTGTACAAGCTATGTAAGAAAAATAAAATATAATTTTAATAACAGGATTATAAGGAGGCATAAGAATATGAATTTTTACCTACATTAAAGGTTAAAAAAATTGTTTTGAAGTTTTAAGCAAATTTTAAAATATTAATTGTAAAGGGTATCAAATTCTGTGTGTAAACACATTGGCTAAAGTTAAAAGGCCATCATCCAGTTTTTCTGTGAACTGGACATTAAAATTGAAGCAGGATAGATTTTTCTTAAAGCACTAACCTGCTCTTTAACAAAAATTATAAAAAGTTAAAAAGAATCTATAAAAGTCTTACCTTATAGTCAGACATTAATATTAGATAAGAAATGTCTATAAGATTGTATTAAAATTAAGGTTAACATTAATAGGACATTAATATAAAGATAAAGTTTAACTTATCTGGTATAAAATTGAACAAAAAATTATCAAATATAAAACGATGTTTAGCTTTCTGAAGGTCTAAAGGCAGCCAGATAAGTCACAAGGTTCCTCATCCCAAAGGCCACAGTGCATAGGTGTTGTAAAGTCCACAAGAAGACAAAGACATTAAGAAGGGGCAGGGCTGCACTGTGAGCAGCACTGAGCAAGAATGGAACAGGAGGTGTCACCATGAGGCCTCAAGCCCCAGAATATGCAGCAAAAATTATATGCTTAATTTATCTTCCACTTTTCCTTCCCTCAGAACTAAAAGTATTTTAGCACAGGTACTACTCCTAGAATTTCCAGTACACGAGCACCAGCCTAAAAATCACATCCTCATCAAAAGATAGAAAGAAAAAACTCAAGCCAGCCTGGGAAGAACCATATTTTAAGCTGTTAACTGCTGAGACTGCTGTCCGCACAGCTGAGAAAAAAAAAAAAAAAAATGGACCCACCATACTCAAGTCAAGAAAACACCTTTCTCTCAAAATCATGGGTTACTGTACTAGAATCTAACTCTACTAAGTTAAAGAAAGCTTAATTTTCATATACCTTCTATATTCCTTCCTTTTCTTTCCTTATTCTGTTGCTAGCTCCTTTGTTATTAAGGTAGCTAAGTCTGACTCACCTCAGACCACTGCCTTTAATGCTTGCTCTGTCATACCTTGTGGAAATGTAAAAGATCAACAACAGCTAGGCTTTTCACACAAATACTTATGTCCCGGCTCTCTAATTGACACAGTTACCATTAACACTCATTAGTGTAATGACCTGAAGCCAAGATGCTGACTTTCTGCTCCTTCAGCCTGGCAACCTTGTAGTAAATGGGACTATGTCCTTTAAACTACTCAGGAGCAAAGTTGACTTCCACAAAAAAGGTATGTGCAGATCTAAAACCCCTTATCTATTTCACTGAAAGGACTACCCCTTCTAACTCTCAGCCTTATCAATGTAACCTTGCCCTTCTCTTTATCACCACCACCACCTTAAGTAACTCTAGACCTGCACTTAGTCAAGATGAAAAAGAGCCACCATACACTCCATATCTGGTGGATGAGGAGACCATCCAAGTGGAAAGGAGATAATCTGGGTCTCTGGCCTACCATGTGTACAAGCATAATAATCCCTTTTATTTAAAGTGTGAACGGACTATTTAATCCATTTCAGCCAGGCATTGGTATCTTGATATTTTGTCTTGATGGCTAAGGTCTGTCTTAGATCTCTTATTTTTACAACATACACCTTAGTTTATTAGATGTAGGAGCGACCAGGATGGGATCTAGAACTAAGGCTACTGAAAAAGGGGGAGACAGTGAAATGATCGATATTTTTATAATACCTAGACTTGACTTTTTCCACGGGGGATAGGGAGGTGTGGAAGTTTCCAGATGGGGTGAGGTTTGCACCCCCCTTCATGTTCTTGCAGACTGCCTTCCTCAGGAGCTTCTGCAGATGCAGGTTGTCCTTCCCTGGCTTGGTTAGCAGGGGTGGTGGGAGTCCAGGGGTTCCCCAGAGGCTTGAGCCACCCAGCTTGTGTGCAATCTACATGGCCGAGATGAATATGGCTTCCTCATGGTGTGGGAGGGACAGCAGTCAGGGCACTCCTATTCCCTCCTAAGGTGGGAGGCTGGTGTCTTCCTTGGTCCAGAGAAGACCTGGAGCAAGGCATCTTTTGGTGACACCCACCTCTGGGGTCTCAGCTATGATTCCATCACACAAAGACCACTCAACAACTCACCAGACTATATTTCAATCCCCATGCATCCTGATTCTTGCACACAGCCTCTTTTGGGAATGGAGTCAGAAGAGCAGTTTCCAGCCACCACCACAGTTTTGAAATGCCTCCTCCTCCAGCTGGACCTCACCATGTACAAGCCCTGAAGTTGCTCTAAAGTCAAGAATTTTAGGGTCCTGCACTGGTTTATCATAGGCAGCCTTTTTCCCAATACCTGGCCAGTAATGCCTGTACCATTTTCCTCTGCTGAGGCAGGCTGACAGCTCTTAAAACTGGGAGGACAGAGCCTGCTTCTCTAATGCACATGTGCTAGTATCAGGGCACCAGGCCTGAGCTGTGAGCTCTGGCTAGCATCAAAATGAATGCCACTATTGCCTAGGGACAAGACCCTGTGTCTTGGTGGAGAAGGAGACCACCATGGAGGTGCCTTGGTGGTGGACTGTCACTTGTCTTCTCTGGGAGATCCATGGGCTCTGGCTAGAGTCACAATGAATTCCACCATTTCCTAGTGACAAGACCTTACGACTTGATGGAGAAGGAGACCTCCATGGAATTGTGTCGGCAGTGGACTCTCCCCTGTATACTCTGCAGAATCCAGGGCATAGTCCCATGATCCTAGGAGGGGGGAGATGTGAACTAGCCTGAAGAAACATCAAGCAGAACCCAAAAATAAACCATGAACCTAGGAGAGGACAGACATGAACCAGCCTGAATAAACATCAGGCAGAGCCCCAGGAATAAATTGTGAAATCCCTAAGGGTTCAAAAGTATCTTCAGGATGCATTAGGTCCTCCTATACATTGTTGGCATGAGTGTTTTGAAACTTGCACCACTGTGATTTCTAGGTACAGCCACCTGTATTCCCCACAGTTGCTTTTTCCCAGATGGGGTTTCCTGATGAAGCACACAGTCTCAGAAACTGCCAGGCTGTGTGTTTCTGAGGGAGTGTTGTGAGTGTTTTATATCTGCGTGTGTGTGTGGCTGTGTGTATGTGTCTTTGTGTGTTCCTGTAACTGGAGTCTGCTTAAAGGAATATGGCAGCCCTTCCTTTAATTGATTATTCCTACCATTTGGTGGCCAGTATGTGTGGCTCTCCTTGGGCTGCATGTCATTGGGTTATTTTTTTCTGTGAATCATGAAACCACAGTGAATCGGTAGGCTGACTGAGACCCACTAGAACCAAATCACCTCCCTCTGCAAAAAAAAAAAAAAAAAGCCACTCTGCTAGAAAGAACAGGAGCACCCCACACCCAAGAACAGACATCTCCCAGTGTTTCACTGTCCTGTAGCCAACCCAGGGAGAGACAGTAGCAGTCCTCTCCGCAGGGCCCTTGAATTTACCTCGAATTCAGTTCCCACCTGAGCAGCTGCTGATTATCATAATGGAGGCACTCCTCCATTGTCTTGGGATTTAATTCTGGGACAGAGAGTGTGAGCAGCAATAAAGTCAGATGGGGGTAAGGATACAATGTGGTGAGGGGTGGATGGGACTCCCACCTTCACCTGCAAAAAAGGTGAAGACACGTGACATGGAAGGTGCATCCAACTGCATCCCTGCATTTTCTTAATTGAAGGAGCAGTTCACACCATGTCCCAGTGTTCAGGTGGGAGTACTCCAATGTGCAAGGGACATTTGGAGTGCAAACTGGGGCCACCCTGGCAAACTCTCGATTTGAGGTCTTCCATACCTGGAGCCAAATATGAGTGGAATGGATTGATGCTGGGTGGGATGTGGCCTCAGACCTCCCTCTTCCTTTCCTGGCTTCCATGTTCCTTGTCAGCTTAGGTTTTCCTAAGTCTGGCTCAACGTCTTCCACATTAAACGTCTCCCACTTCATGGAGGACAATGCTTATTGGAACCCATGTGTGAGTGTTTCCTTCTGAACACTGTCACATTTTAATGACTGGGCAGCTGTGACAATTTCAAGACAGTAAATTCCTGTTACAGCCACCAACAAGGAAACTCTTGTTCTCTCACTTTTATCAGAGAGTGATTCTGGTAGGATGAGAAGCAGGCACCCATGTCTGGTTTTGCCTGGTAATTTAGGCTCTCTTTCATTTCATCTGCATGACCTTTCTTACTGTGGAGGTGGTCTTTCACTGGGCTGTTCCTGGATGGAAGTGCCTTTCACCACAGATGTTTTGACTGCCAGAAATTTTAGGGAGCAAAAGGGAATTCAGGTAGACTAACTGTGCTCCAGGTTGTGGGTCATTTTCTCATTGTGGGGGCTAAGGTTGTTTGCACTTTGCAAGAGGATTTTGAGTCCTCTGACAGGAATCTACAAATGTTTCTTGGACTTGGGCACAGGTAATCTTGTTCTAACAGGCACGCCTTGATTTATCTTTGCTTTCATGGGGTGTCCACAGTGCCCCTCAACAGCACTACTGAACACCATCTTTATGCTTGCAGTTACCAAAGACAACCTCAAAGACACTGTCTCAAAGTCACCTGCACCTGTAAGCACCCAGTTCAAGTTTTGAGAACAATGTTCCACCTTGGACTTGCCTTTGTTGTGTTTCCTGCCTTTCCTAGAGAATCCTTGTCAGAACCAGGGTGAAGGAAGGCATTGAGGTCAAGGGCCCGGCCATCATTTGCTGACACCCACTGCTGGGGTCTCAGGTATGATTCTATCACCGAAAGACCCCTCTACAACTCACCAGACTATATTCCAATTTCCATGAGACCCGATTCTTTCACAGAGCCTGTTTTGGGAAGGGAGTCAGAAGATCTGTTTCCAGCGAACACCTCAAAGTCTCAAAACTCCTCTTCCTTTTGGGGTTCCTCTCCACAAGATTGGCTTGAAGGGGCTTTAAGATCAAGACATTTAGGGTCCCACAGTGGGTAATTGCAGGCAGCATTTTTCCCAATACATAACTGGCTGTAACTGTATGGTTTTCCTCTGCTTAGGCAGTTTGACAGCTCTGACAGCGGGGAGCCAGACCCTGCCTTACAAATGTGCATGTGCTAGCCTCAGGGCACCAGGCCTGATCTGTGAGCTCTGGTTAGAGTCACAGCAAATGCCAGCATTGCCTACTGACAAGACCCTGTGACTTGATGGAGAAGGAGACCTCCAGGCAGGTGCATTGGTGGTGGACTGTCCCCTGTCTACTCTGTGGAATCCAAGGCATAGTCCCATGATCCTAGGAGAGGGCAGATGTGAAATAGCCTGAAGAAACATCAAGCAGAGCCCAAAAATAAGCCACAAAATCCCTGAGGATCCAAAAGGATCTGCAAGATGCATCAGGTCTGACTTGACGTTATTGGCATGAGTCTTTAAATCTTGCACCAATATGAATGCTAGGTACAACACACCCATGTTCCCCAGGGTTGCTTTCTCTCAGATGGGGCTTCCTGCAGCACCATACAGCCTCAAAACTGCCGGGCTATATGCTTCTGTGGGAGTGTAGCGAGTGTTGGATATCTGCATGTGTGTGTCTGTGCCTGCAAATGAAGTCTGCTTAAAGAAATATGGCTAACGCACTGCAGTGCTTCCTTTTCTTTTCTTTTCTTTTTTTTTTTTTTTTGAGTCTCCCAACTTTTGGGGCCTATCTTTGCAGATCTGCTTAGGCTGTGGGGTTCCATGTTCTTTGTTCTTTTGTGGATCATGAGCCCACAGTGAATTGGGAGACCGGTTGAGAACAGCCATGATCCAAACCACCTCCCCCTGCAGTAAAAATTCACTTTTCTAGAAAGAAGAGGAGCACACCACACTTAAGAACAGACATCCCCCAGTGTTTCCTTGTCCTGTGGCCAACCCAGGAAGAGACAAGAGACAATAACAGTCCTTTCTGCAGAGCCTCTTGAGTTTACCTTGAATTTAGTTCTCAGCCAAGCAGGTGCTTGACTTTGTGAGGGGGTAACTCCTCCATAGTCTTAGAGTTTTATTATGGGACAGAGATTGTGAGCAGCTATATGATCAGATAGGGGTGAGGATACAATCTGGTGAGCAGTGGATGTGGTCCGGCACCTTCATCTGCAAAAAAGATAAAGACAGATGACACAGAAGGTGCTTCCAAATGCAACCCCACATTCCTTTAATTGCACAACCAGTTCACACCATGGCCCACTGTTCAGGTCAGAGTACATCAGTGTGCTTGGAATATTTTGAGTGCAAATATTTGAGTTAACCAGGGACCATCCTGGCTAACTCCTAATTTGAGTGGTTTCATACCTGGGGCCAAATGAAATTGGGATGGGTTGATGCTGGGTGGATGTGGTCTCCACACTTGCTTCTTCTTTTCCTGACTTCCATGTTACTTCTTGGCCTGGGGATTCCTGTGTCTGATTCAACTTCTTCCACACTAAATGTTTCCCACTTCAAAGAGGACAACCCTCATGGGAATCCATTGTGTGAGTGTTTTCTTCTAAACACCATCACATTTTAATAACTCAGCAGCTGTGATATTTTTAATACTGTAAATACCCATTACAGCTGCCAACAAGGAAACTCTTCTTCTCCCATTTCTATTGGAGGGCTGCATGAGTCCTATAGGATGAGGAGCAGGCATCTGTGTCTGGCTTTTGCCTGGTAATCTAGGCTCTGTTTCATTTTATCTGCATGTCTATTCTCATTGTGGAGGGGATCTTTCATTGGGCTGCTTCTGGATGGGGTTCCCTTTTGCCACAGATCTTTTGGCTGCCAGAGATTTCAGGGATCAAAAGGAATTTTGTGTAGGCTGGCTGTGCTCCAGGTTGTAGGGCCATGATCTCATTGTGGCAGCTAAGATTTTTTGCACTTTGCAGGAGGCTTTTGGGTCTTCTACAGGAATCTTGTACATTGCTTGGACTATAGCACAAGTCAGCTCGTTCTCTCAAGTGACGCTTGACTTTTCTTTGTTTTCATGGGGATCCACATTGCCCCATGGCAGCACTACTGGGCCCACTTTTCCAGCTTACAGTCACCACAAATCAGCTCTGAGACACTATCTCAACCACTTCTGCACCTTTAAGAGGCCAGTTCTAGGTATGAGAACATTGCTCCACCTTGGACTTGCGTTTGTCATGGTTCCTGCCTTTCCAAGAGAATCCCCACATGGCCCAGGATGAAGAAAGGCAGTGAGGCCAATTGTCCAGCCTTGTTTTGCTTACACTGGCATCTGGTGTCTCAAGTATGATTCCATCACCCAAAGGTCCCTCAACAATGCACCACACTGTATTTCATTTCCCATGGTACCTGATACTTGCACACAGCCTCTTTTGGGAATGGAGTCAGAAAAGTCATTTCCAGTGACCACCTCAGTCTCTAAATGCCTTCTCCTCCAGTGGGACTGATGATGGAGATGGCCCGAAGGGTCTCTAAGTTTGAGAGTTTTAGGATCCCACAGTGGGTTATCTAAGACAGCTTTTTCTTGATACCAAGATGGCTTTGCCTGTACCATTTTTCTCTGCTTAGACAGACTGACAGCTCTGACAGCCAGGCTCCTGAGCCTGCCTTCTGAATGTGCACGCACTAGTCTCAGGGCACCAGGCCTGAGCTGTGAGCTCTGGCTACCCTCACAAGGAATGTTACTCTTGCCTAGCGACAAGTCCCTGAGGTTTGATGGTGAAGCAGACATCCGTGGAGGTGAGTCATAGGTGGGCTCTCATCTGTCTTCTCTGTGAGATTCACAGTGTAGTCCCATTATCCTATGAGAGGGCAGACAGGAGCCAGCCTGACGAATGCAGAGCCCCAGGAATTAACCACAAAATCCCTAACTATCCAAAAAGTTCTGCAGGATGCCTCCGGCCTGCCTAGGCTTTGTAGGGGTGATTCCTTTTTAATCTTGCCTTACTGTGATTTTTAGGTACAGCCTGTGTTCCTTGGGGTTGCTTTATGCCAGGTGTTGTTTTCTGGAGAACCACATAGCCCCAGAAGCTGCCAGGGTGTGTGTTTCGGTGGGAGTGTTGCAAGTGTTGTATGCCCACCTGTGTTTGTGGTTTTGTGTGTGTGTGTTTGTGTGTGCCCATAAGTGGAGTCTGCTTAAAGAAATGTCGTTAACACACTGTAGCACTTTTTTTTTTTTTTGAGTCTCCCAATCTTTTGGTTGATTGTCTGTGTGTCTCTGCTTGGGCTTCAGGGCTCCATGTTTATTATTTTTCTGTGGATCATGAATCTGCAGTGAATTGAGAGGCTGGCTGAGACCTGCAGGGGACCAAATAACCTACCCTTGCAAAAAAAAAAAAAAAAGTCCCTCTTCTCAAAAGAAGGTGATCACACCCAAGAACAGATGTTTTTCAGTATTTCATTGTCCTGTGGCCAAGCCAGGAAGATACACTAGCATTCTAGTCCTCAGGGCCCCTTGAATTTACCTCACATTCAGTTCCCAGCAAAGCAGATGCTTCACTTCATGAGGGGGCACTTTTTCATTGTCTTAGGACTTCATTCTTGGAAAGAAATTATGAGCAACAATAAGGTCAGCTAGAAGTGAAGATGCTTTCATTGTCTTAGGATTTCCTTCTGGTAAAGAAAGTGTGAGCAACAATAAAGTCAGGGGTTAGGATGCAATCTGGTGAGGGGTGGATAAGGTCCTGCACCTTCACCTGCAAAAAGGGTCAAGACAGATGACACAGAAGGTGCTTCCAAATGCATATCCACTTTCCTTAATTGCACAAGCTGTTCACATCATGGAGCGGCCCTGCCTGTGTCATTTTCTTCTGCTTAGGTAGGCTGACAGCTCAGACAGGCAGGCGCCTGAGCCTACCTCACAAATGCATATGCGCTAGTCTCAGAACGTAAGGCCTGAGACATGAGCTCTGACTAGTATCACAATGAATGCCACTGTGGCCTAGCGACAGGTCCCTGTGGCTTGGCAGTGAAGAAGACTTCCGTGAAGGTGCCTTAGCGGTGGACACTCACCTGTCTTCTTTGTGGGATCCATGGCACAGTCCCATGATCATAGGAGAGGGCAGATGTTAGCTAGTCTGTAGAAACATCAAGAAGTGTCCCAGGAATAAACTGTGAAATCACTAAGCACCCCCCAAAATTTTCAGGATGGCTCAAGCCTGCCTAGACGTTGTAGGGGTGAGTCTTTTTGAAACTCTTCCCACTGTGATTTCTAGGTACCACTTGCCTATGTTCCCTAGGGTTTCCCTCTCCCAGGTGGGGCTTCCTGCAAAATCAAACAGCCTCAGAAGTTGCTGAGCTGTGTGTTTTTGTGGGACTGTTGTGAGTGTTTGATGTCTGCATGTGTGTGTGGATTTGTGTGTGAATGTGTGTGTGTGACTGTAAGTGGAGTCTGCTTAAAGGAATGTGGCTAATGCACTTCAGCGCTTTTTCTTTTTTGAGTCTCTTAACCTTTTGGTTTCCTGTCTGTGTGGTTTTGCTTGGGCTGTGGGGTTACATATTTTTTGTTTTTGTATGCATTATGAATCTGTGGTGAATTGGGAGGCTGGCTGAGACCTGCCGGGGTCCCAACAACCTTCCCTGCAAAAAAAAGCCACCCTTCAAGAAAAAAGAGGAGCACACTACACACAAGAACAAACATCTTTTAGTGTTTTATTCTCCTGGGGCAAACCCAGGAAGAGACTGTAGCAGTCCTGTCCATATGGCCCCTTGAATTTACCTCAGATTCATTTCCTAGCCAAGCAGGTGCTACACATCATGAGGGGGCACTTATCTATAGTCTTAGGATTACATTCTGGGACAGAGACTCTGAGCACACTAAGGTCAGATGCGGTGAGGATACAACCCTCTGAGGGGTGGATAGGATCCTCCACCTGCAAAAAAGGTGAAGACAGATGACACAGAAGTGCTTCCAACTGCATCGCCACATTCCTTTAATTGCACCACTGCATTCCCCTAATTGCAGAAGCAGTCCACACAATGGCCTGGTGTTCAGGTTGGAGTATACCAAGGTGCAGGGAACATTTGGAGTGCAAACTGCAGCCATTCTTGCCAACTCTTGATTTGAGGGCTTTCATACCCAGAACAAATGGAGTGGGATGGATTGATGCTGGGTAGGATGTGCCTCTACAGTTGCCTCTTCTTTTCCTGATTTCCAAGTTCCTCGTCTGCCTAGGATTTCCTGGTTCTGACTCAATGCCTTCCACACTAAAAGCTTCCCAGTTCACAGAGGACAAAACTCATGGGAATCCATTGCGTGTTTCCTTCTAAACACTGTCATGTTTTAATGACTGGGCAGCTGTGACACTTTTAAAACCATAAATTACTGTTACAGCTGCCACTAAGGAAACTCTTGTTCTTCCACTTCTATTGGAGGGCTTCACAATTCCTATAGGATGAGAAGCAGGCAGCCGTGTCTGGCTTTTGCCTGGTAATCTAAGCTGGGTTTCATTTCGTATACATGTTTTTTTCTCACTTTGGAGGGGGTCTTTCATTGGGCTGTTGCTAGATGGGGCTGCCTCTTGCCACATATCATTTGTCTGACAGTAATTTCAGGGAGCAAAAGGGATTTTGGGTAGGCTGGCTGCTCTCCAGGACGTGGGTAGTGGTCTTGTTGCTTTTGCTGAGGCTGTTTGTACATTGAAGGAGGCTTTTGTGTCCAGGTTGTGAGTTGTGGTCTCCTTGTGGAGGTTGAGGTTGTTTGTACTTTGCAGGAGGCTTTTGGGCTTTCTGACAGGAAACTTTGAAGGTTTCTTGCACTCCAGCACAAGTCAGCTTGTCCTTTCAGGTGAGCCTTGATTATTCCTTGCTTTGTGGGTGGTCTACATTGCCCCTCAACAGCTCTACTGGACATTCTTTTCAGGCTTGCATTCACCAGTTTCAGGTTTGACAACACTGCTCCACTTTGAATGCAGACTTTTCCGGGAAAGGATTCAAAAGAGAAGTTTCCAGTGACCATCTCCCAGTCTCAAAATGCCTCCTCCTTCAGTGGGACCTGACGAAGAAGAAGGCATGAAAGGGCCCTAAGGTTGAGATTTTAGGGTCCTGTAGTCGGTTATCACTGGTAGCATTATTCCCGATACCAGGCTGGCTCTTCTTGTACTATTTTTCTCTGCTTAGGCAGGCTGACAGCTCTAATGACCGGGTACCCAAGCCTGCCTCATGAATGATCATGCCCTACTCTCAGGGCACCAGGCCTGAGCAGTGAGCCCTGGCTTAGATCACGATGAATGCCCACTGTTGCCTAGGGACACATCCTATAGCTTGGTGGAGAAGACCTCCCTGGAGGTGCATCAGTGGTGGACTCTCACTTGTCTTCTCTGTGGGACACTTGAGATAGTTTCATGACCCTAGAAAAGGGCAGATGTGAGCCATCCTGAAGAATCATCAAGCAGAGCCCCAGGAATACAACAAGAAATCCTGAAAGATCCAAAAAGACCTCCAGAATGCCTGAGGCATGCCTAAACATTGTAAGGGGGGCCTTTTTTAAACTTGCCACACTCTGATTTCTAGGTACAGCAAGCCCCTATTCCCCAAAGTTGTTCTCTCCCAGGTGGGCCTTTATGCAGAGCCACCCAGACTCAGAAGCTGCAGGGCTGTGTGTTTCTGTGGGAGTGTTGTGAGTTTTGCATGTCTGTGTGTGTTTATGGCTTTGTGTTTCTGTGTGTATCTGCCTGTATGTGGAATCTGCTTAAAGGAATGTGGCTAATGCACTGCAGCACTTCTTTTTTTTTGAGGGGGGATCTCCCAAACGTTTTATGACCTGTCTCTCTGTCTCTACTCATTTTTCTGTGCATCATGAGTCCACAGTGAATTGGGAGGCTGGCTGAGACTGACCATGGTCCAAATCACAACCCACTGGAAAAAAAAAAAAGTCACCATCTAGACAGAAGATGAGCACACCACACCCAAGAACAGACATCTCCCTCCGTTTTATTGTCCTGCTGGCAACCCAGGGAAAGATACTAGCAGTTCTGTCCACAGCATCCCCCTAGTTTATCAGTTTACCTCAAATTCCATTCTCAGCCATGCAGGTGCTTTGCATCATCAGCTTTGCATCATCATACTCCTCCATGATCTTGGGATTTCATTCTGGAACAGAGAGTGTGAGTAGCATTAAGGTTAGATAGGGGTGAGGATACAATCTAGTGAGGGTTGGATGGGGTCCTGCACCTTCACCTGGAAAAAAGTTGAAGACAGGTGACACACAAGGTACTTCCAACTGCATCCCTGAATTTCTTTAATTGCAGAAACAGTGGCTTGGTGTTCAGATGGGGTATTCCAATGTGGAGGGAATATTTGGAGTGCAAAAGGGGCAATTGTTGCAAATTCCTGATTTGAGGGCTTTCATATCTGGAGCCAAATGGGAGTGGGGTGGATTGATGCTGGGTGGGATCTGTCCTCCACGCTTGCCTCTTTTTTTCATGACTTCCATGCTACATATCGGCCTAGGGTTTTCTGGGTCTGGTTCAATGACTTCCACACTAAATGTTTCCCAGTACATGAAGGACAATTCTCGTGGGAATCCACTGCCTGAGTGTTTCCTTCTAAACACTGTCACGTTTTAATAACTTGGCAGCTGTGATATTTTAAAACCATAAATGCCCATTACAGTCACCAACAAGGAAATTCTTGTTCTCCCAGTTCGACCAGAGGGCTGCATAATTCCTGTAGAATGAGAAGCAAGCAGCCGTGTCTAGCTTTTAACTGGTAATCTCTGCTGTGCTGTTTCATCTGTACATCCTTTTTCATTGTAGAAGGGGTCTTTCATTGGGCTGTTGCTGGATGGGACTGCCTCTTGCCACAGATCTTATGGCTGCCAGGGATTTTAGGGAGCCAAAGGGACTTTGCATAGGTTGGCTGTGCCCCAGGTTGTGGGTCATGAACTTGCTGTGGGGGCTGAGGTGATTTGCACTTTGCAGAAGGTTTTTAGGTCTTCTGACAGTAATCTTTAAACATTTCTTGGACCCCAGCACAGTTCACCTCATTCTCTCAGGTGAGACTTGATTTTTCTTTGCTTTCATGGGTGAAAGCAAAGAGCACTACTGGACACCATTTTGAGGCTTGCAATAGGACTGACAGCCTCTGAGACACTGTCTCAACCTCATCTACACCTGTGAGAGGCCAATTTGAGGTGAGATAACATGGCTCCACCGTGGACTTGCCTTTGTCCTCGTTCCTGCCTTTTCTAGAGAGCCCCTGCAAGGCCTAAAATGAATGGAGGCAGTTTGATAAAGGGCTCACTTATTTTTCACTGACGCCTGCCTCTGGAGTCTCAGGTATCATTCCATTACCCAAACACCCCTCAACAGCTCATGAAACTGTATTCCAGTCCCCATGAGACTTAATTCTTTCACACAGACTCTTTTAAGAATGGAGTCATAAGAGCAGTTTCAAGTGACCACCTCACAATATTGCAAATCCCCTTACTTCAGCAGGATACTACTATGGAGTCAGCCCAAAGGGGCCCTCAGTTTGAGACTTTTAGGGCCCTGCAGTGATTTATTGCAGGCCATCTTTATCCCAATTCTAGGCTGGCTCTGCCTGTACCATTTTCCTCTGCTTAAGCAGACTGAGAGCTCTGAAAGCTGGGTGCCCGAGCCTGCACTGGGAATGTGCATGCCCTAGTCTCAGGACACCACGCCTGAGCTTTCAGCTGGGGCTAGCATCACAATGAATGGCATCCTTGTTTAGTGACAAGTCCCTGTAGCTTAGCAAAGAAGGAGACCTCTGTGGGGGTGCTTAGGTGGTGGGCCCTTGCCTGTCTCCTCTCTGGGGTACTCAGGATAGTCCCATGATTCTAGGAGAGAACAGATATGAGCCAGCCTGAAGGAATGTCAAAAAGAGCCCCAGGAATAAACCACAAAATCCCTATGGATCCAGAAAAAAAAAACAAAAAACAAACAAACAACAACAACAACAAAAAAACAGCAGGACTCCTCAGGCCTGCCTAGTCCATGTAGTGATGTGTCTTTTTGACACTTGTCTCACTGTGATTTCTAGGTGGAGCCTGCCTGTGTTCCGTGGGGTTGTTCTCTCCCAGGTGGGGCTTCCTGAAGAACAACACAACCTCAGAAACTGCCTGGATGTGTTTTTCTCTGGGAGTGTTGCAACTGTTGAATATCTGCCTGTGTGTGTGTGAGTTTGTGTTTGTGTGTGTGTATCTGTAAGTGGAGTCTGCTTAAAAAATGTGGCTAACACACTGCAGCCCTTCTATTTTTTTGTTTCTGAGTCTTTTGGTGTCCTGTCTGTGTGACTTGGCTTGGGTTTTGTGGCTCCATGTTCTTTATTTTTCTGTGGATCATGAATCTGCAGTAAATTAGGAGGCTGATCTAGAACTGCTGGGATTCAAGTCACCTCCCACTGCAAAAAAAAGCAACCCTTCTAGAAAGAAGAAAAGCGCACCATACCCCAAAAAAGACATCTCCCTGTGTTTCACTGTCCTTTGGCCAAACTGGAAAGAGACACTAGCAGTCCTGTTCAAATGGCCCATTTAATTTACCTTGAATTCAGTTGCCAGCTGGGCAGGTGCTTCACCTCGTGAGGAAGCACTACTCCATCATCTTGGGATTTCATTCTGGAGCAGAGAGTGAGCAGCAATAAGGTCAAATAGAAGTGAGGATACAATCTGGTGAGGGGTGGATGGGGTCCCGCACCTTCACCTGCTAAAAAGTTGAACACAGATGACACAGAAGGTACTTCCAGCTGCATCCCCACATTCCCTTAATTGCACAAGCAGTCCACATGATGGCCCTGTGTTCAGATAGAAGTATTCCAAACTGCAGAGAATATTTGGAGTGCAAACTGGGGCCATCCTGGCAAATTCCCAATTTGAGGGCTTTCATTCCCGGAGGCAAATGGGTATGGGATGGATTGATGCTTGGTGGGAGGGGGCTCCACACTTACCTTTTCTTTTACTGACTTTCATATTTCTGGTTGGCCTAGGGTTTCCTGTGTCTGGCTCAATGTCTTCCACACTAAATACTTCCCAGTTCACAGAGGACGACCCTCATAGGGATCCATTTCATGAATGTTTCCTTTAAAACACTGCCAAGTTTTAATGACTGGGTAGGTGTGATACATTTAAAACCATAAATTCATTACAGCAGCCAACAAGGAAATACTTTTTCTCCCACGTCTATCAGAGGGCTGTATGATTCCTGTATGATGAGCAGACAGTCATGTCTAACTTTTGCCCAGTAATCTAGACTTTTTTTCATTTCATCTGCACATTATTTCTCATAGTGTAGGGGGTCTTTCATTGGGCTCATGCTGGATGGGAATGCCTCTCGCCACAGGTCATTTAGCTGCAGGGGATTTCAGGGAGCAAAAGAACCTCGGGGTACATTGGCTGTTTGGGTAGTTTTTGCGTTGTGGATGCTGAGGTTTTAGGCACTTGGAAGTATGCTTTTGGATCCTCTGATAGGAATCTTTGAACATTGCTTGGACTCCACCACAAGGTATCTTTTTCTCTCAGGCGAGCCTTGATTTTTCTTTGCTTTCATGCTGGGTCCACAGTGCCCCTCAACAACACTACTAGACACCCTTTTAAGGCTTGCAATCACCACAGACATTCTCTGAGACACTGTCTCAACCTCATCTATACCCATGGGAGGCCAATTCGAGGTGTGAGTACATTGCTCCACCTTGGACTTCCCTTTGTCGTGGTTCTTGCCTTGCCCAGAGAGTCCCTCCAAGATCCAGGATGAAAGAAGGCAGTGAGGTTAAGGGCCTGACCATCTTTTGCTGACTCCCACCTCTGGGGTCTCAGGTATGATTCCATCACCCAACGACCCCTCAACAACCCACTAGACTGTACTCCAAACACCATGTGATGAGATTCTTACACACCACCTCTTTCAGGAATGACATCAGAAGAGCAGTTTCCAGGGGCCACCTCACAGTCTTGAAACACCTCCTCCTCCAGAGAAACCTGACCACAAAGGCAGCCCAAAATGGCCCTAAGGTCGAGACTTTTAGGGTCCTGCAGTGGGTTATTGCAGGAAGCCTTTTTCTGAATACCAGTCTGGCTCTTCTTTTACCATTTTCCTCTGCTTAGGCAGGCTGACAGCTCTCAAAGCCAGAAGCCCAAGCCTTCATCGTGAATGTGCATGCACTAGTCTCAGGGCACCAGGCCTGAGCTGTGAGCTCTCGCTAGTGTCACAAAAATGCCACCGTTGCTAAGCAACAATCCATGCATCTTGGCAGAGAAGGAGACCTTTGTGGAGGTGGGCCGGCAGTGGGTTCTCTCTTGTCTTCTCTGTGTGATCTACAGGATAGTCCCATGATTCCTGGAGAGAATAGACATGAGACAGACTGAAAAACTGTTAAGAAGAGCTTCAAGAATAAACCTCGAAATCCCTAAGAATCTAAAAGGATCTTGAGGATGCCACACACCTGCCTAGATGTTGTAGGGGGGAGTCTTTTTGAAACTTTCCACACTGTGATTTCAAACTACAGCACACCTGTTTTCCCCGGGGTTGCTCTTTCCCAGGTGAGGCTTCCTGCAGAACCAGGCAGCTTCAGTTTTTAGGCTGTGCATTTTTGTGGGAATGTTGGTAGTGTTGGATGTCTCTGTGTGTGAGGCCTTGTGGTGTGTGTGCATGTGTGTGTGTGTGTGTGTGTGTGAGAGAGCCTCTGAGACACTGTCTCAACCACATCCACAGACCCATGAGAGGTCAGTTCGAGGAGTGAGAACACTGATCCACTTTGGGATTTTCTTATTGTACTTCGTGACTTTCCCAGAGAGCCCCTGTGAGTTCCGGGATGAAGGGAGGTAGTGATTTCAAGGGCTTGGCCATCTTTTGCTGCCATCTGCCTCTGGGTTCTCAGGTATGATTCCATCAAACTCAACCACTCAAAAGACTATATTCCAATCCCTTTGGGACCCGATTCTTGAACAGAGCCTGTTTCAGGAATGAAGCCAGAAAAGCACTTTTCAGCCTCCAACTCACAATCTACAAATGCCTTCTCCTCAAGCAGGACATGACCATGGAGATGGCCCAAAGCTGCCCTAAGGTTGAGAATTTTAGGGTCTCACAGTGGGTTATCACAGGTAGAGTTTTTTCTGATAACATGCCTACTCTGCCTGTACCATTTTTCTCTGCTTAGGTAGCTGACAGCTCTGATGGCCAAATCCCTAGCCTGCCTTGTGAGTGTGCATGTGCTAGACTTAGAGCAACAGGCCTGAGCTGTGAGATCTGGTTAGCATCACAATGAATGCCACTGTTGCCTAGCAACAAGTCCCTGCAGGTTGGTGGAGAAGGAGACCTCCATGGAGGTGCATAGGCAGTGAACTCTTGCCTGTCTTCTAGGTGGGATACTCAGAATAGTCCCATGATCCTGTGAGAGGGCAGATGTGAGTCAGCCTGAAGGCACCTCAAGCAGAGCCCTTGGAATAAACCACAAAATCCCTCAGGATCCAAAATGATCTGTAGGAGGCCTCAGGCCTGCCTAGACATTTTTGGGGTGAGTCTTTTTGAAACTTGCCCCACTGTAATTTCTAGGTACATCTCATCTGTTTTCCCCATGGTTTCTTTCTCCCACGTTGGCCATCCTGCAGCACCACCCAGCTTCAGAAGCTGTCAGGCAGTGTATTTCTGTGACTGTATTGCGAGTGTTTGATGTCTGCGTGTGTGTGTGGCTTTGTGTGTTTGTGTGTGTGTGCCTGTAAGTGGAGCCTGCTTAAGCAAATGTGGCTAAAGCACTGCTCTGCCTCTTTTTTTTTTTGAGTCTCTGAACATTTTGGTGGCCTGTTTTTGAGGCTCTGCTGGGGTTGTGGGGCTCCATATTCTTTATTTGTCTATGGATCATGAATCCGCAGTGAATAGGGAGGCTGATTGAGACATGCCAGTGTCCAAATCACCTCACCCTGCAAAAAAAAAAAAAAAAAAAAAAAAAAGCCACTTTTCTAGAAAGAAGAGGAACACACCCCACCCAGGAACAGACATCTCCCAGTGTTTCATTGTTTTGTGGCCAACTCAGGGAGAGACACTTGCACTCCTATCCACAGGGTCTTTTGAAATTACCTGGATTTTGCTTCCCTGCCAAGCTGGTGCTTCGTGTACTGAAGGGACACTACCCACCTCCTCTTGGGATTTTGTTCTGTGACAGAGTGTGAACAGCAAGATGGTCAGATAGGGGTGAGGATACAATCTAGTGAAGGGTGGATGGGCTCCCTCAACTTCACCTGATAAAAAATTAAAGACCTATGACACAGAAGGTGCTTCCAACTGCATCTCTGCATTCCCTAAATTGCACAAGCAGTCTACAGGATGGCCCAGTGTTCAGAAAGGAGGATTCCAATGTGTAGGGAATATTTGGAGTGCAAACTGGGGCCCTGCTGGCAAACTCCTGATATGAGGGCTTTCACACCTGGAGACAAATGGGAGTGGGATGAATTGATGCTGGGGGAGATTTGGCCTCCATACTTGCCTCTTCTTTGCCTGACTTCCATGTTTCTCATTGCCCTAGGGTTTGCTGGGTCTGGCCCAAAGTCTTCCACAGTAAATATTTCCCTATTCACAGAGGACGACCCTCATGAGAATCCATTGCATGAGTGTTTTCTTCTAAACGCTGTCATGTTTTTATGACTAGGCAGCTGTGATAATTTTAAAAATGTAAATTCCTGTTACAGCCACCAATAAGGAAAGCCTTTTCTCCCACTTCTATCTAAGGGCTGCATGATTCCTGTAGGATGAGAATCAGGAAACCATGTGTGGATTTTGCCTGGTAATCTAGGCTCTGTTATATTTCTTCCGTATGTCCTTTCTTATCATAGAGCAAGATTTCTTTTGTCAGTTGCTGAACAGGACTGCCTCTCGCTGCAGTTTTTTTTTTTTTTTTTTTTTTTTGAGATGGAGTTCCATTCTGTCACCAAAGCTGGAGTGCAGTGGCATGATCTCAGCTCACTTCAAGCTCTGCCTCCCAAGTTCACACCATTCTCCTGCATCAGCCTCTGGAGTAGCTAGGACTATAGACATGTGCCATCACTCCTGGCTAATTTTTATATTTTTAGTATAGACGGGTTTCACCAGGTTAGCCAGGAGGGTCTCGATCTCCTGACTTTGTGATCTACCTGTGTCAGACTCCCAAAGTGCTGGGATTACAGGTGTAAGCCACCACAGCCGGTCCTCACTGCAGTTCTTTTGGCTGCCACATATTTAAGGGAGAAAAAGTATCTTTGTATAGCTGGCTGCACTCCAGGTTTGAGTCATGGTCTCATTGTGGGGACCGATTTTGTTTGCACTTTGCAGGAGGCTGTTGGGTCCTCTGACAGGAATTGTTGAACATTGCTTGGACTCCAGCACAAGTAAGTTCATTCTATCAGGGAAGCCTTGATTTTTCTTTGCTTTCATGGGGCATGGTCCTCAGTGTCCCTCAACAGCATTACTGGACATTATTTTCAGGCTTGCAATCACCACAGAGGGACTCTGAGACACTGTCTCAACCTCATCTGCACGTGTGAGAGGCCAGTTCGAGGTGTGAGAACAGTGCTCAATGTTGGAATTTCCTTTGTTGTGGTTCCTGCCTTTCCCAGAGAGCCACTGTGAGGTACAAGATGAAGGCATTAAATGGGGATAAGAGCTCAGCCATCATTCACTTACACCTGCCTCTGGGTTTTCAGGCATGATTCCATCACCCAAACAACTCACCAGACTATATTCCAATCCCCATGGGACCAGAGTCTTGAACACAGCATCTTTCAGGAATGATGTGAGAAGGGAAGTTTCCAGAGACCACCTCACAGTCTTGAAACACTTCCTCCAGCAGGACCTGACCACAGAGATGGCCAGAAGGGACTGTAAGATTGAGACCTTTAGAGTCCCCCAGTGGATTATCAGAGGCAGTGTTTTTCCCAGTACTAGGCCTGCTCTGGCTGTAACATTTTCTTCTGCTAAGGAAAGCTGACAGCTCTGTCAGTCAGGCTCACAAGCCGGCCTTATGATTGTGTACATGCTAGTCTCAGGGAGCCAGGCCTGATTGTGAGCTCTGGCTAGTGTCACAGTGAATGTCTCCATTACCTAAAGACAAGTCCCTGCAACTTGGAGAAGAAGGAGACCTTCGTAGAGGTGTGTCTGTGGTGGGCTCTCACCTGTCTTCTCTATGGGATCCACTGGAAAGTCTCATGATCCTATGAGAGTGCAGATATGAGCCATCCTGAAGAAACATCAAGCACAGTGCCAGGAATAAGCCACACAATCATTAAGGATCCAAAAGAATGTGCAGGATTCCTCAGGCCTGCATAGAAGGTTTAGGGGTGAGTCTTTTTGAAACTTGCCCCACTGTGATTTTTAGGTAGAGCCTGCCTGTATTTCCCAGGTTGCCTTCTCCCAGGTTGTGCTTTCTGCAGAACCACATAGCCTCAGAAGCTTCTGGGCTGTGTGTTTCTGTGGGAGTGTTGTGAGTGCTGGATGTCTGTGTGTGTGTGTGGCATTATGTGTGTGTGCGTGTGTGTGTGTTTGTGTGTGTGTGCATGTGGGCCTGTAAGTTGAGTCAGCTTAAAGGAATTTGGCTAATGCACTCCAATTTTTTTTTTTGTCTCCCAACATTTTGGTGGCCAGTTTGTGTGGCTCTGCTTGGGCTACGGGGCTCCTTGTTCTTTTTTTCTGTGGATCATGAATTTGCAGTGAAATGGGAGGCAGGCTGAGACTTGACAGCATCCACATCACCACCCCCTGTAAAAAAAGCCTCACACCAAAAACCAGACATCTCCAAGTGTTGCATTGTCCTGTGGCCAACCCTGGGAGAGACACTAGTGGCCTTGTCTGCAGGGCCCTTTGAATTTACCTCAAATTTGGTTCCCAGCCAAGCAGCTGCTTCACATCATGAGGAGACATTCCTCCATCATCTTGGGATTTCATCCTGGGACACAGATTATGAGTAGAAATAAGATCAGATGGAGTGAGGATACAATCTGGTGAGGGGTAGTTAGGGTACCACAACTACACCTGCAGAAAAAATGAAGACAGATGAAACAGAAAATGATGACCCTCATGAAAATCCATTGTGCAAGTGTTTCCTAAATACTGTCAGGTTTACATAACTGCACAGCTTTGATACTTTTAAAACCATAAATTCCCATTACAGCTGCCAACAAGGAAACCCTTATTCTCTCACTTCTATTGGAGGGCTGCATGATTACTGTAGGATGAGAAGCAGGAGGCTTGTCTTGCCTTTGCCAGGTAATCTAGCCTCTATTTCATTTCAGCTCTCTCATTGTGAAGGGGTTCTTTCATCAGGCTGTTGCTGGATGGGACTGTCTCTCAGCACAGATTACTTAGCTGCAAGGGATTTCAGAGATCAAAAGGGACTTCAGGTAGCCTGGCTGCACTCCAGGTTGTGGGTCGTGTCTGTTTGTGTGGGCTGATGTTGTTTGCATGTTACGGGAGGCTTTGGGGTCCTCTGACAGGAATCATTGAACATAGCTGTGACTCAAGCACAAGGCAGCTCATTTTCTCAGGTGATTTTTTGATTTTTCATTGTTTTAATGGGGAATCCACATTGCCCTTCAAACAGCACTACTGGACACACTTTTCAGGCTTGCCATCAACAAAGATGGCTTCTAAGACAGAGTCTCAACCACATCTGTACCTGTGAGAGGCCAGTCTGAGGTGTGAGAATGCAGCTCCATCTTGGACTTGCCTTTGTCATGACTCCTGCCTTTCCAAGAGAGTCTCTGTGAGGCCCAGGATGAAGGGAGTAAGTGAAGTCAAGAGCCTGGCCATCTTTTGCTGACACCCTCCTCTGGGGTCTCAGGTATGATTCTATCACCCAAGAACCCTCAACAACACAATAGACTATATTCCAATCCACATGGGACCCAATTCTGGCACACAACCTGTTTCAGGAATGTAGTCAGAAGAGCAATTTCCAACGACCAACTCCCAGTCTCAAAACCCATCTATGTAGACTCCCTGAAGGGGCCCTGAGGTTAAGACTTTTACAGTCCCACAATGAGTTTTCACTGGGAGCCTTTATCCCATTACCAGGCTGGCTCTGCCTGTTCCGTTTTCCTCTGCTTAGGCAGGCTGACAGCCCTGATAGCCAGGCACTGGGGCCTACCTCAGAAATGCACAGGCTCTAGTCTCATGGCACCAGGCCAAATTGTGAGCTCTGGCTAGCATCACAATGAATGTCACCATTGCCTAGTGACAAGTCTCTGAGGCTTTGAGGAGAATGAGACCTCCATGGAGGTGTGTTGGTGATGGATTCTTGCCTGTCTTCTCTGTGTGTTCCACAGGATAGTCCCATGCTCCTAGGAGAGGGTAGATGTGAGCTAGCCTGAACAAACATCAAGTAGAGCCCTAGGAATAAACAGCAAAATCCCTAAGGATCAAAAATGACGTGCAGGATTCCTCAGGCCTGACTAGATGTTGTAGGGGTGATTCTTTTGAAACTTGTCCCACTGTGATTTCTAGGTACAGAACACCTGTGTTCCCCAGGAATGCTCTCACCCAGTTGAGGCTTCCTGCAGAACCACACAGCCTCAGGAGCCGCTGGGCTGTATGTTTCTGTGGGAGAGTTGTGAGTGTTTGATGTCTGCATGTGTGTGTGTTATTGTGTGTTTGTGTATGTGTGTGTGTATACCTGTAAGTGGACTCTGCCTAAAGAAATATGGCTATCGCACTTCAGCTCTTCTTCTTTTTGAGTCTCCCAACCTTTTAGTGGCCTGTCTGTGTGGCTGTGCTTGGGCTGTGAGGCTCTGTGTTCTTCATTTTTCTTTGGATCATGAATCTACAGTGAATTGGGAGGCAGGCCAAGATCTATCAGAATCCAAATCACCTCCTTCTGCAAAAAAGCCACACTTCAAGATAGAAGAGGAGTGCACCATGTCAAAAAATGGACAGTTCCCTGTGTTTAATTTTTCTGCAGCCAACCCCAAGAGAGTCACTAGCAGTCCTGTCCTCAGGCAACCTTGAATTTACCTCAAATTCAGTTCCCAGCCAAGAAGGTACCTCAAGTCATTGGGGACAGTCCTACATCTTCTTGGGATTTTATCCTGGGACAAAGAGTGTGAGCAGCAATAGGGTCAGATACAGGTGAGGATACAATCTGGGGATGGGTGGATAGGGTCTTGCAACACCACCTGCAAAAATGTGAAGACAGATGACAAAGAAATTGCTTCCAACTGCATGCCCACATTCCCTTAATTGCACAAGTAGTCCACATGATGGCCCAGTATTCACGTGGGAATACTAAAACAGGCACAAAATATTTGGAGTGCAAATTCGAGCCATCCTGAAAAACAATGCTGATTTGAGGGCTTTCATACCCAGAGCCAAATGGGAGTGGAATGGATTGATGCTGGGTGGGATGGGGGTCCATACTTGTCCCTTCTTTTCCTGGCTTCCATGTTCCTCCTCAGCCTAGGGTTTCCTCGGTCTGGCTCAATGACTTCCACACTAAATGTTTCCCTGTTCACAGAGAATGACCCTCATGGGAATCAATTGAGATAATGTTTCCTTGTAAACATTGTCACATTTTAATGACTGGGCAACTTTGATACTTTTAAAACCATAAATTCTTGTTACAGCCACCACAAGGAAACTTTTATTCTCCCACTTGTATTGGAGGGCTGCATGATTCCTGTAGGATGAGAAGCAGGCAGCCATGTCTGGTTTTACCCTGGTAATCTAGCCTCAGTTTCATTTCATCTTCACAGCCTTCTCATCGTCGATGGACTTTTTCACTGGGCTATTGCTTGATAGCATTGCCTCTTGACACAGATAATTTAGCTGCCAGGGATTTCAGAGAGCAAAAGGAACTTTGCATAGGCTGGCTGTGCTCCAGGTTGCGGGAAGTTGTCTCATTGTGGGAGCTGAGTTTGTTTGCACTTTGCAGGAGGTTTTTGGGTCCTCTGGCAGAAATCACTGAACATTGCTTGGGCTCCAGCACAAGGCAGCTTGTTCTCTCAGGTGAGCCTTGATTTATCTCTGCTGTCATGGGGAATCCACAGTGCCCATCAACAGCATTACTGCACATGCTTTTTAGACTTGCCATTGCCACAGACAGCCTCTGAGACACTGTCTTAACCTCATCAGCAACTGTGAGAGGCCAGACCGAGGTGTGAGAACACTGCTCCACATTGAACTTGCCTTTGTTGTAGTTCCTGCCTTTCGCACTGAGTCTCTGCAAGGCCTAGGATGAAGGGAGACAGTGAGGTCCAGAGCCCAGCCATCTGTCACTGACATCTGCCTCTGGGGTCTCAGGTATGATTCTATCACCCAAAGAACCCTCAACAACACACCAGACAATATTTCAATCCTTATGACACCGGATTCTTGCACACAGCATCTTTTGGGAATGGAGATAGAAGAGAAGTTTTCATCGACCACCTCATAGACTCCAAACACCTTCTCCTCCAGTGAGATTCAACCCCAGAGATGGACCAAAGGATCACTGAAGTTGGGACCCTAGGGTCCTGCAGTGGGTTTTCGCAGGCTGCCATTTTCCCAGTACCAGGCCGGCTCTGCCTGTACCATTTTCCTCTGCTTAAGCAGGCTGACATCTCTGACTGCCAGGCACTGGAGACTGCCTCATGAATGCACATGCACTAGTATCAGGGCACCAGTCCTGATTGTGATCTCTGGCTAGCATCACAGTAAATGTCACTGTTGCCTTGTGACAATTCCCTGCGGCTTGGTGGAAAAGGAGGTCTCCGTGGAGTTTCATCAGCTGTGGACTCTCACCTGTCTTCTCTGTGGGATCCAAGGGATAGTCCCATCGTCCTAGGAGAGGGCAGATGTGAGCCAGACTGAAAAAACATCAAGCAGAGCCCCAGGAATAAATTGCAAAATCTCTAAGGATCCAAAAGCATCTACAGGATTCCTCAGAGCTGCCTAGGCATTGTAGGGGTGAGTTTTTTGAAACTTGTTTTATTGTGATTTCTAAGTACAGCCTGCCTGTGTTCTCTGGGGTTGCACTCTCCTAGCTGGGGCTTCCTGCAGAACCACGCAGCTTCAGACACTGCCATGCTCTGTGTTTCTCTGTGAGTGTTGGTAGTGTTGGATGTCTCTGTGTGTGTGGTTTTTTTGTGTGTGTGTGTTAGTGTGTGTGTGCCTGTAAGTGGATTCTGCTCATAAGATTGTGGCTAATGTACTTCAGAACTTCTGTTTTTGAGTGTCACAACTTTTTGTGACTCTGCTTGGGCTGCAGATCTCACTGTTCTTTATTTTTCTGTGGATTGTGAATCTGCAGTGAATTGGGAGGCAAGCTGAGACTGCTGGAATCCATATCACCTCCCTCTGCCAAAAAAAAAAAAAAAAAAAAAATCCTCTTTTCCTGAAAGAAGAAGAGCACACCACACCAAAAAAACAGACATATCCCAGTGTTCTTCTGTTTTGTGGCCAACACAGGGAGAGAAATTAGCAGTCTTGTACACAGGCCCCTTGAATTTACCTCAAATTCAGTTCCCACCTGAGCAGGTGTTTCACATCATGAGGGAGCACTATGCCATCATCTGGAGATTTCATTCTGAGACATCCAGTCTGAGCAGCAGTAAGGTCAGAGGGGGTGATAATACAGCCTGGTGAGTGGTGGATGAGGTCCCACAAATTTACCTGTGAAAAAATGAAGACAGATGACACTGAAAATGTTTCCAACTCCATCCCCATATTCCCTTAATTGCATGAGCAGTCCACACCATGGCCCGGTTTTCAGATGGGAGTCTTCCATTGTGCAAGGAACATTTGGTTTGTATATTGGGGGCCATCCTGGCAAACTCCCAATTTGAAGGCTTTCATACCCAGAGCCAAATGAGAGTGAAATAAATTGATGATGGGTGGGATGTGGCCTCCAGAATTCCCTCTTTTTTTTTTTTTTTTTCCTGGCTTCCATGTTTCTTGTCAGCCTATGGTTTCCTGGATCTGGCTCAATGACTTCCACACTAAAACTTTCCTCATTCAGGGAGAATGACCCTCATTGGAATCCATGGCATGAGTGTTTCCTTTTAAACACTTTCACGTTTTAATGACTGGGCAGCTTTGGTACTTTTAAAGCCATGAATTCCCAAACAGGCACCAACAAGGTAACTTACTCTCCCACTTCTTTTGGAGAACTGCATGATTACTGCAGGATGAGAAGCAGGTAGCTATGTCTCGCTTTTACCTGGTAACATAGCCTCTGTTTCATTTCATGTGCCTGACCTTCACGTTGTGGAGAGGCTCTTTCATTGAGATGTTGCTGGATCAGACAGCCTTCCACCACAGATTATTTAGCTGCCATTGATTTCAGAGGCCAGAATGTACTTTGGGTAGGCTTGCTGTGCACCGGGTTCAGGGTTGTTGTCTCATTGTGGATGCTTAGGTTGTTTGCACTTTGCAGGAGGTTTTGAGTCCTCTTACAGGAATCTTTGAACATTGCTTGGACTCCAGCACAGGGCAGTGTGTTCTCTCAGGGGATCCTTGAATTTTCTGTGCTTTCATGGGGAATCCACAGTGCCCCTCAACAGCACTACTGGACACCATTTTCAAGTTTGCCATCACCACAGATGGCCTCTGACACACTGTCTCAACTTCATCTGCACACCTGAGAGGCCAGTCCAAGGTGTGAGAATGCTGCTCCACCTTGGACTTGCCTTATCATGGTTCCTGTCTTTCCCAGTTAGCCCCTGCAAGACCCAGGATGAAGGGAGGCAGTAAAGCAATGAGCCCAGATATCTTTCACTGACAGCCACCTCTTGAGTTTCAGGTATGATTCTATCACTCAAAGAACCCTCAAAAACACAGCAGATTGTATTCCAATCTTCATGGGACTGGATTCTTGCACACAGCCTCTTTTGTGAATGGATTCAGAAAAGGTTTCCAGCAACAACCTCACAGTCTTAAAACGCCTTCTCCTCCAGTCAGACCCAACCATGGAAATGACCTGAAGGGGCCTTGACCTCAAGACTTTTAGGGTTCCACTGTAGGTTTTCGGATGCAGCTTCTTTCTTGTTACCAGGCTGGCTCTGCCTGTACCATTTTCCTCTGCTTAGGCAGGCTGACAGCTCTGACATGCAGACCCCCGAGCCTGCATCGTGAATGTGCATGCCCTAGTCTCAGGGCACCAGGCTTCAGCTGTGATCTCTGGCTAGCATCACAGGAAAGCCTTCATTACCTTGAGACAAGTCTCTGCAGCTCGCATCCCTAAGGATCCAAAATGTTCTGCAGGATTCCTCAAGCCGGCCTAGATGTTGTAGGGGTGAATCTTTTTGGAACTTGTCCCACTGTGATTTCTAGGTATAGCCCGCCTGTATTCTCTGTGTTGCTCTCTCCCAGGTGGCACTCCCTACAGAACTAAGGAGCCTCAAGGGCTGCCAGGCTGTGTGTTTCTGTGGGAGTGTTGCGAGTGTCAGATATCTGCATGTATGGGAGGCATTGTGTGTGCATGTGTGTGTGTGGGTGTGTTTGTGTGTGTGTGTTTGCCTGCTAAGTGGAGCCTCCTTAAAGGAATGTGGCTAATGCACTTCAGCCCTTTTGTTTTTTGAGCCTCCCAACCTTTTGGTGGCCTGTCTGTGTGGCTCTGCTTAAGCTGCGGGGCACCGTGTTCTTTATTTTCCTGTGGATCTTGAATCCGCAGTGAATTGGAAGGCAACCCAAGACCTGACGGCATCCACATCACCTCTCCTTGCAAAAAAAAAAAAAAAAAAAAAAAAAAAAAAAAAAAAAAGGCACTCTTCCAGAAATAAGAGGAGCACACCACACCAAAAAGCAGACATCTCCCAGTGTTTCATTGTCCTGTGTCCAAGTCAAGGAGATACACTAGCAGTGCTGTCTGCAGGGCCCCTTGAATTTACCTTGAATTAGATTCCCAGATGAGCAGATGCTTCACATTGTGACAGGGCACTCCTCCACGGTCTTGGGATTTCATCCTGCAACATAGAGTGTGAGGAGCGATAAGGTCAGATAAGGGAAGGGATACCACCTGGTGAGGGGTGGGTGGGGTCCTGCAAATTCACCTGTAGTAAAATGAAGACAGATGAACACAGAAAGTGCTTCCAACTCCAGCCTCACATTCCCTTTATTGAACAAGGAGTCCACACAGTGGCTTAGTGTTCATGTGAGAGTACTTAAACATGCAATGAACATTTGGAGTACAAATGGGGACCATTTTGGCAAACTCCTGATTTGAGGGCTTTTGTACCCTGATCCTAATGGGAGTGGAATGGATTAATGGTGGGTGGGACGTGGCCTCCACACTTGCCTCTTCTTTTCCTGACTACCATGATCCTTGTTGGCCTGTGGTTTTCTGGGTCTCACTCAATGACTTTCACACCAAACACTTCCCAGGTTACAGAGAATGACCCTCATCAGAATGCATTTCATTAGTGTTTTATTCTAAACACTGTCATGTTTTAATAACTGGACAGCTTTGATACTTTAAAACCATAAATTTCCATTACAGCCACCAAAAAGGAAAGTTTTTCTTCCTTTTCTATCAGGAGGCTGCTTGATTCCTGTAGGATGCAAAGCAGGCAGCCATGTCTGGCTTTTTCCTGGTAACCTAGCCTCTGTTTCATTTCATATGCACAGATTTCTCTGGAGGTGCGTTTTCACTGGGCTGTTGCTGGATGGAACTGCTTCTCAACACAGATTATTTACCTGGAAGAGATTTCAGAGAGCAAAAGAAACTTTGGTTTGGCTGGCTGTGCTCTAGGTTTTGAGTTGCTCTCTCATTGTGGGGGCTGAGGTTGTTTCCACTTTGCATGAGGCTTTTGGTCCTCTGACAGGAATCACTGAACATTGCTTGGACTCCAGCACAAAGCAGCTCATTCTCTCAGGGGAGTCTCAATTTTTCTATGCTTTCATGGGAAATACACAATGCCACTCAAGAGCACTAATGGACACCATTTTCAGGTTTTCCATCATCACAGATGGCCTCTGAGACATGTTTCAGCCTCATCTGCACATGTGAGAGGCCAGTTTGAGGTGTGAGAACACAGCTTCAAGTTGGACTTGCCGTTGTCGTGGCTCCTGCATTTCCCAGAGAGCCCCTGTGAGGCCCAGCATGAAGAGAGACAAGGAGGTCAAGAGCCTGGCCATCTTCTGCTGACACCAACCTCTGAGGTCTCAGGTATGTTTCTTTCACTCAAGGAACACTCAACAGGACCCCTGGGACCCAATTCTTGCACACAGTCTCTTTTGGGAATGGAGTCAGAAGAACAGTTTCCCTCAACCACCTGACAGTCTCAAAACACCTCCCCCTTCAGTGGGCCCTGACCCCGGAGATGGCCTAATGGGGCCCTGAGGTAGAAATTTTAGGGACGTGTAGTGGGTTTTCCAAGGCAGCCTTTTTTTCTGATACCAGGCCAGCTCTGCCTTTACCGTTTTCTTCTGCTCAGGAAGTCTGACAGCTCTGATAGCTGGGCACCTGATCCTGCCTCACAAGTGTGCATTCACTAGCCTCAGGGCACCAGGTCTGATTGTGAGCTTTGGCTAGTGTCACAGTGAATGTCACATTTGCATAGCAACAAGTCCCTGCCACCTGGCAGAGGATACTTCCATGAAGGTGTATAGGTGGTGGATCTTGCCTGTCTTTCTCTGTGGGATCCAAGGGATAGTCTTATAATCCTAGGAGAGTGCAGATGTGAGCCAGCCTGAAGAAACCTCAAGCACAGCCCCAGGAATAAACCGCCAAATCCCTAAGGCTTTAAAATAATTTGCAGGATTCTTCAGGCCTGCCTAGACGATGTAAGGGTGAGAATTTTTGAACCTTGCTCCATACTGATTTCCAGGTACTGTCCACCTGAGTTCCTTGGAGTTGCTCTCTCCCAGGTATGTCTTCCTGTAGAATGAGGAAACCTCAGTAGCTGCTGAGCTATTTTTCTTCTGTGGGAGGGTTGCAAGTGTCAGATGTCTGCCTGTGTGTGTGGCATTGTATGTTTGTGTGTGTGTGTGTGAGTGTGCCTGTAAGTGGAGTTTGCTTAAAGGAATGTGGCTAATGCACCACTGTACTTTTTTTTTTTTGGTCTTCCAATCTTTTTGTGGCCTGTCTATGTGACTCCACTCAGGCTGCAGGGCTCTGTATTCTTTATTTTTCTGTGGATCATGCATCTGCAGTGAAGTGGGAGACGGGCTGAGACACACCACTGTCCAAATCACCTCCCCCTGCAAGATAAACCACTCTTTTAGAAAGAAGAGGAGCACACAACACCAAAAAACAGACATCTCCCAGTGTATCACTGTCCTACTGCCAAACAAGGGAGAGACATTAGCAGTCCTGTCCACAGGGTCCCTTGAATTTACCTCAGATTTGGTTCCCAGCTGAGCAGGTGCCTCACATTGTGAGGGGGCACTGCTCCATCATCTTAGGATTTCATCCTTGGATGTAGAGTGTGAGCAGCAATAAGTTCAAATAGGGGTGATGATACAATCTGGTGAGGGGTGGATGGGGTCCCACAACTTCACCTGAAAAAAAACAACAAGACAGATGACCCAGAAGGTGTTTCCGACTCCATCCTCACATTCCCCTAATTGCACATATATTCCACATGATGGCTCAGTGTTCAGGTGGAGCACTTCAAAGTTCAAGGAACATTTAGAGTGCAAATTGACGCCATTCTGGCAAACTCCTGATTAGAGGGCTGTCATACCTGGAGCCAAATGGGATTGAAGTGTATATATGCTGGGTGTGATGTGGTCTCCAGAACTGCCTCTTCTTTTCCTTACTTCCATGCTCCATGTCAGCCTAGGGCTTCCAGGTTCCGGCTCAATGACTCCCACACTAAATGTTCCCCAGTTGATGGACAATGACTCTCATGAGTATCCATTGCATGAGTGTTTAATGCTGTCACGTTTTAATGACTGGAGTGGGCTACTATGATGCTTTTAAAATTATAAATTCTCTCTACAACTGCCAACAAGGAAACTCTTGATGTCTCATTTCTATTAGACAGCTGTGTGATTCCTGTAGGATGAGAAGCAGGCAGGTGTGTCTGGCTTTTGCCTGGTAATCTAGCCTCTGTTTCATTTCATCTGCGTGGCTTTCACATTGTGGAGGGACTCTTTCACTGGGCTGTTGCTGGATGGGGCTGCCTCTCACCACATTATTTAGCTGCCAGGGATTACGGAGAGCAAAACAGACTTTTGGAAGGCTGGCTGCATTCAGGTTTCGGGTCACTGTCTCATGGGTGCTGAGGTGTTTGCACGTTGCAGGAGGATATTGGGTCCCCTGTCAGGAATAATTGAATATTGCTTCGACTCCAGCATAAGGCAGCTTGAACTCCCAGGCAAGCCTTGATTTTTCTTCACTTTTAAGGGGAACCTACAGTGCCCTTCAACAGCTCTACTGGGCACCACTTTCAGGCTTGCCATCACCACAAATGGCCTCTTAAACATTGTCTCAACCTCATCTCCATCTGTGAGATGCCAGTCTGAAAGTGTGAGAACACTGCTCCACCATGGACTTGCCTTTGTCGTGGTTCCTGCCTTTCCCAAATAGCCCCTGTGAGGCCCAGAATGAAGGGGAGTTTGAGTACAAAAGCTTGGCCATATTTTGCTGACATCCACGTCTGATGTGTCAGGCATGATTCTATCAACCAAAGAACTCTCAACAACACACCAGACTATATTCCAAACCCAATGGGACCTAATTCATGCTCAAAGCCTCTTTCAAGAATGAAGTCTGAAAGCAGTCCAGCAACCACCTCACAGTCTCAAAATGCCTCCTCCTCCAGTGGGACTTGACCACGGAGACGACCTGAAGGGGTTCTGAGGTTGAGACTTTTAAGGTTCCGCAGTGGGTTTTTGCAGGCAACCATTTTTCCAATACAAGGACATCTCTCCCTGTACCATTTTTCTTGGCTTGGGCATGCTGAAATCTCTGATAGCCAGGTGCTGGAGACTGCCTCAAGAACTTGCATACGCAAGTCTTACAGCAGCAGATTTGATTGTGAGCTATGTCTATTGGCACAATGAATGTCATCATTGCATAGCGACAAGTCCCTGCAGCGTGGCTTAGAAGGAGACCTCGGGGGAGTTGTGTTGCTGGTGGATTCTCGCCTGTCTCCTCTGTAGGATCCATGGGATAGTTTAATGATCCTAGGAGAAGGGAGACATGAGCCAGAATGAAGAAATACGAAGCACAGCCTCAGGAATAAACGGTGAAGTCCCTAAGGATCCAAAAGGATCTGAAGGATTCTTTAGGTCTGCCTAGACGTTGTAGGGTTGAGTCTTTTTGAAACTTGCCCCTCTGAGATTTTAAGGTACAGCCCGCTTGCTTACCCCAGGGTTGCTCTCGCCCAGATGCAGCTTCCTGCAGAACCACACAGCTTCAGGAGCTGCCGGGCTGTGTGTTTCTGTAAGAGTGTTGTGAATGTTGGATGTACGTTTGTGTGTGTGGCATTGTGTTTTATTTTTTTGGTGTGTGTGTGTGTGGGCGTGTGCCTGTAAGTGGAGTCTGTTTAAAGAAATGTGGCTAATGCACTTCAGTATTTTTTTTTTTTTATTTTGAGTTTCCCAACATTTTGGTGGCCTGTCGGTGTGGCTCTGCTTGGAATGTGGTCTCCATTTTCTTTATTTTTCTGTGGATCATTAATCAGCAGTTAAGTGGAAGATAGGATGAGATGCATCGGCATCCAAATCACCTTTCTCTGAAAGAAAAAGCCACTCTTCTAGAAGGAAGAGGAGCACACCACACCAAAAGCTTGACATCTCCCAGTGTTTCATTGTCCTGTGGACAACCATGGAAGAGACACTACATAAAAGTCCTGTCCTCGGTGCCCCTTGAATTTACCTCAAATTTGGTCCCTAGCCAAGCTAGTGCTTCACATCATCAGGGGGCACTCCTCCATCATCTTGAGATTTCACCCTGGGCCATAGACTGTGAGCAACAATAAGGTCAAATAGGGATGAGGATACAATTCTCTGAGGGGTGGATGTGGTCCTGCAACTTAACCTGCCAAAAAAAAAAAAAAAAAGAAAAATGAATACAGATAACTGAGAAGATTCTTTCCACACCATC
The DNA here is from genome assembly GCF_028858775.2 of Pan troglodytes. NCBI lineage: Eukaryota > Metazoa > Chordata > Mammalia > Primates > Hominidae > Pan > Pan troglodytes. The sequence goes on from NC_072422.2 coordinate 14,817,452, forward strand.
CCGACTTTCTCTTAATTGCACAAGCAGGCCACATCATGGTCCGGTGTTCAGCTGGGAATACTCCAACTTGCAAGAAATATTTGGGGTGCAAATTGGGGCCATCCTGGCAAACTCGTGATATGAGGGCTTTCATATCTGGAGCCAAATGGGAATAGAATGGATTGATGCTCACTGCAATGTGGCCTCTACAGTTGCTTCTTCTTTTTCTGACTTTCATGTTCCTCATCAGATTAGGATTTCCTGGGTCTGGCTCAAGGACTTCCACAGTAAATGTTTTTCTGTTCATGGAGAATGACTCTCATGGGAATCTATTGTGTGAGTGTTTCCTTCTAAACATTGTCACTTTTTAATGACTGGGCAGCTTTGATAGTTTTAATACTGTGAAGTCGCATTACAGCCACCAACCAGGAAACTTGTTCTCCCAGTTCCATCAGAGGGCTGCATGATTCCTTTAGGATAAGAAGCAGACAGCCATGTCTGGCTTTTCCTTGGTAATCTAGCCTCTGTTTCTTTTCATCTGCACAGGCTTCTCATTGTGGAGGGGTCTTTTTTGGGATGTTTCTGGATGGGACAGCCTCTCACCACAAGTTATTTAGCTGACAGAGCTTTCTGAGAGTAAAAAGGACTTCGGGTAGGCTGGCTGCACTCCAGGTTTTGGCTCGTTGTCTCTGTAGGGGCTGAGGTGGTTTGCACTTTCAGGAGGCTTTAGGTTCCTCTGATAGGAATTTTTGAACATTACTAGGACTCCAGCACAAGACAGCTCTTTCCCTCAGGCGAGCCTTGGTTTTAATTTGTCTCCATGAGGAATCCACAGTGCCCCTCAACATCAATAGTGGACTCCTTTTCAGGATTGCCATCACCACAGACATCCTCTGAGACACTGTCTCAACTTCATCTTCACACATGAGAGGCCAGTCCAAGGTATGAAAACACTGCTTCAACTTGGACTTGACTTAGTCATGGTTACTGCTTTTCCTAGGGATCTCTTGTGAGGTATAGGATGAAGGGAGGCAGTGAGGTCAAGGGCCTGGCCATCTTTCACTGACACCAGCCTCTGGAGTCTCAGGTATGATTCCATTAATGAAAGACCCCTCAGCAACTCACCAGAATATATTGCAAACCCCATGGGACCTGATTATTGCACACAGCCTCTTTTGTGAATGGAGTCAGAAGAGCAGTTACCATCCATGGGTTCACAGTCTTGAAATACCTTTCCCTCCAGTACGACCTGACCACAGAGATGGCCCAAAGGGGTTCTATGTTTGAGAGTTTTTAGGGTCTCACAGTGATTTTCACAAGCAGCATTTTTCCCGATACTAGGCAGGCCCTGCCTGTACCATTTTCCTCTGCTTAGGCTGGCTGACAGCTCTGACAGCCAGACACCTGAGCTTCTGTTGCGAATGCACATACGCTAATCTCAGGGCACCAGGCCTGAGCTGTTATCTCTGCCTAGAGTCACAATAAATGCCTCCATTCCCTAGCCACAAGTCCCTGTGACTTTATGGAGGAGACCTCTGTGGAGGTGCGTTGGCATTGGACTCCTTCCTGTCTTCTCTGTGGTATCCATGGGATAGTTCCATGATCCTAGGAGAGGGCAGATATGAGCTAGACTGAAGAAACTTCAAACACAGCCCAAGGAATAAACCGCCAAATCCCTAAGGATCCAAAGTGATCTGAAGGATGCCTCAGGCCTGCCTAGATGAGGTAGGGGTGAGTCTTTTTGAACCTTGCCCCACTGTGATTTCTAGGTACAGCCCACCTGTGTTCCCTGAGTGTGTTCTCTCCCAGGTGGGGCTTTCTGGAGAACCATGCATCCTCAGAAGGCCTGTGTGTTTCTGTGGGAGTATTATGAGTGTTGGATGCCTGCGCGTGTATGTGTGGCTTTGTGTATGTGTGCACATGTGTGTATGCCTGTAAGTTGAGTCTGCTTTAAAAAATGTAGCTAATGCACTGCAGCTCTTCTTTTTTTTATTTTTTGATTATCCCAAGCTTCTGATGGTCTATCTCTGTGGCTTGCTTGGAATGTAGGGCTCTGTGTTCTTTATTCTTCTGTGGATCATTAATTTATAGTGAATTGGAAGGCTGGCTGAGACCCAACAGGGTCCAAATAACCTCCTCCTGTAAAAAAAAAGAACAAAAACAAAAACAGAAAAATAAACAAACAAACAAAAAAACACTTTTCCAGAAAGAGCAGCACACCACACCCATGAACAGACATCTAGTGTTTCCTTGTACTGCAGCCAACCTGGGGAGAGACACTAGCAATCCTGTCCACAAGGCCCCTTGAATTTATGTCAAATTTGGTTCTCAGCCAAGTAGGAGTTTCATGTCATGAGGGTGCACTCCCTCATCATCTTGGGATTTCATTCTGGGACAGAGAGTGTGAGCAGCAGTAAAGTCAGATAGGGGTGAGGATACAATCTGGTGAGGGGTAGATGGAGTCTAGCATGTTCACTTGCAAAAAGGTGAAGACAGATGGCACAGAAGGTACTTCCAACTGCATCCCTGCATTTTCCTAGCTGGCCAAGCATTCCACATCATGCCCTAGTGTTCAGGTGAGAGTACTCCAACATGCAGGGAACATTTGGAGTGCAAAATGAGGCCATATTGGAAAATTCCATATTTGAGATCTCTCATACCCAGAGCCAAATGGGAGTTGGGTGGATTCATGCTGGGTGGTATGTGGTCTCAACACTTACGTCTTTTTTTCTTAACTTCTGTGTTCTATGTTGGCCTATGGTTTCCTGGGTCTGGCTCAACATCTTCCACACTAAACATTTCCCAGTTCATGCAGGATGACCCTGATGGGAATCCATTGCTTGAGTGTTTCCTTGTAAACACTGTCACGTTTTAATAACTGGACAGCTGATCTACTTTTAATACAGAAAATAGCCATTACCGCCACCAGCAGGAAACTTTTGTTCTCCCACTTCTATTGGTGGGCTGCAGGATTCCTCTGGGGTGAGTAGCAGGCCATCATATCTGACTTCTGACAGGTAATCTAGGTTCTGTTTCACTTCATCTGGACGTCCTTTCTCATTGTGGAGGGGGTCATTCATTGCGTTGTTGCTGGATGGGACTGCCTCTCACCACACATTTTTTGGCTGCAGGGATTTCAGGTGGCAACAGAAATTTTGGGTAGGCTGGTTGTGCTCCAGGTGGTGGGTTGTGGTCTTGTTGTGGGGGCTGATGTTTGTTTGCACTTTGTAGGAAGCTTTTTCATCATCTGACAGTAATCTTTGAATGTTGCTTGGACACCAGCACAAGTCACCTTATTTTCTCAGACAAGCCTTGATTTTTTGCTGTCATGGAGTGTCCACAGTGGCCCTCAACAGCACTACTGTACACATTTTCAGGCTTGTAGTGGACACAAACGGCCTCTGAGACACTGTCTCAACCTCATCTGCAGCCGTGTGAGGACAGTTCTAGATGTGAGAACACTGCTCAACCTTGGATTTGCTTTTGCTGTGGCTTCTGCCTTTCTCAGAGAGGCCCTGCAAGGTCCAAGATGATGGGAGGCAGTGAGGTCAAGGACCTGGCCATCTTTCTCTGTCATCTACCTCTTGGGTCTCAGGCATGATTCCATTATCCAAAGACACCTCAACAACTCACCAGATTATATTGCAAACCCCATGGGGCAGATTCTGGCCCAAAGCCTCTTTCAGGAATGGAGTCAAAAGAGCAGTTTTCAGTGACCACCTCACTGTCTCAAAATGTCTCCTCTCCAATAGGGAACTGATCATGGAGATGGCCCAAAGGGACCCTCGGTCAAAATTTTATAATCTGGCAGTGGATTATCACAGGTGGGCTTTTTCCCAATACCAAGCCTTTTCTGCCTGTACCATTTTCATCTGATTAGGCAGGCTGATAGCTCCTCTGACATCCGGGTGCCAGAGCCTGCCTCACAAATACACATGCACTAGTCTCAGGGAACCAGACCTGAGCTGTGGGCTTTGGCTATCCTCACAGTGAATGCCACTGTTTCCTAGCCACAAATCCCTGTGCCTTGGCAGAGAAGGAGAGCTCCGTGGAGGTGCATAGGCAGAGGACTCTAGCCTGTCTTCTCTGTGGGATCCATAGGATAGTCTCATGATCAAAAGAAAGGGCAGACACTAGCCAGACTGAGGAAATGTCAAGTAGAGCCACAGGAATAAACTGCTACATCCCTAAGGATTCCAAAGTATGTGCAAAATGCCTCAGGCCTGCCTAGACATTGTAGGGCTTAGTCTTTTGTTTTGGGGTGGAGGGTAGGTGGGAGGGATAGCATTAGGAGATATACCTAATGCTAAATGACAAGTTAATGGGTGCAGCACACCAGCATGGCACATGTATACATATGTAACAAACACGCACATTGTCCACATGTACCCTAAAACTTAAAGTATAATAATAATAAAAGAAAAAAATAGAGACTTACCCCACTGATTTCTAGGTTCAGTCTGTCTGTGTTCCCTGCGGTTGCTCTCTCCCAGGTGGGGCTTCCTGCAGAACCCTGCAGCCTCATGTGCTGCTGGGCTGTTTGTTTCTGTAGGAGTGTTGCTGGTGTTGGATATCTCCATGTGGGTGTGGGTTTGTGTGTTTCTGTGTGTGTGTGTGTGTGTGTGTGTGTGTGCCTGTAAGTGGAGTCTGCTAATAGGAATGTGGCTAATGCATTGCTGGTCTTTTTTTTTTTCTTTTTTTCAGTCTCCAAACCTTTTGGTGGCCTCTCTGTGTGGCTCTGCTTGGGCTGCGGGGCACCGTGTTTTAATTTTTCTGTGGATCGTAAGTCTGCAGTGAATTGAGAGTCTGGCTAATACCCACCGGGGACCAAACATCCTCCCCCTGCAAAGAAAAAAAAAAAAAGCCCCATTCTACAAAGAAGAGGAACACACCACACCCAAGAACTGACATCTCCTTGTGTTTCATTGTCCTGCTGCCAAACCAGGGAGAGACACTAGCAGTTCTGCTTGCAGTGCCCCTTGAATTTACCTCAAATTCAGTTCTCAGGCAAGCAAGTAATTCAGGTCATGAGGGAGAAATCCTCCATCATTTTGGTATTTCATTCTGGAACATAGGGTATGAGCAACAGTGAGGTCAGATAAGGGTGAGGATACAAACTGGTAAGGAGTCAATGGGGTTCTGCACATTCACCTGCAAAAAAAATTGAAGACAGATGACACACAAAGTGCTTCCAATTGCATACCCACATTCCCTTATTTGAACAAGCAATCCACACCGTGTCCTGGTGTTCAGATGGGAGTACTCCAACATACAGGGAACATTTGGAGTGCAAACTGGTTCTGATACTAGACTGGCTCTGCCTATACCACTTTCATCTGCTTAGGCAGGCTAACTGCTCTGACAGCCTGGCACCAAAGCCTGCCTTACCAATGTGCATATGCAAGTCTCAGGGCACCAGGTCTGATTGTAAGCTCTGGCTGTGTCACAGTGAATGTCATCATTGCCTAGAAACAAGTTCCTTTGGCTTGGAGGAGAAGAAAACCTCCGTGGAGGTGTGTCAGCATTGGGGTCTTGCCTGTCTTCTCTGTGGGATTCACAGGACAGTCCCATGATCCTAGCAGAGGACAGATGTGAGCCAGCCTGAAGAAACCTCATGCAGAGCCCTACGAAGAAGCTGCAAAATTCCTAACCTTCCAAAGGGATTTGTAGGATTCCTCATGCCTGCCTAGATATTGTAGGAGTGTCATTTTGAAACTTGCTTCACTGTAATTTCCGGTTACAGAGCACCTGCATTCCCCGAGGTTGATCTCTCCCAGTTGGGGTTTGCTGCAGAACCATGCGGCCTCAGGGGCTGTGTGTTTCTTTGAAATTGTTGTGAATGTTGGATGTCTGCATGTGTGTGGCATTGCATGTGTGTGTGCGTGTGCCTGTAAGTGGAGTCTGCTTAAAGGAGTGTGGTTAACAAACTCAGCTCTTCTTCTTCTTCTTCTTCTTTTTTTTTTTTAAGTCGCACAACGTTTTGGTGACCTGTCTGTGTGGCTCTGCCTGGGCTGTGGGGCTGTATGTCTTTTGTTTTTCTGTGGACTATGAATCCACAGTGAATTAGGAGGCAGGCTGAGACCCACTGGCATCCAAATAACCTCCCTTGGCAAAAAAAAAAAGCCACTCTTCCAGACAGAAGAGGAGCACACCACACCAAAAAACACACAACTATCAGTGTTTCATTTTCCTGAGGCCAACTCAGGGAGAGACACTAGCAGTCTTTCCACAGGGTCCCTTGTATTTACCTTGAATTCAGTAGGGAGCCTAGCAGGTGCTTCATGTCATGAGGTGGCACTCCTCTATCGTGTTGGGATTTTATCCTGGTACATAGAGTGTGAGCAGCAATAAGGTAAGATAAGGGTGAGAATAAAATCTGGTGAGGGGTCGATGGGGTCCCCCAACTTTAAATGCAAAAGAAATAAAGACAGATGACACAGAAGGTGCTTCCAATTCCATTCCCACAGTTCGTTAATTGTCCAAGCAGTGCACACCATGACTTTGTATTCAGATGGCAGTGCTCCAACCTGCAAGGAACATTTGGAGTGCAAATTAAGGCCAACTTGGCAAACTGCTGATTTGGGGGTTTTCATACCCTGCACTCAATGGGAGTGGAAATGATTAATGTTGGGAGACATGTGGCCTCCACAGCTGCCTCTTCTTTTCTTGACTTCCAAGTTCCTCATTGGCCTAGGATTTCCTGGGTCTGCCTCAATGTCTTCCACACTAAATATTTCTCAGCTCATGGAGAATGACCCTTATGGAAATCCATTGCTTGAGTGGAGGTACAGGCTGTACCTAGAAATTACAGTGGAACGAGTTTCAAAAACTCACCCTTAAAACATGTGGGAGGCCAGAGGCATCCTGCAGATGCACCTCAATGGAGGTTTCCTTTTCCGCCAAGCTGCAGGGACTTTTCCCTAGGCAATGGTGGTCTTCATGGTGATGCTAGTCAGAGTGCACAGCTCAGGCCTGGTGACCTGAGAGTAGCACATGCCCAACTGCCAGACAGGCATGGGCGCCAGGCTGTCAAACCTGTCAGCTTGCCTAAGCAGAGGAAAATGGTACAGGCAGAGCCGGCCTGGTATCAGAAAAAACGGCTGCCTGAGATAACCCGCAGAAAGACCATAAAATTTTGACAGTACAGCCCCTTTGGGTCGTCTCCATGGTTGGGTCCCGCTGGAGAAGGAGGTATTTTGGGACTGTGTGGTGGTCACTGAAAACTGCTCCTCTGACCCCACTCCCAAAAGAGGTTGTGTGCAAGAGTCAGGTCCCATGGAAATTGGAATATAGTCTGGTGAGTTGTTAAGGGGTCTTTGGGTGGTGCAGTCATACCTGAGAAACCAGAGGCAGGTGTCAGTGAATGATGGCCAGACCCTTGGCCTCACTGCCTCCCATCACACTGGGCCTCAAAGGGGCTCCCTAGCAAAGGCACAAGTCATGAAAAAAGCAAGTCTAAGATAAAGCAGTGGTCTCACAGCTTGAACTGACCTTTACTGGGTTCAGATAAGGTTGAGACAGTCTCTCAGAGGCCAGCTATGATATTTGAAAGCCTAAAAAGGGTTTCCAGTAGTGCTATTGAAGGGGCACTGTGGACCTACATTGAAAGCAAAGAAAATTCAAGGCTCACCTGAGAGAATGAGATGACATGTGCTGGCGTCCTAGCAACACTAAAGTTTCCTGTCACAGGACTCAAAAGCCTCCTGAAAATTGCAAACAGCTTCAGCTGCAACAACGAGACCATGACCCACAAGCTAGAGTGCAGCCAGGCTACCTGAAGTATCTTTGGCTCCCTGAAATCCCTGGAAGCCAAAAGATCTGTAGGAAGAGGCAGTCCGATCCAGAAACAGCCCAATGAAAGACCCCTCCACAATGAGAAAGGACAAGCAGATGAATAAATCAGAGCCTAGATTACAAGGCAAAAGCCAGAAATAGCTGCCTGCTTCTCATTCCAGAGGAATGGTGCAGCCCTCTGAGAGAAGTGGTAGAACAAGAGTTTCCTTGTTGGCAGCTGCAATGGGAATTTATGGTTTTAAAAGAATCACACATGCCCAGTCATTAAAATGTGACAGTGCTTACAAGGAAACATTCAGGCAATGGATTCCCATGAGGGTCACCCTCCATGAACTGGGAGTCATTTAGTGTGGAAGACATTGAGCCAGACCCAGAAAAACTTGGACTGATGAGGAACATGGAAGTCAGAAAAGAAGAGGCAAGTGTGGAGGCCAAATCCCACCCAACATCCCATTTGGCTCCAGGTATTGAAGCCCTCAAATTGGGAGTGTGCCAGGATGGCCCCAGTTGGCACTCCAAATATTCTTTGCACGTTACAGTACTCCCACCTGAACACTGGATGATCGTGTGGACTGCTGGTCCAATTAAGGGAATGTGGGGATGCATTTGGAAGCATCTTCGGTGTCATCTCTCTTCAACTTTTTTTGCAGGTGAATGTGCAGGACCCCATCGACCCCTCTCCAGATTGTATCCTCAGCCCATCTGTCCTTATTGCTGCTCACACTGTGTGTTCCATAATGAAATCCCAAGACGATGGAGGAGTGGCCCCTCACAACGTTTAGCACCTGCTCAGCTGGGAACCGAGTTTGAGGTAAATCCAAACGGCCGTGTGGACAAGACTGACAGTGTCTCTCCCTGGGTTGACCACAGGATAATGAAAAACTGGCTGATGTCTGTTCTTGGGTGTGGTATGTTCCTCTTCTTTCTTGAAGAGTGGGTTTTTTTTTGCAGGGGGAGGTGATTTGGACGCTGGCAGGTCACAGCCAGACTCCCAATTCACTGTGGATTAACAATCCACAGAAGAATAAAAAAAAACACGGAGCCCAAGAAAAGCAACAGAGACAGGCCACCAAAAGGTTGAGAGACTTAAACAACAACAACAACAACAACAACAACAACAACAACAACAACAACAACAAAAGAAGGTCTGCAGTTTGTTAGCCACATAACTTTAAGCAGACTATAATTACAGGCACAACACACAAAGCCACACAAACACGCAGTCATCCAGGACTCACAACACTTCCTCAGAAACATACACATGGTAACTTCTGAGGCTGTGTGGTTCTGCAGGAAGCCCCATTTGGGAGAGAGCAGCCCTGGGAAAAACAGGTGGTCTGTACCTAGAAATCACAGTGGGGCAATTTTCCAAAAGACTCACCCCTATAACATCAAGGCACACCTGAAACATCCTGCAGATCCTTCTGAATCCTTAGGGATTTCCTGGTTTATTCATCAGGCTCTGATTGATGTTTCTTCAGGCTGGTTCAGATCTGCCCTCTCCTGGGATTATGGGACTATCCCAAGAATACCACAGAGAAGAGAGTTAAGAGTCCACTGTTGACGCACCTCCACGGAGGTCTTCTTCTCTACCAAGCCACAGGGACTTGTTCCTGAGCCAAGGGGTTATTCATTGTGACACTAGCCAGAGCTCACAGCTCAGGCCTGGTGCCCTGAGGCTAGTGCATGCACATTCATGAGGCAGCTCCTGCATGGCTGTCAGATATGTCATCCTGTCTAAGCAGAAGGAAATGGTACAGGCAGAGGCAGTCTGGTATCGGGAAAAAAGCTGTCTGCAATAACCCACCATTGGACCCTAAAACTTTTTAACTCAGCGCCCCTTCAGGCCATCTTCATGGTCTGGTACTGCTGGAGGAAGAGGCATTTTGAGACTGTGAAGTGGTGGTTCTGACTCCATTCCTGAAAGAGGCTTCATGCGAGAGTTGGGTCCCATGGAAATTGGCATATAGTTTGTTGAGTTGTGGGGTCTTTGGATGTAGGAATCATACCTGAGACTCCAGAGGTGGGTGTCGGCCAAATATGGACAAGCCCTTGACCTCACTGCCCCCCATCTTCCTAGACCTCTCAAGGGCTCTCTGGGAAAGGCAGAAACCATGACAAATGCTAGTCCAAGGTGGAGTATTGTTCTACACCTCAAACTGACCTCCCAAAGGTGATGATGAGGTTGAAATAGTGTCTCAGAAACAATCTGTGGTGATTGAAAGCCTGAAAAGGGTGTCCAGTAGTGCTGTTGAGTGATGCTGTGGACCCCCATTAGAGAAAAGAAAAATCAAGGCTCACCTGAGAGAAAGAGCTGACTTGTGCTGAAGTCCAGGCAATGTTCAAATATTCCTGTCAGAGGACTCAAAGTCTCCTTCAAAGTGCAAACAACCTCAGCCCCTACAATGAGACAACAACCCACAACATGGAGTGCAGCCAGCCTACCCAAAGTCCCATTTACTCCCAGAAATTTTTGGTAGCCAAGAAATCTGTGGTGAGAGACTGTCCCATCTAGCAATAGCTGAATGAAGACCTACTCCACAATGAGAAAGGATATGCAGATGAAATAAAACAGAGGATATATATATATATTTTTTTTTGCAGGGAGAGGTTACTTGGATGCCAGCAGGTCTTGGTCCACCTCCCAATTCATTGAGGATTCATAATCCACAGGAAAATAAAAAACATGGAGCTTTGCAGCCCAAGCAGAGTCACACAGGCCACCAAAAGGTTGGCAGACTAAAAAAAAAAAAAAAAAGATGAAATACTGAAATGTGTTAGCCACATTTCTTTAAGCAGGTTACACTTACAGGCAAACACACACACAATACCTCCCACAGAGGCAGACATTCAACACTTGCAGCATTCCCACAGAAACACACAGCCTAGCAGCTCCTGAGGCTGCAAGATTCTGCAGGATGCTTCACCTGGGAGAGATCAACCACAGGGAACACAGGCGGGCTGTACCTAGGAATTACAGAGAAGAAAGTTTCAAAAAAGAGTAACCCCTACAACGTCTGGACAGGCCTGAGAAAATCCTGCAGAATTTTGGTGGCTTAGGGATTTTGCAGTTTATTCCTGGGGCTCTGCTTTTCATTTCTTCAGACTGGCTCATGTTTGCCCTCTCTTAAGATCATGGGACTATCCTGTGGATTTCAGAGAAGACAGGCGAGAGTCCACTGCTGACTCACCTCCACGGAGGTCTCCTTCACCGCCAATCTACATGGACTTGCCGATAGGCAACTGTGACATTCACTGTGACACTAGCCAGTGTTCACAATTAGTCCTGGTGCCCTAAGACTAATGCTTGCACATTCGTGATGCAGGCTCAGGCACCTGGCGGTCAGAGCTTTCAGCCTGCCTAAGCAGAGGAAAATGGTAGAGGCAGAACCGGACAGGTATCAGGAAAAAGGCTGCCTAAGAAAACCCACCTTGGAACCCTGAAAGTCTTGATCTCAGGGCTCCATCTGGCCCTCTACGTGGTTGAGTGCAGCTGGAGAAGGAGGATTTTTGAGACTGTGAGATGTTTGCTTGAAAATGCTTTTCTGAATCCATTCCTGAAAGAGGTTATGAGAAAAATTAGGTCCAATGGGGACTGGAATATAGTCTGGCGTGTTGTTGAGTATTCTTTGGATGATAGAATCATAAGTGAGACTCCAGAAGAGGGTGTCAGCAAAAGATGGCCAGGCTGTTGAACTCCCAGCCTCCCTTCCTCCTGGGCCTCACATGGGCTCTGTGGGAAACACAAAAAACATGACAAAGTCAAGTCCAAGTGAAGCAGTGTTCCCACACCTTGGACCAGCCCTCAAGTGTGAAGATGAGGTTGAATCAGTGTCACCGACGCTGTCTGTGGAGATGGCAAGCTTGAAAAGTGTGTACAGTAGTGCTGTTGAGGGGCACTGTGAATTCAACATAAAAGCAAAGAAAAATCAAATCTCACCTGAGAGAACAAGCTGCCTTTTGTGAGAGTCCAAATATTGTTGAATGATTCCTGTCAGAGGACACAAAGCCTCTTGCAAAGTGCAAACTTAAGCTCCCACAAGAAGATAATGAACAGTGAAGCCAGCCTACCTGAAGTTCCTTTTGCTGTCTGAAATCTCTGACAGCTAAAGAATCTGTGTCAAGATGCAGTCCCATCTAGCAATAGCCCATTGAAAGAGCCCCTCCACAATGAGAAGGCAGTGCAGATGAAATGAAACAGAGGTTAGATTACCAGGCAAAAGCCAGACATAGCTGCCTGCTTTTCATCCCACAGGAATCATGCAATGCTTTAATAAAAGTGGAAGAACAAGAGGTTTCTTGGTGGTGGCTGTAAAGGGAATTTACTGATTTAAAAGTATCAACACTGCCCAGTCATTAAAGGGTCACAGTATTTAAAAGCAAACACTCTCACAATACATTCCCATAAAGGTTGTTCTATGTGAACGGTAAAAAGTTTAGTGAAGAAGTCGTTGAGCCAGTCTCAGGATATCATAGGCTGACGAGCAATATGGAAGTCAGGAAAAGAAGAGGCAAGTGTGGAGGCCACCTCTCATGCAGCATGAATCCATTCCACTCCCATTTGGCTCCGTGTATGAAAGCCCTCATATCAGGAGTTTGTCAGGATGGCCCCAATTTGCACTCCAAATATTCCTTGCACGTTGGAGTACTTTCAGTGGAACATTGGACCATGGTGTGGACTGCTTGGGCATGTAAGGTATGCGGGGATGGAGTTAGAAGCACATGCTGTGTCATCTGTCTTCATTTTTTTTTTTTCATGTGAAGTTGCAGGACCCCACCCACCCTTCATCAGATTGTATCCTTATACCTATCTGACCTTACAGCTGCTCACACTGTATGCCCCCGTATAAAACCCTAAGATGATGAAGTTCTCCCTCATGACATGAAGCACCTAATCAACTGGGAACAAATTTGAGGTAAATTCAAGTGTCCCTATAGACAGGACTGTTAGTGTCTCTACTTGTGTTGGCTGAAGGACAATGACATACTGGGAGATACCTGTTTTTTGGTGTGGTGTTCTCCTCTTCATTCTAGGAGAGACTTTTTCATAGGGGGAGGTGATGTGGATGCCTGCAGATCTTGGCACACCTTCGAATTCACTGCAGATTCATGATCCACAGAAAAAATAAAGAACATGGTGCCCTTCACCCCAAGCAGAGCCACACAGGCAGGCCACCAAAAGTTGAGAGATTCAAAAAAAAGCACTGATGTGCATTAGCCACACTTCTTTAAGTAGACTCCACTTCCAGGGGTGCACACACATAAACCCAAACACACAATGCAATACACAAATGCAGACATCCAAAACTCGCAACACTCCCACAAAAACACACAGCCCAGCAGCTCCTTAGGATGTGTGGTTATGCAGGAATTTCCGCCTGGGAGAGAGCAATCCCGGGTAACACAGGTGGGCTGTACCTAGAACCACAGTGGGGCAAGTATCAAGAAGATACACCTATTCATCATCTAGGCAGCTCTGAGGCATCCTGCAGATCCTTTGGATCCTTAGGGATTTCACTGTTTATTCCTGCGGTTGTGCTTCATGTTTCTTCAGTCCGGCTCACATCTGCCCTGTTTCAGGATTATGGGACTATAACCTGGGGCCCACAGAGAAGACAGGTGAGAGTCCATGGCTGACCTGTCTCCACACAGGTCTCCTTTACCACAAAGCCTTATAGACTTGTCACTAAACAACAGTGAAATTCATTGTGATGCTAGCCAGAGCTCACAATCAGGCTTGGTGCCCTGAGACTAGGACATTTGCATTTGTGAGGCGGCCTTGGGTGTCTGGCTATCAGAGCTGTCAGCCTGCCTTAACAGAGGAAAATGTTACAGGGAGAGCTGGCCTGGTATTGGGAAAAAGGCTGCTTCTGAAAACCCACTGCAGGGCCCTAAGACTCTCGAACTCAGGACCCCTTTGGGCCATTTTCTTGGACAGGATCCACTGAAAAAGAAGAGGAAAACCACTTCCCACCCAGCATCAATCCATTTCCCTCCCATTTGGATCCGGGTATGAAAGCCCTCAAATCGAAAATTTGCCCGGATGGTCTCAATTTGCACTCTAAATATTCCTGGCAGGTTGGAGTTCTTTCACCTGAACACTGGGCCACGGTGTGAACTGCTTGTGCAATTTAGGAAATGTGTGGATGGAATTGGAGGCACCTTCTGTGTCATCTCTCTCCATGTTTTTTGGCAGGTGAAGTTGCAGCACCCCATCCACCCCTCACCAGATTGTATCTTCACCCCTATTTGACCTTATTGATGCCCACATTCTATGTCCGAGGATGAAATCTCAAGACTATAAAGCAATGCACCCTCATGATGTGAAGCACCAGCTTCTTTTTTTTTTTTTTTTTTTTTTTTTTTGAGATGGAGTCTTGCTGTCACCCAGGCTGGAGTGCAGTCGCCCAATCTCGGCTCACTGCAGGCTCCGCTCTCTGGGGTTCATGCCATTCTTCTATCTCAGCTTCCTGAGTAGCTGGGACTACAGGCGCCCGCCACCTCGCCCAGCTACTTTTTTTGTATTTTTAGTAGAGATGGGGTTTCACTGTGTTAGCCAGGATCGTCATGATCTCCTGACCTCGTGATTTGCCTGCCTCAGCCTCCCAAAGTGCTGGGATTACAGGCATGAGCCATCGTGCCCGGCTGCACCTGCTTCTTTGGGAACTGAATGAGAATTAAATTCAAGGGGCACTACAGACAGAACTGCTAGTTTCTCTCCTTCAGTTTGCCTCAGGACATGGAACACTGGGAAATGTGTGTTTTTTGGTGAGCTGTGCTCCTCTTCTTTCTAGAAGAGTGTTTTTTTTTTTTTTTTCAGGGAGAAGTGATTTGGACCCCGGTGGGTCTTGGCCACTTTCCAATTTACTGTGGATTCATGATCCACAAAAAATAAAGAACACGAAACCCCACAGCCCAAGCAGGGTGACACAGACAGCCCACTGAAAAGTTGGGGAAACTACAAAAAAAAAATGCTGAAGTGCATTAGACACATTTCTTTAAGCAGACTCCACTTACAGGCACACCCCCCCCACACACACAAACACATAATGCCAGACACAAATGCAGACATCCAGCACTCGCAACACTCCCACAGAAACATACAGCCTAGCAGCTCCTGAGGCTTCATTGATCTGTAGAAAGCCCCATCTGAAAAAGAGCAACCCCAGGCAACACAGGCGGGCCATATCTAGAAATCACAATGGGACAAGGTTCAAAAAGACTCATCCTTACAACCTCTAGTCTGGTCTACGGAATCCTGCAGATCACTTTGGATCTTAGCATTTCCAGGTTTATTCCTAGGGCTGTGCTTGATGTTTCTTCAGTCTTGCTGAAATCTGCCCTCTACTAAAATCATAGGACTATCCCGTGGATCCCACAGAGAAGACAGGCAAGAGTCCACCACTCGTATATCTCCAGTGAGGTCTCCTTCTCTGGAAGACGCAGGGATGTGTTCCTAGGCAATGGTGACATTCATTATGATGCTAGCCAGAGATCACAAAAAGGCCCAGTGCACTGAGATTAGCACATGTGCATTCGTGAAGCAGGCTCTGAAGCCTGGCTGTCAGAGATGTCAGCCTGCATAAGCGGATTAAAATTGTACATGAAGAGCCATCCAGGAATTGGAAAAATGCTGTGTGAAAAAAACCCACTGCGGGACCCTAAAACTCTCAACTTCAGGGCTCCTTCAGGCCATCTCTGTCATCGGGTTCTGCTGGAGATGGAGGTGTTTCAAGACTGTGAGTTTGTCACTTGAAATTGCTTTCCTGACCCCATTCTCAAAAAAGGCTGTGTGCAAAAATCGAGTCCCATGTGGATTGGAATATAGTCTGGTGTGTTGCTGAGGGTTCTTTGGTGATCGAATTATACCTGATGCCCCAGAGGTGGGTGCCAGTGAAAGATGGTTGGGCTTTTCACCTCACTGCCTCCCTTCATTCTTTGCCTTGCAGGGGCTCTCTGGGAAAGGCAAAAACCATGAAAATGGCAAGTTAAAGGAAGAGCAGGGTACTCACAACTCAGACTGGCCTCTCCTGGGTGCAGATGAGGTTGAGACAGTGTCTCAGAGGCCATGTGTGGTGATGACAAGCCTGACAATGGTGTCTATTAGTTCTCTTGAGGGGCATGATGGGTTCCCCATGAAGGAAAATAAAAATCAAAGCTCTCCTGAGAGAAAAGCTGACTTGCGCTGGAGTCCAAGAAATGTTCACTGATTTATGTCAGAGTTTCTAAAAGCCTCCTGCAAAGTGTAAACAACCTCAGTCCCCAAAAGTAGAAAAGAAACCACAACCTAGAGGACACCCAACCCACTTGAAGTCCCTTTTGCTGTCTGCAATACCTGTCATCTAAACAATCTGTGGCAAGAGGCAGTCCCATCTAGCAACAGCCCAATGAAAGAGTCCCTCCACCATGAGAAGGCCTTGCAGATGAAGTGAAACAGAGGCTAAATTACCAGGCAAAAGCAAGAACAGTTGCCTGCTTCTCATGCTACAGGAATCATGCAGCCCTCCTATACAAGTGGGAGAACAAGAGTTTCCTTGCTGGTGGCTGTAATAGGAATTTATGATTTAAAAAATATCAAAGCTGCCCAGTCATCAAAACTTGATGTTTAGAAGAAAACACACATGTAATGGAGTCCCATGAAGGTCCTTCTCTATGAACTGGGAGACGTTTAATGTGGAAATTGTGGTGGCAGACCCAGCAAAACCTAGGCTGACCAGGAGCATGAAAGTCATAAAAAGAAGAGGCAACTGTGGAGACCACATCCCACCCAACATCAATCCATTCCACTTCCATTTGGCTCCGTGTAAGAAAGTTTGCCAGGATGGCTCCAATTTGCACTCCAAATATTCCTTACACATTGAAGTACTCACACCTGAACACTGGGACATGTGCAATTAAGGGAATGTGGGGAAGAAGTTGGAAGCACCTTCTGTGTCATCTGTCTTCATTTTTTTTTTCAGGGGAAGTTGTGGGACCCCATCCACCTCACCAGATTGTATCCTCACCAGGATATGACCTTACTGCTGCTCACACGCTCTCCCAGGATGAAATTCCAAGACAATGGAGCAGTGTCCTCTCACGATGTGAAACACCTCCTTGGCTGGGAACTGAATGTGAGGTAAATTCAAGGGACCCTGCAGACAGGACAGCTAATATGTCTTCCAAAGTTCACAGAGGACAATGAAACAGGATATGCCTTTTTTTTTTTTTTTTTGGTGTGGTGTTCTCCTCTTCTTTCCAAAATAGTGGCTTTTTTTTTTGCAGGGGGAGTGACTCGGACCCTGTTGGATATTGGCCAGCCTCGCAATTCACTGAGGATTCATGATCCACAGAAAAATAAAGAACACAGGCCCCACAGACATAGCAGAGCCACACAGACCAATCAACAAAGGTTGAAAGACTCAAAAAAAAAAAAAAAAAAAAAAGAAGCACTGGAATTCATTAGCCACATTTCTTTAAGCAGAATCCACTTATAGGCAGGCACACACACACACACAATACTACACACACACGCAGACATCTGACACTTGCAACACTCCCAGAGAAACACAAAGCCTGGCAGCTTCTGAGGTTGTGTGGTTCTGCAGGAAACCCCACCTGAAAGAGAGCAATGCCAAGGAACACAGTCAGGCTGAACCCAGAAATCACAGTTGGACAGATTTCAAAATGACTCATCCATAAACATATAGGCAGGCCAGAGGAATCCTGCAGATCCTTTTGGATCCTTAGGGATTTTGTGGTTTATTCCTGGGTCAGTGCTTCATTTTTCCAAGTTTGCCATCTGCTAGGATCAGAGGACTACCCCATGGATCCCACCGAGAAGAGAGGCGAGAGTCCAATGCTGATGCAACTCAGTGGAGGTCTCCTTCTCTGCCAAGCCACAGAGAGTTGTCTCTAGGCAACGATGACATTCATTGTGATGCTAGCCAGAACTCACAATCAGGCTTGGTGTCTTGACATTAGCACATGCCCATTCGTGAGGCAGGTTCCTGTACGCAGCTGTCAGACTGTCAGCCTGCCTAAGCAGAGGAAAAGGGTAGAGGCAGAGTTGACCTGGTACTGAAAAAAAGGCTGCCTGTGAAAACTTACTGCAGGACCCTAAAAGTCTCCAACTCAGTGCTTCTTCAGGCCTTCTCCATGATCGGATCCCACTGGAGGAGGAGACATTTCGAGACTGTGAGGTGGTCACTGGAAACTGTTCTTTTGACTCCGTTCCCAGAAGAGGCTGTGTACAAGAAGCAGGTCCCATGAGATTGGAATATAGTCTAGTGTGTTGTTACGGGTTACTTGGGTGATAGAATCATATCTGAGACCCCAGTGGTGGATGTCAGCAAAAGATGGTCGGGGTCTTGACTTCATGGCCACCCTTCATCCTGGACCTCACAATAGTTTTCTGGGAATGACAGGAACCATGACAAAGGCAAGGCCAAAGTGGAGCAGTGTTCTCACACCTCGGACTTGCCTCTCACATGTGCAGATGAGGTAGAGATAGTGTTTCAGACTTTGTGTGTTTAAATGGCAAGCCTGAGAACTATTTCATTAATCCTGTCAAGGGGCACTGTGGATTCCACATGAAAGCAAAGAAAAGCCAAATCTCCCTGTGAGAAAAAGCTGCCTTGTGCTGGAGTCCAAGCAATGTTCAATGATTCCTGTCAGGACCCAAAAGCCTTCTGCAAAGTGTAAATCACCTCAGTGCAAACAATGAGACAATTACCCACAACCTGGAGTTCAGCAAGTCTATGCAAAGTCCCTTTTGCCCTCTGAAATCCCTGTCAGTTAAATTATCTATGGTGAAAAGCAATTCTATTCAGCAACAGCCCAATGAAAGTGCCCTCCCACAATGAGAAGGCCGTGCAGAGGAAATGAAAGAGAGACTAGATAGCCAGGCAGTGGCAGACATCGCTGCCTGATTCACACCTCTAGGAATCATGCAGCCCTCTGATAGAAATGGGAGAAGTATGGTTTTTTTTGTTTGTTTGTTTGAGGCTGTAATTGCAATTAAATGATTTAAAAGTATCAAAGCCACACAATCATTAAAACGTGGCAGTGTTTAGAAGGAAACATTCACACAATGGATTCCTATGAGGGTCAGTCTCTGTGAACTGGGAAATATTCAGTGTGGAAGTTGATGATCCAGACCCAGGAAACCTTAGGCAGATGAAAAACATGGAAGTCATTAAAAGAAGAGGCACGTATGGAGGCCACATCCCACCCAGCATCAATTAATTCTACTCCCCTTTATCTTCTGTATGAAAGCCCGCAAATTAGAAGTTTGCCAAGATGGCCCCAATTTGCACTCCAACTGCTCCTTGCAGGTTTTAGTACTCCCACCTGAACACTGGGCCATGCTCTGGTTGGCTTGTGCAATTAAGATAATGCACAGTTGCAACACTCCCAGAAAAACACAAAAGCCTGGCAGCTTCTGAGGTTGTGTGGTTCTGCAGGAAGCCCCACCTGAAAGACAGCAATGCCAAGAAACACAGGTGGGCTGAAGCTAGAAATCACAGTGGGATGAATTTCAAAATGACTCACCCATACGACATCCAGGCAGGCCTGAGGAATCCTGCACATCCTTTTGGATCCTTCCAACGGATCCAAACACAATTGGAAGTTGGAAGCACAATTTGTGTCACCTATATTCATTTTCTTTTTTGGCAGGTGAAGTTGTGAGACCCTACCCACATCTCACCAGATTGTATCCTCATCAGGATCTGACCTTACTGATGCTCACACTCTATGTCCCAGAATAAAATCCCAAGATGATGGAGGAGTTGCTTGTCATGAATTGAACCACCTGCTCTGCTGGAAACTGAAATCGTGGTAAATTGCTGGGGCTCTGCAGACTGGACTCCTAGTGCCTCTTTCTATGTTGTCACAGGACAGTGAAACACTGGGAGGTGTCTACTTTTGTCTAATATACTCCTTTTCTATCTAGAAGAATGGCTTTTTTTTTTTTTTTTTTTTTTTTTTTTTTTTTTTTTTTGCAGGGAGAGGTGATGTAAATGCTGGCGGTTCTCAGCATGCCTTTCAGTTCACTGTGGATTCATGATCCACAGGAAAATAAAAAAAAAATGGAGCCATGGAGCCCAAGCAGAGCTGCACAAATAGGTGACCAAAAGGCTGGGAGACTCAAAAAAAGAAGTGCTAAAGTGCATTAGCCACATTCCTTTAAGCAGACTCCACTTACAGGCACACACACACACACACACACACATAAACACAAAAATCCACACACACTCGCAGATACCCAACATTCGCAACACTCCCAAACACACAGCCTGGCAGCTCCTGAGGCTGAATGGTTCTGCAGAAAGCTCCAGCTGGGAGACAGCAAATCTGGGTAACACAGGTGGGCTGTACCTAAAAATCACAGTGGGGAAAGTTTAAAAAAGACTCACCTGTACAGCATCTAGGCAGGCCTGAGGAATCCTGTGGATCATTTTGCATCTTTAAGGGTTACACAGTTTATTCCTGGGGCTGTGCTTGATTTTTTTCTGGCTGGCTCCCGTCTGCCTCTCCTAGGATCATGGGACTATCTCATGGATTCCACAAAGAAGACAGACTAGAGCCCACTGCCGATCCAACTCCAGGAAGATCTCCTCCACCAAACTTCAGAGACTTGTTGCTAGGCAATGGTGACATTCATTGTGATGCTAGCCAGAGCTCACAATCAGGCCTGGTGCCATGAGGCTAGCCATGCACATTTATGAGACAGGCTCTCAGAGCTATCAGTCTGCCTAAGCAGAGGAAAAGGGTACAGGCAGAGCTGGTCTGGTACCTGGAAAAAGGCTGCCTCTGAAAACCCACTACAGGACCCGAAAAGTCTTGACCCCAGGGCCTGTTAGGCCCAACTCCATGGTTGTGTCCTGATGGAAGAGGAGGCATTTCGAGACTGTGAGGTAGACGCTGGAAACTGGTCTTCTGACTTCATTCCCAAAAGAAGCTGTGTGCAAGAATTGGGTCCCATGGGCACTGGAATTTAGTCTAGCATGTTGAGAAATCTTATACTGATAGAATCATACCTGAGACTCCAGAGAAAGGTGTCAATGAAAGATACATGGGCTCCAGACCTCAGCTACCACCCTTCATCCTGGGCCTCACCAGGGCTCTCTGGGAAAGGCAGAAACCACGACAAAGTCAAGTCCAAGATATAGCAATGTTCTCACACCTCCTGACTGGTCTCTCAGCAGTGCAGATGCAATTGAGACAGTGTCCCAGAGGCTGTCACTGGCAGTGGCACACCTGAAATGGGTGTCCAGTAGTGCTGTGAGGGGCACTGTGGATTGCCCATGAAAACAAAGAAAAATCAAGGCTCACCTTAGGGAATGAGCTGCCTTGTGCTGGAATCCAAGCATTATTCAATGACTCCTGTCAGAGGACCCAAAAGCCTCCAGCAAAGTGCAAACAATCTCAGCTCCTGCAATGAGACAACGACCCACAACCTGTAGCACAGCCAGCCTCTCCGAAGTCTTTCTTGCTCTCTGAAATCCCTGGCAGCTAAATAATCTGTAGCAAGAGGCAGTCCCATCCATCAACAGCCCAATGAAAGAGCCCAACCACAATGAAAAGTCTCTGTAGATGAAATGAAACAGGCTGGATTACAAGGAAAAAGCCAGACAGGGCGGCATGCTTCTCTTCCTACAAGAATCATGCACCCCTTCGACAGAAGTGAAATAACAAGAACTTCCTTTTGGTGGCTGTAACAGTAATTTGTGGTTTTAAAGTATCAAAGCTTCCCAGTCTTTAAAATATAACAATGTTTAGAAGGAAACACTCATGCAATGGATTTTCATGAGAGTTGTTCTCCGTGAACTGGGAACGGTTTAGTGTGGAAGTCTTTAAGCCAGACTTAGGAAATCCTAGGCTGAGGAAGAACTTGGAAGTTAGCAAAAGAAGATGCAAGTGTGAAGGCCACATCCTAGCCAGCATCAATCCATTCCACTCCTGTTTGGCTCCCGGTATGAAAGAGCTCATATCGGGAGTTCACCAGGATGGCCCCAATTTGCACTCCAAATATTCCATACACATTGGAGTATTCCTGCCTGAACACTGGGACATGGTATGGACTGCTTGTGCAATTCAGAGAAGTTGGGGATGGAGTTGGAAGCACCTTCTGTGTCATCAGTCTTCATTTTCTTTTGTGGGTGAACTTGTGGGACCCCATCCAACTCTCACCAGATTGTATCCTCACACCTATCTTCCCTTATTGCTGCTCACATTCTATGTCACAGGATTAAATCCCAAGATGATGGTGGAGTGCCCCCTCATGACTGTAAGTATCTGCTCAGCTGTGAACCAAATTTCAGGTAAATTCAAGGGGCCCTGCAGATAGGACTTCTTATGTCTCTACCTGTATTGGCCAAAGGACAATGAAACACTGGGAGATGTCTGTCTTTTGCTGTGGTGTGCTCTTTTTCTTTCTAGAGGACTGACTTTCTTTTTCCAGAGGGAGGTGATTTGGACACTGGCAGGTCTTGGCCGGCCTGCCAATTCGCTGTGGAATCGAGATCCATAGAGAAATGAAGAAGACGGGTCACCGCAGTGAAAGCAAAGCCACACAGATAGGCCAACAAAAGATTGGCAGACTCAAAAAAATCAAGTGCTGAGTTACATTTACCACATTCCTTTAAGCAGATTCCACTTATAGGCACACACACACACACACACACACACAGCCACTCAGACACTCAGACATCCAACACTCACAATTCTTCCAAAGGAGCACACATCCTGGCAGCTCCTGAGGGTGCATACTTCTGCAGGAAGCCTCACATGAAGGAGACACACCCCGCAGAACGGAGGCAGGCTGTACCTAGAAATCATAGTGAGGCAACTTTCAAAAAGACTCACCCATACAAAGTCTAGGGAGGCCTGAAAAATCCGGTAGATCCTTTTGGATACTTAGGGATTTTGTGGTTTATTCCTGGGGCTCTGCTTGATGTTTCTTCAGGCAGGGTCATGTCTGCCCTCTCCTAGGATCCTGGGACTATCCCGTGAACCCCACAGAGAAGACAGGTGAGAGTCCACCGCTGATGCTTCTCCTTGAAGATTTCCTTCTCCTCCAAGCCACAGAGACTTGTTGCTAGGCAACAGTGACATTGATTGTGATGTTAGCCAGAGCTAACCCTCAGGCATGGTGCCCTGAGACTAGCACATGCCCATTTGTGAGGCAGGCACGCATGACAGGTTTTAAGCAAAGTGCAAACAACCTCAGCTTCCACAACGAGACAATGATCCACAACTTGGAGTGCAGCCAGCCTACCATAAGTCTCTTTTGCTCTTTGAAATCCCTGGCAGCTAAATAATCTGTGGTGAAAAGCAGTCCCATACAGCAACATGTCAATGAAAGAATCCATCCACAGTGAGAAGGCTGTGCAGGTGAACTGAAACAAAGGCTAGAATACCAGGCAAAAGCCAGACACAGCTGCCTGCTTCTCATATTACAGGAATCATGCAGCCTTCCAATAGAAGTCGGAGAACAAGAGTTTCCTTGTTGGGAGCTGTAACAGCAATTTACACATTTAAAAATATCAAAGCTGCCCAGTCATTATAATTTGACAGTGTTCAGAAGAAAACATTCATGCAATGAAATCCCATGAGGGTTGTTACCCGTGAAATGGAAAATTTTTGGTGTGGAAGATGAGGACCATGGGAGTCAGCAAAAGGGAAAATGTGGAGTCCAAATCCCACCCAGCATCAATCCATTCCACTCCCATTTGGCCTTGGGTATGAAATCCTTCATATTGGGAGTTTGCCAGGTTGGCCCCAATATGCACTTCAAATGTTCCTGGCACGTTGGAGTACTCCCACCTGAACACTGGGTCATCTTATTGACTGCTTGTATAATTAAGAGAATGCAGGGATAAATTTGGAAGCATCTTATGTGTCATCTGTCTTTATTATTTTTGCAGGTAAAATTGTGGGATCCCATTCACTCCTCACCAGATGGTATCCTCACCTTTATGTGACCTATTTGCTGCTCACACTCTATGTCACAGGATGAAATGCCAAGATGATGAAGTAGTGCCCGCTCATGATGTAAAGCACCTGCTCAACAGGGAACAGAATTCAAGGTAAATTCAAGGGCCATCTGGACAGGACTGCCAGTGTCTCACCCTGCGTTGGCTGCAGGACAATGAAACACAGGGAGATGTCTGTTTTTTTGGTGTGGTGTGCTCTGTCTTCTTTCTAGAAGAGTGGGTTTTTTTTTGAAGGTGGAGTGGATTTTGACACTGGCCGTTATCAGCCTGCCTCCCAATTCACTGTGGATTCATGATCCACCAATAAATGAAGAACACGGAGCCCTGCAACCTGAGCAGAACCACACAGACAGGCCACCAAAAGGGGAGACTCAAAATAAGAGAAGGGCAGAAGTGCATTAGCCACATTCTTTTAAGCCGGCTCCACATACAGGCACACACACATACACACACACAAACACACAATGTCACACACACAAGCAGACAACCAACACTTGCAACACTGTCACAGAATCACATGGCCTGGCAGTTTCTAAGGCTGTGTGTTTCTTCAAGAAGTCCCACCTGGGAGAGAGCAACCTCGGGGAACACAAGTGGGCTGTACCTAGAAATCACAGTGACACACGTTTCAAAAAGACTCACCCCTACAATGTCTAGGCAGGCCTGAGGGATCCCATTGATGATTTTGGATTCTTAGAGATTTTGTGGTTCATTCCCGGAGCTCTGTTTGACATTTCTTCAGGCTGGTTCTTGTCTGCCATCTCCTAGGATCACGGGATGATCTCTTGGATTCCACAGAGAAGAGAGATGAGAGTCCAGTCCCGATGCACCACCATGGAGGTCTCCTTCTCTGCCAAGCCACTGAGACTTGTCTGTAGGCAACAGTGACATTAATTGTGACACTAGCCAGAGCTCACAATCAGGCCTGCTGCCCTGAGTCTGGGGCATGAGCATTCATGAACCAGGCTTGGACACCCAGCTGTCATAGCTGTCAGCCTGCCAAAGAAGAAAAAATGGTACAGACAGAGTTAGCCTGGTATCGAAAAAAATGTTGCTGGCAAAAACTTACTGTGGGTTCCTAAATGACTCAAACCCAGCGCCCCTTTGAGATGACTCTGGTCATGTCCCACTGGAAGAGGAGGTGTTTTGAGACTGTAAGGTGGTCGCTGGAACCTGCTTTTCTGACTTCTTTCCTGAAATAGGCTGTGTGCAAGAATTGGGTCCCATGGGGATTGGAATATAGGCTGGCATGTTGTTGAGGGTGACTTTGAGTGATAGAATCATACCTGACACCCCAGAGCTGTGTGTCAGTGAAAGATGGCTGAGCTCTTCACCTCACTACCTCCCTTCATGCTGGGCCTCACAGGGGGTTTCTGGGAAAGGCAGGAACCCTGACAAAGTCAAATCCACCTTGGAACATCCTCTCATACCTCAGACTGGCCTCTTATGTTTGCAGATGAGGTTGAGATAGTGTCTCAGAGGCCATCTGTGGCAAGGACAAGCCTAAAATGATGTCCAGTAGTACTGTTGAGGGACACTGTGGATTCCCCATGAAAGTAAAGAAAAGGGACTGGTGCAGTGGCTCATGCCTGTAATCCCAGCACTTTGGGAGGCTGAAGCAGGCAGATCACGAGGTCAGGAGATTAAGACCATCCTGGCTAATATGGTGAAACCGTGTCTCTACTACAAATACAAAAAAATTAGCCAAGCATAGTGGCGGGTGCCTGTAGTCCCACCTACTCAGGAGGCTGAGGAAGGTGAATGTCATGAACCCATGAGGCAGAGCTTGCAGTAAGTCAAGATTGCACCACTGCATTCGAGCCTGGGTGACACAGCAAGACTCTGTCTCCAAAAAAAAAAAAAAAAAAAAAGAAAGTAAAGAAAAATCAGGGCTCACATTAGAGAATGAGCTGCGTTTTACTGGAGTCCAAGCAATGTTCAATTATTCCTGTCAGAGGACCCAAAAACCTGCAAAGTGCAAACATTCTCAGCCCAAACAACAAGATAAAAATCCACAAACTGGAGAGCAGCCAGCTTACCCAAAGTCCTTTTGCTCTCTGAAATCCCTGGCAGCTAAATAATCTGTGACAAGAGGCAGTCCCATTCAGCAACAGCCCAATAAAACAGTCCTTCCACAATAAGATCATGCAGATGAAATGAAACTGAGGCTAGATAACCAACCGCAGGCAGACATGGCTGCCTACTCCTCATCCTACGGAAATCATGCAGTCCTCTGATAGAAGTGGGAAAACAGGAGTTTCATTGTTGGCAGTTGTAAAGGCAATTTAGTTTTAAAAGTATCAAAGTTGCCCAGTCATTAAAACGTGACAATGTTTAGAAGGAAACAGTCATGCAATGGAATCCCATGAGGGTCGTTCCCCGTGAATTGGGAAAAGTTAGGTGTAGAAGTCGATGAGACAGACCCAGGAAACCTTAGGCCAATTAGAAACATGCAAGTCATAAAAATAATAGGCAAGAGTGGAGGTCACGTCAAACCCAGCATCAATCAATTCCATGCCAATTTGGCTCCAGGTGTGAAAGCCCTAAAAATGGGAGTTAGCCAGGATGACCCCAATTTACACTTCAGATGTTCCTTGCACTTTGGAGTACTCCCACCTGAACACTGGGCCATGCTATGGTCTGGTTGTGCAATTAAGGGAATGTGGGGATGGAGTTGGAAGCATCTTCTGTGTCATTTGTCTACATTTTTTTTGCAGGTGAAGTTGTGGAATCCCATCCACCCCTCACACTATTGTATCCTCACCACTACCTGACCTTATAGCTGCTCCCAATCTATGTCCCAGGATGAAATCCCAAGAAAATGGAGGCATTCCCCCCTCGACATGAAGCACATGCTAGGTTGGGAACCAAAGTCTATTTAAATTCAAAGGGCCTTGTGGAAAGTACTGCTAGTGACTCTTCCTGGGTTTTCTGCAGGACAGTGAAACACTGGGATATGTCTGTTTTTACTTGGATTGTTCCTCTTTTTTCTAGAAGGGTGGCTTATTTTTTCAGGGGGCAGTGATATAAATGCTGGCAGGACTCAGCAAACCTCCTAATTCACTATGGATTCATGATCCACAGGAAAATAAAGAATACAGAGTCCGTCAGCCCAAGCAAAGCCACACAGACAGGTCACCAAAAGGTAGAGAGTTTGAAAGAAACAGAAGCACTGAAGTGCATTAGCCACATTCCTTTATGCAGGCTCCACTTAGAGGAAAACACACACACAAACTGCCATACACACATACACAAACACATACAGTGACACACACACAGCAGACATCCAACACATGCAACACTCTCACAGAATCACACAGCCCAGCAGCTTCTGAGGCTGCTTGGTTCTGAAGGAAGCCCCACCTGGGAGAGAGCAACCCCAGGGAACACAGGAGGGCTGTACCTAGAAATTATAGTGGAGTAAGTTTCAAAAAGACTCACACCTACAATGTCTAGGCAAGCCTGAAGCATCCTGTAGATCCTTTTGGATCCTTAGAGATTAGTGGTTTATTCCAGGGGCTCTGTTTGAGGTTTCTTCAGACTGGCTCATGTATCTCATCTCCTAGGATCATGGGACTATCACAAGAATAACACAGAGAAGACAGGAAAGAGTCCAGTGAGGACACACCACCAAGGAGGTCTTCTCCACCAAGCTGCAGGGACTTGTTTCTAGGTAAAGGGGTTATTCATTGTGACACTAGCCAGAGCTCACAGCTCAGGCCCGGTGTCCTGAGGCTAGTGCATGTGCATTCGGGAGGGGGGCTCAGGTGCCTGGCTGTCAGAGTTGTCATCTGCCTCAGCAGAGGTAAATGATACAGGCAGAGATGGCCTGTTATTGGAAAAAAAAAGTGTCTGTGATAACCAAATTTGGGTCCCCAAAAGTGTTGACCATAGGACGTCTTTGGGTCATCTCTGAGGTCAGGTCATGCTGGAGAAAGAGGCATTTCAAGACTGATGTGGTCGTTGAAAACTGCTCTTCTGCCTTCATTCCTGAAAGAGGCTGTGTGCAAGAAACAGGTCCCACGGAGACTGAAATATAGTCCAGTGAGTTTTTGTGGGGTTTTGAATGATGGAATCATACCTGAGACCCCAGTGGCGGGTGTCAGTGAAATATGGATGAGCTTTTGACCTCACTGCCCCTCTTCATCCTGGACCTCACAAGGGCTCTGGGAAAGGTAGGAACAACCACAAATGCAAATCGAGGGTGGCTCAGTGTTCTTACATCTTGAACTGTCCTCTCATGGGTGCAGCTGAGGTTGAGATAGTGTCTCAGAAGCCATCTGTGGCAAATTGGAAGCCTGAGAAGTGTGTCCAGTAATGCTGTTGAGGGGCAATGTGGAACCCCCTGAAATCCAAGAAAAATCATGCTCACCTGAGAGAACAAGCTGACTTGTGCTAAGGCCCAAGCTACATTCAAAGATTCCTGTTAGACGATGCATACTCCTCTTGTAAAGTGCAAACAACCTCAGCCCCCACGACGAGACCACATCCCACAACAAGGAGTGCAGCCAGGCTGCCTGAAGTCCCTTTTGCTTTCAGAAATCCCTGGCAGCCGAAAGATATGTGGCTATAGTCAGTCCCATCCAGCAAACCCCCTTCCACAGTGAGAAAGACCTGAAGATGAAATAAAACAGAGGCTAGATTAAGAGACAAAATCCAGACATGACTGCCTGCTTCTCATTCTACATGAATCATGCAAGCCTCCGGCATGAGTGAGAGAACAACTGTTTCCTTGTTGGTGGCTGTAAAGGGAACTTATGGTCTTAAAACTATCACAGCTACCCAGTAATTAAAACGTGACAGTGTTTAGAAGGAAACATTCACACAATGGATTTACATGAAGGTCGTTCTCCATGAAATGGGAAACGTTTAGTGTGGAAGACATTGAGCCAGACCCATGAATACCTAGACTAACATGGAACATAGAATTTAGGAAAAGAAGAGGCAATTGTGGAGGCCACATCTTACCAAGCGTTAATCCATCCCACTCTGATTTGGCTTCAGTTAGGAAAGCCCTCAAATCAGGAGCTTGCCAGTATGGCCCCAGTTTTCACTCCAAATATTCCCTGCACGTTGGAGTACTCCCACCTGGACACCGGACCACTGTGTGGACTGCTTGTGCAATCAAGGGAAGGTGGGGATGGAGTTGGAAGCACCTTCTTTGTCATCTGTCTTCAACTTTTTGCCAGTGAAGGTATGGGTCCCCATCCACCCCTCACCAGTGTATCTTCACCCATGTCTGACCATATGGATGCTCACACTCAGTGTCACAGAATGAAATCCCAAGGTGATGGAGGAGTGCCCCCTTTCAAAATGAAACATGTGCTCCACTGGGGCAGAATTCAAGGTAAATTCAAGGGGCCTGCAAACATCACCACTGGTGTCTTTCCCTGGATTGTCTGCAGGACAATGAAACACTGGGATATGTGTGTTCTTGTGTGTGGTGTGCTCCTTTTCTTTCTAGAAGAGTGTTTTTTTTTTTTTTTTTTCCAGTGAGAGATTACTTGGACTGTGGTGGTTCTCAGCCAGCCTCCCAATTCACTGTGGATTGAAGATGCACAGAAAGTTAAAGAAAATGGAGACCCGCAGCCCAAGCAGATCCACACTGACAGGCAATCAAAAGTTAAGAGACTCAAACAAACAAACAAATAAACAACAACAAAAAAAAAAAAAGAAAAAAGAAAAAAAGAAAAGCTGCAGTGCATTAGCCATATTCTTTTAAGCAGACTCCACTTATAGGCACACACACAATCACACACAAGTACACACACACACACAAAGCCACACACACATGCAGACATCGAACACTTGCAACACTCCCACAGAAACACAGCTCAGCAGCTTGTGAGTCTGTGTGGTTCTGCAGGAAACCCCATCTGGGAGAGAGCAACCCCATGGAACACAGGCAGGCTGTACCAAGAAATTACTGTGTGGTAAGTTTGAAAAAGACTCACTTCTACAAAGTTTAGGCAGGCCTTACTCATCTTGCAGATCCTTTTGGATCCTTAGGGATGTGTGGTTTATTTCTGGGGCTCTGCTTGACATTTCTTCAGGCTGGCTCACATCTGCTCTCTCCTGGGAATATGGGACTCTTCCATGGATCCCATAGAGAAGACAGGTGAGAGTTCACTGCCTATGCACTTCCATGGAGGTCTCCTTCTCCCCAGGCCACAGGGACTTGTTGCTAGGCAACGATGGCACTCATTGTGATGTGAGCCAGAGCTCACAGGTCAGGCTTGGTGCTCTGAGATTAGTGCATGTGTATTTGCTATGCAGACTTAGGTGTCCAGCTGTCTGAGCCATCAGGCTGCCAAAGCAGAGAAAATGGTAACGGCTGAGCAGGCCTGATATCGGTGAAAAGTCTGCCTGTGATATCCCACTGGAGGAACCTGAAAGTCTCAAACTCATGTCCCCTTTGGGTCATCATCATGGTCATCTCCCACTGGAGGAGAAGGTATTTCAAGACTGTGAGATGGTCACTGAAAACTGCTCTTCAGACTCTGTTCCTGAAAGAGGCTTTGTGCAAGAATTGAGTCCCATGGGGATTGGAATATTGTGTGGTGAATTGTTGATGGGTCTTTGGGTGACAGAAACATACCTGAGATCCCAGAGTCTGGTTCCAGCCAAAGATGGCCAGGTCCTTGACCTCGCTGTCTCCCTTAATCCTGGGCCTTGAAGGGGCTTTCTGGGAAATACTTGAACAATGACAAAAGCAAGTCCAAGTAGAAGCAGTGTTCTCACACCTCAAATTGGCATCTCACTGGTGCACTGAGGTTGAGACAGTGTTGCAGAGGTCATCTTTGATTATCGTAAGCCTGAAAAGTGTGTCCAGTAATGCTGTTGAGGGGCAATGTGTGCCCACAATGAAAGCAGAGAAAAATCAAGGCTCACCAGAGGAACAACCTGACATGTGCTGGAGTCCCACCAATGTTCAAATATTTTTGTCAGATGACCAAAAAGACTCCTGCAAAGTGCAGACAATTTCAACCCTCACAAAGAGACCACTACCCACAACCTGGAATCCAGCCATCCTATCCAAAGTCCCTTTTGCTTGCTGAAATCCCTGGCAACCAAAAAGATATGTGATGACAGGCAGTCCCATTGAGCAAAAGCCCAATGAAAGACGCTCTCCACAATGAGAAAGGATGTGCAGATTAAGTCAATCAGAGCCTAGATTACAAGGCAAATTCAGACACAGCTACCTGCTTCTCATCCTACATAAATCTTATAGCCCTGTAATAGAAGTCAGAGAACAAGAGTTTCCTTGTTGGTTGCTGTAATGGGAATTTACACTTTAAAAATTATCACAGCTGCCCAGTCGTTAAAATGTGGACCAGTTTAGAAGAAAATAGTCACACAATGGATTACCATTGGGATCATCCTCCATGAACTTGGAAATGTTTAGTGTGGAAGACGTGGAGAAAGACCCAGGAAACACTAGGCTGCAAGGAACATGGAAGTCAGAAAAAGAAGAGGAAGGTGTGGAGTCCACACCCCACCCAGCATCATTCCATCCCACTGCCAGTTGGCTCAGAGTATGAAAGCCCTCATATTGGTAGCTTACAATGATGGCTCCAGTTTGCACTCCAAATATTCCCTGCATGTGTGATTACTCCCACCTGAAAACTGAACCATGGTGTCGACTTCTTGTGCAATTAAGGGAAAGTGGAGATGTAGTTGGAAACACCTTCTGTGTCATCTGTCTTCACCTTTTTTGCAGGTTATGGTGCAAGACGCTATCCACCCCTCATGAGATGTATCCTTACCCCATCACACCTTATTGCTGCTCACACTCTGTGTTCCAGAATGAAATCCCAAGATAATAGGGTAGTGCCCCCTCATGAGGTGAAGCACTTGCTCAGCTGGGAACTGAATTCTAGGTAAATTCAAGAGGCCTTGCCAACAGGACTGCAATTGTCTCTCCCTCTATTGGATGCAGAACAATAAAACACTGGAAGATGCCTTTTCTTGAGTGGGGTGTGCTCCTCTTCTTTGTAGGAGAGTAGTTTTTTTTTTGTTTTTTTTTTAAGGGGGAGGTGATTTGGACCCCGACAGGTCTTGGCCAGCCTCTAAATGCACTGCAGATTCATGATCCAAAGAAAAGTGAAGAACACGGAACCCTGCAGCCCAAGCAGAGTCACACAGACAGGCCAACAAAAGGTTGGGAGATTTCCAAAAAAGCACAGCAGTGTATTAGCCACATTCCTTTCAGCAGACTCCACTTACAGGCACACAGACGCAGGCACACACACACAAAGTCAAACACACATGCAGACATACACCTCTTGCAACACTCCCACATAAACACACAGCCTGGCAGATTCTGAGGCTGCGTGTTTATCCAGTAAATTCCACCTAGGAGGAAGCAACCCTGAGGAACACAGCAGGGCTGTACCTAAAAATCACAGTGGGACAAGTTTCAAAAAGACTCACCGCTACAACATCTAGGCAGGCCTGAGGCAACTTGCAGATCCTTTTGGATCCTTGGGTACTTTGCTGTTTATTCCTTGATCTCTGCTTGACATTTCTTCAGGCTGGCTCACATCTGCCCTCTCCTAAGTTTATAAGATTATTCTGTGAATCCCACGAAGAAAATAGGCAAGAGCCCACCACCAACGCATCTCCACAGAGGTCTCCTTCTCTGCCAAGTTGCAGGGACTTGTTGCTGGACATCTGTGGCATTCAAGGTGATACTATCCAGAACTCACAGCTCAGTCCTTATGCCTTCAGTCTAGCTCATCCTCATTCATGAGGCAGGCACCAGCACCTTGTTGTCAGATCTGTCAGCCTGCTTATGCAAAGGAAAATGATACAAGCAGAGTTGGCCTGGTATCAGGAAAAATTTGCCTGTGATATCTCACAGCCGGACCCTGAAAGTCTTGAACGTAGGGCCCTTTCAGGTCCCCCTGAGGAAGGAGGCATTTCAAAACTGTGACCTGCAAACAGCTCTTCTGCCTCCACTCCTGAAAGTGGCTATGTGCAAGTATTGGTTCCCATGCAGATGGGAATACAGTCTGGTAAGATTTTCAGGGGTCTTTGGGTGATGGAATCATATCTGAGACTCCAGAGGTGGGTGCCAGAGAAAGATGTCTGGGCCCTTGACCTCACTGCTTTCTTTCATCCTGGACCACACAGGGGGGCTCCCAGTGAAAGCCAGGAGCCATGACAAAGACAAATCAAAGGTGAAGTAGTGTTCTCACACCTTGAACTGGCCTCTCACAGGTATAGATGAGGTTGAAACAGTACCTCAGAGGAAGTCTGTGGCAATTCTAATCCAGAAAATGGTGTCCAGTAGTGCTGTTGAGGGGCAATATTAACCCCCCAGGAAAGCAAATAAAAACCAAGATTCCCCTGAGAGAAAGAGCTGACTTGTGCCAGAGTCCCAGCAACATTTAAAGATTCCTGTCAGAGGACCCAAAAGCCTCCTGCAAAGTGCAAACATATTCTCATTGTAGAATGAGACCATCTCCCACAATCTGGAGAGTAGCAAGCCTATCCAAAGTCCCTTTGGCTCCCTGAAATTTCTGGCAGCCAAAAGATCTCTGGCAAATGGCAGTCCATTCCAGCAAAAGCCCAGTGAAGACCCTCCCCCCTCCACAAACACACACAATGAGAAATAATGTGCAGGTAAAGTAAAAG
The DNA here is from genome assembly GCF_028858775.2 of Pan troglodytes. Lineage (NCBI taxonomy): Eukaryota > Metazoa > Chordata > Mammalia > Primates > Hominidae > Pan > Pan troglodytes. Next base: position 14,850,844 of record NC_072422.2, read on the forward strand.
AGAGCCAAGATTACCAGGTAAATCGAGACACAGCTGCCTGCTTCTCATGCTACAAGAATCATGCCACCCTCCAATAGAAGCTGGAAAACAAGTGTCCTTGTTGTCGGCTGTAATGGCATATTAAGATTTATTAAAGTCATATTAAGCTGCCTAGTCATTGAAACATGATAGTATTTAGAAGGTAACACTCAGAAAATAGATTCTTATGTGTGTCGTACATTTTGAATTGGGAAACTTTTAGTGTGGAAGATGTAGAGCCAGAAACAGGTAACCCTAGGCTGATGAGGAACATGGAAGTCAGAGAAAGAAGAGGCAAGAGTGGAGGCCACATCCCACCCAGCAACAATCCATCCCACTCCCATTTCGTTCTGGGTATGAAAGCCCTCAAATTGGGAGGTTTCCAGGATGGCCCCAGTTTGTACTCCAAATGTTCCCTGCATATTGGAGTACTCCCACTTGAACACCGGGCCGTGGTGTGGACTGCTTGTGCAATTGAGGGAATGTGGAGCTGCAATTTGAAGCACCCTCTGTGTCACTTGTCTTCACCTTTTTTGCAGGTAGAGGAGTGGGACTCCATCTATGCCTCACTAGATTGTATCATCACTGCTATCTGACCATTTTGCTTCTCACATTCTCTATATCACAGTAGGAACCCAAGGGGATGGAATAGTGACTGTCACGACATGAAGAACCTGCTCACCTGAACTAAATTGGAGGTAAATACAAGGAGCTCTGCAGAGAAGGCTGCTAGTATCTCTCCCTGGGTTAGCCAGAGGGCAATGAAACACTGGGAGATGTTTATTCTTGGGTGGGGTGTGTGCTCTTCTTCTTTATAGAAGAGTGGCTTTTTTTTTTTTTTTTTTTTTGCAGGGGGGGGTGATTTGGAACCCTGCAGTCTCAGCCAGGATGCCACTTTACTGCAGATTCATGATCCACAGAAAAGTAAAGAACACGGAGACCCGTAGCCTAAGCAAAGCCACACAGACAGGCCACCAAAAGGTTGGGAGACTCAAAGAAAAAAAAGAAAAAAAAGAAGAAGCACTGCAGTGCATTAGCCACATTCCTTTATGCAGGTTTCACTTACAGGCGTGCACGCGAGCACACACACACACACAGCCACATACACATGCAGATATCCAACACTCACAACACTCTCACAGAAACATACAGCCTGGCAGACTCTGAGTCTGTGTGATTATGTAGGAAGCCCCACCTGGGAGGGAGAAACTCAGAGCAATAGTGGAGGGCTGTACCTAGAAATCACAGTGGGTCAGGTTACAAAAATAGTCACCCCTACAACGTCTAGGCCGGCCTGAGGAATCTTGCAGATCCTTTTGGATCCCTAGGGGTTTCATGGTTTATTTCCGGGGCTTTGCTTGACTTTTCTTCAGAATGACTCTTGTCGGCCCTCCCCTAGGATCATGAGACTATCCAGGTGATCCCAAAAAGAAGACAGATGAGAGTCCACCACCAACACACCTCCACGGAGTTCTTTTTCTCTGACAAGCTGCAGGGACTTGTTGCAAGGTAATGATGGCATTCATTGTGACTCTAGCCAGAGCTCACAGTTCAGGCCTCCCTCCCTCTGGGTAGTGCTTGTGCATTTGCAGGCAGGCTCAGGCTCCCAGCTGTCAGATCTTTGAGCCTGCCAAAGCAGAAAAAAAAATGGTAAAGGCAGAGCCTGTCTACAATCAGAAAAAGGCTGCCAGTGATAACCCATTGTGGGACCCTAATAGTCTGGACCTTCGGGCTTCTTCGGGTAGTTTCTGTGGCCAGATCCCACTGGAGGAGGAGGCATTTTGAGACATTGAGGTGGTCACTGGAAATTGATCTTCTTACTCCATTCTCAAAAGAGGCTGTGTACAAGAGTCGGTTCCTATAAGGATTGGAACCTAGTCTGGTGAGAGTTGTTGAGGGGTCTTTGGGTGGTGGAATTATACCCAAGAAACCAGAGGTGGGTGTCAGTGAAAGATGGCTCAGTCCTTGACCTCACTGCCTCTGTTCATCCTGGGCCTCAAAGGGGTTCTCTGGGAAAGGAAGGAACCACTAAAAAACAAGTCCAAGGTAGTTCAGTGTTCTCACACTTCAAACTGACCCTAATGGGTGCAGATGAGGTAGAGACGGTGTCTCAGAGGGTGTCTGTAATTATTGCAAGCCTAAAAAGTGTTTTCAGAAGTGCTGTTGAGGAGCATCGTGGACCCCCAATGAAAGCAAAGAAAAATCAAAGCTCACTTGAGAGAATAAGCTGCCTTGTACTAGAGTCCAAGCAACATTCAAAGATTCCTGTCACAGAACCCAAATCCTCCTACAAAGTGCGAACAGCCTCAGCCACAAAGAGACCACGACCCACTAGCTGGAATGCAGCCAGCCTACCAGAAGTCTCTTTTGCTCCCTGAAATCTCTGGAAGCCAAAAGATCTGTGGCAAGAGGCATTCCATCCAGAAACAGCCCAATGAAAAGTACCCCCTCCACAATGAGAAGGGATGTGCAGATGAAACAAAACAGAGCATAGATTATAAGGCAAAAGCCAGAAATTGATGCCTGCTTCTCATTCCAGAGGAATCATGCAGCCCTCCGATAGAACTGGGAGGACAAGAGTTTCTTTACTGGCAGCTGCAATGGGAATTTACGGTTTTAAAAATATCTCACCTGCCCAGTCATTGAAACGTGATAGTGTTTAGAGGGAAATACACAATGGTTTTCCATGAGGATCGTCCTCCGTGAACTGGGAAACATTTAGAGTGGAAGACTTTGAGACAGACCAAGGAAACCCTAGGCTGAGGAGAAACGTGGAAGTCAGGAAAAGAAGAGGCAAATGTGGAGGCCACATCCCACCCAGCATCAATCCATCCCACTCCTGTTTGGCTTCGGGTAGGAAAATCCTCAAATCTGGAGTGTGCCAGGATGGCCCCAGTTTGCACTCCCGCACGTTGGAATACTGCCACCTGAACACAGGGCCATGGTGTGAACTTCTTGTGCAATGAAGAAAATGTGGGAATGCAGTTAGAAGCACCTTCTCTGTCATCTGTCTTCACCTTTTTTTCATGTGAAGATGTGGGATCCCATCGACCCCTCACCAGATTGTATCCTCACACCATCTGTCCTTATTGCTGCTCACACTTCGTGTTCCAAAATGAAATCCCAAGACAATGGAGGAGTGGCTCCTGATGACATGTAGCACCTGCTTTGCTGGCAACCGAATTGAAGGTAAATCCAAGGGTTTGTGCAGCCTTCCTGAGTTGGCTGCAGGCCAAAAAAAAAAAACAAAAACAAAAACAAAAACAAAAAAAACCTGGGTGTCTGTTCTTGGGTGTGGTGTGTTCCTCTTCTTTCTTGGAAAAGTGACTTTTTTTTTTTCAGGGGGTGGTGACTTGGACCCTGGCAGGTCACAGCCAGCCTCCCAACTCACTGCAGATTCATGATCCACAGAAAAATAAACAACATGGATCCCAAGAAAAGAAGCAGAGACAAGCCACCAAAAGTTTGGGAGACTAAAAAAAAATTTAGGGATGCAGTGCATTAGTCACATTTCTTTTAGCAGACTACATTTGCCAGCACACGCACACAGACACACACACACATAAACACAATTCCTCACAATCACGCAGACATCCAGAACTCACAACACTTCCTTGGAAACACACACCTGGCAACTTCTGAGTCCGCGTGGTTCTGCAGGAAGCTCCACTTTGGAGACAGCAACCCCAAGGAACAGAGGTGGGCTGTACCTAGAAATCACAATGGTGCAAGTTCGAAAACACTCACCCCTACAAGTCTAGGCAGGCCTGAAGCGTCCTGCAGATCCTTTTGAATCATTAGAGATTTCACAGCTTATTCCTGGGGCCCTGATTGATGTTTTTCTGCAGGCTGGCTTAGGTCTGCCCTTGCCTAGGAATATGGGACGATTTCAGGAATACCACAGAGAAGAAAGGTGAAAGTCCACTGCTGACGCATCTCCACGGAGGTCTCCTCTTCCGTCAAGCCTCAGGGACTTGTCGCTAGGCAATGGCGCATTGTGACTCTAACCAGTGCTTACAGCTCAGGCCTTGTGCCTTGGGACTAGCTCATGTGAATTCCTGAAGCAGTCTTGGGTGCTCGGCTGTCAAAGCTGTCATCCTGCCTAAGCAGATGAAAATGGTACAGGCACAGCCAGCCTGATAACAGGAAAATTTTGACTGTGATAACCAACTGTGGGACCCTAAAAGTGTCGAATTTAGCTAGGGCCCCTTCAGGGTGTCTCCGTGGTCGGGTCTCACTGGAGGAAGCCTTTCGAGACTATGAAGTGGTCTTTGAAAACTGGTCTTCTGACTTCATTCCCAAAAGAGGCTGTGTTTAAAAATCAGGTCCCATGGGGATTGGGATATAGTCTGGTGAGTTGTTATGGGGTCTGTGGATGAAAGAATCATACCTGAGACTCCAGAGGCAGATGTCAGCAAAATATGGACAAGCCCTTGACCTCACTGCCTCCCTTTATCCTGGGCCTCCCAGGTTTCTCTGAGAAAGGCAGAAACCATGAAAAATGCAAGTCCAAGATGGAGTAGTGATCTCACACCTCAATCTGGCCTCTGACGCATGCTGATGAGATTGAGCTAGTGTCTCAGAGACCATCTCTGGCAATTGCAGGCCTGAAAAGGGTGTCCAGTGGTGCCATTTAGGAGCAATGTGGAACCCCGTGAAAGCCAAGAAAAATCAAGTCTTGACTGAAAGATCAAGCTGACTTTTGCTGAAGTCCAAGTAGCATTCAAAGATTCCTGTCAGAGGACCCTAAAGCCTCCTGCGAAGTGCAAACATACTCAGCCCCCACAATGAGACTACATCCTATAACCTGAAGGTAGCTATCCTGCCCAAAGTTTCTTCTGCTTCCTGAAATCCCTGGCAGCCAAAAGATCTCTAGTGATAAGCAGTCTCCTTCAGTCTCATTCAGCAAGAGCCCAGTGAATGATCCCCTCCACTATGAGAAAGGATATGCAGATAAACTGAAATAGAGCCAAGACTACAAGGCAAATATAGACATGGCTACCTGTTTCTCATCCTACAGGAATCATGCAACCCTCTGACAGAAGTGAGAAGACAATAATTTCCTTGTTGGTGACTGTAAGGGGAATTATCACAGCTGCCCATTCATTAAAAGGCTGGCAGTGTTTAGAAGAAAACACTCACACAATAGATTCCCATAATGGTCTTCCTCTGTGTGCTGGGAAAGTTTTAGTTTGGAAGACATGGAGCAAGACCCAGAAAACTATAGGTGAATGAGGACCATGGAAATCAGCAATAAAAAGAGGCAAGTGTGGAGGCAACATCTCACTCAGAATCAATCCATACCACTCCCATTTTTCTCCAGTTATGAAAATCCTCAAATCAGGAGTTTGCCAGGATGGCCTCAGTTTGCACTCCAAATGTTTCCTGCACGTTGAAGCACTCCCACCTGAACACCACCCCATGTTGTGAACTGTTTTCTGCAATTAAGGGAATGTGGGGATACAATTTGAAGCATCTTCTGTGTCATCTGTCTTCACTTTTATTGCAGGGGAAGGTGTGGGACACCATCCATCCATCCCTCACCAGATTGTATCCTCACTTTTATCTGACCTTATTGATGCTTACACTCTCTGTCCCTGAAAGAAATCCCAAGATGATGGAGGAGTGCCCCCTCAGGAAGTGAAACACCTGCTCAGCTGGGAACCTAATTTGAGGTAAATTCAAGCAGCCCTGCTGAAAGGACTGTTAGTATCTTTCCCTGGTTTGGCCCCAGGAAAATGAAACACTGAGAGATGTCTGTTCTTGGGTGTGGTGTGCTCTTCTTTATAGAAGTTTGGTTTTTTTTGCAGGGAGGAGATTTGGACAATGTCAGGTCTCAGCCAGCCTCCCAGTTCACTGCGATTCATGATCCACAGAAAAATAAAAAAAAATACAAAGGCTTACAGCCAGCTCAGAGCAACAGAGACAGGCCACCAGACCATTGGGAGATTCGGAAAAAAAAAAAAAAAAAAAGAAGAAGAAGATGAAGAAGTGCTGCATAGCATTAGCCACATTCCATTAATCAGAGTCCACTTACAGGCACAAACACACACAGCCACACACATACACACAGCCACACACACATCCAGACAATCAACACTTGCAACACCCCAACAGAAACACACAGCCTGGCAGCTTCAGGGGTTACTTGGTTCTGCAGGATTCTTTACCTGGGGGAGAGCAACCCCATGGATCTCAGGCGGCCTGTGCCTAGAAATCACAGTGGGGCAATTTTCAAAAAGATTCACCCCTACAAGGTCTAGGTAGGCTTGAGGAGTCCCACAGATCTTTTTGAATCGTTAGGGACTTCATGGTTAATTCCAGCAGCTCTGCTTGATGTTTCCTCAAGTTGCTTCACATCTGCTTTCTCCTAAGATCATGGGAACATCCCAAGGATCTCACAGAGAAGACAGGCGAGAGTACACCGCAGAAGCACCTCTATGGGGGTCTCATTCTCCACCAAACCACAAGCACTTGTCTCTAGGCAATGGTGGCATTAATTGTGACAGTATCAGAGCTCACAGCTCAGGCCTGGTGGATTTCAGAGCTTTCATCCTGCCTAAACAGAGGACGATGTTACAGGCAGAGCAGTTTTAGTATCAGAAAAAAGTCTGACTATAATTACCACTGTGGGACACTAAAAGAGCCTTAGGGCTCCTTCAGATGTTCTCCGTGGTCGGGTCTCTCTGAAGGAGGATGCAATTCCAGACTGTGAGTTGGACGCTGAAAACTGCTCTTCTGACTCCATAACCGAAAAGTGCTTGGTGCATGAATTGGGTCTCATGGGGAACTGAATATAGTCTGTTATGTTGTTGAGTTTCTTTGGGTGATAGAATCATACACGAGACCCCAGAGGTGAGTGTCAGTGAAAGATGGCTGGGCTCTGGACCGCACTGTTTCCCTTCATCTAGGCCTCACAGTGGTTCTCTGGGAAAGGCAGGAACCACGGAAAAGTCAAGTCCAAGGTGGAACAGTGTTCTCATACCTCAGACTGGCCCCTCATGGGTGCAGATAAGGTTGAGACAGTGTCTCAGAGGCCATCTGTAGCAATGGCAAGACTGAAAAGGGTGTCCAATTGTGCTATGGAGAAGCGCTGTAAATTCCCCATGAAAGCAAATAAAAATCAAGGCTTGCCTGAGAGAACAAGCTGCCTGGTGCTGGAGTCCAAGCAATGAACAATGATTCCTGTCAGAGGACTCAAAAACCTCCTGCAAAGTCCAGACAACCTCAGCCCCCACAAAGAGACAGCAACCCACAATCAGGTGGGCCATCAGCCTACCCGAAGTCCCTTTTGCTCTCTGAAATCCCTGACTGCAAAATTATTTGTGGTGACAGGCAGTCTCATCCAGAAACAGCCAAAAGAAAAAGTCATTCCACAATGAGAAGAACATGCGGATGAAATGAAACAGAGGCTAGATTACCGAACAAAAGCTGGATACAGCTGCCTGCTTCTCATCCTGAAGGAATCAAGCAGCCCTCACGAAGAAGTGGGAGAACAAGAGTTTCCTTGTTGGTGGTTGTAACAGGAATTTACAATTTTAAAAGTATCTAAGCTGCACAGTCATACAAATGTGACACTGTTAGGATGGAAACTATCAAACAATGTATTCCCATGAGGGTCATTCTCCAAGAAGTGGGAAAACTTTAGTGTGGCAGTCATTGAGCCAGAACCAGGAAACCTAGGCCAACGAGAAACCTGGACCTCAGGAAAAGAACAGGCAAGTGTGGAGGCCACAACTCAAGCAGCATCAATCCATTCGACTCCCATTTGGATCTGGGTATGAAAACCTCAAATTGGGAGTCTACCAGGATCACCCCAATTTGAAATCCAAATGATCCTTTCACGATGGAATACTCCCAGCCAAACACAGGGCCATGCTGTGGACAAGTTGTGCAATTTAAGGAATGAGACAATTGAGTTGGAAGCACCTTCTTTGTCATCTATCTTAATTCTTTTGCAGGTGAACTTGTGGAACCCCATCTACCCCTCACCAGATTGTATCCTCACCCCTATCTGACCTTATTGCTGCTGACACTCTATGTCCCAGGATGAAATCCCAAGACAATGTGCCCCTTCCCGATGTGAAGCACCTGCTTGACTGGGAACTGAATTCGAGGTAAATTCAATACACTCTGTGGACCGGACTGCTAGTGTCTCTCCCTGGGTTGGCTGCAGGACAAAGAAACACTAGCAGATGGTTTTTTTTTTTTTTTTTTTTTTTTTTTTTTTTGCGTGATGTGCTCCTCTTCTCTTTTGTACAGGACTGGCTTTTTTTTTCCAGAGGGAGGTGATTTGGATGCTGGTGGGTCTTGGCCCACTTCCCAATTTACTGCTGATTCACGAACCACAGAAAAATACAGAGCATGGATTCCTGCAGCCCAAGCAGAGCCACACAGGGAGGTCAAAAAAAGGTTAGGAAATTTAAAAAAAAATGGGGAAGTGCATTAGCCACATTCCTTTAAGCAGAATCCACTTACAGGCGTGCACACACACACACACACACACACTCTTGCAAACACACAATGCCTTCCACACACTCAGACATTCAACACTCACAACACTCCCACAGAAACACACACCTCCGAAGCTCCTGAGACTGTGTGGTTCTGCAGGAAGCCCCACCTGGGAGAGAGCAACCCATGGAACATAGGCAGGCTATACTAGAAATCACAGTGAGGCAAGTTTCAAAAAGACTCATACCTACAACGTCTAGACAGGTCTGAGGAATCCTACAGATTCTTTTAGATCCTTAGGGTTTTTGCAATTTATTCCTGGCACTGTGTTTGATGTGTTTTCAGGCTGACTCATATCTTCCCTCTCCTAGGATTATGGGGTTACCCAGTGGATCCCACAGAGAAGACAGGCAAGACTCCATGGCTGACTTACCTCCTTGGTGGTCGGTCACCTTCACTGCCAAGTCACAGAGACTTGTCTCTAGGCAATGGCGACGTTCATTGAGATGCTCCCAATCAGCCTTGGTGCCCTGAGACTAGCACATGAGCATTTGTGAGGCTGGCTCAGGCACCCATCTGTCAGAGCTGTCATCTTGCCTAAGCAGAGGAAAATGGTACAGGAAGAGCTGGCCTAGTATCAGGAAAAAGGTTGTCTATGAAAACCCACTGTTGGACCCTAAAAATCTCAACCTCAGGGCATCTTTGGGCCATCTGTGTTGTCAGGTCCCACAGGTGAATGAGGTGTTTCAAGATTGTATTGGACTTTGGAAACTGCTCTTCTGACTCTATTCCCAAAAGAGTCTGCGTTCAAGAATCAGGTCCCATGGGGATTGGTATGTAATTTGGTATGTTGCTGAGAATTCTTTGGGTGATAGAATCATACCTGAGACCCCTGAAGCAAGTGTCAGTGAATGATGGACAGGCTCTTTACCTCACTGCCCCTCTTTATCCTTGCCTCACTGGGGCTCTCTGGGAAAAACAGGAACTATGACAAAGGTAAGTCCAAGGTGGAGCAGTGTTCTCACACATTGGACTGGCCTCTCACCCATGCAGATGAGGTTGAGACAGTGTCTCAAAAGCCATCTGTGGTGATGGGAGCCTGAAAAGGATTCCAGTAGTGCTGTTCTGGGGTACTGTGGATTCCTCATGAAAGCAAAGAAAAATCAGGACTCGCCTTAAAGAATGAGCTGCTTTGTGCTGGAGTCTAAACAATGTTCAATCATTCCTCTCAGAGGACCAAAAAGCCTCTTGCAAAGTGCAAGCAACCTCAGCTTCCACAAGGAGAAAACCACCCACAACATGGAGCTCATCCAGCTTACCTGAAGTCCATTTTGATCTCTGTAATTTTTGGCAGCTAAGTAATCTGTGGCCAGAGGCAGTCCCATCCAACAACAGCCCAATGACTAAGCCCCTCCACAATGAGAATGCCATGCAGAAGAAATGAAACAGAGCCTAGATGACCAGGAAGAAGCCAGCCATTTCTATCTGATTCTCTTCCTACGGGAATGATGCTGTCCTCCAATAGAAGTGGGAGAAAAATAATTTCCATGTTCCTGGCTGTAACAGGTATTTATGGATTTAAAATTATCAAAGCTGTCCAGTCATTAAAATGTGACAGTGTTTAGAAAGACACACTCATACAATAGATTGCCATGAAGGTCATTCTATGTTAACTGGGAAATGTTTAGTGTGGATTTCATTGAGCCAATCCCAGGAAACACTACGCCCACAAGGTACATGCAAGGCAGGAAAATAAGAGGCAACTGTGGAGGCCACATCCCAGGATCAATCCCTTTCACTCCCATTTGGCTCTGGGTATGAGAGCCTTCAAATCTAGAGTTTGCCAGGATGGCCCAATTTGAGGCACATTAGGAGGCCACATCCCATCCAGCATCAATCCATTTTACTCCCATTTGGCTCCGGTATGAAAGCCCTCAAATCAGGAATTTGCTATGACGGGTCCAATTTGTACTCCTAAAGTTTCCTGCTTGTTGGATGAGTCCCACCTGAATACCAGTCCATGGTGTAGGCTGCTTGCACAATTAAGGGAATGTGGCAATTGAGTTGGAAGCACCTTCTGTGTTATCAGTCTTTATTTTTTTACAGGTGAACTTGCGGAACCCCATCCACCTCTCACTAGATTGCATTCTCACCCCTCTCTGACCTTATCACTGCTCATACTTTTTGTCCTAGCATGAAATCCCAGGACAATGGAGGAGTGACCCATCATTATGTAAAGCACATGCTCAGCTGGGAACCCAATTCGAGGTAAAGTCAAGGGGCCCTGAAGGCCAGACTTCTAGTGTCTCCACCTGTTTCGGCCCTGGGACAATGAAAAACTGGGAGATGACTTTTTTTTTTTTCTGGTGGTGTGCTCCTCTTCTTTCTAGAAGATTGGCTTTATTCTGCAGGGGGTGGTCATTTGGACATTGGCAGGTCTTGGCCCACTGCCCAATTCACAGCACATTCACGATCCACAGAAAATTGATCACGGAGCCCCACAGCACAAGCAGAGCCACACAGACAGGCCACTGAAAGGTTTGGAGACAAAAAAATGAAGCCCTGAAGTGCATTAACCACATTTCTTTAAGCAGACTACACACTTACAGGTACACATATACACAGAGAATCACAAACTCACAATGCCACATACATGGGCAGACATCCATCAATCGCAACAATCCCACAGAAACACACATCCCAGCAACTCTTGAGGCTGCTTGGATCTGCAGGAAGCCTCACCTGGGAAAGAGCAGTCCCAGTGAACAGAGGTGGGCTGTACCTAGAAATCACAGTGGGGCAAAATTAAAAAAGACTCACCACTACAACCACTAGGCAGGCCTGAGGAATCCTGCAGACCCTATTGGATCATTGGGAATTGTGTGGTTCATTCCTTGTTCTCTGCGTGATGTTTCTTCAGGATGGCTCACATCTGTCCTCTCCTAGTCTCATGGGACTGTGTCATGGATCCCACAGAGGAGACAGGTGATAGTCCATTGCCGACACACCTAGACAGAGGTCTCCTTCTTTGTCAAGCCACAGAGACTAGCTGCTAGGCAAACGTGACATTTATTGTGATGCTAGCCATAGCTCACAATCAGGCCTGGTACCCTTAGACTAGTGCCTGCGCTTTCAGGAGGCAGGGATAGGTACTCAATTGTCAGAGCTGTCAGCCTGCCTAAGCAGATAAAAATAGTACAGGCAGAGCCAGGCGGGTATCAGAAAAATACCTGTCTGCAAAAACGCACTGTGGGACCCTAAAATTCTGGACCTCAGGGCCCCTTTGCACTGTCTCCGTGGTTGGGTCCTGCTGAAGAAGGAAGCATTTTGACACTCTGAGGTGGTTGCTGAAATTTCCTCTTCTGACTCCATTCCAGAAAGAGGCTATGTGGAAGAATCGTGTCTCATCAGGATTGGAATATTATGTGGTGTTGTTAAGGGTTCTTTGGGTGATAGTCATATATGAGAGCCCAGAGGTGGGTGTCAATGAAGGAAGGCTAAGCTTTTGACCTCACTGCCTCCCTTCATCCTGGGAGGATGCAGGGGCTCTTGCAGAAAGGCAGGAACCATGACAAAGGCAAGTCCAATGTGGAGCCGTGTTTTCCCATCTTGGACTGGCCCCCTCTGGTGCAGATGAGGAAGAGACAGTGTCACAGAGGCCGTTTGTGGCAATGGCAGCCAGGAAATTGTGTCCAGTAGTGCTGTTGAGGGCACTGTTGATTCCTAAGAAAGCAAAGAAAAATGAAGGCTCATGTGAGAGAATGAACTGCCTTATGCTGAGTCCAAGCAATGTTCTATGATTTCTGTCTGGGGACCAAAAAGCCTCCTGCAACATGCAAACAACATCTATACTCACAACGAGACAATGACCCAAAACGTGGAGCATAGCCAGCTTACCCATGTCCCTTTTGCTCTCTGAAATCCCTGTCAGCTAAATAATCGGTGGCTAGAAGCAGTCACATCTATTAACATCTCAATCAAAGAGAACATCCACAATGTGAAGGCCATGCCGATTAAATGAAACAGAGGCTAGATTACCAAGCAAAAGCCAGATATAGCTGCCTGCTTCTCATCCTACAGTAATCATGCAGCCCTCCGATAGAAGTATGAGAACAAGAGTTTCCTTGTTGGTGGCTGTAACGGGAATTTATGATTTAAAACTATCAAAGCTGCCCTGTCATTAAAATGTGACTGTGTAGAAGGCAGCACTTATGCAATGGATTCCCACGGGGGTCATTCTCCATGATCTGGGAAAAGTTTAGTGAGGAAGTCATTGAGCCAGACCCAGGAAACCCTAAGTCTATCTATGAGGAACAGGGAAGTCAGGAAAAGAAGAGGCAAGTGTGGAGGCCCATGTAGCATCAATCAGTTCCACTCCCATTTGTCTCCAAGTATAAAAGCCCTCACATTGGGAGTTTGCCAGGATGGCCCCAATTTGCACTCCAAATTTTGCTTGCACATTGGAGTACTCCCACATGAACACCAGGTGATGGTGTGGACTACTTGTGGAATGAGGGAATGTGGGGATGAAGGTGGAAGCACCTTCTTTGTCATCTGTCTTCACCCTTTTTGCAGGTGAAGATACAGGCCCCATCCAACCCTCACCAGATTGTATCCTCAACCCTATTTGACCTTATTGCTGAGCATGCTGTCTTTTTCAAAATAAAATCCCAAGATGATGGAGGAGTGCTCCCTCATTATATGAAGCACCTGCTCTGCTGGAAACTGAATTTGAGGTAAATTCAGGTGGCCCTGTGGACAGGACTGCTAGTGTCTCTCATGGTAGAACAGTAAAACTCTGGGAGATGAAAGTTCTTGGTTGTAGTGTGCTCTTCTTATTTTTAGAAGAGTGGCTTTTATGTAGGGGAAGGTGATATAGACCCTGGCGTGTCTCAGCCAGTCTCCCAATTCACTGTGGATCCATGATCCACAGAAAAATAAAGAACCTTGTTCCCACAGCCCAAGCAGAGCCACAGAGACAGGCCAACAAAATGTTGGGAGGCTCAAAGAAAAGAAATTCTGCAGTGCATTACCCAGATTTTTAAAAGTATACTCTTCTTACAGGCACACAGAAACACACAGACACTCATGCACACAAACATGCAAAGCCGCACTCAAAATCAGACATCCAACACTCACAACACTCCCACATAAACACACCTGGCAGCTTCTGAAACTGCGTAGTTCAGCAGGAAGCCCCATCTGAGGAGAGCAACCCCTGAGAACACAGGCAAGCTGTACCTAAAAATCAGAGTGGTGCTTGTTTCAAAAAGACTCACCCTGACAACATCTAGACAGGCCTGAGGCATCCTGCAAATCCTTTTGGATCCTTAGGGATTTCGCAGTTTATTTCTGGCCCACTGTTTGACATTTCTTCAGAATGGCTCATGTCTGCACTCTCCTACAATCATGAGACTATCCTGTGGATCCCACAGAGATGAAAGGCGAGAGTCCACTGCTGATGCACCTCCAAGGAGGTCTCCTTCTCCGCCAAGCCACAGGACTTGTTAGGCAACAGTGGCATTCACTGTGATGTTATCCAGAGCTCACAGTTCAGGTCTGTTGTCCTGAGAGTAGCACATACACATTCACGGCAGGCTTGAGTGCCTATCTCTCTGGGCTGTCAGCCTGCTTAAGCAGAGAAAAAATGGTACAGGCAGAGCCAGCCTGGTATCAGGAAAAAGGCTGCCTGCAATAACCTACTGCAGGAACCTAAATGTCTCGATTTTAGGGATCTTTCGGGCCATCTCCATGGTTCCCAGTGGAGGAGGAGGTGTTTTGAAGCTGCCATGCAGTCGCTGGACATAGCTCTTCTGACTGCATTTCTGATAGAGGCTGTGCACAAGAATTGGGACCCATGGGGATTGGACTGTGGTCTGGTGAGTTTTGGAGTTGTCTTTGTGTAATAGAATCATACTTGAGATCCCCGATGGGGATGCCAGTGAAAGATGGCCAGGACTTTAAGCTCACTGCCTCCCTTCACGCTGGGCCTCACAGGGTCTCTCTGGGAAAGGCATGAATGCCAACAAAAGCAAATCCAGTAAAGCAGTGTTCTCACACCTTGAAATGGCCTTTCAAGGATGCACATGAGGTTGAGATAGTGTCTCAGAGGCAGTCTGTGGTGATGACAAGTCTGAAAAGGGTGTGCAGTATTGCTGTTGAGGGGCACTGTGGGCCCACCATAAAAAAAAAAAAATCAAAGTTCACATGAGAGAAATAAATGACTTGTGCTGGAGTCGAAGCAATGTTCAAAGATTCCTGTCACTGCACCCTAAATCCTCCTGGAAAGTGCAAACAACCTCAGCCCACACAATGAGACCACAATCCACAACCTGGAGGGCAGCTGGCCTGCCCAAATTCCCTTTTGCTCCCTGAAATCCCTGGCAGCCAATAGATTTATGGCAAGAGGCAGCCCCAACCAGCAACAGCTTAATGAAAGACCCCCTCTACAATGAGAAAGGATGTGCAGATGCAATGAAATGGAGCCTAGATTACTAGGCAAATGAAAGACATGTCTGCCTGCTTCTCATCCTACAAGAATCATGCAGCACTCCGATGAAAGCTGGAGAAAAAGTTTCCTTGTTGGCAGCTATAACAGGAATTTATCATTTTAAAATCATCACAGCTGCCCAGTCATTAAAACATGATAGTGTTTAGAAGGAAACACTCAGACAATGGATTTCCTTGAGGGTCATCTTCCATGACCTTGGAAACTTTTAGCATGGAAGATGCTGATCCAGACCCAGGAAACCCTAGGCCAACAAAAATCATGGAAGTCAGAAAAGAAGAAGCAAGTGTGGAGCTCATATACCACCTTGTATCAATCGATCTCACTACCATTTGGCTCCAGGTATGAAAGCCCTCAAATCAGGAATTATCTAGGATGGCCCCAGTGTTCACTCCATATGTTCCCTGTACATTGGAATCCTCCTACCTAAACACCAGACCATGGTGTGGACTGCCTGTGCAAATAAGAAAGTGTGGGGATGCTGTTGGAAGCAGCTTCAGTATCATCTCTCTTCATATTTTTTTGCAGATGAATGTGCTGGACCCCATCCACCCCTCACCAGATTATATCTTCATTGCTATCTGACCTAATTGCTCCTCACACTATCTGTTCCAGAATGAAATTCCAAGGCGATGGAGGAGAGGCCCCTCATGACATGAAGCCTCAGCTCAGCTGACAACCAAATCTGAGGTAAATTCAAGGGGCCTTTCCGACAAGACTGCTAGTGTCTCTCCCTGGGTTGGTGGCAAAACAATGAAACACTGGGAGATGTCAGTTCTTGGGTGTGATGTGCTCCCTTTCTTCTAGAAGAGTTTTTTTTTTCTTTTTCTTTTTCTTTTCTCTTTTTTTGTTTTGTTTTTTGGAAAAGGAGATGATTTGGACTGTGGCATGTCTGAGCCTGCTTCCCAATCGATAGCAGATTCATGATCCACAGAAAAATAATGAACATGGATCCCCACAGCCCAAGCAGAGCCACAAGGACAGGCCACCAAAACGTTGAGAACATAATAATAATAGAAAAGAAATGCTGCATTGCATTAGCCACATATTTTTAAGCAGGCTCCACTTACTGTCACACACCACATGCAAACACAACAACACAAAACAACACACACACGCACACACTCACAACACTCCCACAGAAACATAAAGCCTGGCAGCTTCCAAGGCTACGTTGTTCTGCAGGAACCCATTCCTGGGAGAGGGCAACCCTGGGGAACACAGGAGGGCTGTCCCTAGAAATCAAAGTGGGTCAAGTTTCAAAAAGACTCATCCCTACAACGTCTACGCAGGCCTGAGGAATCCTGCAGAAACTTTTGGATCCTTATAAATTTTGCAGTTTATCTTTGGGCTGTGCTTGACATTTCTTCAGGCTGGTTCACCTCTGCCCTCGCCTAAGACTATGGAAATATTTGGTGGATCCCACAGAGAAGACAGGCGAGAGTCCAGCGTGGATGCATCTGTCTGGAAGTCTTCTTGGCTAAGCCACAGGGACTTGTCGCTAGGCAACGGGCACATTCACTGTGACGCCAGCCAGAACTCACAATCAGGTCTGGTTCCATGAGACTAGCTCATGCGAATTTGCAGGCAGGCTGGGGTACCTGTGTGTCAGAGCTGTCAGCACGCTTAAGCAGAGGAAAATGGCACAGGTAGAGCCAGTCTGGTATTGGGAAAAAGTTTCCCTGTGAAAATCCTCAGCACAATCCTAAAAGCCTCAACCTAAGGGCCACTTCAGGCCATTTCCATGGTTGTGTCTCCCTGGAAAAAAAGGCATTTCAAGACTGGGAGGTGGTTGCTGGAAACTGCTCTTCTAACTCCATTCCTGAAAGATGCTTTGTGCAAGAATTGAGTGGCATGGGGATTGGCATACAGTCTGGTGTGTAGTTGAAGGTTCTTAGGGTGTTAGAATCATACTTGAGACCCAAGAGGCAGGTGTCAGTGAAAGATGGTCAGACACTTGACCTCAATGACTCCCTGTATCCTGGGATGTGCAGAGGCTCTCAGGTTAAAGAAAGAACCATGACAAAGGCAAATCCAAGGTGCAGCAGTGTTATCTCACCTAGAACTGTCCTCTCATGGGTGCAAGGAGGTTGAGACAGTGTCTCAGTGGACATCTGTGGTGATAGCATGCCAGAAAATTGCGTCCAATAGTGCTATTGAGGGGCAATGTGGATTCCCCATGAAAGCAAAGAAAAAATCAAGGCTTGTGTGAAAGAATGAGCTCCCTTTTGCTGGAGTCCAAGCAATGATCATTGACTCCTCTCAGAGGACCTAAAAGCCCACTGCAAAGTGCAAAAAACCTCTGCACCACAAGGAAACAATGACCTACAATGTGGAGCATAGCCAGCACACCTGAAGTATTTTTGCTCCCTGAAATTCCTGGCAGCTAAATAATCTGTGGTGAGAGGCAGTCCCATCCCTCAACAGCCCAAAGGAAGAGTCCCTCCATAATGAGAAGGCCATGCAGATGAAATGGAACAGAGGCTAGATTACCAGGCAAAAGCCAGACATGGCTGCCTGCTTCTTATCCAACAAGAATCATGCAGCCCTCCGGTAGAATTGAGAGAATGAGAGTTTCCTTTTTGGTGGCTGTAATGAGAATTTATGATTTTACATATGTCTAAGCTGCCCAATCTTTAAAAAGTGACACCGTTCAGAAGCAAGCACTCATATAATGTATTCTCAGGAGGGTTGTTCTTTCTGAACTGGGAAAAGTTTAGTGTGGGAGTCGTTAAGTCAGACTCAGAAAACCACAGGCTGATGAGGAACATGGAAGTCAGGAAAAGAGAGGCAAGTGGGGAGGTCACATCCAACACAGCATCAATCCATTCCACTGCCATTTGGATCTTGTTATGAAAGCCCTCAAATCAGGAGTTTGCTAGGATGGCCCCAATTTGCACTCCAAATGTTACTTGCACATTGGAGTACTCCAACCTGAACACTGGACCATGGTGTAGACTGCTTGTGCAATTAATGGAATGCTGGGATGAAGTTGGAAGCACCTTCTGTGTCATCCATCTTTTTTTTTTCAGTTGAAGTTGTGGTACCCCATCCACCCCTCAAAAGATTTCATCCTCTCCCTTATATGATTTTATTTCTGCTCACAATCTATGTCCCAGGATGAAATTCCAAGAAGATGGAGGAGTAAATTCTATTGGCCTAATGGACAGTTCTGCTAGTTTCTCTTTCTGGGTTGGCCACAGAACAATGAAACACTAGGAGATGTCTATGTTTTGGCGTGGTGTGCTCCTCTTCTTTCTAGAAGAGTGGATTTTTAGGCAGGGTTGAGGATTTGGATGCTGGAGCATCTTGATATGCTTCCTAATTCATTAAGGATTCATGATCCTCAGAAAAATAAAGAGCATGGTGCCCCACAGCCCAAGCAGAGCCACACAGACAGGCCACCAAAAGTTTCAGGCTCTAAAAATAAAAAATAAAAAAATAAAGAAAGATTGAAGTGCACTAGCCACATTCCTTTAAGCAGAATCCACTTACAGGCACACACACACACAAACCCACAATGACACACACGCAAACAGCCAACACTTGCAACACTCTTACAGAAACACACAGTCTGTCAGCTCCTGTGGCTGTGTAGTTCTGCAGGAAGCCCCACCTAGGAGAGAACAATCCCAGGGAAAACAGATAGGCTGTACCTAGAAATCACAGTGGGGCAAAATTAAAAAAGCATCACCCCTACAACATCTAGGCAGGCCTGAGGAATCCTGCAGATATTATTCGATCCTTAGAGATTTTCAGGTTTATTTTTCAGACTGTGCATGATGTTTCTTCAGGCTGGCTCACATCTACCCTCTCCTAGGATCATGGGAGTATTCCATGGATCCCATAGAGAAGACAGGCAAGAGTCTACCATGGATGCACCTCCACTGAGGTCTTCTTCTCAGTCAAGCAACAGGGACTTCTCACTAGGCATCAGTGACATTCATTGTGGTGCTAGCCAGAGTTCACAATCAGAATTGGTGCCCTGAGACTAGTGCATGCATATTTGTGAGGCAGATTCTGGTGCCTGGCTGTTACAGTAGTCAGCCTACCTAAGCAGAAGAAAATTGCATAGGCACACATGGCCTGGCACAGACAAAAATGTTGCCTGCAAAAACCCACTGCGGGACCCTAAAAGTTTAAACCTGAGGGCCCCTTCAGGCCATCTCCATTGTCATGTCCCACTAGAGGAGGAGGCATTTAGAGACTGGGAGGTGGTCACTGGAAACTGCTCTTCTGACTCCATTTCTGAAAGATGCTGTATGCAAGAATCGGGTCCCATGGGGATTGGAATATAGACTGGTATGTTGTTGAGGATTCTTTGAGAGAAAGAATATACCTGAGAACCCAAAGGTGGGTGTCAGTGATAGATAGCTCAGATCTTACCTCATTGCCTCCCTTCATCCTGGGCTGGCAAGGGCTCTCTGGGAAAGGCAGGAACAAAGATACAGGCATGTCTATGGTTGGGCAGTGTTCTCATAAATCAGACTATCTTCTAACTTGTGCAGATGAGGTTGAAACAGTATCTCAGAATCAGTCTGTGGTGATGGCAAGGCTGAAAATGGTGTCCAGCTGTGCTGTTGAAGGGCACTATGGATTTCACTTGAACGCAAAGAAAAATCAAGTCTTACCTGAGAGAATGAGCTGTCTTCTGCTGAAGTCCAAGCAATATTCAATGATTCCTGTCAGAGGATCCTAAAGCTTCCTACAAAGTGCAAATAACTCAGCCTGCACAATGAGACAACAACCCACAATATTAAGTGAAGCCAGCCTACCTCAAGTCCCTTTTGCTCTTGAAATCACTGACAGCCAAATAATCTGTTGTGAAAAACAGTCCCATTTAGCAGCAGCATAATGAAAGAGCCCCTCTACAATGAGTAGGCCATGCAGGTGAAATGAAAACAAGGGCTAGATTATGAGCCAAAAGCCAGAAAGAGTTTCTTGCTTCTCATCCTACAGGAATCATGCAGCCTATTAATAGAAGTGAGAGAAAATAGTTTCCTTGTTGGTGGTTGTAACGGGAATTTGAAAAGTATCAAAAATGCCCAG
Source organism: Pan troglodytes (assembly GCF_028858775.2). Lineage (NCBI taxonomy): Eukaryota > Metazoa > Chordata > Mammalia > Primates > Hominidae > Pan > Pan troglodytes. The sequence continues at coordinate 14,870,873 of NC_072422.2, forward strand.
TCATTAAAATGTGAGTGTTTAGAAGGAAACACACAATGGATTCCTATGATGATTGTTCCCCAAGAACTGGGAAACGTTTAGTGTGGAAGTCATTGAGCCAGACCCAGGAAAACCTACACTGATGATGAACATGGAATTCAGGAAAAGAAGAGGCAAGTATGGGGGCCACATCCAACCCATCATCAGTCCATTTCACTCCCATTTGACTCCAGGTGTAAAAGCGTTAAAATCAGGAGTTTGCCAGGATGGCCCCAGTTTTCACTCCAAATATTAATTACATATTGGAGTACTCCCACCTGAACATGAGGCCCTGATGTGGACTGCTTGGGCAATTAAGGGAATGTGAGGATGGAGTTGGTAGCACTTTCTGGGTCACCTGTCTTCATTTTTATTTTGCAGGTGAAATTGCGGTCCCCCATCAACCCCTCAGCAGATAGCATCCTCACTCCTATCTGACTTTATTATTGCTCGCACTCTATGTCCAAGGATGAAATCCCAAGATGATGGAAGAGTCTACCTCACAAAATGAAGCATCTGCTGGATTTGGAAATGAATTTGAGGGAAATTCAAGGGGGCCTGCTTATAGGAATGCTAGTGTCTCTCCCTGGATTGACCACAGGACAATTAAACACTAGAAGATGCCTGTTTTTTGGTGTGGTATGCGCCTCTTTTTTCCAGAAGGGTGGCTTTTTTGGCAAGGGGAGGTGATTTGGATGCAGGTGGGTCTTGGCCTTCTTCCCAATTCACTGTATATTCATAATCCACATAGAAATACAGAACCCTGAGCCCTGAATACCAATCAGAGCCAAACAGACAGGTCAAGAAAACACTGGAGGACTCATAAAAAAAGAAGCACTGGAGTGCATTTGCCACATTCCTATTAGCTGACTCTAGTTAAAGGAATGCACGCAAATACACACACACATATGCACACACACACACACACACACACAGACACCCACACAATGCCACACACACATGCAGACAACAAACACTTACAACACTCACACAGAAACAAATGGCCTGGCAGCACCTGAGGCTGTGTGGTTCCGCATGAAGCCCCACCTGGGAGGGACCAACCCTGGAGAACACTCGTAGGCCATATCTAGAAATCAAAGTAGGGCAAGTTTCAAAAGGATTCACCCCTACAACATCTAGGCAGGTATGAGATATTCTGCAGATCCTTTTGCATATCCTTTGGGATTTTGTGCTTTATTTCTGGTGCTTTGCTTGATGTTTCCGCAGGAGGGCTCACATTTGACCTCTCCTAGGATCATGGGACTGTTCCATGGATCCCATAGAGAAGACAGGCGAGGGTCCAGTGCTGATGCACCTTCACAGAGGTCTCCTTCACTGCCAAACTGCAGGGACTTGTCCTTAGTCAAAGGTGACATTCACTGTGACGCTAGCCAGAGCTCACAATCAGGCCTGGTACTCTCAGACTAGTGCGTGCATATTTGTGAGGCAGGCTCAGGCACCCAGCTGTCAGAGCTGTCATCCTGCCTAAGCAGAAAAACATGGTACAGACCGAGTCAGCCTGGTATTGGGAAAAACACTGCCTGCAGAAACCCACCGCGGGACGCTAAAAGGCGTTTGAAGTCTGTGAGTTGGTCACTGGAAACTGATCCTTTGACTCCATTCCCAAAAGAGGTGGTGTGCAAGAATCTGGTCCCATGAAAATTGGAATATATTCTGCTGTGTTGTTCAGGGTTCCTTGGTTGTAAAATCATACATGAGACCCCAGAGGCATGTGTCAGCAAAAGATGGCTGAGCTTTTGACCTCAGTGATTCCCTTCATTCTAGGCCTCAGAGAAGCTCTCTGGGAAATGCAGGAACAATGACAAAGGCAAGTACAAGTTGGAGCAGTGTTCTTATAAATCAGACTGGCCTCTCATGAGTGTAGATGAGGTGGAGAGGGTGTCTCAAAGGCCGTATGTGACAATGGAAATCCTGAAAAGGGTGTCCAGTAGTTGTGTTGAAAAACACTGTTTATTCACAATGAAAGAAAAGAAAAATCATGGCACACATGAGAGAATGAGCTGCCTTGTGCTGGAATCTAAGCAATGTTCAATGATTCCTGTCAGAGGACCCAAAATCCTCCCACAAAATGAAAACCAGCTCAGCCACCACAGGAAGAAAAGTATCCACAGTCTGGAAGGCAGCCAGCTTACCCAATGTCCCTTTAGCTCTCTGAAATTTCTGGCAGCTACATTATCTGTGGCTAGAGGCTGTCCCATCACTAAGTAGCCCAATGAAAGAGCCCCTCCACAATGAGGAGGCCATGCAGATGAAATGAAACAGAGGCTAGAATACCAGGCAAAAGCCAGACATGGCTGCCTGCTTCTTATCCTACAGGAATCATGCGACCTTCCAATAGAGGGTGGAGAACAGGAGTTTCTTTGTTGGTGGCTGTAACATGAATTTACTCTTTTAAATGTCAAAGCTGCCCAATCATTAAAAATTGATACTGTTTAGAAGGAAACACTCATGCAATGGATTCTCATGAGGGTCATTCTCTGTGACCTGGGAAACTCATAGTGTGGAAGTCGTTGAGTCAGACCCAGGAAACCCAAGGCCTATGAGGAGCATGGAAGTAAGGAAAAGAAGAGGCAGGTGTGGAGACCACATGCTACCCAGCATCAATCCATTTCACTCCCATTTGGCTCCAATTATGAAAACCCTCAAATAGGGAATTTGTCAAGATGGCCCCAATTTGCACCTAAATGTTTCTTGCACTTTGGAGTACTCAGCTGAACACTGGGCCATGGTGTGGACTGCTTGTGAAATTAAAGGAATGTGGGGATGGAGTTGAAAGCACCTTCCATGTCACCTTTTTTTTTATTTTTTGCAAGTGAAGTTGTGGGAACTCATCCACCCCTCACCAGATTGTATTCTCACCCCAATCTGACCTTATTGCTGCTCACACTTTATGCCCAGGATGAAATGCCAAGACGATGGAGGAGTGCCCCCTCAAAACATGAAACACCTGCTGTTCTTGGAACTGGATTTGAGGTACATTTATGGGGCCCTACCCCTACAAAACCCAAGCAAAGCAAATCATACAGGCCACCAAAACATTGGCGGGTTCAAACAAAAATAATCACTGAAGTGCATTAACCACACTCCTTAAATCAGACTCCACTCACAGGTGCACACACACACACAGAAACACAGAATGCCACACACATGCAGACATCTGACACCCACAACACTTTCACAGAAACACACAGCCTGACAGCTTCTGAGGCTGCATGGTTCTGCAGGAAGCCATGCCTTGAAGAGAGCAACCCTGAGGAAAACAGGCAAGCTGTACTCGGAAAACAAACTGGGGCAAGTTTCTAAAAGATTCAGTCCAACGTCTAGGCAAGCATGAGGAATCCTGCAGATATTTTTTGGATCCTTTGGGATTCCATCTTTTATTTCTGGGGCTTTGCTTGATGTTTTATCAGCTTGGCTCCTGTCTCCCCTTTCCTTGGATCATGGAAGTATCTTGTGGATCCCACCAAGAAGACAGGTGAGGGTCCACCGCTGACACGCCCCCACAAAGGTCTCCTTCCCCACCAAGCCACAGTGACTTGTTCTTAGGCAAGAGTGACATTCATTGTGATACTAGCCAGAGCTCACAATCAGGCCTGGTGCCCAGAGACTAGCGCATGCATATTCATGAGGCAGGCTTGGGTACACGAGTGTCAGAGCTGTCAGCCTGTTTGAGCAGATAAACATGGTAAAGGCAGAGCCAGCCTAGTATCAGGAAAAAGACTGCCTGCAGAATCCCACTGCAGGACCATAAAAATCTCAACCTCAGGCTACTTTAGGCCATCTCCTTGGTCGGTCCCACTCGAAGAGGAGGTGTTCTGAGACTCTGAGTTGGTTGCTGGAAACTGGTCTTTTGACTCCATTCTCAAAAGAGGCTTTGCACAAGAATCAGGTCCCATGGGGACTGGAATATATCCTGTTGTGTTTTTGAGGGTTTTTTGGGTGAAAAAATCATACACAAGACCTCAGAGGTGGGTGTCAGTGAAAGATGACCAGGCTCCTTATGTCCTGCCTCCCTTCATCCTAGGCCTCACAGGAGCTCTCTGGGAAAGGAAGGAACCAAGGCAAATGCAAGTCCAAGATGGAGCAGTGTTCTCACATATTGGACTGGCCTCTTATGGGTGTATATGAGGTTGAGATCCTGTCTCAAAGGCCGTCTGTGGTGATGACAAGCCTGAAAAAAGTGTCCAGTAATGCTGTTGAGGGCACTATTTATTCCCTATGAAAGCAGAAAAAATCAAGGCTTACCTGAGAGAATGAGCTGCCTTGTTCTAGAGTCCAAGCAATATGCAATGATTCCGGTCAGAGGACCCAAAATCCTTCCTCAACATGCAAACAACCTCAGCTTTCTCAATGAGACAATGACCCACAACCTGGGTTTCAGCCAGCCTACTCAAGTCCCTTTTGCTCTCTGAAATTCCTGACAGCTAAATAACCTGTGGCAAGAGGCAGCCCTATCCAGCAGCAGCCCAACGAAAGCACCCCTCCACAATGAGAAGGCTGTGCAGATGAAATGAAATAGAAGCTGGATTACCAGGCAAGCATCAGACACTGCTGTCTGCCTCTTATCCTACAGGAATCATGCAGCCCTCTGTTAGAAGGGGGAGAACAGGAGTTTCCTGTTGGTGGCTTAAGTGGGTATTTATGGTTTCAAAAGTATCAAAACTGCCCAATCATTAAAAATTGACACTGTTTAGAAGGAAACACTCATGTAATGGATTCTCATGAAGGTCATTCTTCATGAACTGGGATATGTTTAGTGGAGAAATCACTGAGTCAGACCCAGGAAGCCCCAGGCTGATTAAAAACATGGAAGTCAGAAAAAGAAGAGGCAGGTTTGGGGACCACATCCCAGCCACTTTCAATCCATTTCACTCCCATTGTCTCCAAGTAGGACAGCTGTCAAATCAGATATTTGTCATTATGGCCCCAATTTGCACTCCAAATATTCCTTGCACATTGGAGTACTCCCACCTGAACATTGAGGCATGGTGCAGACTGCTTGTGCAATTAAGGGAATACAGGGATGGAGGTGGAAGCACCTTCTGTGTCTTCTGTCTTTATTATCTTTTGTTTTTTGCAGGTGAAGTTGTGAGAACCAATCCACCACTCACAGATTGTATTTTCACCCCATCTGACCTTATTACTGCTCACACTTTATGTCCCAGGATGAAATGCTAAGATGATGGAGGAGTGCCCCCTCATGACGTGAAGTACTTGCTCAGCTGGAAACTGAATTCAAGGTTAATTCAAGGGACCCTGTGAACAGGACTCCTAGTGTCTCTCTCTATGTTGGACACAGGACAACAGAACTCTGTTAAATGTCGGTTTTTTGTGTATAGTGTGCACCTCTCCTTCTAGAACAGTGGCTTTTGTTTTGTTTTGTTTTTTTGCTGGGGAAAGTCATTTGCACACCACTGCATCTCTGCCCACCTACAAATTCACTGCAGATTTATTATCCACAGAAAATTAAAAAAAAAAAAACATGCAGTTCTGCACCCCAAACAGAGCCACACAGACAGGCCACCAAAAGGTTTAGTGACTCTAAAAAAAAAAAAAAAAAAAAAGGACTGAAGTGCCTTAGCCATATTCCTTTAAGTAGACTCCAGCTATAGGCACACACAAAAACACACAATGCCACATACACATGCAGACATCCAACACTCTCAACACTCCCAACACTCCCAGATAAATGCCCAGCCTGGCAGCTCCTGAGGCTGCATGGTTCTGCAGGAAGCCCCATTTGGGAGAGAGCAACCCTGGGGAAAACAGGTGGGCTCTACATAAAAGTTACAGTGGGGCAAGTTTTAAAAAGTGCTGAGAACATGCCCCAAGACTGGCCTTAAACAGGCTAGGATAAATTGGCCATAAACAAGATCTCTGCATCACTGTGACATGTTTGTGATGGCTATGACACCCATGGTGGAAGTCACTGGCTTGCCAGAATGAGGGCAAATAATATTTGGCTCACCCAAAGCAGAAAACTGCTCAAGGCATTTCTAAACCACAAACAATGGCAGGAGCAGTCTGTGCCTTAAGGACATGTTTTGCTGCCAGAAAACAAGCCTATCCCTTTATTCTTTGTAAAGAATACTTTCAGTTAATCTATGAACTGCAGGAACAATATTTATGGTAGGCTTACTTTCAATAAATAGATGGGTCAAACTTTGTTCCAGGCTCTCAGCTTTTAACACTGTTAGCCACCGATCCCATTTTGCACCCTATTTCTGTGTCTGTTTCTTTATTCCTCTAGCATTGCTGGGTTTGTGTCTCCATGAGTAAGCTGGTCTCAGCAAGTGGTGCCCAATATTGGGCTTGAACCCAGATCACAGGGTCACTGGAATGATGATTGGAGAACATGAAACTACACTGGAGGACACCCCGGTACTCTTAAACAATCCCCGTGGTGAGTAAGAAGCATAGCTTGGAAGTGTCAGGGTAACAATGGGACAAGGGTCAAGCAGGCAAGTGGCTTATTTAAATCTGCTTCAGCAGCTTCTCAGAAAAGGAGGAGTGAAGATTAGCCCTAGCTGACATATGCAGCTTTTTAGTTCAGTAGAGAAATACTACCTCTGATTTCCAAACTCAGGAACTATGGATGTAGAGGTCTGGGGGAAGTTAGGCAGCATGCTGAAAAGGCATAAAAGGATGGTTCTGAGGATATTCCTATAACTGTCTGGTCAGTGTAGGCTCTGATTCATTTCATTTTGGACTCTTTTCACAGTAATGATGAAGAGAAAAAAGACAAAGAAGAGGGGGAGTGTGATAATTTGGCAGAAGAGATAAAAAACAGATCTGTTAACTGCTTAAAGAGACCCAAGAAAGGGAAGCTTCTCTCTGTTCCTCAACACCACCTGAGTATCTTGAAGATAGAGAATGGCCAAATCCTTTGGAGTTTTCTTTTCCATAGGACACTGGGTTAAAAGCGGTCACTGCAGTGGCTGTTTGAGCAATGCATTGAGTGACCACCCTCGGTTCTATTCAGGCAAAAAATCAGCAAGCTAGAAGAGATAGTGATTTAGGGGCTTGACAGTTCCCTGTTAGGATACACCCCCCCAGATCAGCAGGGAAATGTTATGGCTATATTTGAGACTTTTCCTTTTACATTACTCTAAGAGTTTAAACAGGCTATCAAGTAGTATGAACCAGATTCTCCTTTCTTGATGGGTCTGTTAAAGAATGTTGCTACTGCCAGTCAGATTATTCCCATTGATTGGGATGCTGTTACTCGAGGCTTTCTGACTCCTGCTTAGTTTTACAGTGTAAGACATTGTGGGCAGATGAAGATTCTACCCAAGCTGTCTGCAATGCACAAGCTCAAACTCCAATTAATATAATTGCAGACCAACCTTTGGGATGTGGTGGCTGGGCTGCGTTAGACATACAAGTGGTCATGAAGGATGATGCTATAGATCAGCTTAGAGGAGTGTGCATTCAAGCTTGGAAAAAATCTCTTCAGATGAAGAACAATATCCTTCTTTTACTGCTGCTAAGTAGAGGCTGAAAGACCTTCATGCAGATTGGATAACTTGGTTACACGAGTCTCTTAAAAAGGTGATTGTGGATTCAGCTGCTTAGGATATCAGAAGTAATCTGCATAAGGCTACTTTGTTGGCACAAGCAATGGCAGGATTGAGAGTAGGTAAAGGAAATGCTCTGTTTCCTGGAGCTTGTTTCAACTGCAGGAAACATGGACATATGAAGAGAGAATGTAGAAAATATCAGAGGGTCCAAACACCCATTGTTGGAAAAAAGAAAACTGCTGAACCAGGTCTATGCCTGAAGTGTAAAAAAGTGTCAAAAAGGAAAGCATTGAGACAATCAGTGTTATTCTAAATTTGATAGTGGAGGAAACCCAATTTTGGAAAATGCCATGAGGGGCCTGTACCAGGGACAATTCCAAACCAGGGTATTCCTGGCTCAGGCCACTCCCTCAACTCTGTAGAATGATTGCCCCCCACAACAGACTGTAGTGCCACAGATCTGTGTTGCCACAAGGCTGTGGGTCTCCTGTCTGGAGAGCTGCTGCAAAAAGTACCAACAGGAGACTGTGGACCTCTCCCAGCAGAAACAGTAGGACTACTCCTGGAAAGAGCTTGTTTAAATTTAAAAGGAGAGCAGTTTATACAAGAGTAATTGATTCAGATTGTAATGGGGGAATTCAAATTGTTATATCTACTTCCATTCCTCGGAAGGCAGAACCAGGAGATGGTATAGCACAGCTTCTGAGTTTACTGTACGTATAACTAAAAAAAAAAGTGAAATTAAATACAGGGGAATTTCACAGTATAAATAAACAAGATAAAACCATGTACTGGGCAAATCAAATTACTAATAAACATCCTACCTGTGAAATAACTATGCAGGGAAAGACATTTGAAGGTTTGGTAGATACAGAAGTGGACATTTCAATGATTTCTCTACAGCACTGGCCATGTGTGTGACCAATTCAGCCCACCTAATTTAACATAGTTGGAGGTGGTAAAGTCCTTGAAGTATATCAAAGTAGTTACATTTTGCGTTGTTAAGGCCCCCATGGACAACCTGGGAATATTCAACCAATTATAACTTTTGTGCCTATAAATATGTGGGGGAGAGATATATTACAACAATGAAGAGCACAAGTTCTAATTCTTGAGCAATTATACAGCCCTCAAAGTCAATGATATATGAAATGGGGTATGTCCCTGGTATGTAATTAGAAAAAAATTTGCAAGGTTTGAAGGAAATGCTTCAAGCTGAAAGACAAAGCTCCTGCCAAGGATTAGAATACTATTTATGATGGTGGCCATTGTTAAGGCTTCAGAGCCTATTCCATTAAAATGGCTGACAGACCAACCAATATGAATAGAACAGTGGCCACTGAGTAAATCAAAACTGGAGGCTTTAAATGAACTAGTCAAAGAAGAACTTTAAAAGAGACATGTAGCTCCATTTCTCTCCCATTGGAATTCCTGTTTTCCTAATTTAAAAAATCAGGTAAATGGAGAATGTTAACTGACTTGATGGTCATTAATTCAGTTATACAACCTATGGAGGCATTACAGCCAGGACTGCCTTCTACTGCTATGATTCCAAAAAATTGGTCTTTAATAGTCAGTGATTTAAAAGACTGTTTTTAACTATTTCCTTAGCTGAGCAGGACTGTGAATGGTTTGCATTGATGATTCCTGTGGTAAACAAACTGCAGCCTGTTAAGCATTTCATTGGAAAGTGTTGCCACATGGCATGTTGAACAGTCTAACAAATTGCCAGATGTATGTAGGGCAAGCAATTGAACCCACTCTTAAAATATTTTCACAATGTCATATTATTCATTATATGGATAATTTTTTGTGCTGCCCCCACTCTGGAAATATTACTCCAATATTATGATCACTTCCAAAATTTGATTTCTCTTGCCAGTTTAATTATGGCTCCTGACAAAATTGAGACTACTAGTACTTACTCCTACTTGGGGACCTAAATAAATGACACAATAGTGCCACAACAAGTAACCATACGTAGGGATCAATTGAAAATATTGAGTGACTTTCAAAAATTACTTGGGTACATTAATTAGATATGGCCTACTGCAGGCATTCCTACTTATGCCATGAGTAATCTATTTTCTATCCTTAGATGAGATCCTAGTCTCACGAGCCCTCAGCAATTAACAAATGAAGCTGATGCAGAGCTTCAGCTAATTTAAATGAAATTCCATAAGACCCAAATAAATAGAATAGATCCAGAAAATACTAGATTTACAATGTTTTCAACTTGTCATCCCACTACTGGTGTTATTGTTCAAGGGCAAGATCTTGCAGAGTGGTTTTTACTTCCATATACTAATTCATGGACTTTGACTCCTTATTTGGGTCAAATCACTTCTATGATAGAAAATGGGAGAACACTGATTGCTAAATAGTCTTACTTGGAAAACCCACTTAGCTGACTTTGTGGGTATTCCCAATAACCATTTTCCTAAGATGATACTCTCAATTTTTGAAATTAACTAATTGGATTCTCCCTAAAATAAAGAAATTTAAACCAATTGAAGGTGCTGAAAATGTCTTCACAGATGGGTCTAGTAATGGTAAAGCCTCTTATTCTGGATTAAAAGGTAAAGTTTTTCAGAAGCCCCATACTTCAGCTCCAAAAGCAGAGCTTGTAGCTGTAATTTAGGTATTGACTGCTTTTAATGTGCCTATTAATGTGATTTCTGATTCTTCATATGTGGCTCATTTTACATAGTTACTTAAAAATGCTCAGGTACAATTCCACACAAAGTAGCAAACTGACAACATTATTTACCCAATGGCAAATGGCTGTTAGACGTAAAATGCACCCTTTTTTCATCGCTCACATTAGGGCTCATACACCTCTTCCAGGACCTTTGACTGCAGGGAATCGTATGGCTGATCACCTAGTTGCTACTGCAACATCTAATGCTATACACTTTTACACTTTAACTCCCGTTAGTGCTTCTGATCTCAAGCACAGATAAAGCATTACCTGGAAAAAAGCAAAAGCTATCATCTAGCAATGCCCAGCTTGCCAAATGATGCTTTCCTTGTCTTTTATGGGACTCGGTCCTCGAGGATTAGAACCTAATTCTCTTTGGCAAATGAATGTCACACATGTTCCCTCATTTGGGAGACTAGCTTTTGTACATGTATGTGTAGACAAATTTTCTCAGTTTTTCTGGGCTGCATGCCAATCAAGAGAGTCTTCTGTCCTTGTTAAACACCATCTTTGCAGTATTTTGTGGTGATGGGTATTCCAGATTCTATTAAAACAGATAATGACCCAGGCTATACTAGCCAAGCTCTAGCTACATTTTCTTCTATATGTAATATTGAACGCATTACTGGTATTCCATATAATTCTCAAGGACAAGCCATAGTGAAAACAATGAATCTCTCCCTAAAACAGCAGTTGCAAAAACAGAAAAGGGGAAACAGTAAATATGGGAATCCACATATGCAACTCAATCTAGCATTATGGACTTTAATTTTTTTGAGCCTGCCTAAAGGCCGATTGTTATAAGCAGCTGAACAACATTTGCAGAAGCCAACTGAAAAGGCAGAAATGGAAAAACAGATTTGGTGAAAAGACCCAATAACAAAAGGTTGAGAAACAGGTAAAATAACATGGGGCAAAGGTTATTCTTGTGTGTTTACAGGACCAAGTCAACAGCCAATTTGGGTGCCACTGAGATATCTAAAGCTCTACTATGAGCCAGATACACAGAAAGAGGTTTTGGGAGGATCCTGAAGACCCACCAATAGCAGCATTGTCCAAGTTGATGCTGAGGAGAACCCCAACTGTCATGAGCAACATTCATTGAATGCAGCCATCTACCTGGGGACAGATCAAGAAGCTGTTGCAGATGGCAGAGGAAAACCTGAAGAGAGTGGGACAACTAGTCCCAATGAGTACTTTAATGATAGCTATGATAGCAGTGATCACCATCACCATGAGTATTCCTTCAGTAAGGGCTGACACAGAGAACAATTACACTTATTGGGCATATTTACCTTTTCCATCACTTCTATGGCCTGTAACTTGGCTAGACCCCCCAGTGGAGGTATACATTAATGACAGTTCTTGGATGCCCAGTCCTACAGAGGATACAGGCCCATCTCATCCATATGAGGAAGGAAGTGTTAAATTTTTTTTTTAGATTTGGACATTCACCTATTTTATTGAGAAAAGCCACTTTCCTACCCCCTTGCTATCAATCTTGGCTGGCAATAATCACTCTGTGGCACAGTTACACATGCTTTCTGGTCACAGTATTTACCATAATTAATCTGCTCCTGTAATTGAGGCATACCACCCTCAAAAACCTATTTGTAAACTGGATTGGACTTGGTTAGATAAAATGAATATACTTGTTTAAGAAGTTTGCATTGCAGGACAAGAAAAGGTGCTGTGCAATGATTCCTATGGAATCATTATTGATTGGTCCCCTAAAGCGTGCTTAGCATGAATCACACCTCTCAGTCTGCATGCGATGGCCACACTATGTTCAGCTGGTCTGAATAAAATGATCAGACGGTAGAAATGATAAAAAGTATCATAAGAGTTTCTATTATCTGGGCATATGGCAGTATAATGGCACCTCAACCTCAAATGATATGGCCCATTGTAGGAGCTAAACATAAGAATTTGTGGAAATTGTTAATGGCCCTTGATAAGATAAAGATTTGGGAAGGAAAATATACTACGCCATCACAGTATAATCCTAATTACATTTTAGAACTTGTTGAAAACAATAAAATTTGGATACAAAGTTGTGTTTGCCCCCCTTTTCTTGTGGTAATGGGTGATCTAAAGTTTGACATCCCTTAATTATATTGTAACTTGCCAAGAATGTAGATTGTTCTCCTGTGTGTGTGAACTCTTACTTGTTTAATACTAATCATTCTATTCTAGTAGTGAGAGCTCGAGAAGGATTTTGGTTACCAGTGAAGCTTTCCCATCCTTGGGAAGCCTCTTCCTCTGTACATATTATTGCTAAAATTGTTCAGATAATTCTGAGACACTCTTGGAATTTCATTGCTACTTTAGTCCTGATGATTATGGGTCTGATTGATGTCACAGCTGTTGCTACAGCATCTGGAGTTGTGCTACATTCATCAGTGCAGACAGCAGATTTTGTAAATAAATGGAAAAATAATTCACCTCTGCTGTGGAAGTCTAAAGCTAAAATAGATCCAAAGATAGTTAATCAAATCAATGATCTCTGACAAATTGTAACGTGGCTGGGAGATTGAATAGCAAGTTTGCAATATAGAATGCAGCTAACATGGGACTAGAATACTTCTGAGTTTCATATCACTCCTCACACCTATAAGGAATCAGAGCATGAATGGGAAATAATAAAAAAGCATCTAGAAGGACACTACACACTTGTCTTTGGGTGTTGCAATATTAAAAGAAAAAAGATTTAAAGCTTCCCAGGCACACCTGATATTATTGCCATCAAATGGAGTGTGTGAAGGGGTTGCAGATGGATTGGCAACCATAAATCCTTTGAAATGGATAAAAGCACTTGGGGGTTCTGTGATTTCTATGATGCTTGTGCTATTAATCTATGATGTTTGTCTTTGTGTAGTCTGCAGATGCAGATCCCAACTTCTGGAAGAAGTAGCTTACCATGATGAAGCCATCTTTGCTTGTATTACCCTGCAAAAACAAACAGGGGGACATGCTGGGAAGAGGCCCCAAGCCTGGCCATAAACAACGGGTGAAAACCAGGCCATGGACAAAGTCTCTGCAACACTGTGACATACTCCTGATGGCTATCACACTGACACTGGAGGTTGATGGTTTACCAAAAAGAGAAAAAGGAACATCGACACACCCAGGGTGGAAAACAACTCAAGGCATTCCTAACCCACAAACAATGGTTTGAGCCATCTGTGCCTTCAGGACATGTTCCTACTGCAGATAAGTAGCCAGAACCTGTACCTTTATTCTCCATAAGGAATGCTTTTAATTAATTTATAATCTGCAAAAATGATCTTTATGATAGGCTTACTGTCAATAAATAGACGGGTCAAACTTTGCTTGAGGTTCTCAGTTCTGAAGGCTCTTATCTCCTGATCCCACTTTGCACTCTAATTCTGTGTCTGTTTCTATTCCTCTATCACCACTGGGATGGTGTCCATATGACTGAGCAGGTCTCGGCAAAAAATACTCCTCCTACAATTCCTAGGTAAGCCTTAGGAATCCTGCAGAGCCTTTTGAATACTTAGAAATTTTGTGGTTTATTTTTGAACTTTGCTTGATGTTTCTTCAGGTTGGCTAATGTTTGCCCTCTCCTAGGCTCATGAAATTATCCCAAGGATCACACAGAGAACACAGGTGAGTGTCCACTGTTGATACACCTTCACGGAGGTCTTCTTCTCCACCAAGCCACAGTGACTTGTTGCAAGGCAATGATGACATTCATTGTGATGCTAGCCAGGGCACACAACAAGGCCTGGGGCCCTGAGACTAGTGCATGCACATTCATGATGCAGACTCAGGTGCCCAGCTGTCAGAGCTGTCAGTCTGCCTAATCAGAGAAAAATGGTACAGGCAGAGCAGGCCTAGTATTGGGAAAAAAAGCTGCTTGCAAAAACCGATTGTGGAACTGTAAAATTCTTGACTTCAGGGTCCCTTTGGGCCGTCTGTGTGGTCGTGTCCCACCGGAGGATAAGGCATTTCAAGACTGCGAGGTGTTCACTGGAAACTGCTCTTCCTACTCCATTCCCCAAAAAAGTGGATGCACGAATCACACCCCATGGAGGTTGAAATATCTCCTGGTGCATTTTTGAGGATTCTTCGGATGATGGAAACATACCTGAGACCCCAGATGTGTGTGTCAGTGAAAGATGGCTAGGCTCTTGACCTCACTGCCTCCCTTCCTTCTGGGCCTTGCAGGAGCTTCCTGGGAAAGACAGTAGCCATAACAAAGGGAAGACCAAGGTGGAGCACTGTTCTCACACCATGCACTCATGGGTGCAGAGGAGGATGAGACACATTGTCTTAGAAGCCATCTGTGATGATGGCACGACTGAAAGGCTGTCCAGTAGTGCTGTTGAGGGGCACTCTGGATTCACCATGAAAGCAAAAAAAAAAAAAAAAAAAAATCGAGGCTCAGCTGACAGAACAAGACACCTTGTGCTAGAGTCCAAGCAATTTTCAATGATTCCTGTCAAAGGACACAAAAGCCTCCTGCAAAGTTCAAACGACTTCAGTCCCCAGGAGACAATGACCCACAACCTGGAGTGCAGCAAGCCTACCCAAAGTCTTTTTTGCTCTCTGAAATTCCTGGCAGCGAGATAATCTGTGGTGAGAGGCAATCCCATCCAGCAACAGCCCAATGAAAGGGCCTCTCCACAATAAGAGGGCCACACAGATGAAATGAAATAGAGGCTAGATTACCAGGCAAAAACTAGGCATGGCTGCCTCCTTCTCATCTTACAGAAATCACACAGCCCTCCAATGCAAGTAGGAGAACAAGAGTTTCCTTGTTGGTGGCTGTAATGGGAATTTATGGCTTAAAAATCATCATAGCTGCACAGTCATTCAAACGTGATAGTGTTTAGAAGGAAATACTCATGCAATTGACTCTTATGAAGGTCTTTCTCTGTGAACTGGAAACGTTTAGCCTGGAAGTCATTGAGCCAGACTCAGACTCAGGAAACCTTAGGCCAACAAAGAACATGGAAGTCAGGAAAACAAGCAAGTGTAGAGGCCACATTCCACTCAGCATCAAACAATTCAACTCACATTTGTCTCCAGGTATGAAAAACCTCAAATTGGCAGTTTGCCAGGATGGCCCCAATTTGCACTACAAATATTCCTTGCACGTTGTAATACTTCCACCTGAATATGTGGCCATGTTGTGGACTGCTTGTGCAATTAAGGGAATGCAGGGATGAAGTTGGAAGTACTTTGTGTGTCATCTGTCTCCCTTTTTTTTTGCAGGTGAAGTTCCATGACCCCATCCACCCTTCACTAGATTGTATCCTAACCCCTATCTGACCTTATTGCTACTCACACTCTGTGACCAAGGATCAAATCCCAAGATGATAGAGGAGTGCCGCCTCAAGAAGTGAAGTTCTTGGTCAGCTGTGAACTGAATTGAGGTAAATTCAAGGGGCCTTGAGGACAGGACTGCTAGTGTCTCTCCCCAGGTTGGTAACAGGACAATGAAACACAGGGAGATGTCTGCTTTTTGGTGTGGTGTGCCCCTCTTCTTTCTAGAAGAGTGGCTTTATTTTTGCAGGGGAAGGTGATTTGGATGCCAGTGTGTCTTGGCATGCCACCCAATTTATTGTGGAATCATAATCATCAGAAAAATAGAAAACATGGAGCTGCACAGCCCAAGCTGAGCCACACAGGCCACCAAAATGATGAAAGACTCAAAAATAAAGAAGCACTGAAGTGTGGTAGCCACATTCCTTTAAGCCGACTCCACTTAGATGCACACACACTCACTACCACACACACAGGCTGACATCCAACACTCGCAGCACTCCCAGAGAGACCCACAGCCTTGCAGCTCCTGAGGCTTCATGGTTCTGCTGGAAGCCCGAGCTGGGAGAGAGCAATCCCGGGGAACACAGGCGGGCTGTACCTGGAAATCACAGTGGAGCCAGTTTCAAAAGTTTCACCCCTACAAGGTCCAGACAGGTTTGAGGAATCCTGCAGATCTTTTTGGATCCTTAGAGATTTCACAGTTTGTTTCTGGGGCTCTGCTTGATGTTTCTTCAGGATGGCTCACATCTGCCCTCTCCTCGGATCATGGGACTATTCCATGGATCCCACAGAAAAGACAGGTGAGAGTCCATTGTTGACACACCTCCATGGATGTTTCTGTATCAGCCAAGGCATGTAATTGTCACAAGGCAAGACTGGCATTCCTTGTGAAGATAGCCAGAGCTCATAATCAGTCCTGGTTCCCTGAAACTAGCACATGCATATTTGTGAGATATGCTGAGGAACCCAGCTCTCAGAGCTCTCAGCCTTCCTAAGCAGAGGAAAATGCTACAGGAAAAGCCAGCTTGGTATTGGGAACCATGCTACCTGCGAAAACCCACTGCAGGACCCTAAAATTCTCGACCTTCGGGCTTCTTTGGGCTGTCTCTGTCATTGGGTCCTGCTGGAGAAGGAGGTGTTTTGAGACTGAGTTGGTAGCTGGAAACTGCTCTTCTGACTTTATTCTCGAAAGAAGCTGTGTGCAAGAACTGCTTTATGGGGACTAGAATATAGTCTGTTGGGTTGTTGAGGGTTCTTTAGGTGTTACCATTATACTTGAGACCCCAGAGGTGGGATTCAGTGAAAGATGGCCGGGCTCTTGACCTCACTGGACACCTTTATCCTGGGCCTTGCAGGGCCTCTCTGGGAAAGTCAGGAACCATGACAAAAACAAGTCCAAGTGGAGCAGTGTTCTCACACCTTGGACTGGTCGCTCACAAACATAGATGATGTTGAGACACTACCAACACCAGCTCATTCATGGAAAGTCCAACATAGCAGCACAAAAGGAATGAAGACAAAGACAGGAATATAGTGGAAAGTGGGATCAGTGGGCTGACAGCCCTCAGAGTTCAGAGACTCAAACAGAGTTTGACACACATATTTATTGACAGCAAGCCAGTGATGAGCATAGTTTCTATAATCTATAGGTTATAGATTAGCTAAAAGCATACCATTTGGGAAACAAGGCATTCTTAATGAGGAACAGAGAAACAGAATTTTAAGGTACAAATCACTCATGCCATTGTATGTGGTTTAGGAATGCCTTGAACTGTTTTCCACCCTGGGTCAGCCAGGTGTTCTTTGCCCTCATTCTGGTAAATGAGCAACCTCCAGCATGAGCATCGGAGCCATCAGGAGCATGTCACATTGCTGCAGATATCCTGTTTATGGCCAGTTTCTTTAAGGCCTTTTTATGACAAGATTAGGGACTGCTCCAAGCAGGCAGTGTCTCAGAGGCCATCTGTGGTGATGGCAAGCCTGAAAAGGGTGTCCAACACTGCTTTTGAGGGGCAATGTGGATTCCCCATGAATGCAAATAAAAAGCTTTGCTCACCTGAGTCAATGAGGTGCCTTGTGCTGGAGTCCAAGCAGTGTTCAATGATTCCTGTCAGAGGGCCCAGAAGAATCCTGCAAAGTGGAAAAGGCCTCAGCCCCAACAATGAGACAACAACCCACAGCATGGAGTGCAGCCAGCCTACCCGAAGTCCCTTTTGCTTTCTGAAATCCCTGGAAGCTAAATAATCTGTGGTAAGCGTCAGTCCCATCTGACAACAGCCCGATGAATAGCCCCTCCACAATGAGAAGGCCATGCAGATGAAATGAAGCAGAGGCTAGATTACCGGGAAAAGCCAGGCATGGCTGTCTGCTTCTCATCCTACAGGAATCATGCAGCCCTCTGATAGAAGTGAAACATCAAGAGTTTCCTTGTTGACAGCTGTAGTGAGAATTTATGGTTTTAAAAGCATCAAAGTAGCCCAGTCATTAAAACATGACAGCGTTAAGAAGAAAAAAATCATTCAATGGATACACATGAGAGTCTTTGTCCATCCACTGGGAAACATTTAGTGTGGAAGTCATTGAATCAGACCCAGGAAACCCTAGGCCAATGAGGAACATGGAAATAAGAAAAATAAGAAGCAAGTCTGGAGGCCACATTCAACCCAACATCAATCCATTCCACTTTCATTTGGCTCCAGGTATGATAACACTGAAATAGGGAGATTGACAGGATGGCTTCAATTTGCACTCCAAATATTTTTTTCACCTTGGGGCACTCCCACCTGAACACCACACCATGGTGTGGACTGCTTTTGCAATTAAGGGAATTAGAGGATGGAATCGGAAGCACCATCTGTGTCATCTGTCTTCAGTTTATTTGTAGATGAAGTTGCAGGACCCTATCAACCCATCTCCAGATTGTACCCTCACACATATCTGACCTTATGGCTGCTCACACTTTATGTCCCAGGATAAAATCCCAAGACCATGGAGGAGTGCCCCCTCATGACATGAAGCACCTGCTCAGCTGGGAACTGAATTTGAGGTGAATTCAAAAGGCCCTGCCAACAGGACTGCTAGTGTCTCTCCCTGGGGTGGGCCCAGGACAATGAAGTCTTGGGAGATGTCTGTTTTTTGGTGTGGTGTGCTCCTTTTGTTTCTAGAAGAGTGGCTTTTTTTGTAGGGAAAGGTGGTTTGGATGCCGGCGGGTCTCAGCCCGACTTTCAATTCACTGTGGATTCCTGATCCTCAGAAAAATAAAGAACATGGATCTCTGCAGCCCAAGCAGAGCCACATAGACAGGCCACCAAAAGGTTGGGAGACTCAAAATAAGAAGTGCTGTTATGTGTTAGCCACATTCCTTTAAGTAGACTCCACTTGCACACTCACACACACAATGCCAAGCACACACACAGACATACCCAAAGTCCCTTTTGCTCTCTGAAATCCCTGGTATCCAAAAGATCTGTAATGAGAGGCAGTCCTATCCAGCAAGAGCCCAATGAAATAAACCCTCCACAATGAGGAAGGTCGTGCAGATGAAATGAAACAGAGACAAAATTACCAGGCAGAAGCCAGACACAGATGCCTGCTTCTCATCATACAGGAATTGTGCAGCCCTCCAATAGAAGCAGGAGAATAAGAGTTTCCTTATTGGCAGCTGAAACATGAATTTATGGTTTTAAAAGTATCATAGCTACCCAGACATAGATATGTGACAATGCTTAGGAGAAAACACTCACCTAATGGATTCTCATGAGGGTCGTCCTCCGTAAAGTAGGAAAAGTTTAATGTGGAAGAAGTTGAGCCAGACACAGGAAAACCTAGGCCAATAAGGAACATGGTAGAAAGGAAAATAAGGAGCAAGTGTGGAAACCACATCCCATCCAGCATCAATCTATTCCACTTCCATTTGGCTCCAGATATAAAGCCCTCAAATGAGGAGTTTTGCCAGCATTGTCCCAGTTTGCACTCCAAATGTTCCCTGTACGTTTGATTACTTCCATCTGAACACCTAACCATGGTGTGGACTGCTTGTGCAATTAAGGAAACACAGGGATACATTTGGAAACACCTACTGAGTCATCTGTCTTCACTATTTTTGAGGGTCAAGATGCAGGACCCCAACCAACCCTCAACAGATTGTATCTTCACCACATCTGACCTTATTGCTCAAATTCCCTGTCTTAAAATGAGATCCCAAGATGATGGAGGAGTGCCCCCCTAGGACATAAAGCACCTCCTTGGCTGCGAAGTGAATTCGAAGTAAATTCAAAGGGTCCTGCAGACACCATTGCTAGTGCCTCTTTGTGAGTTGGCCACAGGACAATGAAACACTCGAAGATTTTTTTTTTTTTTTAGATAGAGGAATACTTTGGACCCCAGCACGTCTCAACCACCCTCCCAATTTACTGTGGATTCATGATCCAAAGAAAAATAAAGGACACAAAGCCCCACAGCCCAAACAGATCCACCGACAGCCCACCAAAATGTTGGCAGACTCAATAAAAAGAAGCACTGTAGTGCGGTAGCCACATTCCTTTAAGCAGACTCCACTTACAGGCACACACACAGATACACACACACACACACACACAAACACAGATACCAAAAGTCACAACATTCCCACAGAAACACACAGCCCTGCAGCTCCTGAGGCTGCATAGTTATGCAGGAAATCCCATCTAGGAGAGGACAACCCCAGGGAACTCAGGAGGTCTATACCTAGAAATCACAGTGGAGCATGTTTCCAAAAGACACACCCCTGCAATGTCAAGGTAGGCCTGAGACATCTTACAGATAGTTTTGAAATTTTAGGGATTTTTATGTTTTCATTCCTGGTGCTCTGCTTGACATTTCTTCAGGCTGGCTCACGTCTGGCCTCTCCTAGGATTATGGTACTATCCCGTGTATCTCACAGATAAGACAAGCAACAGTCACCGCCAAAGCACCTCCATGGAGGTCTCCTTTTCTGTCAAGATGCAGTGGTATGTTGCTTGGCAACAGTGGCATTATGGTGATGCTATCCAGAAGTCACATCTCAGGCCTGGTGCCCTGAGATGAGAGTATGCAAAATCGCAAGGCAGGCTCAGGGGACAGGATGTCAGAGTTGTCAGCCTGCCTAAGCACAGAAAAATGGTACAGGCAGAGTTGGCCTGGTATAGAGAAAAAGACTGCCTGTGACAATCCACTGAGTGACTCTATATGTCTCAACCCTAGGGTCTCTTCGGGCCGTCTTCATGTTCAGGTACCCCTTGAGAAGGAGACATTTTGAGACTGTGAGGTGGTTGCTGGAAACTGCTCTTCTGACTCCATTCTCAACAGAGATTGTGGGAAGGAATCGGGTCCCATGGGGGTTGTAATATTATCTGGTAAATTGTTGAGGGGTCTTTGGGTGATGGCATCATATCTGAGACCCCAGAGGTGGGTGTCAGTGAAAGATGGCCGAGCCCTTGTCCTAATTGTGTTTCTTCATCCTAGGCCTCACAGGGGCTCTCTGGAAAAGGCAGAAACCACAACAAAGGCAAGTCGAAGTTGGAGCACTGTTCTCACACCTCTAACCAACCTCTCACGTGTGTAAATGGAGTTAAGACATTGTGCAACATGCAAACCACCTCAGCATCCACAACAAGACAACAACTCACAACCTTGAGTGCAGCTAGCCTACACAAAGTCCCTTTTGCTCCCTGAAATTTCTGGCAGCCAAATGATCTGCCTTGAAAGGCAGTCCCATCCAGCAATAGCTTAATGAAAGACCCAATCCATAATGAAAAAGACTTGCCGATTCAATGAAACAGCCAAGATTCCCAGGCAAAAGCCATACGCATCTGCCTGCTTCTCATCCTACAGGGATTATGCAAGACTCTAATGGAATTGGGAGTACAAGTGTTTCCTTCTTGGAGGCTGCAATGGGAACTTACAGTTTTAAAAGTATCACAGCTGCCTAGTCATTAAAATGTGACAGTGTTTAGAAGGAAAGTCTCATGCAATGCATTACCATGAGAGTCATCCTCTGTGAACTAGGAAATGCCTAGTGTGGAAGATATTGACTCAGACCCATGAAGCACTAGGCCAATGAGAAACATGAAATTCAGGAAAAGAAGAGGCAAGTGTGGAGGCCATATCCTATCCAGCATCAATACATCCCACTCACATTGGGCTCCAGTTATGAAAGCCCTCAAATATGGAATTTGCCAACTTGGCCCCAGTTTACCCTCCAAGTATTCTCTGAACTTTGGAGAACTTCCCCAAGAACATCAGGCCATGTTGTAGACTGCCATTGTAATTCAGAGAATGCAAGGATACAGTTCAAAGTGCCTTCTATTTCATTGATCTTCTACTTTTTGTAGCTGAAATTGCAGGATCCCATCCACTTTTCCCCAGATTGTATCCTCACCCCTACCTGACTTTATTGCTGCTCTCACTCTATCCCAGAATGAAATCCCAAGACTATCTAGGAGTGTATTCTCATGACTTGAAGCACCTGATTGGTTGGAAAACAAATATGAGGTAAATTCAAGGGGTGCTGTGGAGAGGACTGCCAGTGTGTCTCCCTGGGTTGGCCATAGGACAATGACACAATGGGAAATGTTTGTTTCTGGTTGTGGTGTGCTTTTCTTCTTTTTAGAAGAGTGGCTTTTTTTTTGAAGTAGGAGGTGATTTGACACTAAGCTGATTAGCCAGCCTCCAAATTCACTGTGGATTCATGATCCACAGGAGAATAAAGAACATAGAGCCTGGCATCCTAAGTAGAGCTGCACAGACAGGCCACCATAAGGTTGGGAGACTCAAAAAAAGAAGCACTGAAGTGTGTTAGCCACATTCCTTTAGTCAGAGTCCACCTACAGGCATACAAGCACACTGAGACAAACAAAAAAGCCACACACACATGCAGACATACAACACTCACAAGACTCCCACAGAAACACACAGCCCAGCAGCTTCTAAGTTGCATAGTTCTGCAGGAAGCCCAACCTTGAAGAAAGCCAGCCCAGAAAACAGAGGCATGCTGTATCTAGAAATCAAAGTGGGACAAGTTTCAAAAGACTCACCTCTTTATTGTCTAGGCAAAACTGAGGCATCCTATAGATACTTTTTGATCCTTAGGGATTTCACCCTTTATTCTTGAGGCTCTGCTAGATGTTTCTTCAGGCTGGCTCACATATGCTCTCTCTTAGGATCATCAGGCTATCCCATGGATCCAAAAGAGAAAACAGGCGTGAGTCCACGGTCGATGCATATTCATGGAGGTCTCTTTCTCCTCAAAGCCATAGGGACTTGTCAGTAGGCAACGTTGGCATTCATTGTGATGCTAGTCGAAGCACACAGCTTAGACCTGGTGCCCTGATACTAGCTCATGCTCATTCATGAGGCAGGCTCAGGCACTCGGCTGTCAGAGCTGTCAGCTTGCTGAAGCAGCCTGTAGATAGAAGTGGGAGAACAAGAGTTTCCTTGTTGGCATCTGTAACCCGAATTTACGTTTTTAAAAGTATCAAAGCTGCCCAATCATTAAAACATGACAATCATCAGAAGGAAACACTCATGCAATAAATTCCAACGAGGGTCATCCTCCATGAACTGGGAAACTTTTAGTGTGGAAGACCTTGAGCCAAACAAAGGAAACCCTAGGCCAGCGAGAAACATGGAAGTTAGGAAAAGAAGAGGCAAGTGAGGAGGCCACATCACACACAGCATCAACCCATCCCCGTCCCATATGCCTGCGGATATGAAAGCCCTCAAATTGGTAGTTTGCCAGGTTGGCCCTAGTTTACATTCCCAATGTTCCCTGCACATTAAAGTACTCTTACCTGAACACCAGGCCTTGGTGTGGATTGCGTGTGTCTCCTAATCTGCCAAGCCACAGCGACTTCTCAGTAGGCAACAGTGGCAATCACTGTGTCACTAGCCACAGCTCACAGTTCAGGCCTGGTACCCTGAGACTAACGCATGCATATTCACGAGGCAACTTTGGGCACCCAGATATCAGTTTGTCAGCCTGCCTAAGCAAAGGAAAATGGTACAGGCAGATTGAGCATGATATCAGGAAAAAGGCTGCCTATGATAACCCACTGCAGGACCCTAAAATTCTCGACCTTAAGGCCCCTTCAGGCCATCTCCATTGTCAGGTTTCACTGGAAAAATGGGTTCAAGAGTGTGAGGTAGTCACTGGAAACTGCTCTTCTGACTCCATTCCTGAAAGAGGCTTCAAGAATCAGGTCCCATGGGGATTGGAATATAGTCTGGGAAGTTGTGGAAAAGTCTTGATGTGATAGAATCATAAGTGAGACCCCAGAGGTGGGTGTCAGCAAAATATACCCAGGCCATTGAACTCACTGCCTCCCTTTACCCTGTGCCTTTCAGTGGCCCTCTGGCAAAGTCAATAACCACAACAAAGGCAAGTCCAAGGTGGAGCAGTGTTCTCACAACTCACTCTGGCCACTCACAGATACAGATCATGTTGAGACACTGTCTCCGAAGTCGTCTGTGGTAATTGCAAGAATAAAATGGGTGTCCAGTGGGGCTACTGAGGGGCACTGTGGGCCACCCATAAAAGCAAAGAAAAATTAAGGCATGCTTGAGAGAATGAGCTGACTTCTCCTGGAATCCAAGCAATGTACAAAGGTTCCTGTCAGTGGACACAGAAGCTACCTGCAAAGTGCAAACATCCTCAACACGCAAATTGAGACTATGATGCAACTCCTGGGGTGCAGCCAGGCTAACTGAAGTCCCTTTGGCTTCCTGAAATCCCTGGCAGCCAAAGAGTCTGTGCCATGAGGCAGTCTCATCCAGCAACGGCTCAATTAAAGGCCTCCTCCACAATAAGAAAGGACATGCAGATTCAAGGAAACAAAGCCTAGATTACCAGGCAAAAGCCAGACATGGCTGCCTGCTTCTCATCCTATGGGAATCATGCAGGCCTTGGATAGAAGTAGGAGAACAATAGTTTACTTATTGGAGGCAGTAATGGGAATTTACAGTTTTAAAAGTATCACAGCTTCCCAGTCATTAAAACGTGACAGTGTTTAGAAAGAAACACTAATGAAATGGATTCCCATGAGGGTCATCCTCCGTGAACTGAGAAATGTTTAGTGTGGAAGACATTGAGCCAAATCCAGGAAAACCTAGGCCAATGAGAAACATGGAAGTCAGAAAAAGAAGAGGCAAGTTTGGAGGCCACATCCCACACTGCATCAATGCACCCCACTTCCATTTTGATCTGGGTATGAAAGCCCTCAATTTGCGAGTTTGCCAGGATGTCCCAGTTTGCAATCTAAATGTTCCCTGCAGGTTAAAGTACTCCCACCTGAACACTGGACCATGGTGTGGACTGCTTGTGTCATAATGGGAATGTGGGAATGCAGTTGGAAGCACCTTCTGTGTCATCCATCTTCATCCTTTTTCCAGGTGAAGGTCTGGCACCCCTCCACCTCTCTCCAGATTGTATTCTCACCCCTATCTGACCTTATTACAGCTCACACTCTAACCCAGAATTAGATCCCAAGATGAAGGACAGCTCCCTCATGACATGAAGCACTTGGTTGCCTGGGAGTTGAATTTGAGGTAAATTCAAGGGACCCTGTGGGCAGGATTGCTAGTGCCTCTCCCAGGGTTTGCCACAGGAGAATGAAACACTGGGGGCGATGCCTGTCTTTTTGGTGTGGTGCCCTCCTCTTCTTTCCAGAAGAGTGGCTTCTTCTTTTTCTTTTTTCTTTTCTTTTCTTTTTTTTCCAGGGGGAGGTGTTTTGGACAACAGCAGTTCTCAGTGAGTCTCCCAATTCACTAAGAATTCATGATCCACAGAAAAATAAAGAAAACAAAGCCCTGCAGCCCAAGGAGAGACACACAGACAGGCCACAAAAAGGTTGGGAGACTCACAAAAAGAAGCATTGCGGTGCGTTAGCCACATTATTTTAAGCAGACTCCATTTAAAGCCACACACTCACACACACACGCAGACATCCAACACTCCCACAGAAACACAGCATGGCAGCTTCTGAGGCTGTATCATTCTGCAGAAAGGCCCACACAAACGAGAACAACCACGTGAAACACAGGCAGGCTGTACCTAGAAATCATAGTGGGGCAAGTTTCAAAACGACTCACCCTCACTATGTCTAGGCAGGCCTGTGGCATCCTGCAGATCTTTTGGATCTGTAGGGATGCACGGTTTATTCCTGGGGCTCTGCTGCACACTTCTTGAGGCTGGCTCATGTCTGCCCTCTCCTAGCGTTACTGGACTATCACGTGGATCCCACAGATAAGACAGGCGACAGTCCAGCATCCAAGCACCTCCAGGGAGGTCTCTTTCCCTGCCAAGCTTCAGGGACTTGTCGCTTGGCAACAGTCACAGTCGTTTTGAAGCTATCCAGAGCTCACAGCTCAGGGCTGGTGCTCTGAGACTAGTGGGTGTGCATTCGTGAGTCAGTCTCCAGCGCCCCAGTGTCACAGCTGTTAGCCTGCCTATGCAGATAAAAATGCTACAGGCATTGCTGTCCTGGTATCCAGAAAAATTCTTCTTGGCAAAACCCACTGTGGGACCCTAAATGTCTTGACCTTAGGGCCCATTCAGGCCAGCTTAGTGGTCGGGTCCCGCTGGAGGAGGGGTTTCGAGACTGTGAGATGGTCTCTGGAAACTGCTCTTCTGACTGTATTCCCAAAAGAGGCTGTGTGCACAAATTGTGTTCATTGGGATTGGAATGCAGTCTGGTGAGTTTTGGAGGGGTCTTTGGTTGACAGAATCATACCTGAGATTCAAGAGGCGTATGTCCTTGAAAGATGGTCGATCTCTTGACCTAACTGCACGTATTGAGTTTGAGCCTGCTAGGGGCTCTCGGGGAAAGGCAGGAACCACCACAAGGTGGAGCAGTGTTCCCTAAAATCTATGGCAGCCAAAGATCTGTGACAAGAGGAAGTCCAATCCAGCCATAGCCCAATAAAGACCCCCTCCACAATGAGAAAGACAAGCAGATACAATGAAACAGAGCCTATATTACCCGACAAAAGCCAGGCTCTTCTGCCTGCTTCTCATCCTATGGGAAGCATGCAGCCATCTGATAGAAGTGGGAGAATAAGAGTTCTTTTGTTGGTAGTTGTATCGGGAATTTATGGTTTTAAATGGATCACAGCTGCCCAGTAATTAAAATGTGAGCGTGTTTGGAAGGAAACACTCATGCAATGGATTCCCATGAGGGTCGTCTTTCAAGAACTGGGAAATGCTTAGTATAGAAGACCTTGAGACGGACCCAGGAAACTGTAGGCTGATGAGGACTATGGAAATCAGGAAAAGAAGAGGCAAGTGTGCAGGTCACATCCCGCCCAGCAACAATACATCCCACCCCCGTTTGGCTCATGGAAAGCCCTCATATTGGGAGTTTGCCAGGATCACTCCAGATTGCAATCCAAATGTTCCCTATATGTTGTAGTACTTCTGCCTGAACACCGAGCCATGATGTGGACTGCTTTTCCATTAATAGAATGCGGGGATGCAGTTGAAAGCACTTTTTGTGTCACCTGTCTTCACCCTTTTTGCAGGTGAATTGGTGGAACCCCATCCACTCTTCACCAGATTGTATTTTCACACCTGACCTTTTTGCTGCTCACACTCTCTATCCCAGTGTGAAATCTTTAGACGATGGAGGAGTGTCCCCACACGATGTGAAGCACCTAGTCCACTGGAAATCAAATTCAAGGAAAATTCAAGGGGCCCTGTGGACAAGACTGCTAATGCCTCTTTTTGGGTTGGCTGCAGGACAATGAAACCCTGGGAGATGTCTGTTCTTGTGTGTAGTGTGCCCCACTTCTTTCTAGAATACTGGCTTTTTTGCAGGAGTAGGTGATTTGGACCCAGCTCTCAGCCAGCCACAAAATTCACTGTGAATTCATGATCCACAGAGAAATAAAGAACATACAGCCCCACAACTGAAGTAGAGCCACAGAGACAAGTTACCAAAGGGTTGGGAGACTCAATAAAATGAAATGCTGCAGTGTGTTAGCTACATTCCTTTAAGCAGAATCCACTTAAAGGCAGACACACACACACCCACATACACACACAGATAGCCAACACTTGCAACACTCCCACAGAAACACACAGCCCGGTAGCTCCTGAGACTGTATGGTTCTCCAGACACCCCACCTGGGAGAGAGCAACCCTGGGGAGCACAGGTGGGCTGTACCTAGAAATCACAGTAGATCAAGTTTCAAAAAGATTTATCCCTAAAACATGTAGGCAGCCTTGAAGATTCCCCAGGCATTTTTGGATTTTAGGGATTTCTTATTTATTCCTGAGGCTGTGCTTGACATTTCTTCAGGGTGGCTCATGTCTGCCCTCTCCTAGGATCATGGGACTATACTGTGGATCCCACAGAGAAAATGTGTGAGAGTCCACCATAGACAAGCCTCCACAGAGGTCTCCTTCACCAAGCCACTGGGACTAGTTGTTAGGCAATGGTGACATTCACTGGGACTCTAGCCAGAGCACACAATCAGGCCTGGTGCCCTGAGATTAGCGAATGTGCATTCTTGAGCCAGGCTCTGGCATCTGGCTCTCAGAGCTGTCAGCCTGCCTAAGCAGAGGAAAACAGTACAAGCAGAGCCAGCCTTGTATCAGGAAAATAAATACTGTTTGTGAAAACCCACTTGAGGGACCATAAAATTGTAGACCTCAGGGCTCCTTTGGACTGCCTCTGCAGTCATCTTCTGCTAGAGGAGGAGGCATTTTGATACTGTGAGGTGGTCACTGGAAACTGCTTTTCTGACTCCATTCCTGAAAGAGTCTGTGTGCAAGAATCTTGTCCCATAGGTATTGGAGTATAGAATGGTGTGTTATTGAGGGTCTTGTGGGTGATAAGATCATACCTGAGACACCAGAGCCAGGAGACAGTGAAAGATGGCTGGGTTCTTGAGCTCAATGCCTCCCTTCATCCTGGGCCTTGCAGGAGCTATCAGGAAAGACTGGAACCACAACAAAAGCCAATCAAAGGTGAGGCAGTGTTCTCACATCTGGGACTGGCCTCTCACAAGTGTAGATGATATAAAGACAGGTTCTCAAAAGTTGTTATCCATGGTGTTGACAAGCCTAAAAATCAAGTCCAGTAGTGCTTTTGAGGGACACTGTGGATTTCCCATGAAAGCATTGAAAAATGAAGGCTCACCTGAGAGAATGAGCTGCCTTGTGCTGAAGTCCACACAATGTTCAATGATTCCTGTCAGAGGGACCCAAAAGACTCCAGCAACATGCAAACTACCTCAGCCCCCAAAAAGAGAATATAACCCACAACCTGGGTCGCAGCAAGCCTTTCTGAAGTCCCTTTTTCTCTCTGAAATCCCTGGCAGCTAAATAATCTATGGCAAGAGGCAGTCCCATCCAGCAACAGCTCAATGAAAGAGCCCCTGCACAATGACAGGGCCATGCAGATGAAATGAAACAGAGGCTAGGTTACCTGGCAAAAGCCAAACATGGCTGCCTGCTTCTCATCCTACAGAAATCATGCAGCCCTCCCATAGAATTGGGAAAACAAGAGTTTCCTTGTTAGCAGCTGTAACAGAATTCACAGTTTTAATAATGTCAAAGCTGCCCAGTCATTAAAATATGACAGTCTTTAGAAGTAAACACTCATACAATAGATTCTCATGACAGTCATTCTCTATGAACTGGAATTGTTTAGTGTGGAAGTTGCTGAGCCAGACCCAGGAAACAATAAGCCAATGAGGAACATGGAAATTGGAGGCCACATCCCTCCAAGCATCGATACATTCCACTACCATTTGACTCCAGGTATGAAAGCCCTCAAATTGGGAGTTTCCAGGATGTCCCCGATTGGCAGTCCAAATGTTCTTTGTACACCGGAGTACTTTCACCTGAACACTGGGCCACAGTGAGGACTGATTGTGCAATTAAGGGAATGCCAGGATGGAATTGGAAGCACTCTCTGTGTCATCTATCTTTTTTTTTTTTTTTTTGCAGGTGAAGTTGCAACATGCAACCACCCTTCACCAGATTGTATCCTAACCCCTATCTGACCTTACAGCTGCTCACACTCTGCGTCCCAGGATGAAAGCCCAAGATGATGGAGGTGTGCCCTTTCATGACATGAAGCCACTGCTAGGCTAGGAACTGTATTGAGGGTAAATTAAAGGGGCTATGTGGACAAGACTGCTGGTGTCTCTCCCTGGGTTCACTGCAGGACAATAAAACACTGGGAGATGTCCATTTGTTGGTATGGTGTGCCCCTCTTCTTTCTAGAAGAGTGGCTTTTTTTGCAGGGTAAAGTTATTTGGACACCGATGGGCTTTGGCCCATCTCCCAATTCACTGTGGATTCATGATCCACAGAAAAATAAAGAACTTCAAGCTCGACAGCCCAAGCAGAGCCACACAGAGAGGCCAACAAAAGGTTGGGAGACTCGAAAAAAAAAAAGAGGTGCTGAAATGCATTAACCACATTCTTATAAGCAGACTCTACTAACAGGAACACAAACACACACACACAATGCAACACATACATACAGAAATCCAACAATCTAACATTCCTTTAAGATGACTCCACTTACAGTCTCCGGCCCCAACCCCCCCCCCCCCATATAAAAACATACAATCTCACACATACATGCAGACATCCAAAACTTGCAATCCTCCCATGGAAACACACACCCCAGCAGCTCCTGAGTCTGCTTGGTTTCACAGGAAGCCCCACCTGCGAGAGAGCAAACCCAGGGAACACAGGTTGACTATATCTATAAATCACAGTGTGGCAAGTTTTAAAAAAGACTCAACAGTATAAAGTCTAGGCAGGCTTCAGGAATCCCGCAGATATTTTTGGATCCCTAGGGATTCCCTGGTTTATTCCTGGGGATGTGCTTGATGTTTCTTCAGGCTGGCTCAAGTCTGCCTTCTTCTAGGATCATGGTACTATCCTCTGGATCCCGCAGATAAGACAGGCGAGATTACCACTGACTCACCTCCATGGAGGTCTCCTTCTTAGGCAAGCATTGACGACCTGTCGCTAGGCAATGGTGACATTCATTGTGACACTAGCCAGAGCTAACAATCAGAACTGGTGCCCTGAGACTACCGTGTGTGTATTTGTGAGGCAGATTTAGGCACCCAGCTCTCAGAGCTTTCAGCCTGCCTAAGCAGAGGAAAATGTTACAGGCGGAGCAGGCCTGGTATTGGGAAACAGGCTGCCTGCAAAAACCCTTAAAAGTCTTGACCTCTGGGCCCCTTCAGACCGTCTACGTGTTTGGGTCACATGGAAGGAGAGGTGTTTTGAGACTCTCAGGTGGTTGCTGGAAACTGATCTTCTGACTCCATTCCTGAAAGAGGCTGCGTGCAAGAATTTGTACTCAAGGGGAATGAAAAATAGTCTGGTGTGTTGTTGAGGGATTTCTGGGTGATAAATCATCCTGTGAACCCAGAGGCAAGTGTCAGCAAAAGATGGCTGGGCTCTATACCTCACTGCCTTTCTTCATTCTGAACATCGTGGAGGCTCTATGGAAAAGGCAGGAAACACGACAAAGAAAAGTCCAAAATGGAGCAGTGTTCTCCCACCTTGGACTGGCCTCTTGCGGGTGCATATCAGGTTGAGACAGTGTCTCACAGATGGTCTGTGGCAATGTCAAGCCTGAAAAGTGTGTCCAGTAGTCCTGCTGAGGGGCACTATTGATTCCCCATGAATGCAAAGAAAAATCAAGGCTCACCTTAGAGAACAAGCTGCCTTGTGCTGGAGTCTCAGGAATGTTCAATGATTCCTATGAGAGGACCGAAAATCCTGCAAAGTGCAAACAACCTCAGGCCCCATAACGAGACAACAACCCACAACCTGGATCACAGCCAGCCTACCTGAAGTCCCTTCTGCTTTCTGAAATTGTTTGCAGCTAAATAATCTGTCATGAGACGTAGTCCCATCCAGCAACATCCCAATAAAGAGCCCCTCCAAAATGAGAAGGCTGTGCAGATGAAATGAAACAGAGGCTAGATTACCAGGAAAAGCCAGACATGACTGCCTGCTTCTCATCCATCTCATCCTACAAGAAACATGCAGGCCTCCAATTGTAGTGAAAGAAGAGTTTCCATTTTTGTGGCTGTAATGAGAATTTTCTGTTTTAAAAGTATCAAACTACCAGGTCATTCAAATTTGACAGGATTTAGAAGTAAGCACTCACACAAGGAATTCTCATGAAGGTTGTTCCCAGTGAACTGGGAAAAGTTTAGTGTGGCGGTCGTCGAGCCAAACCCAGGAAACCCTAGCCCTACAAAGAACACAAAAGTCAGAGAAGAAGAGGGAAGTCTGGAGGCCGCATCCCACCTAGCATCAATCCATTCCACTCCCATTTGGCTTCGAGTACGGAAGCACTCAAATGGGGAGTTTGCCATGGTTGGCCCCAATTTGCGATCCAAATATTCCCTGCAAGTTGCAGTACTTCTACCTGAACACTGGGACATGAGGTGGACTGCTTGTGCAATTAAGGGAATGCAGAGATGGAGTTGGAGTACCTTCTTTGTCACTTATCTTCATTTGTTTTTGCAGGCGAAGTTGCGGGAATGCAACCACCCGTAACTAGATTGTATCTTCACCTCTGTCTGACCTTATTGGTGCTCACACTGTATGTCGCAGGATGAAATCCTAGGATGATGGAGGAGTGTCCCTTCAAGACATGAAGAACCTGCTTGGCTGGGAACCGAATTCGAGGTACATTCAAAGGGGGCTGTGGAGAGACTTCTAGCGTGTCTCACTGATTTGGCCACAGGACAATGAAACACTTGGAGTTCTGTTTTATTGGTGTGTTGTGCTCCTCTTCTTTCTAGAAGAGTGGCTTTTTTTTTTTTGGCAGGGACAGGTGGTTTGGAACTTTGCAATTTTTGTTCAGCCTCCCAGTTCACTGTGGATTCATGATATTCAGAAAAATGAAAGAACATGGAGCCCTGCAGTCCAAGCAGAGCCACACACAGGCCACCAAAAAGTTGGGAGACTCAAAATAAAAAACAAAACAAAACAAAACAAAAACAAAAACTGCTCTTTTGACTCCATTGGAAACTGCTTTTCTGACTCCATTTCCAAAAGAGGCTCTGTGCAAGAATTGTGTCCATTTGGATTGGCATATAGTCTGGTGTGATGCTGAGGGTTCTTTGGGTGACAGAACCATACATGAAAACCAGAGGTTGTCATCAGTGACATCAGTGATGTTAGTGGCCAGGCTCTTGACCTTCCTGCTATTCTTCATCCTATGACTCAAAGTGGCTCTCTGGGAAAGGTAGGAAACATGAGAAAGGGAAGTTCATGGTGGAGCAATGTTCTCACACCCACAACATGGAGCACCACCTGCCTACCTAAAGTCCCTTTTTTTCTCTGAAATTCTTGGCAGCTAAATAATCTATGGCAAGAGGCAGTCACATCCAGCAACAGCCCAATCAAAGAGCCCCTCCACAATGACAAGGTCATGCAGATGAAATAAAACAGATGCTAGACTACTGGGCAAATACCAGACAGGGATCTCTGATAGAAGTGGGGGAACAAGAGTTTCCTTTTTGCGGGCTGTAATGGGAATTTATGATTTTAAAAGTATCAAAACTGCCCAGTCATTGTAACATGGCAGTATTCAGAAGGAATAGAGTCTCATGAGGCTTGTTATCCAAGAAATAGGAAATGTTTAGTGTTGAAGTCTTTGAAACCAACCCAGGAATTCTTAAACCAATGAGGAACATGGAAATCAGAAAAAGAAGAGGCAAGTATGGAGGTCACATCACATCCATCATCAAACCATTCCAATATTTTTGGCTTCAGGTATGAAAGCCCTTAACTCAGGAGTTTGCCAGGATGGCTTCAATTGGAACTCCAAATGTTCTTTGCATGTTGGAGTACTCCCACCTAAATGAGGCCATGATGTACGTGACATAGACTGCTTGTGCAATTAATGAAATGTAAGGATTGTGTTGGAAGCACATTCTGTGTCATCTCGCTAAATTTCTTTTTGCATGTGAAGTTGTGGGACCACATGCATACTTCACCAGATTGTATACTCACCCCTATGTGAACTTAATGCTGCCCACACTTTATGTCACCAGATGAAATCCCAAGATGAGGGACGAGTGTCCCCTCATGAGGTGAAACATCTGCTCAGCTGGGAAGTGAATTCGAGGTACATTCAAGGGGCCCTGTGGACAAGACTACTAGTGTTTCTCCTTCGTTTGGCCACAGGACAATGAAACACTGGGAAATGTCTGTTTTTTTGGTGTGGGGTGTTCTTCTTCTCTTTAGAAGAGTGTCTTATTTTTTTTTTTTATTTTTTTTTTATTTTTTGCAGGTGAAGTTGATCTGGACACCTGCGAATCATGGCCCACATCTGAATTGACTGTGGACTCATGATCCATAGAAAAATAAAGAATACAGAGCCCCACAGCCCAAGCAGAGGCACACAGACCAGCCACCAAATGTTGGGAGACTCAAAAAAAATGCAGCTCTGAAGTGCATTAGCCACATTCCTTTAAGAAGACTTCACTTACAGGCACACACACAAACACACAATGCCACATACACACATGCAGACATCCAACACTCGCAACAATTCACAGAAACACAGCCTGGCATCTCCTGAGGCTGCCTGTTTCTGCAGAAATTTCCACCTGGGATAGAGCAACCCTGAGGAACATGGTTTCTACAGGAATTTTCACCTGGGATAGAGCAACTCTGAGGAATAAACACAGGCTGTAACTGTACACCAAATTGTGGCAAGTTTCAAAAAGACAAAAGACAATTGAGATTACATGTCTGATGCACCTCCATGGATGTGTCCCTCTCTGCCAATCGTCAGTGACTTGGCGCTAGACAACAATGACATTTATTGTGATGCTACCTGGAGCTCACAATCAAGGCTGGTGCCCTGAGACTAGTGCATGCACATTCATGAGGCAGGCTCTGGTGGCAGGCTGTCAGAGCTGTCAGCCTGCCTAAGCAGTGGGAAACGGTACAGGCAGAGCCAGCCTGGTATCAGAAATATGTGCCCTGTGAAAACCTACTATTGGATACTAAAAGCCTTGAACTCCCTCCGGGCCCCTTTGGATCAGTTCCATGGTCAGGCTTCACTAGATATAAGGAAGCATTTTGACACTCTGAAGTGGTCACTGGAAACTGTTCTTCTGACTTCTTTTCTAAAAGAGCCTGTGTGAGACAAGCGGGTACCATAGGAATTGCAATATTGTCTGGTGTGTTGGTGAGGGTTCTATGGGTGGTGGAATTATACCTGAGACCCCAGAGGCAGATGTCAGTGAAGGCTCTTCACCTCAACACCTCTTTTTATCCTGGGCCTTGCAGAGGCTCTCTGGGAAAACATGAACCAAGACAAACTCAAGTGCCATATGAAGCAGTGTTCTCACACTTCATATTGTCCTCTCGCAGGTGAAGATGAGGTTTAGATAGTGTCTCAAATGCCATCTGTAGTGACAGCAATCCTGAAAAGGGAGTCCAGTAGTTCTGGTGAGGGGCACTGTGGATTCCCCATGAAAGAAAAAAAAAAAAAAGGCTCACTTGAGAGAATGAGCTGCCTTGTTCTGGAATCCAAGCAATGTTCAGTGATACCTGTCTGAAGACCCAGAAACCTCCTGCAAAGTGCAAACAACCTCAGCCCTCATAACAAGATGAGGACCCACAATCTGCAGCACAGCCAGCCCCTTTTGCTCTGTGAAATCCCTGGCAGCTAAATAATCTGTGGCTAGAGGCAATCACATCCAGCAACAGTTCAATGAAGCAGCCCCTCCAAAATGAGATGGCCATGCAGATGTAATGAAACAGGGTCAGATTACCAAGTAAAAGCCTGACATGGCTGCCAACTTGTCAACCTACAGGAATCATGCAGCCCTCTGATAGATGTGAGAGAATAAGTTTCCCTTTTGGTGGTTGTAATGTAAATATACTGTTTAAAAAGTATCAAAGCTTGCCAGTCATTAAAACGTGATAGTGTTTAGTAAAAAACGTCATTCTCCATAAACTGGGAAGCATTTACTGTGGAAATTGTTGGGCCAGACCGAGGAAACCCTAGGACAATGAGAATCATGGAATTCACGACAAGAAGAGGCAAGCCTGGAAACCACATCACAGCCAGCACCAATCCATTCCACTCACATTTGCCTCCAAGTATGGAAAACCTCAAATTGGTCGTTTGCCAGGATGCCCCCAATTTGCACTGCAAATCTTCTTTGAGTTTTGGAGTACTCTCAGTTGAACACTGAGCCATGGTGTGGACTGCTTGTGCAATTAAGGGAATGTGGAGATGAAGTTAGAAGAATATTCTGTGTCATCTGTCTTTACTTTTTTTGCAGATGAAGTTGTGGGATCCCATCCATCCCTCATTACATGTTATTGGACACCAGAACAAGGCAGCTCATTCTCTCAAGTGAGCATTTTATTTATTTATTTATTTATTTATTTATGTATTTATTTATTTATTTTTTGCTTTCACGGGGAATCCACGGTGCCCCTCATCAGAACTACTGGACACCCTTTTTAGAATTGCCATCACTACAGACAGCATTTGAGACACTGTCTAAACCTCATCTTCACCTGTGAGAGGACAATACAAGGTGTGACAACACTGTTCCACATTACACTTGAGTTTGTCGTCGTTCATGTTTTCCCAGAGAGCCTCGGCAAGGCCCAGGATAATGTATCCTCAACCCATCTGACTTTATTGCTGCTCATCCTCTATGTCCTAGGATGAAATCCCAAGACGATGGAGGAGTGCCCTTTATGACATGAATCACCTGCATGGCGGGGAACTGAAGTTGAGATAAATTCAAGGGGCCCTGCAAACAGGACTGCTAGTGTCTCTCTCTGTGTTGTCCATAAGACTATGAAACACTGGGACATGTCTGTTTTTTGGTGTGGTGTGCTTCTCTTCTTTCTAGAAGAGTGGAATTTTTTTTCTTTTCTTTTCTTTTTTTTTTTTTTTTTTTTTGCAGGGGAAGGTAATTTGGATGCCTGTGGTTCATGCCCACCTCCCAGTTCACTGCGGATTCACGATCCACATAAAAATTAACAACACAGAGGCCCGCAGCCCAAGCAGAGCCACACATACAGGCAACCAAAAGTTTGGGAGACATTAAAAAAAAGAGAGAAAAAGAAGAAGAAGGGTTGAAGTGCATTAGACACAGTCCTTTAAATAGATTCCACTTACAGGCATGAACAAACACACACACTCACACACACAAACACACACATGGGCTGCCACCAACACACACAGACATCCAACGCTTGCAACACTCCCACAGAAACACACAATGTGGCAACTCCTGAGGCTGCGTGGTTCTGCAGGAAGCCCAACCTGGTAGAGAGCCACCCTGAAGAACAAAGACGGGTTGTACCTAGAAATCACAACAAGTTTCAAAAAGTCTCACCCCTACAAAGTCTAGGCAGGCCTGATGAATCATAGAGAACCTTTTAAATCCTTAGGAAATTTGCAGTCTATTCCTGGTTCTCTGTTTGAAATTTCTTCAGTCTGGCTCACGTCTGCCCTCTTCTAGGATCATGGGAGAAATTCGTGGATCTCACAGAGAAGACAGGCGAGAGTCCACCGCCCACTCACCTACACAAAGTTATCTTTTTCCACCACGGTGCAGGGACTTGTCCCTAGGCAATGGTGACATTCATTGTGATGCTAGCCAGAGCTCACAATCAGGCCTAGTGCACTGAGACTAGCACATGCCCATGAGGTGGGCACGTGCACCTGGCTTTCAAAGCTTAAGCAGAGAAATATGGCAAAGGCAGAACTGGCCGTGTTCAGGTCTAGCTGGAGGAGGAGTTATTCTGAGATGCAGAGGTGTCAGTGGAATCTGTTCTTCTGACTTCATTCCCAAAAGAGGCAGTGTGCAAGAATCGGGTCCCATGGGGTATGGAATATAGCCTGGTGTGCTGTTGAGGGTTCTTTGGCTGATAGAATCATACCTGAGACCCCATATTTGGATGTTAGTGAAAGATGACCGGTCTCTTGACCTCACTGCCTCCCTTCATTCTGGGCCTCACAGGGGCTTTCTGAGAAATGCAGAAACTTCGACAAAGGCAAGTCCAACATGGAGCAGCATTTTCACACCTCAGACTGGCCTCTCATGGGTGCAGATGAGGTTGAGACAGTGTCTCAGATGCCATCTGTGGCAATGACAAGCTTGGAAAGGGTATCCAGAAGTTCTGTTTAGGAGCACTGTGGATTCCCTGTGAAGGAAAAGAAAAATCAAGGCTTATCTTAGAGAATGAGTTGCCCTGTTCTGGAGTCCAAGCAATGTTCAATGATTTATTTCAGAGAACCCCAAATCCTCCTGTAAAGTGCAAACTACCTCAGTCTCAGTGAGACAACAACCCACAACCTGGAATGCGGCCAGCCTACCAGAAGTCCCTTTTGCTTTCTAAAATCCCTGGAAGCTAAATAATTTGCGGCTATATGCAGTCCCATCCAGCAGTAGTTCAATGAATGAGCCACTCCGCAATTAAAAGGCTGTGCAGATGAAATGAAGTGTGACTAGATTAAAAGGTAGAAGTCTGACATGGCTGCCTGCTTCTCATCCTTCAGAAATCATGCAGCCCTCCGACAGAAGTGAGAGAACAAATTTTCTTGTTGGTGGCTGTAACAAAAATTTATGGTTTTAAAAGTATGAAAGTCGCCCACTTATTAAATCTTGACAGTTTTTAGAAGGAAACACTCACTCAATAGATTCCAATGAGGGTAGTTCTCTGGGACCTAGGAAACGTTTAATGTGGAAGTCGTTGAGCCAGACCCCAGAAACACTGGGCCGAGAAGAAATATGGAAGTCAGGAAAAGAAGAGACAAGTTTGGAGGCCATAACCCTCCCAACATCAATCCATTCAACTGTTATTTGGCTCCCGGTATGAAAGACCTCAAATCGGGAGTTTTCCAGGATGGCCCCAATTTGCACTCCAAATGTTCCTTGCAGTTTGGGGTACTCTCAGCTGAACACGGGGCAATGTTGTGCACTGCTTGTGCAACTAAGGGAATGCAGGGATGACATTGGAAGCATTTTCTGTTTCATCTGCTTTTATTTTTTTTCTCAGGTGAATTTACCGGACCCCATCCACCCCTCACCATGTTGAATCCTCAATGCTATCTGACCTATTGCTGCTCACACTGTATGTCCCAGAATGAAATCCCCAGATGATGGAGAAGTGCCCACTCATGACATGAAACACCTACTGGGCTGGGAACCAAATTTGAAGTGAAGTCAAGGGGGCCTGAGGATAGGGCTGCTAGTGTCTCCCCCTGGGTTGACTGTAAAACAATGAAACACTGGGAGATATCTGTTGTGTGCGTGTGTGTGTGTGGTGTGCTCCTCTTCTTTCTAGAAGATCGGCTTTTTTTTTGCAGAGGAAAATGTTTTGGATGCCAGTGGATCTCTGCCTGCCTTTCAGTTCACTGTTGATTCATGATCCACAGAAAAATAAAGAACATGGAGCCCTGCAGCCCAATCTGAGCTGCACACGCATGCCATCAAAAGGTTGGGAGACAAAAAAAAAAAAGAAGCACTGAAGCGCATTACCCACATTCCTTTCAGCCGACTCCATGTAGAGGCATGCACACACACACACACACACAAACAACGCCTCACACACATGCAGACATCCAACACTTGCAACACTCCTACAGAAATGCTCCTACACCTGAGGCTGCATGGTTCAGCAGGAAGTCCAACCTGGAAGAGAGCAATCCCAGGGAAAATAGGCAGTCTATATCTAAAAATTACAGCAGGTCGTGTTTCCAAAAGACTGACACCTACAACTTCTAGGCAGGCTTGAGGAATCCTGCAGTTCTTTTTGGGTCCTTAGGATTTTTGTGGATTATTCCTGGGGCTCTCCTTGAAGTTTGCTCAGGTTGGCTCATGTCTGCCCTCTCCTAACATTATGGGACAATTTTGCAGATCCCACAGAGATGACAGGTGAGAGTCCACAGTTGATGCAACTCCACAGAGGTCTCCTTCTCCACCAAACCACAGGGACTTTTTGCTAGGCAATGGTGACATTCATTGTGATGCCAGCCAGAGAACACAATCAGGCCTGGTGACCTGAGACAAGTGTGTGCACATTCATGAGGCATGCTCAGGCATCCAGCTGTCCGAACTCTTAGCCTGACCATGCAGAGGAAAATGGTACAGTTGTAGCCAGTCTAGTATCGGGAAAAATGTGGCCTGTGGCAGCCCACTGCAGGACCCTAAAAGTCTCAACCTGAGGGACCCTTCAAACCATCTCTGTCTTCCAGTCTTGCCGGGGGAGGAGGCATTTCAAGACTCTGAGGGAGTCCCTGGAAACTGCTCTCCTGGCTCCATTCTGGGAAGAGGCTGTGTGCAAGAATTTGGTCCCATGGGGATTGGAAATAGTCTGGTGTGTTGTTTAAGGTTCTTTGTGTGATAGAATCATACCTGAGACCCCAGAGGTGGTGCCAGTGAATGATAACTGGGCTCTTGGCCTCACTGCCTCCCTTCATCCTGGGCCTTGAACTGGCTCTCTGGGAAAGCCAGGAACCAAAACAAAGGCAATTCCAATGTGGAGCAGTGTTCTCACCCTCGAACTGGCCTCTCACAGGTGCAAATGAGGTTGAGACAGTGTCTCATATGCCGTCTATGGTGATAGCAAGTCTCAAAAATATGTCTGGCAGTAGTAGTGAGGGGGTACTGTGAATGCCACCCCCCCTCCCATGAAAGCAAAGCAAAGAAAAATCAAGATGTGAGAGAAAGAGATGACTTGTGCTCATCTCCACTTGATGTTCAAAGATTTCTGTCAGAGGACTCAAAAGCCCCCTGCAAAGTGCAAACAACCTCAGCCCCCATAACGAGACCAAGACGCACAACCTGGGGTGTGGTCAGCCTACCCAAATTCCCATGTGCTTCCTGAAATCCTTGGCAGCCAATAAATCTGTGGTGAAAAGCAGACCCTTCCAGCAACAGCCCAATGAAAGACTTTTTCATGATGAGAAAGGACGTGAAGATGAAATGAAACAGAGCCTATATTACCAGTCAAAATCCAGACACAGCTGCTGGCCTCTCATTCTGTAGGAATCATGCAGACCTTTGATAAAACCTAGAAAAGAAGAGTTTCCTTGTTGGTGGCTGTAACAGAAATTTATGGTTTTAAAATTATTACAGCTGCCCAGTCATTGAAACGTGACAGTGTTTAGAAGAAAACACTCATGTGACCGGGCACGGTGGCTCATGCCTGTAATCCCAGCACTTTGGGAGGCCTAGGCAGGTGGATCACAACGTCAGGTGATTGAGACCATCTTGGCTAATACGGTGAAACCCCGTCTCTACTAAAAATAAAAAATAAAAAAATTAGCCTGGTGTGGTGGTGAGTGCCTGTATCCCAGCTACTTGGGAGGCTGAGGCAGGAGCATGGTGTGAACCAGGGATGCAGAGGTTGCAGTGAGCCAAGACTACACCACTGCACTCCAGCCTGGGCTATACAGTGAGACTCCATCTCCAAAAATAAAAAATAAAAAATAAAATAAAATAAAATAAAAAAAGGAAGAGATCACTCATGCAATGGATTTCCTTGAGAAGAAATCATCTTCCGTGCACTGGGAAATATTTAGTGTGGAAGACATTGAACCAGACCCAGGAATCAATAGGCTGATAAAGGACATGTAAGTCAGGATTCAAAAAGGCAAGTGTGGAGGCCGCATCCCACCTTGAATAAATCAATCTCCCTGTGATTTGGATCTGGCTATGAAAACCCTCAAATCAGGAGTTTGCCAGGAGGGCCCCAGTTTACACTCCAAATTTCCCCGATGTGTTGGAGTATTCCCAACTGAACACCAGGCCAAGATGTGGACTGCTTGTGCAATTAAGAAAATATGGGGATGCTGTTGGAAGCACATTTTGCAACATTTGTCTTCACTTTTTCTTCAGGTGAAGGTGTGGGGCATCATGCAACCATCACCAGATTTTATTCTCACCTTTATCTGACCTTATTGCTGCTCACACTCTTTGTCCCAGAATAAAGTCCCAAGATGATAGAGGAGTGACCCATGATGATGTGAAGCACCAGCTTGGCTATGAACTGAATTCAAGATAAATTCAAGGGGCCCTGTGGACAGGACTGCTAGTGTCTCTCTCTGGGATGGCTGAAGGACAATGAAGCACTGAAAGATTTCTGTTGTTAGGTGTGGTGTGCTGCTTTCCTTTGTAGAAGGGTGGCTTTTTTTGCAGATGTTGGTGATATGGAACCCGTCCAGTCACAGCCAGACTCCCAATTCACTGTGGAGGAACACAGCCCAAACACAGCCACACAGGGAAGCCCTATCCACATTCCTTTAACCAGACTTCACTTCCTGGCTTGCACACACACACACTTACACGCACACACACACACTCAAACACACAAAGCCACACCAGACATAAAACACTTGTGACACTCCCTCAGAAACACAGAGCCCAGCAGTTTCTGAGGCTGTGTGATTCTGCAGGAAGCCCCTCTGGTTAGAAAGCAATCCTGGGGAACAGAAGGAGGCTCCACCTAGAAATCACAGTTGGGTGAGTTTCAAAAATCCTCAACCCTACAATGGCTAGGGAGGCCTGAGACATCCTGCAGATACTTTTGTAACATTAGAGACTTTGCGATTTATTCCTGGGGCTCTGCTTGACATTTTCTCAGGCTGGCTCATGTCTGCCCTCTCCTAGGATTATGGGGCTATCCCCTGGATCCCACAGAGAAGACAGGTGAGAGTCAACCACTGATGCCTCTCCATGGAGGTCTCCTTCTTAGACAAGCCACAGGGACTTGTCACTAGACAATGGTGGCATTCATTGTGATGTTAGCCAGAGCTCACAGCTCAGTCCTGATGCCCTGAGACTAACACATGAACATATACGAGCAGGCTCTGTTGCTTGCCTGTCAGAGCTGCCAGCCTGTGGAAGCAGAAGAAAATGGTATGGGGAGAGATGACCTGGTGTTGAAAAATAGGCTGCCTGTGATAATGCACTTAAGGACCCTAAAAGTCTCTACCTTATGGCCACTTGAGGCCATCTCCATAGTCAGTTCCCAAAGGAGGAGGAGGCATTTAGAGACTATGAGATGGTAGTTGGAAACTGCTCTTCTGACTCCCTTCCTGAAAGAGTATGTGTGCAGGAGTTGGCCCCCATGGGGACTGGAATGTAGTCTGGTGAGTTGTGGAGGGCTCTTTGGGTGATAGAATCATAGCCGAGACCATAGAATAGGATGTCTGTGAGTGATGGCAGGGCCCTTAACCTCAGAGTCTCCCTTCATCCTGGGCCTCTCAGGGTCTGTCAGTGAAATGCAAGAACTATGAAAAAGAAAAGTCCAAAATGGAGCCATGTTCTCAGACTTCCAACTGGCCTCTCATGGGTGCAGATGAAGTTGAGACAGTGTCTCAGAGGCCATCTGTGGTGATTGTGAGCCTGGAAAGTGTGCCCAGTAGTGTTGTTAAGGGGCACTGTGGACTTCCTAGGAAAGAAAAAAATAATAAAGGGTTTCATGTGAGAAAGAGATGGCTTGTGCTGGAGTCCAAGCAACAATCAAAGATTACTGTCACAGAACTCAAAAGCCTTCTGTAAAGTGCAAACAACCTCAGCATATACAATGAGTCCACAACCCACAACCTGGAGTGTTACCCA
Organism: Pan troglodytes; assembly: GCF_028858775.2. Taxonomy (NCBI): domain Eukaryota; kingdom Metazoa; phylum Chordata; class Mammalia; order Primates; family Hominidae; genus Pan; species Pan troglodytes. The sequence goes on from NC_072422.2 coordinate 14,914,049, forward strand.
ACCTACCCAGGGTCCCTTTTGCTCCCTGACATCGTGGCAGCCAATAGATCTGTGGCAAGAGGCAACCCCATCCACCAACACCTAATAAACAATCCCATCCGCAATAAGAAAAGATGTGCAGATGCAATGGAACACAGTGTAGATTACCAGGCTAAAGCCAGACATGGCTGCCTGATTCTCATCCTATAGGAATCATGCAGCACTCTGATAAAAGCTGCAGAATAGGAGTTTCTTTGTTGGTGAATGTAACAAGAATTAACTGTTTTAAAATTATCACAGCTTCCCAGTCATTAAAACATGATGGTGTTTAGAAGAAAACACTCATGGAATGCATTCCCTTGAGAGCCATCTTCCAGGAACTGGAATCATGGAAGACGTTGAGCCAGACACAGAAAACCCTAGCCCGATGAGGAACATGGAAGATGGGAAGAGAAGAGGCAAGTGTGGAGGCCACATCCCACTGTGCATCTATCAATATCACTCCCAGCTGGAGCTGAGTATGAAAGCCCTCAAATCGGGAGTTTGCCAGGATGGCCCAAGTTTGCACTTCAAATATTCTGTCGACCTTGGAGTACTCCTACCTGAACATCGGGCAATGGTGTGGACTGCTTGTGCAATTAAGAAAATGTGGGGATGGATTCACGAGCACTTTCTGTGTCATTTGTCTTCATTTTTTTCGCAGGTGAAGGTGTTGTTCCCCATCCAGCCCCTGCCAATTTGCATCCTCACCCCTATCTGACCTTATTGCTGCTCACAATTTCTGTCCCTGAATGAAGTCCCAAGATAATCTAAGAATGCCTTCTCATGACTTGAAGCATCTGCTCAGCTAAGAACCAAATTTGAGGTAAATTCAAGTGGCCCTGTGGACAGGACTGCTAGTGTTTTTCACTGGGATGGCTGCTGAACAATAAAATCTGGGGGATGTGTGTTCTTGGGTGTGGTGTGCTCCTCTTCTTTCTGGAAGAGTGGCTTTTTTTTGCAGGCAGAGGTGAGGTGGACCTCAACATATCATAGCCAGCCTCCCAATTCACTGTGGATTTATGACCCAGAGAAAAATAAAAAACATGGAGACCTGCAGCCCAAGCAGAGCCACAGAGACAGGCCACCTAAAGGTTAGGAGATTAAAAAAAAAAAAAAGTGCTACAGTGCTTTAGCCACATTTTTTAAAGCAGACTCCATTTACCAGCCTGCACACACACAAACACACACACACACATGCAAAACCAGGCAATGCCACAAAGCCACAACCATACATAGACATCTAAGACTTGCAACACTTTCACAGAAACACACAGCCTGGAAGCTTCTGAGGCTGTGTGCTTTTGCAGAAAGCTTTACCTGGGAGAGAACAATTATCTCCCAGCCCACAGGTGGAAATCACTGTGGGACAAGTTTCAAAAAGACTCATCTCTACAACATCTAGGCAGGCCTTGAGGCATCCTGCAGATCCTTTTGTAAACTTATGGATTTCACGGTTCATTCCAGGGGCTCACCTTGATGTGTCTTCAGGCTGGCTCACATCTGCCCTCTCCTAGTATCATGGGACTACCCCATGGATCCCACAGAAAAGACAGGCAAGAGTCCAACACTGACACAACTCTATGGAGGCCTCCTTCTCAGCCAAGCCTCAGAGACTTGTTGAAAGGCAAGCATGGCATTCACTGTGATACTAGTCAGAGGTCACACCTCAGGCCTGGTGCCCTCAGACTAGTGCATAAGCATTAGGAGGTAGGCTTAGTGCCTGGCAGTCAGAATTGTCAGCCTGCATAAGCAGAGAGAAATGGTACAGGCAGGGCCATCTGGTATCCAGAACAAAATGCTGCATGTGATAAATCACTGCAGAACGCTGAAAGTCTCTAACTTAAGAGAGCCATGGTAGGGTCGCACTGGAGGAGAAGGCATTTCAAGACTGTGTAATGATCGCTGGGAACTGCTCTTCTGACTCCATTCCTGAAAGAGGCTGTGTGCAAGAATCTGGTCCCATGAGGAACAGAGTGTTGTTTGGTAAGTTGTGAAGGGTTCTATGGGTGATAGAATCATACCTGTAACCCCAGAGGTGGATGCCAGTGAAAGATGGCCGTGTCCTTAACGTCACTGCTTCCCTTCATCCTGGGCCTTGCAGGGGCTCCCTGGGAAAGTTAGGAACTATGACAAAGGCACATCCAAGATACAGCTCTTTTCTCACACCTCGAACTGACCTCTCACAGGTGCAGATGAAGATGAGACAGTGTCTATGAGTTCATCTGTTGACGGTTGCAATTCTGAAAAGTGTTTCAAGTAGTGACGTTGAAGGGCACTATGGACAACCCATGAAAGCAAAGAAAAATCAAGGTTTATGTGAGAGAACAAGCTGCTTGTACTGGAGTCCAAGCAATATTCAAAGATTCTTGTTAGAGGACACAAAATCTTCCAGCAATGTGCAAACAACCTCAGCCCCACAACAAAACCACCAAGTGAAACATACAGTGCAGCCCGCCTACCCAAAGTCCCTTTTCCTCCGTGAAATCCCTAGCAGTGAATAGATCTGTGGCGAGAGGGAGCCCCATCCAGCAACAGCCCAATAAAGGAGCCCTTCACAATGAAAAAAGATGAGCAGATAAATGAAAGAAAGCCTAGATTCCTAGGAAAAAACAGACATGGCTGCCTACTTCTTATCCTACAGGAATCATGCAGCCCTCCAATAAAGGCTGGATAACAAGAGTTTCCTTGTTGGTGACTATAAAATAAATTTACAGTCTTAAAAATTTAGAGACTGTCCAGTTATTAAAACCTGACTGTGTTTAGAAGGAAACACTCAGGCAAAGGATTCCCTTGAGGATTATCTTCAGTGAATTCAGAAATGTTTAGCATGGAAGACATTGAGTCAGACCCAGGAAAACCTAGGCAGATAAGGAACATGTAAGTCCAAACAAGAAGAGGCAAGAGTGGAGGCCACATCCCACCAAGCATCTATCCATTCCATTCCCATTTGGCTCCAGGTACAAAACCCCTCAAATTAGGAGTTTGCCAGGATGGCCCCAATTTGCACTCCAAATGTTCGTTGCACATTGGAGTACTCCCACCTGAACACTGGGCCATGGTATGGATTGCTTGTGCAATTCAGGGAATGTGGGTATAGAGTCAGGAGAATCTTCCATGTCATTGGTCTTTAAGTTTTCTGCAGGTGAAGTTGCAGTACCCCATCCGCCCCTCACCAGATTGTATCCTCACCTCTATCTGAGCTTATTGCTTCTCACACATTATGTCCCATTATGAAATTCCAAGACTGTGGAGGAGTGCCTCCTCACAATGTGAAGCACCTTCTGGATTTGGAACTGAGTTAGAGGTAAATTTAAGGGGCCCTGTGCACAGGGCTTCCAGCGGCTTTCCCTGGGTTTCCCACAGGACAATGAAACACTGGGAGATGTCCGATTTTGGGTATGGTGTGCTCCTCTTCCTTCTATAAAAGTGGCTGCCTCTTCTTCTTCTTCTTCTTCTTCTTCTTCTTCTTCTTCTTCTTCTTCTTCTTCTTCTTCTTATTATTATTATTATTACTATTGCAGGGGGTGATGACTTGGATGCCGATGGGTCTCAGCTCACCACCCAATTCACTGCGAATTCATGATCCACAGGAAAACAAAAAACACGGAGTCCCGCAGCCCAAGCACACCACATAGACAGGCCACCAAAAGGTTGGGAAACTAAAAAAAAAAAAGAAACGCTGAAGTGTGTTAGCCACATTCCTTTAAGTAGACTTCATTTACAGGCACACACACAGACACACACACAAACACACAATGCCACACATGCACACAGACATCCACCACTCACAACAATCACACAGAAATACACAGCAAGGCAGATTCTGCGGCTATATGATTGTACAGGAAGCCACACCTGGGAGAGACCAACCCCAGGGAATACAGGTGGGTTGTACCTAAAAATCACAGTGGGGTGAGTTTCAAAAAGAGTCAAACCTACAAATTCTACGCAGGACTCAGGAATCCTGCAGATCCATTTGGATCCTTAGGCATTTCATGGTTTATTCCTGGGGTGGTGCTGGACGTTTCTTCAGGATTGTTTATGTCTGCCCTCTCCTAGGATCATGTGACTATCCCATGGATCCCATAGAGCAGAAAGGTGAGAATCCACCACCAACGCACCTCCATGAAGTTCTACTTCTCCACCAAGCAGAGTGACTTGTCATTAGGCAACAATGTTGTTCATTGTGATACTAGCCAGAGCCCACAATCAGTCCTAGTGTTCTGAGACTAGCTCATGTGCATTTGTGAGGCAGGTTTGGACATGTGGCTGTCAGAGCTGTCAGCCTGCCTAAGCAGAGGAAATTGGTACAGAAAGAGCCAGCTTGGTCTTAAAAAAAGAAAAACAAAAAGGATGCCTGCACTAACCCACTGTGAGAACATAAAATTATCTACTTTCAGGCCCCTTATAACCATTACTGCTGTTGGGTCCTGCTGGAGGAGGAGTCATTTTTAGACTGTGAGATTGTCACTGAAAACTCCTCTTGTGACTCCATTCTTGAAAGAGGCTGTGTGCAAATTCAGGTCCCATTGGGATTAGAATATATTCTGGTGTGTTGCTGAGGAGTCTTTGGGTGACACAATCATACTGGACACCACAGTTGTGGATTTCAGTGAATGACAGACTGGCTCTTGACTTCACCACCTCCCTTTATTCTGAGCATTGTAGGGGCTTTCTGAGAAAGGCGAGAACAACAAAGGCAAGTCCCAGGGTTTCCACCTTAGACTGTACTCTCACGAGTGCAGATGAAGTTGATGCAGTGTCTTAGAGGCCGTGTGTGGTGATGGCAAGCCAGAAAAATGTGTCCAGTAGTGCTCTTGAGGGATTCAATGTGGATTTCCCATGAAAACAAAGAAAAATCAAGGCTTGCCAGAGAGAATGATTTGCCTTTTGCTGGAGTCCAAGCAATGTTCAATGATTTCTGTCAGAGAACCCAAAAGTCTTTTGCAAAGTGTAAGCAACCTCAGCCCTCACAATGAGACAATGACATAAAATTTTGAGTCCGGCCAGCCTACCTGAAATCCCTTTGCTCTGTGAAATCCCTGGAAGCAAAATAATCTGTGGAAAGAGGCACTCCCATCCAGCAACAGCCCAATGAAAGTGCCTCTCCACAATGAGAAGAACATGCAGATGAAATGATACAGAGGCTAGATTACCAGGCAAAAGCCAGACACCACTGCTTCTTCTCATCTGAAGTGTATCATGTAGCCATCAGATAGAAGTGGGAGAGTAAGCATTTCCTTGTTGGCAGCTGTAATGAAAATTTGTGTTTTTAAAAGTATCAAATCTGCCTGGTGATTAAAACATGACAATGTTTAGAAGGAAACACCCTCACAATGGATTCCCATGAGGGTCATTCTCCCTGAACGTTGATTGTGAAGGTTTACTGTGAAAGTCTCTAAGCCAGACATGGGAAACCCTAGGCCAATGAGAACATGGAATTCAGGAAAAGAGGAGGCAAGTCTGGAGGCCACATCCCACCAAGTGTTAATCCATTCCACTCCAATTTGGCTTCAACTATGAAAGCCATCAAATGAAGAGTTTGTCAGGATGGCCCCAGTTTACACTGCAAATGTTCCTTGCATGTTGGAGTACTCCCATCTGAACACTGGGACATGGTGTGAACTGCTTGTGCAATTAAGGAAATGTGGCGATGGAGGTGGAAACATACTCTGTATCACTATTTTTTTTGTAGGAGAAGTTGTGGTATCCCATCCACTCCTCACCAGATTTTATCCTCATTCATATCTGACCTTATTGCTCCTCACAGTCTATGTCCCAGGATGAAATCCCAAGATGATAGAGGAGTGCCTCTCATGATGTGAAGCACCTGCTTGGCTGGGAATTGAATTCGATTAAAATTCAAGGGCCTCTGAGGATAGGACTGCTAGTGTATTTTCCGGGGTTGTCTGCAGGACAATGAAACACAGGGAGATGTGTTTTTTTGGTGTGGTGTGCTCCTCTGCTTTCTATAAGACTGTCTTTTTTTTCTTTTTTCTTTTTGCAGGGGGCAGTGATTTGGACACTGGTGTGTCTCGGCTGCCTCCCAATTCACTGCAGATTCATAATCCACAGAAAAATAAAGAAGACGGAGCTTCACAGTCCAAGCAGAGCCACACAGACAGTCAACCAAAAGTTTGGGAAACTCAAAAAAAAAAGGCGCTGAAATGCTTCAGCCTCATTGCTTTAAGCAGAATACACTTTCAGGCACTCAAACACACACACACACACACACACACACACACACACACACACACAAACACAATGCCACACACACATGCAGACATCCAACACTCTCAACACTCCCACAGAAATACACAGCCCAGCACCACTTGAGGCTGCATGGTTTGGCAGGAAGCCCCACCTGGGGGAGAGAAACCCCAGGGATCTGAGGCAGGCTGAACCTAGATATCACAGTGGGGCAATTTTCAGAAAGACTCACCCCTACAATGTCTAGGCAGGCCTGAGGAATCCTGTAGATTATTTGAAATAGTAAGGGATTTCATGGTTTATTCCTGGGGCTGTTCTTGACATTTCTTCAGGTTAGCTCACATCTGCCCTTTCCTAGGATCATGACACTATCCTGTGGATACCACACAAAAGTCCAGTGAGGGTCCATGGCTGACACATCTCCACGAAGGTCTCCTTCTTTGCCAAGCCACAGGAATTTGTCATTAGGCAATGGTGACATTCACTGTGACACTATACAGAGCTCACAGTCAGGCCTGGTGCCCTCAGACTAGCTCATGCGTACTCATGCAGGCTCGGGCACCTGGCTGTCAGAGTAGTCAGCAGGCCTAAACAGAGAAAAATGGTACCAGCAGAGCAGGCCTGGTATTGGGGAAAAGGCTCCTGTGAAAACCCATTGCAAAACCATAAAAGTCTCACCTCAGGGCCCCTTCAGGCAGTCTCTATGGTCTAGTCCTTCTGGAGGAGGAGACCTTTTCAGACTGTAAGGTGGTCACTGAAATCGGCTTTTCTGATCCCATTCCTGAGAGGCTGTGTGCAAGAAGAGGGTCCCATTGGGATTGGAATATTGTTTGATGTGTTGTTGTGGGTTACTCTGGTGATAGAATCATACCAAGACCCCAGAGGCAGGTGTCAGTGAAAGATTTTCAGGCTCTTGACCTCACTGCCTCCCTTCATCCATGGCCTTGCAGGGACTCTCTAGGAAAGGCAAGAACCATGACAAATAAATGTCCAAGTTGGAGCAGTGTTCTCACACCTCGGACTGGCCTCTCATGTGTGCGGATGAGAATGAGACAGTGTCTCAGAGGCCATCTGTGGTGATGGCAAGCATCAAAAGGGTGTCCAGTAGTGCTGTTGAGGGGTACTGTGGATTCCCCATGACAGTAAAGAACAATCAAGTCTCACCTTAAAGAATGAGCTGACTTTTGCTGGAGTTTAAGAAATGTTCAATGATACCTGCCAGAGGAACCAAAAGCTTCCTACAAAGTGCAAATAACCTCGGCCTGCAATGAGCAGGCCATGAAGATGAATTGAGACAGAAGCTAGATTACCAGGCAAAAGGCAGACATGGCTGCCTGCCTTTTGTTCTACAGGATTTATTCAGCCCTCCAATAGACGTGGGAGAAGAAGTGTTTTTTCAGCAACCATCTGTATATTCCTGTAACAAGAATATACAATTTTAAAAGTACAAAAGTTGTCATGTCATTAACATGTGACAGTGTTTTGAAAAAAACATACAATGGATTCCTTGAGTATCATTCTCTGTGAACTGAAATATGATTAGTGTGGAAGTCAGTGAGCCAAAAACAGGAAACCCTAGGCTGAAGAGGAACATAAAAGTCAGGAAAAAGAGGCAAGTGTGGAGGCCGCCTCACACCCAGCATCAACCCATTCCACTCCATTTGTCTCTGGATATGAAAGCCCTCAAATCAGGAGTTTGCACTATGGCATCAATTTGCACTCCAAATGTTCCATGCATTTTGGAGAACTCCCACCTGAACACTGGGCCATAATGTGGACTGCTTGTGCAATTAAGGGAATGCTGGGATGGAGTTGGAAGCATCTTCTGTGTCATCTTTCTTCATTTTTTTTTTGCAGGTGAAATTGTGGGACCATATCCATCTCTCACCAGATTTATCCTCACCCATAACTGACCTTATTGCTGTTTAAACTGTATGTCCCAAGATGAAATCCTAAGACGATGAAGGAATGCCTCCTCAAGACAATAAGCTCCTGCTCAGCTGGGAACTGAATTTGGTGTGGAAGGGATCCTGTGGACAGGACTACTAGTGTCTCTCCCTGGATTGGCTGCAGGACAATAAAACACTATGAGAAGTCTGTTTTTTTGTTTGTTTGTTTGTTTTCTTTTTGTTTTGTTTTTTATTTTTTTGCTGTGGTGTGCTCCTCTTCTTTCCATAAGACTGCGTTTTTTTTTTTGCAGGGGGAGGTGATTTGGATGCCGGCCAGTCTCAGCCCCCCTCACAATTCATTGCAGATTGATGATCCACAGAAAAATAAAGAACACGGAGTTTCACAGTCCAAGCACAGCGACACAGACAGACCACCAAAAGATTAGATGACTCAAACAAAAGAAGTGCTGAATTGCATTAGCCACATTTCTTTAAGCAGATACCACTTACAGGCACACACACAATAACATGCACACACACAAACACACAATGCCACACACACACATGCAGACATCCAACACTTCAACACTCCAAAAAAAACACACAGGCCAGCAGCACCTGAGGCTTTGTGGTTCTGCAGGAATCCCCACCTAGGAGACAGTAACCCCAGGGAAAACAGGAGGGCTGTACCTAGAAATCACAGGGTGGCACGATTCAAAAAACTCACCCCTACAATATCTAGGCAGGCCTGAGGAATCATGCAGATCATTTCGTATCCTTTGAGATTTCATGGTTTATTTCTGGGCCTGTGGTTGAAGTCTCTTCAGGCTGGCTTGTGTTTGCATTTCCTAGGATTATGGAAATATCCCATGAATCCCACAGAGTCTACCATCGATGCACCTCCACAGAGGTCTCCTTCTCTGCCAAGCCACAGGGACTTGTCGCTAGGCAATGGTGACATTTATTGTGATGCTAGCCAGAGCTCACAATTAGGCATGGTTCCCTGAGACTAGCTTATGTACATTCATTAGGCAGGTTTGGGTGCCCTGCTGTTAGAGCTGTCAGCCTTCCTAAACAGAGGAAAATGCTACGTGCAAAGCCGTCCTGGTATTAGGGAAAAGGATGCCTACCAAAAGCCACCATGGGACCCTAAAGTCTCAAACTCAGTTCCCCTTCAGGCTGTCTCCGTGGTCAACTCCCACTGAAGTAGGAGGCATTTTGAGAGTGTGAGCTGGTTGCTGGAAACTGCTCTTCTGTCTCCATTCCCAAAAGAGGCTGTGTGCAAGAATTGGTCCCACAGAGATTGGAATATAGTCTGTTATGTTGTTGACGGTTCTTTCAGTGATAGAATCATGCCTGAAACCCCAGAGGAGGGTATCAGTGAAAGATGGCTGGGCCCTTGACCTCACTGCCTCCCTTCTTCTTTGGCCTCTCAAGGTCTCTATGGGAGAGGCAGAAACCACAACAAAGTCAAGTTCAAGGTGGAGCTGTGTTCTCACACCTCAGACTGTCCTCTCATGGATGATGATAAGGTTGAGAGAGTGTTGCACAGGCTGTCTGTGGTGATGGCAATCCTGAAAAGGGTGTCTAGTAGTGCTGGTGGGAGGCAATTTGAATGCCCCATGAAAGCAAAGAAAAATTAAGACTCAACTGAGGGAAAAAGCTACCTTGTGCTTGAGTCCAAAAATGTTGAATGATTCCTGTCAGAGGAACCAAAATCCTCGTGGAAACTGCAAGCAACGTCAGTCCTCAATATGAGACCACGAACCACAACTTTGAGTGCACCCAGCCTCCCTGAAGTCCCTTTTGGTCTCGGAAATAATCTGTGGTAAGAGGCAGTCCCATCCAGCATTAGCTCAATGAAAGAGCCCCTTCAGAATGAGAAGGCAATATAGTTGAATTGAAACAAAGGATAGATTACCAGTAAAACCCATACACAGCTTCCTACTTCTCATCCTACAGCAATCATGCAGCCCTCCAATAGAAAGGGGAGAACAAGAGTTTCCTTGTTGGCTGTTGTAACAGGAATTTATGGTTTTAAAATTATCAAAGCTGCCCAGTCATTAAAACGTGACAATGTTTAGATGGAAACACTCATGCAATGGATTTCCATGAGAGTTGTTCTTTGTGAACTGGGAAACATTTTTTGTGGAAGTCATTGACCCAGAACCAGGGAATCCTACACCAATGAGAAACATGGAAGTCAGGAAAAGAAGAGGCAAGTCTGGAGGCCACATTCCTCTCAGCATCAATCCTTTCCAATCCCATTTGACTCTGTATGAAAGCTTTCAAATTGGGAATTTGCCAGGATGGCCCCCACTTGCAATCCAAATGTCCCTTCCACACTGGAGCACTTCCATCTGAACATGTAGTGATAGAATTGGAAGCATCTCCTCTGTCATCTATCTTCATTTTTTGGCAGAGGAATTTGTGGGACCCCATCCACCATTCACCAGATTGTATCCACACCCCTATCTGACCTCATTGTTTCTCACAGTGTATATCCCAGTATGAAATCCCAGACAATAGAGGAGTGCCCCTCACGACATGAAGCACCTGCTTGGCTGGGAATTTAATTTGAGGTAAATTCAAGGGACCCTGAGGACAGGACTGCTAGTGTCTCTCCCTCAGTTGCCCACAGGACAATGAAACACTGTTTTTTGGTGTGGCGTGCTCCTCTTCAAAAAAAAAGAGTGGCTTCTTTTTTTTTGCAGCGGAGGTAATTTGGATGCCGGCAAATCTAAGCTCGCCTCCAAATTCACTGCAGATTCATGATTTACAGAAAATAAGGAGCCCCATAGCCAAAGCGGATCCACACAGACAGGCCACCAAAAGGTTGGGGGACAAAAAAAAAAGAAAAGAAAAAAGGCACTAAAGTGTGTTACCAAATTCCTTTAAGCTGACTCCACTTACAGGCACATATGAAAACACACACAAACACGCCATGCCAGACACACATGCAGACATCCAACACTTGTAACACTTCCACAGAAACACACAGCCAGGCAGATTCTAAGGCTGTATGTTTCTGCAGGAAGCCCCACCTGGAAGAGGCCAACCCCAGGGAACACAGGCAGGCTGTACCTAACTATCTCAGGGGAGCAAGTTTCAAAAAGACTCAACCGTACAACGTCTAGGCATGCCTGATGAATCCTACAGATCCTTTTGGATCCTTAGGGATTTCACAGTTTATTCCTGGGGTTCCACTTGACATTTCTTCAGGCTGGCTCAAGTCTGCCCTCTCCTAGGATTGTGGGACTCTTCCGTGGATCCCACAGAGAAGACAGGCAAGAGTTCACCTCTGACACATCTCCGTGGATCCCACAGAGAAGACAGGCAAGAGTTCACCTCTGACACACCTCCACCGAGGTCTCCTTCTCTGCCAATGCCAAAACAAGGGAGAAGTATCCCTTCATGATGTGAAGCATCTGCTTGATTGGCAACTGAATTCAAGGCAAATTCAGTGGCCCTGTGGACAGGATTTTTAGTGTCTCTCCCTTGGCTTACCTCAGGAAAATTAGACACTGGGAGATGTCTGGTTTTTGTTATGGTGTGCTCCTCTTCTTTCTGGAAGAGTGGCTTTTTATTGCAGGGGCTGGTACCTTGGATGCTGGCAGACCTTGACCCACCTTCAAGTTCACTGCAGATTCATGATCCACAGAAAAATAAAAAAGACTGAGCCTACCGCCCAAGAAGAGACACAAATTTAGCTATCAAGAGGTTGGAAGACTCAAAAAAAAAAAAAAAAAAAAAAAAGAAAGAAAAGATCAGCTGAAGGGCTTTGGCCACATTCCATTAAGAAGACTTCACTTACCGTCGCACACACACACAATCACACAATACCACACACATGCAGACATCCAACACTCACAACACTCCCACAGAAACACGGAGCCCAGTAGCTCCTGATGCTGTATTTTTGTAGGAAACCCCATTTGAGAGAGAGCAACCCTAAGGAACAGAGGCAGACTGTTCCTAAAAGTCACAATAAGGCAAGTTTCAAAATGACTCACCTCTACAAGGTCTAGGCAGGATGGAGAAATCCTGTAGATTCTTCTGGATTTTTACGACTTTTGTAGTTTATTTCTGTGGCTCTGCTTGACAATTCTTCAGGATGGCTCACTTCTGACCTCTCACAGCATTTTGGGACTCCCCCATGGATCCCACAGAGAAGACAGGCGGGAGTCGACAGCCAATGAACCTCCACAAAAGTCTCCTTCTACACCAAGACACAGGGACTTGTCGCTAGGCAATGGTGACATTCATTGTGATGCTATCCAGGCCTGGTGTTCTGAGACTAGCTGACACACAATTCATAAGGCAGGCTCAGGCACCCAGCTGCATCAGCCTGCTTAAGGAGAGGAAAATGGTATATGCAGAGGCAGCCTGGTATCACAAAATGGCTGCCTGCAAAAACCCACTGTCAGACCCTAAAAGCTCAAATTCAGGGCGCATTTGTGCCATCTCCTTGGTCAAGTCCTGCTGGAGGAGGAGGTATTTCGAGACTATGAGGTGGTCGCTGGTATCTGCTCTTCTGAGTCGATTCCCAAAAGAGGCTGTGTGCAAGCATTGGGTCCCATGGAGATTGTAATATAGTCTGGTGTGTTGTTGAAGCTTCTTTAGGTGATAGAATCCTGCCTGAGACCTCAGAAGTGGGTGTCAAATAAAGATGTCCAGATTCTAGACCTATCTGCTTCCTTTCATCCTGAGCCTCACAGAGATTCTCTGAGAAAGGCAGAAACCACAGTGAAATGCAAGTCCAAGATGGAGCAGTGTTCTCACACCTTGGACTGGCCTCTCATGGGTGAAGATGAAGATGAGACAGTGTCTCAGAGTCTGTTTGTGGTGATAGCAAGCCTGAAAATCATGTCCAGTAGTGCTGTTGAGGGGCACAGTGGATTCCCCATGAAAGCATAGAAAAATCAAGGCTCTTCTATGAGAATGAGTTGTGTATTGCTTGAGTCCAAGCGATGTTCAGTGATTCCAGTGGATCAAAAAGCCTCCTGCAAGGTACAAACAACCACTCACCACAGAATGAGACAACGACTCACAACATGAAAAGCATCAGCCTATCTGAAGTTGCTTTTGCTCTCTGAAATCCCTGGCAGGTAAATAATTTATGGGGAGAGGAAATCCCATCCATCAACAGCCCAATGAAAGAGCCTCTCCACAATGAGGAGACAGTGGAGATGTAATGAAAAAGAGGGTACGTTAACAGGCAAAAGCCAGACACTGCTGTCTGCTTCTCATCCCACAGTAATCATGCAGTCCTCCAATAGTTGTGGGAAAATGAGAGTTTGCTTGTCAGTGGCTACACCAATAATTTAAAGTTTTTAAATTATCAAACCTGCCCGGTCATTAAAATGTGACAGTGTTTACAAAGAAACACTCATTCCATAGGTTCCCATGAGGGTCGCTCTTTGTGTAGTGGAAAACTTTTTATGTGGAAGTTGCTGAGCCAGATCCAGGAAACCACATGCTGATGAGGAACACGGAAGTCAAGAAAAGAAAGGGCAAGTCTGGAGGCCACATTCCATGCAGTGTCAATCCATTCAACTCTTATTTAGCTTCGGGTATGAAATCCCTCAAATCGGGAGCTTGCCAGGATGGCCCCAATTTGCACTCCAAATATTCCTTGCACTTCGGAGTACTCCTGCATGAAGATGAGGCCATGGTGTGGACTGCTTGTGCAATTAAGGAATGCAGGGATGGAATTTGAATCCCCTTCTGTGTCATCTGTCTTCATTTTTTGGCAGGTGAATTTGTGGAACCCCGTCCTCTTCTCACCAGATTGTATCCTCACCCCTATCTGACTTATTGATGCTCACACTCTATTTCCCAGAATGAAACCCCAAGATTATGGAGGAGTGCCCTCTCATGATGTAAAGCAACTTCTCAGCTGGGATCCGAATTTGAAGTGAAACCAAGGGACCTACTGGAGAGGGCTGCCACTGTCTCTGCCTGGGTTAGTGGCAGGACAATGAAACACTATGAGATGTCTGGTTTTTATTGTGGTGTGGTCATCTTCTTTCTAAAATAGTGGGTTTTGTTTTGTTTTGTTTTCAGTGGGAGGTGATTTGGAGGCTGGCAGGATTTGGCCCACCTCCCAATTCACTGCAAATTCATGATCCACAGAATAATTAACAGCACACAGCCCAGCAGTCCAAGCGAAGCTGCAAAGACAGGCTGCGAAAAGTTTAGTAGACTCAACCACAGGAAGTGCTGAAGTGTTTTAGCCAAATTCCTTTAAGAATACTCAACTTATAGGTGCACACACACACACCATGTCTCATACACAGGCAGACATCAAACACTCACAACACTCCCACAGAAATACACAACCTGGCATCTCCTGAGGGAGACAGCAACCCCATGGAATACAAGTGGGCTGTACCTTGAAATCACAGTAGGGCAAGTTTCAAAAAGTTCCACCTCTAAAACTTCTAGGCAGTCTTAGTAATATTTCAGATCCTTTTGGATTCTTAGGAATTTCATGGTTTATTCCTGGAACTCTGCTTGACATTTCTTCTGTCTGGCTCACATCTACCCTCTCCTAGGATCAAGGGACTTTTCTGTGGATCCCACAGAGAAGACAGGTGAGAGTCCACCATTGACACACCTCCACAGAGGTCTCTTTCTCTGCCAAGCTGCAGGTACTTATCACTAGGCAAAGGTGACCTTCCTTGTGAATTTAGCCAGAGTTCACAATCAGGCCTTGGTCCCTTAGATTAGCACATGAGCATTCATGAGGCAGACTGGAGCCTGCCTAAGCAGACAAAAATGGCAGAGGCAGAGCAGGACCCTAAAATTCTCAAACTCAGGTCCCCTTCTGGCAGTCTCCTTGATCAGGTTCTGCCAGAGGAGGAGGCGTTTTGAGACTATAAGATGGTAGCTGGAAACTGCTCTTCTGACTCCATTCCCAAAAGAGGCTGTGTTCAAGAATCAGGTCCCATGGGGATTGGAATATAGTCTGGTGGGTTATTGAGGTTTCTTTGGGTGATAGAATCACATCTGAGTCCCCAGAGGTGGCTGTCAGTAAAAGATGGCTGGACTCTAGACCTCACTTATTCTCTTCATCCTGGACCTCACAGGGGCTCTCTGGGAAAGGCAGGAACCACAACAAAGACAAATGCATGTTGGAGCAGTATTCTCACACCTCATACCTTCCTCTCATGGGTGCAGATGAGGGTGACACAGTGTCTCAGAGGCTAACTGTGGTAATGACAAGCCTGAAAAGGGTGTCCAGTAGTTCTGTTGAGGGGTACTGTGGATTACCTATAATGTAAAGAAAAATCATGGCTTTTATCAGAGAATGAGGTGCCTCATGCTGTAGTTTAAGCAATTTTCAATAATTCCTGTCAGAGTACACAAAAGCCTCCTGCTAAGTGCAAACAACCTCAGGAGCCACAACCAGACAATGACCCACAACATGGAGTGAAGCCAGTTTATCCAAAGTCCCTTTTGATGTATGAAATAATTGGCAGCTAAATAATATGTGGCTAGATGCAGTCCCATTCAGGCTCATCCCAATGAAGCGTCCCTTCACAATGAGAAGGTCACGCAGATGAAACAAACCTGAGGCTAGATTACCAGGCAAATCCAGACACAGCTGCCTGCTTCACATCCTACAGGAATCACACAGCATTCCAATAGAAGTGGGAGAACAAGTTTCCATATTGGCAGCTTTAATGGGAATTTACCATTTTAAAAGTATCGAAGCCTCGCAGTTATTAAAACGTGAGAGTGTTTAGAAGAAAACACTCACAAAATGAATTCCCATGAGGCCATACTCCGCAAAGTGAGAAACATTTAGTGTGGAAGTCACTAAACCAGACCCAGGAAACCCTAGTCTGATGAGGAACATGAAAGCCAAAAAAGAAGAGGCAAGTGTGGAGGCCACATCCCACCCAACATCAATCCATTCCACTCCCATTTGGCTCCAGGTATGAAAGGCCTCAAATTGGGAGTTTGCCAGGATGTCCACAATATGCACTCCAAATGTTCCTTGAACACTGCAGTACTCCTACCTGAGCACTGATGCATGATGTGGAGTGCTTCTGCAATTAAGAGATTACAGGGATGTATTTGGAAGCACCTTCTATGTCATCTGTATTCATTTTCTTTTTTTCTTTTTTTTTTTTTTTGCAGATGAAGTTGTGGGACACCATCCACTCCTCATCAAATCGTATCCTCTCCCCATCTGACCATATTGCTGCTCAAACTCTATGTCCCAGGATGAAATCACGGGACTGCCCTCTCACGATGCGAAGCACTTGTCCAACAGGGAACCAAATTTGAGGTAAATTCAAGGGGCCCTGCAGAAAGGACTGCTAGTGTCTCTCCCTGGGTTTGGTGCAGGACAATGAAACACTAGGAGATGGCTGTTTTTTGGTGTGCTCTTTCTCTCTAGAAGATTGGCTCTTTTTGGGGGGAGCAGCTGATTTGGACACCGGTGCATCTCAGCTCACCTCTCAGTTCACTGTAGATAGAAGATCCACAGAAGAATAAAGAACATGGAGCACCGCATCTGAAGCAGAGCCACACAGACAGGCCACCAAAAGGTTGGGAGACTCACAAAAATCACTGAAGTGCAATAGCTACATTCTTTTAAGCAGACTCGACTTACAGGAACATACACACACACACAGACACACACACAATGCCACACAGACACACACAGAATGCCACACACACAGACAGACATCCAACACTCACAATGTGACCACAGGAACACACATCCCAGTAGCTCCTGAGGCTGCATGGTTTTGCAGGGAACCCCACATGGAAGACAGCAACCCCTGTGAACATGGGTGGGCTGGAATTCACAGTTTGGGAATTTCAAAAGGACTAAACTCTACAATGTCTAGGAAGTCCCTGAGGAATTGCAGATTGTTTTGGATCCTTAGGGATTTTGTGGTTTATTCCTGGGGCTGTGCTTGACATTTTTTCAGGCTAGCTCACGTTTGCCCCCTCCTGGAATCATGGGAGTCTCACATGGATTCCCCAGAGAAGGCACGTGAGAGTCCACTGCCAAAGCATCTCCATGGAGGTCTCCTAATCCGCCAAGCCCCAAGGACACTTTTCACTAGACAACAGTGACATTTGTGATATTTGTTGTGACACTAGCCAGAGCTCACAACCAGACAAAAGCCAGACAAAACTGCCTGCTTTTCCTTCTACAGGAATCACGCAGCACTCCAATAGAAGTGGGAGAACAAGTGTTCCCTTTTTGGTTGCTGTAATGGGAATTTACAGTTTTAAATATATCAAAGCTGCCCAGTCATTAAAATGTGACAGTCTTTAGAAAAAATCAGTCACACAATGGACTCCCATGAGGGATTTTCTCCATGAACTCAGGAACATTACTTGTGGAAGTCATTGAGTGAGACACAGGAAATTCTAGGCCAGTGAGGTACATGGAAGTCAAAGAAAAAAAAAGGAAAGAAAAACAAGAGGCAAGTGTGGAGGCCCACATCCCAACCAGTGTCAATCCATTCCACTCCCATTTGGCTTTGGGTGTGAAAGCCCTCAATCAGGAGTTTGCCGGGATATCTCAAATTTGCACTCCAGATCTTCTTTACACATTGGCATTCTCCCACCTGCACATCAGACCATGGGGTGGACTGCTTGTGCAGTTAAGGGAATATGGGGAGGGAGTTAGAAACACCTTCTGTGTCATCTGTCATGCAACACTCACAAAACTCCCACAGAAACACACAGTCCCAGCAGCTCCTGAGGCTTTGTAATTCTGCAGAAAGCCCCACGTGGGAGAGAGCAACCCCAGGAAACACAAATGGGGTGTACCTACAAATCACAGTGGGGCAAGTTTCAAAAAGACTCACCCCTACAACATCTGGCAGGCCTGAGGAATCCTGCTGATTTTTTTTTTTGGATCCTTAAGGATTTTGCTGTTTATTCCTGGTGTTCTTCATGTTTCCACAAGCTCGTTCACATCAGCCCCTCTCCTAGTGTCATGGGACTATACAGTGGATGCCACAGAGAAGACAGGTGAGAGTCCTCAGCCTTCACACTTTCAGGAAGGTCTCCTTCTCTGCCAAGCCACAGGAACTTGTCATTAGGCAAAATGACATTATTTTTGAACCTAGACAGAACTCACAATCAGGTCAGGTGCCCTGCGACTAATGCACGCACATTCCTGAAGCAGGTTCGGGGGCCAGGCTGTCCGAACTGTCAGTCTGCCTAAGCAGAGGAAAATGGTACAGGCAGAGCAGACCTGATACTGGGGAAAAAGCTGCCTGTGAAAATCCACTGCGGGACCCTAGACATCTCAACCTCAGGGCCCATTTGGGCCGTCTATGTGGTCGGGTCCGGCTGGAGTAGGAGGAGTTTACAGACTGTCAGGAGGTTGCTGGGATCTGCTTTTCTGAGTCTACCCGAAAGAGGTGTGAAATAATTGGGTCCCAACGTGATTAAAATACACTCTGGAGTGTTGTTTGGGGTTCTTTGGGTGATAGAATCATACCTGAGACCCCAGAGGTGGGTGTCAGTGCAAGATGTCTGGATTCTAGATGTCACTGCCTTTCTTCATCCTCGTCCTCAGTGGGGATTCCTGGGAAGTGCAGGAACCATGACAAGGCAAGTCTCAGGTCAGCCTGAAAAATGTGCCTAGTAGTGCTGTTGAGGTGCACTGTGGATTCACCAGGAAAACAAAGAAAAATAAAGGGTAGCCTGAGATAACTTGCTGCCTTGTCCTGGAGTCCAAGCAATGTTTAATGATTCCTGTTACAGGACCAAAAAGCCTCCTGCAAAGTGGAAACCACCTCAGCCTTCATAAAGAGACAATGACCCACAACTTGAACCACAAACAGCCTACCCAAATTCTCTGACATCACTGGCAGCTAAATAATCTCTGGTGATAGGCAGTCCCATCCAGCAACAGCCAAATGAAAGAGCCCCTCCAAAATTAGAAGACCATACAGATGAAATGAATCAGAGGCTAGATTACCAGGCAAATGCCAGACATAGCTGCCTGTTTCTCATTCTACAGGAATCATGCAGCCCTCCAGCCGAAGTGGGAGGTCAGGAGTTTTCTTGTTGGCAGTTGAAATGGGAATTTACCATTTTAAATTATCAAAGCTGCCCAGACATTAAAACGTGACAGTTCTTAGAAGGAAACACTCACACAATGAAATCCCATAAGAGGCATTCTCTGTGAACTGGCAAAGGTTTACAGTGGAAGTCATTGAGCCAGACCCAGGAAACCCTAAACCGATGAGGAACATAAAATCAGAAAAAGAACAAGCATGTATGGAGGCCACATCCCACCCAACATCATTCCATTCCACTCCCACTTGGCTCCTGGTATGAAAGCCCTCAGATTGAGAATATACACCGATGGCCCTGATTTGCACCCCAAATGTTCCTTGCATGTTGGAGTACTCCCATCTGAACACTGGTCCATTGTGTGGACTGCTTTTGTAATTAAGTGAATGTGGAGATGGAATTGAAAGCACTTGCTGAGTCATCTCTCTACATTTTTTTTTTTTTTTTTTGCAGATGAAGTTGCAGGACCCCATCCACACCTAACCAGAATGTATCTTCACCCCTATCTGACCTTACTGCTGCTCACACTCTATGACCCAGGATGAAATCTCCAGATGACAGAGGAGTGCCCCCTCAGGACGTGAAGCACCTGCTCAGCTGGGATCCAAATTTGAGTAAATTCAATGGGCCCTGAGGATCAGACTGCTAGTGTCTCTCCCTACTTTGGCCACAGGACAATGAAATATTGAAGGATGTCTCTTTCTTGCTGTGGTGTGCTCTTTCTTTCTGGAAGAGTTTATTTTTGTTGTTGTTTTTGTTTGTTTGTTTTCTTTTTTATCCTTTTTTTTTTTTTTTTTTTTTTTTTTTTTTGCAGGGGGAGGTGATTTAGACCTCTGGGTGTTTCAGATAGCCTCCCAATTCACTGCTGATTCATGATCCAGAGAACAATAAAGAACAGGGAGCCCTGAAGCCCAAGTGGAGCTGCACAGACGGTCCATCAAAAAGTTGGGCAACTTAAAAAAAAGAACTACTGATGTTTGTTAGCCTCATTCCTTTAGCAGCCTGTACTTACTGGTGCACACACACGCACACTGTACCACACACAAACACAGACATCCAACACTCGCAACACTCCCACAGAAACAGACAGCCCAGCAGCTCCTGAGGCTGCATGCTTCTGCCAGAAACCCCACCTTAAAGAGAGCAACCCCAGGGAACACAGGCAGTCTGTACCTAGAAATCACAGTGGGGCAAGTTTCAAAAAGACTCAACCCTACAACATCTAGGCAGGTCTGAGGAATCGGGCAGATCCTTTTGCATCCTTAGGGATTTTGCAGTTTATTCCTGGGGCTGTGCTTGATATTTCTTCAAGCTGGCTTACATCTGCCATCTCCTAGGATTATGGTACTATCCTGTGGATCCCTCAGAGAAGAGAGGTGAGAGTCCACAGCTAATGTGCCTGCACAGAGGTTTCCTTCTTTGCCAAGTCACAGGGACTTGTGACTAGGACACAGTTACATTCATTTTGATGCTACCCAGAGCACACAATCAGGCATGTTTCCCTGAGACTAGGTCATGTGCATTAGTTAGGCGGGCTCAGGTGCTGGGCTGTCAAAGCTGTCAGCTTGCCTAAGCAGAGAAAAATGCTACAGGCAGAGCCAGCTTGATATTGGGAAAAATGATGCTTGAAAAACCCACCACAGGACCCTAAAAGTCTTGAACTCAGGTCCTCTTTGAGCTGTCTCTAAGATCAGGTTACACCAGAGGACGAGGTGTTTCGATAATATGAGCTGGTTGCTGGAAACTCGTCTTCTGTCTCCATTCCCTAATGAGGCTGTGTGCAAGAATCAGGTCTCATGGAGATTTGAATACAATTTGGTGTGTGGTTGAGGGTTCTCTGGGTTGTATAATCATATCTGAAACCTCAGAGGTGGGTTTCATCAAAAGATGGCTGGGCTCTTGATCTCACTGCCTCCCTTCATTCTAGGCCTCACAGGGGCTCTTTGGGAAAAGTAGGAGTCACAACAAAGGCAAGTCCAAAGTGAAGCAGTGTTCTCATGCCTCTGAATTGCCTCTCACAGATGAAGATGAGATTGAGACAGTGTCTCAGAGGCTGTCTGTGGTGATGGCAAACCTAAAAACAGTGTTCAGTAGTACTGTTGGGGGCACTGTGGATTTCCCATGAAAGGAAAGAAAAATTAAGGCTCACCTGACAGAATGAGCTACCTTGTGGTGTAATCCAAGCAATGTTCAATGATTCCACAAATCACAACCTTGAGTGCAGCCAGCCTCCCCAAATCCTTTTTGCTCACTGAAATTCCTGGCAGCTAAATAATCTGTGGTGAGAGGCAGTTTCATCCAGCAGCAGCTTGATGAAAGAGCCCCTCCACAATGAGAAGGCCATGCTGATGAATTGAAACAGAGGCTGCATTACCAGGTAAAACCCACATATGGCTGCCTACTTGTCATCCTACAGAAATCATGCAACCCTCCAATAGAAGTGGGAGAATAGCTTCCTTGTTGGCAGCCTTAATGGGAATTTACAGTTTTAAATGTATCACAGGTGCCCAGTAATTAAAATATGACAATGTTTAGAAGGAATCATTCACAAAATGTATTCACATGAGAATCGTTCTCCATGAACTGAGAAGTGTTTAGTGTGTAAGTCGTTGAGCCAGTCCCAAGCAACCCTAGGCAGATGAAGAACTTGGAAGTCAGGCGAAGAAAAGGCAAATCTGGAGGTCACATCCCATCCAATATCAATCTATTTCACTCCCATTAACTCCAGGAATGAAGGCTTTCAAATTGGGAGTTTGCCAGGATGGCTCTCATTTGCACTCCAAACGTCCCTGGCACATTGGAGTACTCCTGTTTGAACATATGGGGATAGAGTTGTAAGCACCTTCTGTGTCATCTGTCTTCATTTTTTTTTGCAGGTGAATTTGTAGGACCCCATCCAACACTCACCAGATTGTGTACTTAACCCCAACTGACCTCATTGTTGCTCACACTGTATGTCCCAGGATGAAATCCCAAGATGAGGGAGGAGTGTCCCCTCACTACATCAAGCACCTGCTTGGCTGGGAACCAAGTTTGAGGTAAATTCAGGGACCCTGCTGACAGGACTGTTAGTGTCTCTTCCTTGGTTTACTGTAGGAAAATAAAACACTGGAAGATGTCTGTTTTTAGTATGATGTGCTCTATTTTTTTCTAGAAGAGTGGTTTCTTTGGCAGGGGGTGGTGACTTGGATGCTGACAGGTCTCAGCCAGCCTCTGAATTCACTGCAGACACAATCCATGGAAAAATAAAGAACATGGAGCCTGAGAGCCCATGAAGAACCACATGAACAGGCCACCAAAAGTTGGGAAACTCAAAAAAACAACAAAAAAGAAGAGCTTAAATGCATTAGCCACATTCCTTTAAGCAGACTCTACTTAGCAGCTCACATACAAACACACACACACTCACACTATACCACACACATGCAAACATTCAACACTTGCAACACTTCCACATAAACACACAGTCCAGTAGCTCCTGAGACTGTGTGTTTATTTAGGAAGCCCCATCTGAGAGAGAGCAACCCCAAGGAACAGAGGTGGGCTCTACCTAAAAATCACAGTAAGGCAAGTTTCAAAAAGACACAGCCCTACGTCTAGGCAGGACAGAGGAATTCTGAATATTCTTCTGGATTTTTAGGGATTTCAAATTTATTCTTGGGGCTCTGCTTGATGTTTCTTCAGGCTGGCTTATGTCTGCCCTCTCATAGCATCATTGGACTATCCAGTGGAGCCATCCCACAGAGAAGACAGGAAAGAGTCCATGGCCAATGAACCTCCATAAAGGTCTACCTCTCTGCCAAGCCACAGGGATTTTTCTCTAGGCAATGGTGACATTCACTGTGATACTAGCCAGAGCTAAAAATCAGTCCTGGTATTCTGAGACTAGCTCATGTACTTTCATGAGGCAGGCTCAGTTACCTGTCGTAAGAGCTGCCAGCCTGCCTTAGCAGAGGAAAATGTTACAGACAGGGCAGGCTTGATATCAGAAAAAAAGGCTGCCTATGAAAACCCACTGTGGGACCCTAAAAGTCTTGACCTCAGGGCCCATTTGGGCCATCTCCCTGGTCAGGTCCCACTGGAGGAGGTGTTCCAAGACTGTGAGGTGGTCACTGGAAACTGCTCTTCAAACTCCATTCCCAAAAGAGAATGTGTGTGTGCAAGAATCCGGTACACTGTGGATTGGAATATAGTCTGGTGGGTTGTTGAGGGTTCTTTGGTTGATAGCATTGTACTTGAGACCCCAGATGCCAGTGTCAGTGAAACATGACCGGGCTCTTGACCTCACAGCTTCCCTTCATCCTGGGCTTCACAGGGGCTCTCTGAGAAAGGCAGGAACCATGACAAATCCAAGTCCAATGTTGAGCCATGTTTTCACACCTCAGACTGGCTTGTCATAGGTGCAGATGAGATTGAGACAGCATCTCAGAGTCCATCTTAGGTAAAGGTAAGCCTGAAAAGGATGTCTAGTGTTGTGGGAAGTCAGAGACACCAAATGGATTGACCAGCTGAAACCGGAGTAGAAGAACATAAATTGTGAAGACTTCATGGACAATTACTAGTTCCCAAAATTAATACTTTTATAATTTCTTACACCTGTCTTTACTGCTATCCCTGAGCATAAATTGTGAAGATTTCATGGACATTTATCACTTCCTCAATCAATACTCTTATAATTTCCTATGCCTCTCTTTACTTTAATCTCATAATACCGTCATCTTTGTGAACTGAGGATGTATGTTGCAACAAGACCCTGTGATGATTGCATTATCTGTATACATTATTTGTAAATAATGTGTGTTTGAACAATAAGAAATCTGGGCACCCTGAAAAGGAACAGAATAATAGCGATTTTCAGGGAACAAGGGAGATAACCATAAGGTTTGACTGCCTGTGAGACAGAGCAGAACAGAGTCATATTCCCTGGGGAGGTCTATGGATGGCCACTCTGGGAGTGTGTCTGTCTTATGCAGTTGAAGATAAGGGATGGAATATGCCGTGGTCTCCTGCAGTGCCCTCAGGCTTGCTAGGGTTAGGAAATTACAGCTTGGTGAATTCCAGTCAGACTGATTGTCTGCTCTTAAACTCTGTTTCCTGTTAAGATGTTTATCAATGAAAATGCATGCGCAGTGGGACATGGAACCTCATCAGTAATTCTAATTTTGCCCTGGCCTTGTGATCTTGCTCTGCCTCTCTGCCCTTGTGATCTTTTACTGCCCTTTGAAGCATATGATCTTTGTGACTTACTCCCCTCTTCATACCCCCATCCCCATTTGAAATCCCTAATAAAAACTTGCTCGTTTTGTGGCTCAAGTGGATCATAGAAACTGCTGATATGTGATGTCACCCCCAGAGGCCCAAATGTAAAATTTATCTCTTTCTACTCATTCTCTTTATTTCTCAGACTGGCTGACATTTACGGAAAATAGAAAAGAACCTATGTTGAAATATTGGGGGCTAGTTCCCCCAATAGTCCAGTAGTGCTTTTGAAGGGCACTGTGGATTGCCCATGAAAGCAAAGAAAAATCAAGGCTTGCCTGAGAGAATGTGCTGCCTTGTGCTGGAGTCCAAATATGTTCAATGCTTCCTGTCAGAGGACCCAAAAGTTTCCTGCAACATGCAAACAACCTCAGCCCCCACTACAAGGCAATGACCCAAAACCTGGAGTACAGCCAGTCTTCCCTAAGTTCCTTTTGCTCTCCAAAAATTCCTGGCACCAAAATAATCTGTGGTGAAAGGCAGTCCTATTCAGCAACAGCCCAATGAAAGAGACCTTCCACCATGAGAAGACCATGCAGACTAAATAAATCAGAGGCTATATTACCAGGCAAAAGCCAGACACAGCTGCCTACTTCTCATCCTAAAGGAATCATGCAGCCTGTGGCTTGAAGTGAAACAACAAGAGTTCCTTTGTTTGTGACTGTGGTGGGAATTTTTGGTTTTAAATATATCAAAGCTGCTCAGTCATTAAAAGCTGACAGTGTTAAGAAGGGAACATGCAATGGATTCCCATGAGGGTCATTCTCTGTGAACTGAGAAACTTTTAGGGCTTAAGTCTTTCAGCCACACACAGGAAACTGAAGGTGGATGAGAAACATGGAAATTAGGGAAAGAAGAGGCAAGTGTGGAGGCCACATCACATCCAGTATCAATGCATTTCACTCTCATTTGTTTATAGGGTATGAAAGCCTTCAAATCGTTAGTGTGCTTGGATAGCCATAGTTTGCACTCCAAATGTCCCTTGCAGATTGAAGTACTCTCACCTGAACACTGCATCATGGTGAGGACTGCTTGTCCAATTACAGCAACAAGGGGATGGAGTTGGAAGCACCTTGTATGTCATCTATCTTCATTCTTTCTTTTTTGTGGTGAATTTGTGGGACCAAATCCACTTCTCAAAAGATTGTATCCTCACCCCATCTGACCTTATTTCTGCACATTTGTTTGTCCCAGGATGAAACCAAAGGTGATTGAAGAGTGCCCCATCAGGATGTGAAGCACCTACTCAGCTGGGACCAGAATTTGAGGTGAATTCAAGGGGACCAGTGGACAGGACTGTGAGTGTCTCTCCCTGGATTGGCCACAGGCCAATGAAACACTGGGAAATGTCTGTTTTTATGGTGTGGTAAGCTCCTCTTCTTCCAAAAATAGTGCCTTTATTTGCAAGGGGGAGGTGATTTATATGCTTGTGGCCTCAACCAAATTCCCAATTCACTGTGGATTCATGACACACAGAAAAATAAAGAACTCCGAACTCTGCAGCCCAAGCAGAACCACACAGACAGGCCACCAAAAAGTTGGTGGACACAAAAAAAAGAAGCACTGAAGTGTGTTAGCCAATTTCCTGTAAGAATACTCGACTTATAGGAACAAACACATGCACACACTCACACACACACACAAACACATCATACCACACACACATGCAGACATTCAACACTGTCAACATTCCCACAGAAACACACAACCCATCAACTTTTGAGGCTTCACTGTTCTGCTGAAAGTCCCATTTGGTAGAGAGCAAGCCCTGGGAAAACAGGTGGTCTGTACCTTGAAATCATAGTAGTGCAAGTTTCAAAAAGTCTCACCCCTACAATGTCTAGGCAGGCTTGAATAGGATCTTGTGGATCTTTTTCGATCCTTAGGGATTAATTTTGTGTATTATTACTGGGGCTTTGCTTGATGTTTCTTCTGTCTGGCTCATGTCTTCCCTCTCCTAGCATTATGGGACTATCCTGTGAATACCACAGATAAGACAGACAAGAGTCCACCACCACCACACCTCCATGAAGGTCTCTTTCTACACCAAGCCACAGGTACTTGTCACTAAACAAAGGTGACATTCATTGTGAAGCTAGTCAGAGCTCTCAATCTGGCCTGCTGCCCTGAGACTAGTGCAAGCACGTTGGTCAGCCAGGCTCAGGTGCCAGACTGTCAGAACAGTCAGCCTGCCTAACCAGTGGAAAATGGCACAGGCAGAGTTGGCTTGGTATTGGGGAAAAGGCTGCCTGTGAAAACCCACTGCAGGACCCTAAAAGTCCCAATCTCAGGGCCCCTTCTGGTTGTCTCTATGGTGGGGTCCCAATGGAAGAGAGGGCATTTTGGGACTGTGAGGTGGTCGCTAAAATCTACTCTTCTTACTCCATTCCCAAAGAAGGCTGGGTGCAGAATCAGGCCCCATGGGGATTGGAATATAATCAGGTGTGTTGTTGAGGGTTCTTTGGGTGATATAATCATACCTGAGACCTCAGAGGTGGGTGTCAGAGAAAGACAGCTGGACTCTAGACCTCACTGACTCCCTTCCTCCTGGGTCTTGCAGGGACTCTCTGGGAAAGGCAGGAACCACGTCAAAGGCAATTGCATGAAGGGGCAGTGTTCTTACACCTTGGATCTTCCTCTCCTGGGTGCAGATGAGGTTGACACAGTGTTTCCGGGACCATCTGTGGCGATAGCAAGCCAGAAAAGAATGTCCCGTAGTGCTGTTGGGCACTGTGGATTTCCCATGAAAGCAAAAAAAAAATTAAGTCTCAAATCAGAAAAAACAGCTGCCTTTTGCTGCAATCCAAGCAATGTTCAATGATTCCTCTCAGATGACTCAAAACCGCTGAAGCACATTAGACATGTTCCTTTAAGCAGAATCTAGTTACAGGCAAACACACACACACGCCTACAAATAAACAAAAAATGCCACACAAACACACAGATATCCAACACTCACAACACTATCACAGAAACACACAGCCCAGTAGCTTCTGAGTTTGCTTGGTTCTGCAGGAAGACCCACCTGGAAGAGAGCAACCCTGGAGAACACAGTCGTGATATACCTAGAAATCACACCGGGGCAAGTTACAAAAAGACTCACCCCTATGACGTCTAGACAGACCTGAGAAATCCTGCATATCTTTTTAATCATTTGGTATTTTGCAGTTTATTCCTGGGGCTCTGCTTTATGTTTCTTCGGGCTGGTTCACGTCTGCCATCTCATAGGATTATGGAACTATCCATGGATACCACAGAGAAGAGAGGCGAAAATTCACTGCTGACTCACCTCCATGGAGGTCGCTTTCTTCTGCAAGCTGTAGGGACTTGTCGCTAGGCAACAGCAGCATTTATTGTGATGTTAGCCAGAGCTCACAATCAGGCCTAGTAACCTGAGACTAGGGCATGTGCATTTGAGGGGCAGGCTTTGACACCCAACTATCAGAGCTGTCAGGCTTCCTTAGCAGAGGAAAATCATACAGGCAGAGAAGCCCTAGTATCAGGAGAAAGGATGCCTGTGAAAACCCCGTTTGGGATCATAAAAGTCTCCACCTCAGAGCCCTTTTGGACTGACCCCATGGTCGGGTTCCGCTGGAGCAACAGGCATTTCATGACTGTCAGGTAGTCACTGTAAACTGCTTTTCTGGATCCATTCCCAAAAGAACATGTGTATGTGCAAGAATCGGTTCCCATGGGGATTGGGATATAGTCTGGTGTGTTGTTGAGGGTTTTTTGGGCAACAGAATTGAAACTGAGACCCCACATGCTGGTGTCAGTGAAAGATGGCTGGGTTCTTAACCTCACTGCCTCTTTTCATCCTGGGCCTGGCAGTGGCTCTCAGAGAAAGGCAGAAACCATAACAAAGGCAAACCCAAGGTGGAGCAGTGATCTCACACCTCAGAATCTTCTCTCATGTGTGCTGATGAGGTTGAGACAGTGTCTCAGAGACCATCTGTGGTGATGGCAAGCCTGAAAATGGAGTCCAATAGTGCTGTTTGGGGGCACTGTGGATTCCCCATGAAAGCAAAGAAAAATCAAGACTCACATGAGAAAATGAGCTGCCTTGTACTGGAGTCCAAACAATGTTCAATGATTCCTGTTAGAGGACTCAAAAGACTCCTGCAAAGTGTAAACAACCTCAGCCCCCACGATGAGAAAAGGACCCACAACCTGGAGTGCAGCCAGCCTACCTTAAGTCCTTTTTGCTCCCTGAAATCCCTTTCAGCTTAATAATCTGTGGTGAGCGGCAGTCCCATCCAGCAACAGGCCAATTAAATAACCCCTCCACAATAAGAAGACCATGAAGATGAAATGAAACAGAGGCTAGATTATCAGAAACAAGCCAGACATGGCTGCCTGCCCCTCATCTGGCAGGAATCATGCATCCCTCTGATAGAAGTTTGAGAAAAAGAGTTTCCTTGTTGACAACTGTAATGGTAGTTAATGATTTCAAAAGTTTCAAAGTTTCTCAGTCATTAAAACATGACGGTATTTAGAAGGAAACATTCAAGCAATGAATTCTCACAATGGTTGTTGTCCGTGAACTGTGAAACGTTTAGTGTGGAAGTCGTTAAGCCAGACCCAGGAAACCCTAGGCTGATGAGGAATATGGAAGTCAGGAAAAGAAGAGGCAAGTGTGGAGGCCACATCCCACCCAGCATCAGTCCATTCCACTTCCATTTGGCCCAAATATAAAGGACCTTAAATCAGGAGTTCACCAGGATGGCCCCAGTTTGCACTGCAAATATTTCTTGCTCATTAGAGTGCGCCAACCTGAACACCAAGCCATGGTGTGGACAGCTTGTGCAAATTAAGAAAACGTGGAAATGGAGTTGGAAGCACTTTCTATGTCATCTGTGTTCATTTTTTTTGCAGGTGAAGTTGCAAGACCCATCTACCCCTCACCAGATTGTACCGTCACCCGTATCTGACCTTATTGCTACTCACACTCTATGTCCCAGGATGAAATACCAAGATGATGTAGGGGTGTCCCCTCAAGATGTGAAGCACTTGCTTATCTGGAAAATGCAATCGAGGTAAACTCAAGGGGTTCTGTGGACATCACTACTAGTGTCTTTCCCTGGGTTGGTTGCAGAACAATGGAACACTGGAAGATGTCTGTTTTTGGTGTGGTGTGATCCTCTTCTTTCTAAAGGAGTGGATTTTTTTTTTTTTTTTTGCAGGGGAAGGTGATTTGGATGCCGACGGGTCTTGCACACACTGCCTATTCACTGTGGATTCATAATCCACTGAAAAATAAAGAACATAGGGCCCTGCAGCCCAAGCAGAGCCACACAGACAGGCCACCAAAAGCTTAAGATACTCAAAAAAAGAAGTGCTGACGTGTGATATCCACATTCCTTTAAGCAGACCCCACTTACAGTCACACACACACATACCAACACACACTGACACACACCCCAACACAAAATGCCACACACACATGCAGACATCAAACACTCACAACACTCCCATAGAAACACAGCCCAGCAGCTCCTAGGCTGCAGGAAGCCCCACCTGGGAAAGTGCAATTCTGGGGAACACAGGCAGGTTCTATTTAGAAATCATAGTGGGGCAAGTTTAAAAAAGACTCACCCCTACAATATCTAGGCATGCTTGAGAAATTTTGCAGATCTTTCTGGATCCTTAGGATTCCGTGGTTTATTCATGGGGCTCTGCTTGATATTTCTTCAGGCTGGCTCATGCATAGCCTCTCCTGGAATTATGGAATTATCTCATGGATCCTACAGAGACGACAGGAGACAGTCCACCACCAACGCACCTCTATGGAGGTTTCCTACTCTGCCAAGCCTCAGGGACTTGTCACTAGGCAACGGTAACGTTCATTGTGACAGTAGCCAGAGCTCACAATCAGGCGTGGTGCCCTGAGACTAGCACATGCACATTTGTGAGACAGTCTCAGGTTCTGGGCTGTCAGAAATAATCAGCCTGCCTAAACATAAAAAATTGTACAGACAGAGCCAGTCTGGTATTGGGGAAAAGGCTGCCTGTGAAAATCCACTGTGGGATCCTAAGAGTCTTGACCTCAGGGACCTTTTGGGCCATCTCCCTTGTCAGGTCACACTGAAGAAGGAGGTGTTTTAAGACTGTGAGGTGGTCACTTGAAACTGCTCTTCTGACTCCATGCCCAAAAGAGGCTTCTTGGCAGAGTCAGGTCCCATAAGATTGGAATATAGTCTGGTGTGCTTTTGAGGCTTCTTTGGGTGACAGAATCATACCTGAGAACCCAGAGGTCAGTGTCAGCTACAGATTGCCAGGCTCTTGACCTCACTGCCTCCCCTCATTCTGGGCCTTGCAGAAGCTCTCTGGGAAAGGCAGGAAACAGGATAAACACATGTCCAAGGTGAAGCAGTGTTATCATACCTTAGACTAGCCTCTCACAGGTGCAGATGAGATTGAGATAGTGTCTCAGAGGACGTCTGTGGAGATGGCAAGCCTAAAATTGGTGTCTTATAGCTGCTAAGGGGCACTATGGATTCCCCATGAAAGCAAAGAAAAATCAAGGCTCACTTGAGAGAATGAGCTGCATTGTGCTAGGGTCTAAGAAATATTCAGTGATTTTCAAGGGAGGACCCAAAAGCCTCCTGCAAAGTGCAAACAACCTCAGCTCACACAAGGAGACCATGACCCACAACCTGGAGTGCAGCAAGCCTACCCGAAGTTTCTTTTGCTCTCTGAAATCCCTGGCAGCTAAATCATTTGTGGCGAGAGGGAGTTCCATCCAGCAATAGCACAATGAAAGAGACCTTCCACAATGAGATGACCATGCAGATGAAATGAAATAGAGGCTAGATTACCAGGCAAAAGCCAGACATGGCTGCCTGCTTCTCATCCTTCGGGAATCATGCAGACCTTCATTAGAAGTGAGAGAACAAGAGTTTCCCTGTTGGTGGCTGCAATGGGAAATTACAGTTTTAAAAGTGTCAAAGCTGCCCAGTGATTAAAACGTGAGAGTGTTTAGAAAGAAACACTTACCCAATGGATTTCCATGAGGTTTGCTCTCCGTGAACTGTGAAACATTTAGTGTGGAAGTCATTGAGCCAGGCCCAGGAAACTCTAGACCAAAAAGATTGGCTCATATTTGCACTCTCTTAGGGTCATGGGTCTATCCTATGGATCCCACAGAGAAGACAGGTGACAGTCCACTGCTTACTCACCTGCACAGAGGTTTCCTTCTCTGCCAAACCACAGGCACATTTTGCTAGGCAATGGTGACATTCTCAGTGATGATAGCCTGAGCTAACTATCAGCATGGTGCACTAAGCCTAGCACATGCACATTTCTGAGGCAGGCTTAGGAGTCTGACTGTGAGAGTTATCAGCCTGCCTAAGCAGAAGAAAATGATAAAAGCAAAGCTGGCCTGGTGTCAGAAATAAGGTTCCCTGTAAAAACCCACTGCAAAAACCTAAAAATCTCGACCTCAGAGCCTCTTTGACAGTCTCCATGGTCAGATAATGGTAAAGGAGGAGGCATTTTGAGACATTGAGGTGTTTGCTGGAAACTGCTCTTCTGACTTTATTCCTGAAAGAGGCTGTGTGTAAGAATCATTTCCCATGGTGAGTGGAATATTGTGTGTTGTGTTGTTGAGGGTTCTTTGGATGATACAACCATACCTGAGACCCTAGAGGCAGTTGTCAGTGAAAGATGTCTGAGCTCTTGACCTCCCTGCCTCTCTTCATCTTGGGCTTTGCAGGGCCTCGCTAGGAAAGACCGGGATCATGACAAAGACAAGCCCAAGGTGGGGCATTGTTCTCACACCATGGACTGGCATCTCATGAGTGCAGTTGATGAGGTTGAGACAGTGTGTGGGGATGGCAAATCTGAATAAAGTGTCCAGTTGTGCTGTTGAGGGGCACTGTGGATTCCCCATGAAAGCAAAAAAAAACCTTCAGTCTTGCCTGAGAGAACAAACTGCTTTGTGCTGGAATCCAGTCAATATTCAATGATTCCTTTCAGAGGACCCAAAAGCTGCATGAAAGTGCAAACAACATTTTTGCTCCCAAAACAAGACAATGACCCACAACCTGGAGTGTAGCCAGCCCACCTGAAGTCCTTTTTTTTTTTTTCTCAGATATACCTAGCAGCTAAATAACCTGTGGTGAGAGGCAGTCCCATCCAGCAAATGCCAAATGAAACAGCCCCTCCACAATGAGAAGGCCATGCAGATGAAATGAAACAGAGGCTTGATTACCAGGCAAAAACCAGGCACAGCTGTCTTCTTCTCACCTTACAGGAATCAAGCAGTCCTCTGATAGAAGTAGGAGAACAAGTTTCCTTGTTGGTGCTTGTAATGGTAATTTATGATTTTAAAGGTATTACAGTTGTCCTGTCATTTAAACTTGACAGTGTTTAGAAGGAAACACTCAGACAATGGATTCCCATGAGGGTCGTTACCCATGAACTGGGAAACATTTAGTGTGGACGCTATTGAGCCAGACCCAGAAAATTATAGGCCAAGGAGGAACATGGGGGTCAGAAAAATAAGAGGCAAGTGTGGAGGCCACATCCCACCCATCATCATTCCATTCAGCTTCCATCTGGCTTCATGTATGAAAGCCTTCAATGGTGTTTGCCAGGATGGTCCCAATTTGCAGTCCAAATATTCTTTGCATTTTGGAGCACTTCCACCTGAACACTGGGTCATGGTATGGAGTGCTTCTGCAATTAAGGAATGTGGTAATGGAGATGTAAGCACCTTCTGTGTCAACTGTCTTTAATTTTTGGCAGGTGAATTTGTAGAAACCCATCCACCTCTCTCCAGATTGTATCCTCTCCCCTATATGTCCTTATTGCTACTCACATTCTATGTCCCAGGATGAAATCCCATGATGATGGAGGAGTGCCGCTCACAACATGAAGCACCTGCTTGGCTGTGAACTGAAGTTGAGGTAAGTTCAAGAGGCCCTGTGGACATGACTGCTAGTGTCTCTCCCTGAGTTGGCCACCAGACAATGAAACACTGCGAGGTATCTGTTTTTTGGTGTGGCATGCTCCTCTTCCTTCTAGAAGAGTGGCTTTATTTTATTTTATTTTTATTTTTTTGCAAGGGGATGTGATTTGGATGCAGAAGGATCTCGGTCTACCTATCAATTCACTGTGAATTCATCATCCACAGAAAAATAAAGAACATGATGTCCAGCCTCCAAACAGAGCCACTCAGACAGGCCAATAAGTTTGGGACACTCAAAGAAAAAGAAGTGCTGCAGTTAATTTGCCACATTCCTTTGAGAAGATTCCACTTACAGTCACACACACACACACACACACACACACACACACACACACACACACAAATACACAAAGCCACACATACACGCAGACATTCAACACTCACGACACTCCCACAGAAACACATCCCAGCAGCTTCTGAGCCTCTATGGTTTTTTGGGAAGCCTCACCTGGGAGAGAGCAACCCAGGGGAACACAGGCGGGCTTTACCTAAAAATCACTGTGAGTAAGTTTAAAAAGGACTCCTGCTTACAACGTCTAGGCAGGCCTGAGGCATCCAGCTTGTCGTTTTTGGTCCTTAGGGATTTTGCAATTTATTCCTGGGGCTGCACTTGATGTTCCTTCAGGCTGGGTTACATCTGACCTCTCCTAGGATCATGGGACTGTCTTTTGGATCCCATAGAGAAGATAGGTGAGAGTCCACTGCTGATGCAACTCCACAGAGGTCTCATTATCTGCCAAGCCACAGTGACTTGTCTCTAGGCAGCACTGGCATTCACTATGAGGCTAGACAGAGCTTACAGCTAGTGTCTGATTCCCTGAGAATAAAGCATGCACCTTCATGAGGCAGACATGGGCAGCCAGCTGTCAGATCTGTTAGCCTTCCTAAGCAGAGGAAAATGGTAAAGGCAGAGCTCACCTGGTATCGGGAGGAAGGCTGGCTGTGATAAACAACTGTGGGACCCTGTAAGTCTTGACCATAGGCTCTGTTCAGGTGTTTTTGTAGTCTGGTCCTGCTGGAGAAGGAGGAATTTCCAGACTGTGAGGTGGTCGCTGGAAGATGCTTTTCTGGCTCCATTCCAAAAGAGGCTGTGAGCAAAAATTGGGTCCCATGAAGTTTGGAAGAGTCTGGTGAGTTGTTGAGGGGTCTTTGATGGAATCATACTTGAGGTCCCAGAGGTAAGTGTCAGCTAAAGATGGCCAGGCTCTTTACTTCCCTTTCTCCCTTCACCTTGGACCCCGCAAGGGCTCTCTGGGAAAGGCAGTGATCATGGCTAAGGAAAGTCCAGGGTGAGCAGTGTTCTCACATCTCCAACTGGGCACACATAGGTGCAGATGAGGTTGAGACGGTATCTCAGAGGTTGTCTCTTTCAATTGCAAGCCTGAAAAGGGTGTCCAGTAGTGTTGCTGAAAGTCACTGTGGGCCCACCATGAAAACAAAGAAAATCAAAACTCACCTGAGAGAATGAGCTGACTTGTGCCGTAGTCCAAGCAACGTTCAAATATTCCTGTCAGAGGACCCAAAAGCCTCCTGCAAAGTGCAAACAACTCAGCCCCCAGAAAGAGACCACGACTAACACCCAAGAGGACAGCCAGACAACCTGACTTCCCTTTTGCTCCCTGAAATCCCTGGCAACCAAGAAACCTGTGGTGAGAGGCGGTCGCATCCGGCAACAGCCCAATGAAATACTCCCTCCACAATGAGAAAGGACTTGCACATGCAATGAAACACAGCCTAGATTACCAGGCAAAAGCCAAACGTCTGCCTGCTTCTCATTCTACAAGAATCACTCACCCCTCTGATAGAAGTGGGAGAAAAGGAATTTCCAGTCTGTAACAGGAATTTATGGTTTTAAATGTATTGAAGCAGCCCTGTCATTTAAAATAGAGTGTTTAGAAGGAAACACTCATGCGACGGATTCCCATGAGGGTTGTCCTCTGTGAACTGGCAAAAATTTAGTGTGTAAGACATTTAGCCAGACCCAGGAAACCCTAGGTTGAGGAGGAACATGGAAATCAGGAAAAAAAGAGGCAAGTGTGGAGGCCACATCCCATTCAGCAATCCAATCCCATCCAGACACAATCCAATCCTCACTAGATTGTATTCTCACCCCACTCTGACCTTATTGCTGATCACACTCTCTGTCCCAGAATGAAATCCTAAGACAATGGAGGAATGTCCCCTGATGACATCAGCACCTGCTTTGCTGGGAACTGAATTCAAGGTAAATTCAAGGGATTCTGTGGACAAGACTGCTAGTGTCTCTCCCTGGATTGGCCGTGGGACAATAAAACACTTAGAGAAGACAGTTATTGGGTATAACATGCTCCTCTTCTTTCTAGAACAGTATTTTTTTTCAGGGGGAGGTGATTTGGACCCCAGCATGTCTCAGCCAGACTTTCAAGTCACTGCTGATTCATGATCCACAGAAAAATAAAGAACAGAGAGCCCTACAGAGCCCTACAGAGAGCAAAGCAAAGCCACACACACAGAGACCAAAATGTTGGGTTACTAAAAAAAAAAAGAAAAGAAAAGAAAAGAAAAAAACACCCTGCAATGCATTAGCCACATTCCTTTAAGCAGACTGCACTTACAGGCACACATTCCCACATACACACCCACAAATGCAGAAAGCTACACACGCAAGCAGACATCCAACACTCACAACACTCCAAAAAGAAACACAGCCCGTAGGTTCTGAGGCTGAGTGTTTCTACAGGAAGCCCCACCTGGAAAGAGCAACCGTGGGGAACACAGGCAGGCTGTAACTAATAATCATCATGGGGCAAGTTTCAAAAAGAGTCACTCCTGAAACATTTAGGCAGGCCTGAAGCATCACACATATTTTTTTGGATCCTTAGGGATTTTGTGGTTCATTCCTAGGGCTCTGCTTCATGCTTCTTTCAGTTGACTCATGTCTATTCTCTCCTAGAATCATGGGACTCTCCCATGGATCCCAAGGAGAAGATAGGTGAGAGTCCACGGCTGATGCACCTCCACAGAGGTCTCGTTTTCTGCCAAGCCACAGGGACTTGATGCTAGGCACTATCCGGAGTTCACTGCTCAGGCCTCATGCTTTGAGACTAGCATATGCGCATTCCTGAGGCAGGCTCAGGCACCTGACTATAAGAGCTGTCAGCCTGCCTAAGCAGAGGAAAATTGCACAAGCAAAGGCAGCCTGGTATTGGGAACAATGCTGCCTGCGATAATCTACTGTGGGATGCTGAAAGTCTCGACCTGATTGCCCCTTTGGGTTATGTTGGTGGTGGGGTCCCTTTGGAGGAGGAGGTATTTCTAAACTGTGAGGTGGTCACTGAAAACTGCTTTTCTGACTCCATTCCCAAAAGAGGCAGTGTGCAAGAATGGGGTTCCATGGGAATTGGAATATAGTCTGCTGAGGTGTTGAGGAGACTTTGATTGATAGAATCATTCCTGAGATCCCAGAGGGAGGGGTCTGTAAAAGATGACTGGGTCCTTTACCTCACTGCCCCCCTTGAGCTGGGCCTCACAGGGGATCTCTGGGAAAGGCAAGAACCATGAAAAAGGCAAGCGCAAGGTGAAACTCTGTTCTCCCACCTTGAACTGGCCTTGGTTGTTGGCCGATGAGGTTGTGACAGTGTCTCAGAGGCCGTCTGTGTTGATTGCAAACCTGAAAATGTCGTCTAGCTGTGCTGTTGATGGGCAATGTGGACCCCCTAGGAAAGCAAAGTAAAATCAATGCTCACCTGAGGGAATGAGAAGCCTTGTTCAGGATCCCAAGCAATGTTCAATGATTCTTGTCGGAAGACCCAAAATCCTCCTGCAAAGTGCAGATAACCTCAGTCCCCACAACGTCACCAAGACCCAAAAACTGGAGCTCAGCTAGTCTATTCAAAGTCTTTTTTACTCTCTGAAATCCCTGGCTGCCAAAAGATCTGTGGCAAGAGGCAGTCCCATCCAGCAACAGCCCAACGAAGGAGCCCTGTCACAATAAGAAAGGGCATGCAGATGAAATGAAACAGAGACTAGATTACCAGACACATGTTAGACACGGTTGTCTGCTTCTCATCCCACAGGAATCATGCTGCCCTATGATGGAACTGGGAGAACAAGAGTTTCCCTGTTGGCTACTGCATGGGAATTTATGATTTTAAAAGTATCAAAGCTGCCCAGTTATTAAAACGTGACAGTGTTTAGAAGGAAACACATGCAATGGATTCTGCTGTGTGTCACTGTTTGTGAACTGGAAAAATTTTAGTGTGGAAGACGGTGAGCCAGACCAAGGAAACCCTAATTCGTTGAGGAACATGGAAGTCAGAAATAGAAGAGGCAAGTGTGGAGGCCACATGTCACCCAGCATCAATCCATCCCCCTCCCATTTGGCCAAGGGTATGAAAGCTCTCAAATCGGCAATTTGCCAGGATGGCCCCAATTTGCACTCCACATGTTCATGGCATGTTGGAGAACTCCCACTTGAACACTGGGCCATGGTGTGGACTGCTTGTGTAATTAAGGGAAGGCAGGGATGCAGTTGGAAACAACTTCTATGTCATCTGTCTTCACCTTTTTTGCAGGTGATGGTATGGGACACAATCCATGCCTCACCAGATTGTATATTCTCTCCTCTCTGACCTTATTGCTGCTCACACTCTCTGTCCTAGAATGAAATCCCAAGATGATGGAGTAGTGCTCCCTCACCACATTAATCATCTGCTTGGCTGGTGCCATGTATTGATTAATCATACACATAGTTGATTACATTCATTGTGAAACACAATGCTTCATTTTTCTTCCTTATTCTCTACCATTTATTTTCTTCTCACACTAGTTATAGTTTGTAACTTATTTTGTCAAATATATGCAATGAGGTAACACTGCAGTATTGCAGAAATCACACCACATTGGAAATAGACTTATATTGCAATGGGAATATGTCCCTTTCCCCTTGCTGCCTGGCGAGCAATGAGGACAGGTTGTGGTGCTCCAACCCTAGGCATCATCTAGGGGTGAATGTTTACAGCTCCTGAATCCCCAGCGGGCATGTGTTAAATGA
Source organism: Pan troglodytes (assembly GCF_028858775.2). Taxonomy (NCBI): domain Eukaryota; kingdom Metazoa; phylum Chordata; class Mammalia; order Primates; family Hominidae; genus Pan; species Pan troglodytes. Next base: position 14,952,495 of record NC_072422.2, read on the forward strand.
TGGTAATTTTGTTTATTCATCTGTAGGTGGCTTGTCTTAGCTAACTAGAAACCCTGCCTTACTGTAAAGACAGAGGGCTTTCTGGATCCTGAGTTTCCTGCCTTGGTGTACCTGAAGAATTGGCTTACACGTAGGCTTGGAGAAGAAGTGAAAGACTTCATTGAGTGGAAGTTCTCAGCAGATGGACAGGAAGCCAGAAGGGAGAGGGAGTGGGAAGGTGCTTTTCCCTTGGAATGAGGCAGCTTAGTGCTCCCCTCCCACAGCCCCACAAAACTCTGTGTTCTTCTGTGGTGGATGGCCTCCTGCCTCAGTCCTTGTGCTCTCCATTCTCTGGTGTCCTCTCAAGGTCCATTTGCTGTATCTTCTTCTGCTGATGGTTCCTCTCGACCTCCAGCTGCTGTATCTCTGTCTGCTAGGGTCTCATGGTTTCTTACACCACAGGATGGGGGTACGGCAGGCTAGGGTGGTCTTGGAAAATGCAACAATTGCACACACACACACAAATAGAAGCATATGTCATCATCAATTTGGGCAAGAAAACAGAAGTGCATGTCCTCATCTAGGTCAGTGAGCACAGGCCTGAGTGAGGGTGGAGCCTTAGCCAAGAACCACACCCTCCTCTACCAGGCAGTTCCCTGCCCTCCTTCCATATCAATTTTTTTTTTTAAATTTAAAACTCCCAAAATAGTACCCAAATCCTTTAGAGAAGACAATTGCAGAAAATGGCATTAGAAGAGGCAGTCTAGGATTAGAGTCTCTACAAGGAAAATGAAAACACAGAAAGCATGTCCTATAGGCAATAGAATCACTGAGGAAACATATTCCCTGCTGAGAAGGAGAGGGAAACAAACCACCTTCTCTCATCTTCCTGTTCCCTAGTGTCTAAATGTCACCCTTTGACTGAACTGAAACAGGAAGTAATTTCTATGGAAACCTAGGAAGCATGCCTCCCAGGTGCCAGGCCTCTCTATTAAAGAGCAGTGCCAGGGAGAGGTGGGTGTTTTTTCCGTGGGCATACAAACCCAGGACCTCACAGAAAGGAGTGTCAGAGCCATATATAGAACCAAGGGATTGAGAAACAAGTAGTCTCAGGAACAATTCACGGATGATATTTGTGAAAAGACCAAAAAGTAAAACAGAGTTTATGAAGCAGTAAACATAACAAAAATGTAAAGAAAAGTAAGCAAAAATGTAATGTCCAGGGTATTTACCTTTCCTTTACAGGATTTTGAAAATCTCTTCCAGAATCCTTTTCCCAATATCTTCCATTCATGGATTCAATCAAGAAATATTTATTGAGCTAATATAGTCTAAGAATTGGGCAGATGGCATCATATGCACTGTTCGTACTTATATTATTGATATAAATAGTGTTTCTTTTATTCTACAGTGTGTTTCTCTTAAACATTCTCCTTGCAAATTCAGATCCTTACAGATGCAGTCAATTGTTCCTGCCCTAAGAAGATTCCCCAAACCCCTGTAAGCCCAGTTAAGAACTTCTTTCATCTCCAACTAAGTTACTAAATTCTATATATGGCAACACCTGTCAGAGTACATTGCAATTATTGCTCTTCTCTTCATTCTCCAATTAAACTATGAATATTTTGATGGAAAAGTCTATACAATGACTTGACGTTTGTCAATATTTATCGTACAAAAGTGATGATATATTTATATATATAATATTCTAATATATTTATCCTAATTTTTGGAAAACAATGTAAACAATATGTACTGCCCATTACCCATGAACTGCTCAACTTTAAACATTCTCTATGCTTTTGGAGCAATTATACAAACTGCCAAGAAACCTCTGAAAGTGTTTTTATTTCAATTTATTTTGTTTTGTTATATTGAATTATTTTGTAGAGCCAAAGTCTTTCCCTGTGGCCCAGGCTGAGATGCAGTATGTGATCACAGCTCACTACAACATTGAACTCCTGAATAACTAGAACAGCAGATGTGCATCATCATGCCCAATTTAATTAATTAATTATATTTTAGACGTAGATCTTGCTATGTAGCCTGTTCTGGACTCAAACTCTGGGCTTGAAGCCATCCTCCCTTCTCAGCCTCCCAAAGAGCTATGATTCCAGGCATGAACCACCAGACCTCAAAGAGGAAATTTTAGAGTTTAGAATATTGAAATATGTTAGACTTAATTTCTTCTTTCAATTTTGCATTAGCAGTGACACTTGAGAATAATTATTTCTTATGGTGAGAGTGTGATTTCTCATATTTGGTCACCATATTTTGAAATCATTATTCTGTTTACTTAAACCCTAATAACTGGTAGACAACTCAGCTGAAACTCGAGTACATGGGTGTTTTTTTCTTGAGGTTATGAAGACAAATGTAGAGAGACATTAAGAACCAAAGACATTTATTTTTCTATATGCTAAAGCTTTATCCTTGCAGATGCGGCATCATATATACTATGGATAGTTTTTTAAAATATCCTGAAATAGGCCGGGCACGGTGACTCAAGCCTGTAATCCCAGCACTTTGGGAGGCCGAGATAGGGGGATCACGATGTCAGGAGATCGAGACCATCCTGGCTAACAGGGTGAAAACCTCTCTCTACTAAAAATACAAAAAAATAGCTGGGCATGATAGTGAGCATCTGTAGTCCCAGCTGCTGGGGATGCTGAGGCAGGAGAATGGAGTGAACCCGGGAGTCAGAGCTTGCAGAGAGCCGAGATGGCACCACTGAAGTCCAGCCTGGGAGACAGAGGGAGACTGTCTCAAAAAAACAAAACAAAACAATCCAACAAAAAAATCCTGAAATACAAACTTTAGTAACCAATTCAGCACTTGCAATTTCCCAACTTTGTTTTCATCGCAAGTTAATGATGTATGGCAGTTCTAGTAAGTAAATGAATGTTTGAATTGCTGTGAGTTATTTTAGTCATTGCTCAGCTAACCATTTAAGTTATCAGAGATCTTTACTTGTACAATATCATAAATGCTGGACATTAAAAATTAATCAATAGGATTTATGTAACTAAAAGCTGCCACCTAATGTGACATTTTTCAGTAAGATAACAGCAGAATTATGCCAAAAAGAAGTCATTCCCATAGTTGAACCATTATAGCTATAGCAATTTCCACCAGAAGATTTGACAGTCAGAGTCCAGATCTGGGCAACAGTGATTACCATAATGGTTATTAATGAGAAGATAGTTTGATACATCTAGCTGTGTTTAGATGTCAGTGCCTTCAAGGGACAGGTTTGGCATACTAATAAGAAAGGGTGCATTGGACTGGATACTAAGAAACATATTGAATTTTTTTCTTGTTTCTACAACATGAAAGGTCAATTACAGATATGGAAACAATGGAACATTTCACAACATGGCCTGGCATTTCACTGCACTTTTATTTTTTTTAACCATGTACAAAGTTCATTACATATGCAAAGGTAGGACAGTTATCAGACAAAAGTTTTGGAGTCAGAGGTGATAGTCTTTTGTGGAGGGCACCCTGAGTGATGAAGTAGAGTGAGAATCAACTTTCAACTCCCAAAAGGGACAAAAAGTATGAAGCTATCAGCAGCTAATGTTATTGGATCAATTAAAATGAATGTTGACAGAGATTTTGTCGGCTTTACATCAAATTGAGTATAGTACTTCAAATTGAGTATTTGATAAGAATTAATTCTCATCAAATTTCCCACACATAAAATTGAGGATTAATTAAAAGATGACACAACCCTAACATGATGGGTATCTCATATAAATTTATATACATATATGGAACTTTCATTGTTCAAATATTGGTATATATCAAAATATATCTAAATCCATTCATGAAGAGTTATAAATTAAGAAATTATTCTATTTTACCATTCTACCATTCCCTTTCCAAGAATTTTGTCACAAACCTAATTTTTCCATCTTTTCTATCTGTTTGAAGCCTACTCTCTGGAGGCATGTAATGTATGGATACAGTAAAGCCGTGAGATGTCACAGGGTTTATATCAGAGAAAATAATAACACTGGTGTTATAAAAGATTCATTGTGAGGAGAAAGTTGCTTCATATGACTACAAATACAAAAGTATTACTTCATCAAAAGCTGATATCAGTCAATACAATTTGTTTTTAATGTTTTATTTAACATACTTAATCTCAAAAGAATTACTCAAGTAGTGTAATGTTATTGGTAATAAATAAGAATAAAGAATTTCCTTTCACTTGTTGATTATTTAAAATGTAAGTAAAATATTAAAAAGTATTGTATAATATAGGTTCTAGATCATTCTCTATGGTTTTTGTAAAATTAATAGCCTCAAAGGAATTTTTCGACACAAAGAATTTCCTTATATCATTTTATTATTGTACTTTCACTTTATTACTTGCTTGCATGTCATAACTGATAGAAATAAAATATTTTTATTTACACATATACAAAGCATGGATTATTGTTTAAGTTTTCTTGAGAGAAAGTCACCAATTATTTTATCTATATAGGAAAATTTTGACAAGAACAAAGTTCTTAACTTTTCTTTTGAAGTTTCATATTTCAGTCTAGGTGTGAGATGGAATTGACTGTGATCATTTTTTTATTTCACTATGACTACTGAGTTTCTGATATAGTGTTACAAATGAATGTATGTAAAAGATTTCTTTCTTTCCTCTTCTTCTCCCTTTGGACCTGTACAAGTGATTTCTGCAGTAATGTGCACCGTTATCTGAAATAAGGTTGCTGAAAGATACAATAAATGGAATTCTTTATTTCTGTGAATCTTTAGGAACAGACAAGTAAAACTGAAAGATAATTATGATATGAATTTAAATCCACAGTTTCTCACGGAAATACAACACGTGTGAAAATAAATTTAAAAATACATGCCTCATCCAAAACATCAGGTAGAAAAATGAAATATTTAATTTGACATAAAGAAGATTTCAAAAGTTATGATTACTTCTGGTGAGAGCAAGTAGCAATAAAAATCCTATTTTCCCTGTTTTAATACATGAAACTCTTACTGTATCTTCAGACTTTAAAAAGAGTTAACTCTAACTTAAGCAACAAATTTACAGCCATTTGAAACAGTGGGTGCATCATCTTTGAATTTCTCCAGGAATCTTTTGGGACAAATGTAATCTAATCTAGCTCTATAAGCAATTGAATTAATATATTAAATTATTATTACTGTAGTCTCACAATTTCATTTTCCCTGTCATATATATATTTTTTATTTTATTTTATTTCTTTTGAGATGGAGTCTTGCTCTGTCGCCTGTGCGGGAGTGCAGTGACATGGTCCCGGCTCACTGCAAACTCTGCCTCCCAAGTTCAGGACATTCTCCTGCCTCAGCCTCTGGAGTAGCTGGGACTACAGGTGCCTGCCACCATGCCTGGCTAATTTTTTGTATTTTTAGTAGAGACACAGTTTCACCATGTTAGCCAGGATAGTCTCGAACTCCTGACCTCCTGATCCCCCTGCCTCAGCCTCCCAAAGTTCTGGGATAACAGGCGTGAGCTACCATGCCTGGCTTTTCGGTTTCTACATATTCTCTTTAAAATTCAAAAGCCCCTAGGAAGTATATGATTAATAATGAAGACTGAAACAGTTGAAAAATAAAAACTGAGCAGCAGACACATTTCAATGTTTCCTTTATGACAATGCTACACTAGCCACATGATATACATGGTATAAATCACCATGAGAAAATAACATTTGTTTAGCACTTGACAGTTTATACAGTAACAGCAAATATTCTAATTTGACCTTCAAAATGATATATATGTATATATATGTGTGTATATATATGTGTGTGTGTATATATATGTGTATATATGTGTGTGCGTATATATGTGTATATATATGTGTGTGTATATATATGTGTGTGTATATGTGTGTGTGTGTGTGTGTATATATATATATATACACTTTTTTTAATGAAATTTCTCTCTGTCACCCAGGCTGGAGTGCAGTGGTGTGATCTCAGCTCACTGCAAGCTCAGCCTCCTGGGTTCATGCCATTGTCACGCCTCAGCCTCCCTAGTAGCTGGGACTACAGGCACCTGCCACCATTCCCAGCTAGTTTTTTGTATTTTTAGTAGAGACGGTGTTTCACTGTGTTAGCCTGGGTGGTCTCAATCACCTGACGTCGTCATGATCTGCCTGGCTTGGCCTCCTAAAGTGCTTAAAAAGAATTTTTAAACTCATGTTTCATAAATAAGAAAATGTGACTTAGTAATACAAATCAGAGCTGTTATATCTCCTTAGGAACATGTCAACCAATAAAGCAGAGTCATGAGTTTTCTTCTGGAGGGCTGAAGAAGGCAACGTTTTTTAAAATCATAAGTTTTTTTTTAACTTTTCATCATTTATTAATGTTTTGTTTATCAAAATCAGTGCTCTTATTTCCAGTTACATTTCCTGTATTTGCCTATAACAGCAGTTCTCAAACTTATTATTTCTCATTTCTCTCTGTGTCTGTAACAACTGCAAACTTAGAAGGGCAAGGACCACGTTTTTGTGAGCTTCTTGCAGACTGCCAGGCTTACTGGGGCATTTAGGAACTATCTGCTGAATGTTTGTGACATTTTTATGTAAGTTACATTCTAGACCACTTGACACTATTTGGTATTTGGGTTTGGAGAAAAATTCCTTTTAAGTTTTTTGTTCTTTTTTTATTATATTTTAAGTTCTAGGGTGCATGTGCACAGCGTGAAGGTTTGTTATGTAGGGATACATGTGCCATGTTTGTTTGCTGCACCCATCTCTCCCCCACCCTCTGACTGGCCCTCAGTGTGCGATGTTCCCCTCCCTGTCTCCATGTGTTCTCATCGTTCAACTCCCACTTATGAGTGAGAACCTGTGGCGTTTGGTTTTCTGTCCTTGTGACAGTTTGCTTAGTATGATGGTTTCCACCCTCATACATGACCCTGCAAACACAATGAAATATCATCTCATGGCAGTTAGAATGGGGATTATTAAAAAGTCAGGAAACAACAGATTGGAGAGGATGTGGAGAAATAGGAACACTTTTAAGTTTTGTTTTGTTTTGTTTTGTTTCAGTATATTCTACGGATATACTTATCAGAACGTGGAGTGGACAGTGCAGGTCATGGTCAGTTTGACCTCCAAACGAAGCACCCCATTCACATTGGAGGCTCTGCAGGAGAGGTCAGCCAGGGCATAGAACGTGGAGGCGCCCTTTGTCGGGGGGAAGATATTGGTTGTGGAAGACATCATGGCAGTGGTCCAGGTGGTGGTCGAGAAGAAGGCAAACATGGAGTATCAGGAGGAGGACCAGCAGACAAAGCCTGGTCCTGGCCCCAGCACGCCCCAGCCAGCAACAGAATCGCTGGAGTTCCTTTACTTGGAGCTGGGCTCCGCGAATGCCCCAGGCTGCATAGCCTGCCCGCAGCTGAGGCAGAAGTTTTGACAGAGGCTCCTGCCTGGCCTGCACGGCAAAGGAGCCATCATCCAGGGCACCTCCGGCTTCTAGGCCAGAGCCATATCCTTGCAGCTACCCATTCGGGATGACTGACAGCAGGGCATGAGCATCGCGCTTACGGGGGTGGGGAGCAGGGGAGCCAGGCCAGAGCCACATGGGATCAGCCAGGAGGCAGGGGATGGGGGACAGTGAGGGGAGCTGAGGCCAGGCTCCTGCAGATAGTAGGGCAGCTTGCTTGTGGGTGCCCTGAGAGCACGTGGTAGGGACTGGGAGCCAAGCTTAACACTCACAAGGGAGAACGGCGGCACCGTGGACCCTTCACACACAGCAGAAAGTTGAAGGCCACGTATCCCTGGTAAAGTCCTTAGAGGAAGGGGAGCCTGCATGCCCATGCCAGCCATGGAACCACCCCCACTCCCAGTGGCTGTGTCCAGCAGCCTCAACCCAGAAATACAAGGTGCTCAAGACTCGGGTTCATGGTGCACAGGGCTGCTGGTCTTTGCAAAGCAGGCACCAGCTCCCCAGACATGCCTTCTTCCCTCTGCCTGTGCTGCACACAAATAGCTGTAGGCCTTGAGCATATAAAACCTCCGTTGCACAAAGGCCTCCTTTGCACACACGCGAGCCCCATGGGGAGAGCCCGGCACAACCCTGCGGTCCCTTCTACCCACAGCGTTTCCCTCAAGTGGACACGCCCACACATCAGGGAAACCAGGAGAAGAGAGTACCACACACCTGGATACCCTCAGAGAAGCCTGTCCAGCACCCAGCACCCAAGGGCCACGTGCAGCTCAGGAACTCTGAGGAAACAGCTAGCTCACAACGCAGCACCCCACATCCAATCCCCTGCCTATTTGTGCTCTCCCCTTGTTGTCATCAGAGGCTCTCTGGGCCTCCCTCCACTCATCCACAAGACCACCACATCCACCACCGTATCCCCGAGGAAGGGCAGAGACAGGACCACCAATGCAGGTTGCCAGATCAAAGGTCTGGGGATATCCCTGCCCAACAATCTCCCAGCTTTTGCAAAGTTGCAGGCTGTTTCCTGGGATGCCCACCCAATCATCTGGAGTCTCCTTGACCAGAGGCAGACTATGCGGCACACCCAGATGTCACTCGGGCTTAAAAACCATGAGGAAATCCTGCTAAGTAAGCTACAGGATGGATTTTCAGGTCAGGTTGGGAAGCCTGGGTCTGGGGGAGGGGTGGAGGACCCTGGTCAGGGTGAGGTCCTCTTGGGGGTGTCTCAGCAGGACAGCTGGGAAGGGGAAACACGTGCTTCACCCACGCCAGCAGGCCCTCAGCCCAGCTAGAAGAAATGGTTCCTTTGAGTCTGTCCTTCTTCTTGGCTTGGCAGGTGGACAAATTTAGTCATCCTGGGTACTGGCGGAAGGATGAAGTTTTCCTTTCGTTACAACCTTTATTTTCACAGTGAAGCAGTCATTAAGGAGTATCGATTTGGCATCCTCAGTAAGGAGTGCCTCCCGGAATTGTAGAGGGGGTGGAGTGTGGGAGACTAGGCCTGGCATGAGCCTTCCCAACTCCTCTTGCTCCAGGGTACAGGGCGTCTGGCTCTACTGTAGTCCAGTGGTTCTACAGTCATGCAGGAGAGGCCTGCAGCTTCAGGCAGAACAAAGCCTAACTGAGCTTCTTCCACTGGTTGGCTGACTGTGACCACTCAGGGTCAGCCAGGATTGCTGAGGTGGGGGCCGCTGCGGGGCATCATAGGAAAGGATGTTGCTCATTTTTCCTTGCCATCTGGTGAATTGGCTTTGAACCATGACCTGACCAGTCACAGAACCCTGTCCCCAGTCTCCCAGATCATCAATCAGAGCCTCAATTCCCTGCAGTGCTACCACAAGGAGTTAGGCCCTCAGAGAGGAAACAGAGAGGAGGCCAGGTACACAGCCCAGGACTGGAGGTTCAGAGGCCTGTGGCTCCTGGAGTTGGGACACACGTGGAAAACTCAAGGCTTTGGGAGGAGCCTGCAGTGAGAAAGATCAGGCCATCACTGGGCTAGGGGAGAAAGGCCCATCAGGGAACTTTAACACTCATATTTCAGAACTGGGGAACCTGAAGTCACCTAAGAGGCAGAAGTTGCTATGATCAAAGGGTGAGAAGCAAGGCTCCACAGATAGATGCCTCATCATCCTTCTCTGGGGCCCTTCTGTGCCTTGCGGCCTGCTACCACCTGGGGCTCAGTCTGGGCTCAACTAGGGCCCTTTTACCCTCCATGCAGAGGTGCACAAGAGGTGCACCTAGGTCTACATCCTTCTAGAATGGCTATCCCAGTCCTGTCATCTTCTGTTTCAATGTCCCCAGGCTATCCTGACATTCTTTCTCCCCTCTGCCAGTCTCACTCATGCTGCCCTGGCACTGAGACATTTCCTATGACATTAAAAAAAGACATAAAAATTTTAAAATGCCTTAATAGCATAGATGCAGATAAAGTAATTTATAAAAAGTGCTCTTCCTCCTTAATTGTATCAATGTCTTTTTCATGATGGGGGAAAGAATGCAACATACTTTGGTAAGTTAAAAAAGTATAAAAGTAAACAGAAATCCTATTGTAGATTATCAGTTAAATGGCGGGGGACCTTCTGTGTGTCTAGGAAGAGAATGTGGCTCAGCATTAAGGTCCACCTTAGTGTTGGTGTAGACAACCAGTTTCACTCATACCAATGTGAGAGTGGGCACGTTTCAGCCTGCGTGTCTGAGCTGTGCCCATGTGTGCACGCCTATGTCTGTGTACCTTGGTTTGGGGAGGCCCACACTCAGGCCCACAGGTGTCCCTATCTCAGCTCTTCAGCTGGCAAGCAAGGCACTGCGATGTCTGGCAATCCAACTTCAGGACCCATGCAGCCTGTGCTCTTGGGAGACACAAAAAGTCTTCATGGTTCTCACAAATGGCAGAGGTAGGAAGAAAAGGGTGGCTGGTGCGAGCTCCCTAGAGGAGATGTCGTGGAAAAAATGGATTTTGGGATTCGCTATCTGGGAATCCCTGAGCACCAGACAGTGTCTGGCCCATGAGAGAGGAGAACAGTGTTTGCGTTCTGCAGGGCCTGAGTTCCCAGGGAGGCTGGCATTCTCCCCTAGAGGGCGCAGGTGGGTAGGTGGAGGAGAAACCTGGGCTGCAAGGTCAGATGGGTGGAACACTTACCACTAAGCCAGGTGGGAGCTCAGGAGAGGGCCTGGTGAGCAGCCACCTAACTGGCCAGTGACAACACATTGCAGTGCTGCATGTGCACGCACGAGCTTTGCCTAGCGCATCGTCTCCAGGATGCCTCACCTGGGCAGATAGGAAGCAATGCATACAAGATCCTAAGCTTATGGTCATGAGTGGACCCAGACGGGGGTCCCCGGATCACTGGTCTGAGGAGAGCCAGGCATGCAGGGTCTCTTCAGGACAGGGTCAAAATGCACAAGCCCAGCTCTCCACCTGGTGGATGTCTTGCTCTGATGATGGCAGATACAGCTCTTCCATCTAGATTGCAGATCCACAGGCTTATAACTTCCCCACCATCTTCTCTGGCACAGGCCCCTAGACTCTGGAACAGCCAGTTCCCCACGAGTGTTCCTTCCCGGCCTCCAAACTCACAGAAGGCTCAGTGAGGACTCTTCTCCTAGTACATGGCCACCCACAGGCATTGTCAACAACCAAGGGCCCTTCTACATTCCAGGGTCTTGCTGCCTTATGCAGAAGTGGGATAATGGGAAGGGAAAGAGCTAGAACAGACAGAATGGAGGCCATAAGCCTCACCCTCCCACATGGCAAGGGAATGAGGGGATCTTTCCCAGTCCAGGGAGCTGCTTCTCAAACACACCTGGAAGCCCAGCACAAGCTGAGGGATTCATTCCACCACAGCTGGTTTTGGGGGATTTCAGTGTGTGTAGGAGACATTGATTCTGTTCACCATACCAGGTGTACCTCTCCTCCAGGTCACATTATGCTGACACCCTCCTTAACCCAGATGGACTCCTCATCCTCACCACATGGTGTTGGCTGAAAGTGTTACTCCTGGTGTCCCAGCCACTGTTTCAAGGTGCAGAGACTGAGCAGCAGACCACTGGTCCAAGTAATATCCATAGAAATAGTAAAAGAGTGGCACATTGGACCTCATAGCATTTTTAAGACTAACTTCTTTACAAGCAATTCATCTGGATATTTATGAGCTAATCTCATTTATTTTATTTATTTATAGCTCTCATTTCAAAATCAATTTTTGCTTGAGTGTTATTTCAACATATAACAAAATGTTTGGAGCTATGACACATAGGTTTCAAGCTTAACAGTCTGTATCTGCTATTATGTTGGGTAAAACCCATCTAGCACTTATAAAATAAGTAATTATTAGGCATGGCCAACATCGTGGTCTAAAACCCACTTTGAAATTCTTCGCAAACCCATTTGAAAATATTCCTGATGTGACTGAACACAGTGCTTACTTTTAATGAATAGAATACAGTGCAAGCATTTTTTGGATACTGGGCCACCTCTGGTATAGGTTAGAAAAGGTGACACAGATCTGTCTAAGTCCCCTGCTCTCATAGTGACAAACCCCTTAGGAGCCCTGGATCAGTACATCATGAAGTCTAATACCCTGATAACATTATGCAGAAGGGACATCCCATGGAGAGACTCATAGAAACAGAAGGAGATGCCTGTGGATCTCAGCAGTCCAGCCCCCACTATTTGAGTCATGCTAGCCATGGCATCACGGAGATAAGAAGACACCTGCAGTGTGCCCACCCCCACAAACCAAGGTACACAAAGGTACACAGGCACAGGTTTGCACACGCATGCAACTGACAATGTCCCCATCCTGAACCATCACTAGATTGCATCCTCCTGAGTGCCCTTGAAACACAAGCATCTGGCTGACAGACTGTGAAAGATTGGAGAGACTGAATTTAGTAAATTATAATTATTGTTTTAAGCCACTAAGTTTTAGATAATTTTGAAAAGCACCGTAGACTACTAGAAAAACTGAGTTGTCTACTGATTTGAGTAATTGGGGAGAGCTTTAAAGGCCAACGTCATGAATGCTAATACCTTGGAAAAGTCAAACGATCAAGAGTCTTCTAAACACAACAGATCTTTAATGTCCCTTTGCTATGGCTGAAGAATAATCTAACATGTATCTGAAGGAGTATTTTGAAAGGCTTTGTTCTGGTTTAATTCTTGTCAGCTGCAGCAACTCATTTTTCACTTTAGGTCCCGGTCTACACTGATCTTTTGATCACTGACTGTGTCTGTGTGTGTGTGTGTTTTGAGTGTTACCATATTTTATCCAAAGGGGCTAAATAATAGTGCTGTAGCTATTTTGTAAACAAAAGCATTCCTGGAAGACAATATTGCTTATCAACTGAGCTTTAAAACAGATATGAGGCAGGGCACAGAGGCCCCCACCTGCATTCACAGAGTTTGACAGGCTGAGGTGGATGGATTTCTTGGCATCAGGAGTTTGAGAAAAGCCTGGGGAAACATGGCAAGATCCCATGTCTAATATCATACTAAAGATAGCTGGGCTTGGTGGCCCATGAATGTAATCTCATCTTCTCAGGAGGCTGATGCAGGAGAATCCACTGGACCCTGGGGAAGGAGTTTGCAGTGAAATCAGATCATACCACTGCACTCCAGCCTGGACACCAGAGTGAGACTCTATCTCAAAAAAAAAAAAAAAAAAAATAGGCCAGGCATCGTGAGTCATGCCTGTAATCCCAGCAAATTTGGAGGCTGAGGCTGGCAAATCGGTAGGTCAAAAGATTGAGTCTAACGTGGTGAACCATCTCTAATAAAAATACAAAAAAAAAAAAAAAACATAGCAGGCCATGGTGGTCCTTGCCTGTAGTTCCAGCAACTCAGAAGGCTGAGGCAGGAGGAGAATGGTGTGAACCCAGGGAGTGAACCTTGCAGTGAGTGGAAATCACATCACTGCACTCCAGCCTGGCTGACAGAGTGAGACGTCATTTCTGAAATAAAATAAAATAAAAATACAATAATAAAATGAAATGAAATAAAATAAAAATAAAACAAAAAATAAAAATAAAATTAAATATTAAAATAGGAGAGATTACTGAGGAGAGAAATGCATAAAAATGGGTGGACATTGTGGCTCACACCTGGAATCCCAGAATTTTGAGGGTCTGATGTGGGTGGATCACTTGAGGAGAGGAGTTCGAGATCAGCCTAAACAAACGTTGTGAAACCTGGTCTCTACTAAAAATACAAAAAAAAAAAAAGCCAGGATTTGTGTCATATGTCTGCAGTCACAGCTACTCTGGAGGGTGTGACAGAAGAATTGCTTGAATCTGGGATGGGGAGGTTGCAGTGTGCTGAGATCATGCCAGTTCACTGCAGCCTAGGCAACAGAGCAGGACTCCTTCTGAAAGAAACACACACACACACACACACACACACACACACACACACACACACACAAATCAAAGACAGAAACAGAGATAGGAAGAAAGAGAGAAGAAAGAAAGAAAGAAAGAAAGAAAGAAAGAAAGAAAGAAAGGGAGAAAAGAAAGAAAGTGGGAGAAGGGAGGGAGTGGGGAGGGAAGGAGGGAGGACAGAAGAAAAGGAGGAAGAAAGGAAGGGAGGGAGGAAGGAAGAAAGGAAGGAAGGAAGGGAGAAAGGAGAGAATGAAAGGCATAAAACCAAAAGGAAATGATTGAAAATACAAACTTGCCATTTTGCCCATTATCCACATGAATTTTGAACTATGTTTAAAATTATATTTAGATATCTAGTGGACTAACTGAAATTTTAAAATAAGCAGGTGTATATTGTCAAAATTACTCATGTAACTACAGTGTTAACTAAGATTTTTGTAGTTTTCAACAACCAAATCTAATTGACATTTGTCATCCAATCACATACTACTAGGACAGGATAGTCTGTGTTATGCTGCTTAATCTATGCTAAATTTAAAATGAAATCAAATCTGCAAAACATTTTATAGTTACTATTACCAGTAAAGACTATTTCTGTTCTGGACTTGTGGAGGGTTTTATGTCCCAGTTTTGATGATTCTGGCAGAAAGACTTCCTGGTCCAGACTCAACCCTTAACACCACAGTATACACACGTTCAGGCATTAAGGGGAAAGAACATCCAATCCTACTGCTTTCCTGCATTTATTCCCATGTACAAGCAAATGTGCTGTTAGTGACTATAAAATATTCATATATTTGATCAAGGAAACTTGTGTTTCCAAAGTGTAAAACAAAAATATTACTATCAGTTGTATTTTTATTATTTATTTACTTAGAGGCAGTCTTGCTCTGTCACCAGGCTGAATCATACATCACTGTAGTCTCAGACTTTTGGGCTCAGAGGATCCTCCAACATCAGCCTGTCAAATTACTGAAATGACAGACTTGAGCCATTGTACCCAGCCTCAAGTTTAGAGATAAAGGGTAATTAATATATTGTAATCCATATAAATATACATAATTGCAGGTTCTCTAGAAAGCTGTAAGAAACCACTGAAAAACTGCCATTGTGGACAAGGCTTCTGGCAACACTGTAATGCAAGCAAAGGGGTGGGTCCTTCTCCACTGAGCCTTCAGATGATACCAGAGACTGGGTTGGCATTCCCACTGCAGCTTTTTGAAAGAACATGAAACATATATGTGTGCATTTTTTGTTTGTTTGTGTGTGTGGTGTGTGTGTGTGTAAGCATACATTGATAACCAGTTGAACAAACTAGCATTACCCACACAGTGGAATATGATGCAGCTCTTTGTAGATGTGGTAGAATTCATCCTGAATCTATTGGTTTCTGGGCTTTTTTTTTTTTTTTGGCTAGTAGGTTATTTATTCCTAATTATTCAATTTTGGGTATTGAAATTGGACAGGCTGGAGCTGAGACTGGGTCCACTTAGATGCTCTTGTGGAACAGAGAGTGGCATGCCTGTAATTTTGGCTCTGGTGGCTACTGGAAGGTCTCTGCACAGATGGGCTAGTTTTCTGCCTGCAGCAGGAGGGACTGGGGCTGACAATCAGCTCCCTTGACATCTGCTGTTAAACAGATCATTTAGAGCCTGGTCTCTCTAAGAAAGTTGCGTATTGCCCAGAAGGTTTCTCAAACATTACGTAGCTCCCTGACTAAAGTGGAAGAGCCAGAGCTAAGAGTGGGTCTTTCCCATAGAGGACAGAAGCTGGAGAGTCTACATCCATCTTCTGCTGGACAGAACCTGCATAGACTACATTCATTGTCTCAGACAGGCACATTTCCCAGCAGGGTAGTTGCTTCCCAGCAGCAGAGGGAGGAGCTGGAGCTGAGACTGGGATTCTCTGTTTCTCAATAAAGTCATGTGCTCTAGAGATTCTAACACCCAGTGATTTCCATTAGGCATATCAGAAGTGATCCTCCTTCCAGGCGTACCAAGGATTATTATATCAGCTACCTGTCCACTGGGTCCAGATAAGGCCAGAAACTTCATCCCTAACCACTAAATTGCCTGTGCTTTTCAGCCTGGGGATGGGTGGAGCACACAGGACTAGGATAGTCAAAAGTATGGCAGCTGGGATTGGGTGGGGTCACATGCCCCTTCTGTGGATAGTCACCAAGCTGCCTCTTTGTCACAGCTTTGGAAGTTTTGCAGAGAAAACTAGAGTGGGATTTGGCAATTGCCCAGTGATTTGAGCCTGGCAGACCCATCAATCATGGTTGGCTGCTTCAGAATGATGCTATTGCCTAGTTTATCTGATGGTACATCTCTGCTGGCTGGAATACAAAGCCACTAGTAAGATTATTGTTATGGTCATTGTGAGCCCCATCCATGTAGTTTGTTTATAACTGACCCCAGTTGTCTGATACTCCCAATGTTTCCCAAAGGGTAAGACTAGAGAGAACATAATGTGAAGAATTGCAGAACAGAAAAGAAAAGGCTGAATGTACACCTGCAACTCCCTCCTCTCTGAAGAAACTGTGAGTCCCGGGAAATTTTTTGTATGCAACAATGTGCTGGCTTGGGGAGGATAAAAAGCATCAAATAAAAACTGTTCTTTATTCTATCTCTGTGTTTATTCTCAGTTCTACGGTAGAAAAAGTGGCATAGATTCATTCCCAAGTTATCGAATCATTCACTAAGGTGTCCTTATCTAACGATAATTGAGTTGAGTTTTTTTGTGGAGAGGGTGTAAATTAGCAGAATCACAGAATGCCTATTCTGCCATATCAGACCCTAGAAACAGGAAAGTTAAAAGCATGGTTCAGGCTGAGCAAAATGGCTCATGCCTCTAATGCCAGCACTTTGGGAGGGGAGGCTGAGGTGGGCATATCATGAGGTCAGGAGGTCGAGATCATCCTGACTAACATGGTGAAATCACCTCTCTACTAAACATACAAAACAAAAAAATTAGCCAGACCTGATGGCCCATGCCTGTAGTCCCAGCTACATGGAAGGTCAAGGCAGGAGTATCTCTTGAATCCTGCAGGAGGAGGTGAAATAAGCTGAGATCATGACACTGCACTCCAACCTGGGTGACGCAGTGAGACACAATCTCAAAAAAAAAAAAAAAAAAAAAAAACTGGTCCTAAGGGAGACATTTAAAAGGTTGAGGTGCTTCCATGGAGAAGCTGAAAGCTAGAGCAAGCCAAGGGTTGGATTTAAGGAACAGCTCACGGGACCATTGAAAACCATCTCATTGTCCTCCATGGAATACAGGAAATAGTGAATGCTGATATCCACTGATTACTGATATAGGTGAGTTATCAGCCAGATATACATGTCTTATTCTGTTTATGTTCCTATAAAAGAATATGAGACTGGAAAATTTATAAAGAAAAGAGCTTTAATTGGCCCCTGGTTCTGCAAGCTGTAAAAGATGTGTGGTGCCAGCATCTGCACCTGGTGAGAGCCTCACGAGGCTTCCACTCAGGACAGAAGCTAAAAGGAAAACGGGCACGTGGAGAGAGCAAGAGAGAAAAGGGGAGAAGGTATCAGGCTCTTTTCAACAACCTATTTGGATGTAAGCTGCATTGTGGAAACTAATACAGTATAAAACTCACTTATTAACCCTGGCGAGGGCACCAAGCCATTTATGAGGGAACCAGCCCCATGACACAAACAAACACCTCCCACTAGGTGCTATTTACAGACTAGAGGACCACATTTCATCTTGAGGCTTGGAGGGACAAATGTTCAAACTGTATCAATAGGAAAGTTTAAAATCATGTGGAGTTATCGTAAAACAGTCCTTTTTCCTCTTTAGAATCCTGGGATTACAAAAAGCTAGGCTTTATTAGCTTCCAGAGATTGGCAAGGTAGTATTCAAACTCTTAGTCTGCAAACTGAGAAATCAGGGCGATAATTGGGTAGTCTGACTTCTTCGAAGGGAAATTTAGAAGCTCAGTATATTGCTAGAGTGAGTGATGATGAAGACAGATGATAAATGCCTATGTGACTGCTCTGAGAGGATCTTGACAGATCCAAAAGTCAGGAGAATTAGAAGCAAGATACCTGGGCAGAAGCTACAAAACTCAAGACATGGCCAAGTTTGGTGTCTCACACATGCAATCCCAGCACTTTGGGAGGCTGAGGCAAGTAGATCACCTGAGGTCAGGAGTTCAAGACCAGCCTGACCAACATGGTGAAACCTTGTCTCTACTAAAAAATACAAAAGTTAACCTGGCATGGTGGTGGGCACCTGTAAGCACAGCTACTCTGGAGGATGAGACAAGGGAATCACTTGAGCCTGGGAGGCAGAAGTTGCAGTTAGCTGAGATCATGCCATTGTACTCCAGCCTGGGTAACAGAGCAAGACTCCATCTCAAAAGATAAAAGAAAAAAAAAAAAAGTCAAGGGCATTAGATGTACAGTCTAAGATCTTCAAGGTACAAAGTGGGAGCTGAGCTTTCTTGGCTGCTTGAGATCCAGTAAACAAGGAGGAAACAGTTTCAGAAGTGCTTCAATGTCTATTTAAATCCTTCTTTTATCTTGAGGTCTTAGAAGAGTTATGAATGCCAATCTGTGTTAGAATCCAGAGATAGGCAAGTTAGGAATCATTTCATTGAGAAGCAGCTGTAACAGTTGGGTCATTACATATGTAATTTAGTACTTGAGTCCTCAGAGAGAAGCCGTGAAATAACAGTTCCCTATTGATTCTAGAGTACTGTGTCAGACATAAACTATAGAACAAGATCATGATTCAATTTTTCTTACCTCTTTTTAAGTGAGTATTTTCATAATCCTATGTACAGGAGTATCTCAATTAGTTTCTCAGTTTATCTGGCAGAGAATTGATGTGGGTGTGGCTTTTTATTTGTTGCATTTGTGGATGAAAGAACAAATTAATGCTTCCTATTTTTTCACCTTGTTGGAGATATCTTTTTTATTAATTTTTTTACTTATTTTTTAAAATTTGTACATAACAGTTGTAGTTACTTGTGGCATACATGCGATATTTTGATACAAGCAATGTGTACTGGTAAGGAAGGGATCAAAGAGGGGATGAGGTGGGTTAAATTATAGTTGCTTAGAAGGAATAAGATCTAGTGTTCAGTAGCACATGATGAGTACACTTGATAATGACTTATTGTTTATCTCAAAAAATTAAAAGAATGAAGGTGGAATGTTGCTCATACCAAGAAATGAAGTGCCAGACTCAGTGGCTCATGGCTATAATCACAACACTTTGGGAGGCCAAGGAAGGAGGATCACCTAAGTCTGTGAGTCTGAGACCAGCCTGAACAATATATCCGAAGCATTGTCCCTACCACAACACACAAACACAGAAGCTGGCACAGTGGTGTGTGTCAGTAATTCCATCTCCTTGGGGGGCTGAAATGGAAGGCTCTCACATTTGAGCCCGGGAGTTAAATGCTGCAGTGAGCTACGATGGTGCCACTGCAGTCCAGGCTAGACAACTGAGTGAGAACCTGTCTCTAAAAAAGAAAAAAGAAATGATAAGTGCTTGAACTGAAAGATACCCTATTTATTATTTATATATTTGTTGATTCATATAATTATTTTTGAGTTGTAGTATTGCTCTGTCACCCAGGCTAGAGTGCGTGGTGCAATATTGGCTCACTGCAGCCTCAAGCTCCCAGGTTCAAATGATTCTCCTGCCTGAGCCTCCCAGTTAACTGTGACATACTACAGGCATGTGCCACCACACCCAGATAATTTTTGTATTTTGGGTAGAGATGGGGTTTCATGGTATTGGTCAGCCTGGTCTTGAACTCCTGAAGTAAAGTGATTTGTAAGCCTCATCCTCGCAAAGTGCTGGAGTTAAAGAACTGAGCCATCACACCTGGAGAGTAAGATACAAAAGACTAGGGAGTTCTATCTTTCACTTCATCCTTAGAATCCTACGTTATAGGTGAATGAAAACACAGCTTCACAACATGAATAACTCACTTGAAAATCAAGGTTGGTAACTTCTCCCTTTAAAATTATTTGCACACTTACCCTACAAAAATTGATGATCTTGTCAAAATTTTCTCAAGAAAATACATTCTCCCTGCAGATTAATCTGTTAATTGTAAGAATTATGGACTGTAAAACTTCTAGAACTTCATGTATTTCATTACCTTAGGTTGGATAATCAGGAAAATTACTTTGTTTAGACATTTAGGTCCAAATCTTTTTATTTTTATCATTTGATGATTTCTTAAACCCTTAAGCAATCTCCTATCTGAAACTTTATGCTATTGTTTTATGTTTCGCGTACTTCACTTTCCCAAAAGTATGAAGTTTAAAGCATTTCCATTCATATCATCTATTACATCTGATAGGCTGAGGGCGGTGGCTTATGCCTGTAATCTTAGCACTTTGGGAGTCCAAGGAGCATGGATCAGAATTTAAAAAACAGCCTGACAAACATGGTGAGACACTGTCTGTACTAAAAATACAAAATATTGGCCAACTGTGGTGCACACATATATATTACCAGTTACTCAGGGTGCTGGGCAGAATAGCTTGGACCTAGAAGTTGGAGGTTGCAGTAAGCCAAGATGTGGCCACTGCACTCCAGATTGGGTGACAGAGCTACACTTCATCTCAAAAAATTTGATAAAATCCCAAACATTCTAGATTGTTCCTACTTGTAAGAACTTACTACTAAACTATCACTTACAGCAACCATTGTCAAAACTTTCAGGAAAAAAATTTACATGCGCACCTCCCAAGACAAAACACTTATTTTACACTATTTAAACTAGGAACACTTAATTTCATTATGCTATGCACTTGAGAAACCTAGCTAGTTCAGTTTTGATTTAGGTTAAAAAAAAAAAAGTTTTCATTACCATTATTCCTCTTCAGTCACAGAATGCTTTAAGTAGAATGTTCCAGATGTCTTAAACTTTATTATCAATCACATCTAATTATTTCCTTTCACCTATACTATTCCTCTAAAAGATAAAGTTTGTATGGTGAGGCAGAAGTTTTGTAGTCTTTCTGAAGACTAGTCAAATATTTTAAGCTTGTAAGTTTTTAAAGAGAAACAGCTTAATTAGAACACCTGTGGAGTTTGCAACGGAGATGTAACATATGCCTAATTTTGTATCTGTTTATGTTCAAAGAAACAAAGGAAAATGTTCTACAAACAACAAAATGTACTCTTCTATTGAATTTGCTTCTAAGCATGTTCAGCTAAGCAATCACATCGACATTTTGCATTACACGTAAAATTTTATTCTGAAAATTTTAATGTAGATGTTACGTCTAAACATTTAGTCTTCAAGTAGCATTAACAAGTATGAAATTACTTTGAAAAAAATCCTTTTCCTTTGAATACCTCAAAAAATTCATGGAGAAAGTTACTAAGAATCTCTCTCCACAAAACCAACATGTTTCTTTTAGTAATATGCGGGTAACAATCCAGAAATAACATGTCAATTTTCTATTTGCAAACAAGGTTTGGTATGCAATAACTATTATTTTGAATACTTGCTTTAATATCTGCTTCAGTCTCTTTTCTCCAATCGACTTTCCCCACCATCTCCTGTAGATGTCCTGTAACAGGAGCTATCATATGCTTCATGAGGAGCAGGGTGCACCCTATCAAGAGAAGGTGAATTCTTTTGGTCTTTTCTGTAAGCGTGCTCATGACCACAGGAATAAAAATCACTGCAGTTCCTTGAGTAACTCTCCAGACTTCTGCCATATCTATCTCCTGTATTTTTATAATCATGGCGACTGCTTTCACCATAAGACATCTGAGACCCTCGTGCAGGTGGTGCAACATGAGAAGTCCTGCAGGGCTCAGAAGATAATATTTTGAACTACATTTAAACATTTTTACTCCTATCACTAAAGCATGAATTAGTTAAAGTACTATTTGGAAATATCTACTGGCCTCTGCCTTTGTTGACAGGATATTAATTATGCCTGCAAAAGTCAGAAGGTTTTATTTAAAGAAGTGTAAGAGTAGTATTTTGAAGCTTAACAAATTTAATTCTACAGTAAACATTGAGTCACATTTTCTGAATGTGAACTGGAGTTCTTACCTTCATATCATTCCCTATGTTTTATACTGTTAAGAATACTCAATATTTAAACATGTTTTATTTTTCCTTTATAATTTTCCTTAGAATTTTATTAAAACAATGATCTGGTTTATTAAATATAATTCTATAATTTACAAATCCACCCTGGACCTTTACCGTATCTCTGAAATGCATCTGTCTCTGTAACAACTTCCATGTGGATGTTCAGAATGATCCCTACCATGGGCCTAACAGTAGCCATCACGATCACTAAATTGGAAAAAAAAAAAAAGTTTTCTAAATGTCAGAATGAATAATTTAAGAAACCTGTTTGATAAATCCAGGAAAACTTATAGTAACTATATCCTCTAAAGGAATGTATCTCCAGACTGTAATGACCATAATCATGGTATGTATAGTCTTTATGTGGTGGAGAATAATCCGTGGTTTCTTGGGAACTTGGATGACTTCTGTGTGCATACGTTTAAGCAACAATTTTTAAACTTTCAACTTCTAGTATCCAAAACATAACTAACTTATAACTTACACAAAATCAGAGGGCCAAACATCTAAATAGATGTTTCTGCAAATAAAATTGGCAAATGCCCAAAAAGCACATGGAACCAATATTATAATCTGTGATTCAGGACATAAATTTCAAATCCAAAATGAGATACTGTACTTCACACACACACACTAGAATGGCAATATATTTAAAATAGCAGGAAATAGCAAGTGTTTGAGAGAATGTAGATAAATTGGGACCCTGATACAATGTTACTTGGAATGAACAATTTAATAAATCTATTTGACAAATCCAGAAAATGTTATAGTATCTATATCCTCTAGAGGAATGTTCATTCTGACTAGAATGACCATATTCACTGTGTGCATAGCCTCTGGATGGTGGAGCGTAATTCCTAGTTTCTTTGGGACTTGGATGATTTCTGTGTGCATATGTTTAAGCAACAACTTTTAAATTTTCACCTTCTAGTATCCAAAACAACTTACAACTTAAACAAAATTAAAAGGCCAAACATATAAATAGACATTTCTCCCAACAAAATAGGCAAAGGCCCAAAAAACACATGGAAGAGATACTCATAATCAGTGATTCAGAAAATGCATTTCAAATCCAAAATGAGATGCCATACTTCACACACACACTGGAATGGCAATAAATTTTAAAAACTAGGAACTAACAAGTGTTTGAGAGGATGCAGATAAATTGGAGTTGATACAATGCTGGTTGGAATGGAAAATGATGCAGCTACTTTGGAGAAATGTGGTGGTTCCTTAAGAAAACAAACACAATTATCATAGGACTAAGCAATTTCACTTATATGTACAACCAGAATTGAATAAGTGTACTCAAGCAAATATTGGTGCATAGAAATACTGTGGTGGAAACAACTCAAATAAAATAATGGGTTAACAGCTTGTGGAAGGAGTGAAGCACTACAGTGTTATGATGTAAATGAATCCTCAGGATATCATGCAAAAGGAAAGGAGAAAGATACAAAAGTCATAGAGTGGTTGAGCTCATCAACATTAAATGCCCACAGCAGGTAAGTTCAGAAGCAGAACACAGAATGGTGTTTGCTAGCAGCTGAGGGAATGGAGAAAATAAAAGGGACTGCTTAAGTGGTAGTGGAGTTTTAGTTTGGAGTGATGAAAATGTTTTGGAACTCGATGGAGGCAGTTGCTGCACAACACAGAATGTATTTAACATCACTTAAATGTTTACCTTATAATATTTAATTTTGTAATGTGAATTTTATCACCACAACAAAAAATTAACTTTTTTTTTTCATTTTTTCTTTACCTATCCTTAGTTGCATAACCATCATCTCTTGGTGATATGTGATTATTTCTCCAGGAAGAGATTGGCTCTCTGCATGGAGGATCTCCATAATTCTCTCTTCCATGTTATTTGGGAACTTTAATTTTAAAATGATGGAAACTTATGTAAAGAACACCAAATCTGAAACACTGTTTTCTCTTCTCTCGAGGAACTTTTTAAAATTATTTCTTCTATGACTCCATTCTTTATTCCCTAAATTACTAGAAAGTCATGAAACTGTGAATACTTCTTATAGGTTTGGCTAATCCCATGTTTCCTGCAAGTCCAGTTCTTCTAATGAAGCTGAAAACAGACATTCATTATTAGGTAAAAGTTCATTTGTAATGGTAAATAATACTTAGTTATTATTTTCCTTTTCATATAAATTACTGATGACTACTAATGACACAGGGAAGACATGTAAAACCATCAAACCCTTCACTGATTTTAAAATTTACATATATTGTCCTTTCTCAGCCAAAGAACGTAAATTTTCCTATGTTGTTCATTCCATATCACACACCCAAATACTGCTACCTTTGAATGCTTGCATGCTAAATGTTGACATAAAAGTTCTCCTTTATCTCTAAGTGGTTGTCTCTATCTTAAATGTTGACAAATTAAAATGTACTAGTGAAGATTTTCTAAGGATGGCCAAGATTTACTTTTACTGCAATAAGCAATAGTGTTAAAGTGGCCATTACAACATTGTTGCTATTTCAAAACCAGAAAAGGCTCTCCTTTAATATACTCTTCACGTCCTATTCCTTAGAGGTCAGTCTTTCAGCTGTGATATGTTCACTTGCTAATTTCCCAATGGAAATGTGTTGGCTTGTATATCCTGAAGTCAATTAATATCTAAATTCACCAATACTCTGCATATGAAATGTAAAATTGAAAACAGCATTTTCAATTTCCTCCATATCAGGATGGAGGACTAAATAAGAATTTTAATTTGTTCTGCTTAAACTTCTTTACTAAGAACTTTTATTTATTGTCTAGCTTTCTTCAGTCCAGTCTGCAATCTCACAATTCTCATCAAAAATATTCCTTCTGTTCAATATTACTGCTCACCTCATGTTGCTTAGTTCTAAATTCTCTCCTCAAATAATTTCAAATCTTACACTAGGGATAGTGTGTTAATGTTTAAACATCCAGGTACAATCTTAATTATTGATCTACATCCTCTTATAATTCACAACTCTGCACTTCCGTGATATCTCCTTAATTTAAGAATGTTGGACTCCTTCGTGTCTATCTTTCAAGCCTTAAATTTATTTTTAAATAATATTTAAGACCAGTGACTCATTTTCTGCTAAATGTTCTTGTAGTTCTTTTGAATCTTCATACAAGCAGTAAGAATGCCTTGCACACAAGTGTCATTGTGGTCTCAGAACCTGGATGACCAGGGTCAGCGGCTCATACTGTGAGCCAGTGTGGAAGACTGAGGCAGCTGGACTGTTGAGCCCCAGGCTTTAAGGTCAGTTTTGACAATGTAGTGACATCCTCTCTCTACAAAAATATAGGGGAAAAAAATTAGCCAGGTGTAGTGGTGCATGCCTGTAATTGCAGCAACTCAGGAGGCTGAAACAGAATAATTGCTTCAGCCCAGGAATTTCAGGCTGTAGTAAGCCATCATCTCATCAATGCACTCTGACCAGGTAAGAGCAAGACTCCAACCGAACACAGAAACTGAACAAGCAATTTTTATATTGGGACACCAAGGGACCAATACTAGGGGACCTAGGAAATGGAAGAATTCATTAGATGAAGAAGTCTACCATCAAATACTAGTGCTAGGAACTTTTAGAGAAATTAAGGGGAATTCTCTAGCAAACATAGGATTAAAAGGAATGTTGGCCTCACTCTAATCACTCCTTTGATCTACAATGAAAAACTCCAGTATTTGTTCACCATAAATCTGAAATGTACCTAGTGAGATAGAAACTATAATAAAAGCTATCAATCAGCAATTATGCTCACGTATGTGTCACTTCCCTTTTGTTCAATGAACTTAAAGCTAAGCATTCAGGTAAAACGGCTCATTTTCAGTCATACAAAAACTACGGTCTTTCTGTCAGGTAGCATTTACCTTGGCTTCCCATCCAACTACTGCTTCTTGCCACAGCAGAAGGAGCAGATTTTTTCGGAGGAGGACCTCCACTTCTTGAAGATGGACCTCTTTTAACTGGAGTGAGTCCCCTAGAATAACTCATCTTGAGATCAGGAGTGTATCCACCCTCATCTGTATTTCAAACAAAATCTTTTTAGTTAACTAACATCACTGTTTCTTAAATGGCTAAGTTTTAGTTGTTTACAAATATTTTCTACATTTTATAACAAATTCACATTTTGTCTAAACTAATAAAATTAGCATTCCTACATGGTATTAGTACACTTCAAGCAATAAAAGTTCATTTAGAAAATCTAGAAAGAAACTCAAGTATCATAATATATCGGTATGAGGGAGAGATGTGGGAAAATGGGGCGTGAACAGGGCAGAAACCTATCACTAAAATATCTAAATATAATAGGCATAAAAATATTAAAAGAAAAATGATAAATGACTGTTTATATCCTTCTGTAATGAGGAAAAATTTTCAAAGCACATCATAAAGATAAACTAATTTCCATTCAAAGAAACTCAAATATTTCCAATACCAAGAAGTCACATATCAGGAAAATACATTGTCTCTAAAATTTGTTAACACAATATAGAATTCTTAAAATTCCCTTATGAGACACTAATTTTCAGATGAGACTATGCTGAATTTTAACAGTCTTTAAGAATTGCATATTCGGTAATATAAACATATTTTTATACATCTACAAAAATGTAGATATATGCCAATTGCCAGGTGGTGTTACAGGTTAGAATTTATATATACATTCTCGTCCGTGGCAGAGTATAATTGAACCTCACCCTCAAGATCAGTGGAGACAAAATAGCCATGAAGCTATGCATCTTAAACTGGAGCAAACACTGCAATTTCAACTTGAAAACAATCTCCAATTAATTACACGTCTGGTTATTAAAACTCCAAGTTAATTGTTAGAGTTTTGAAGGTTGGTTAATAGATAATACAACTTAACCAACAGGTTTATTTATTTATTTATTCAGATGCCCTCTTGCCCTATCACGCAGGCTGGAGTGCCATGGCATAACCTTGGCTCACTGCAGCTTTTGCCTCCCAGGTTCCCGTGATTCTCCTGCCTCAGCCTCCTGAGTAGCTGGGATTACAGGTGCACGCCACCACGCCCAGGCAAATTTTTTTGTATCTTTAGGAGAGACAGGGTTTCACCATGTTGGCCAGGCTGGTCTGGAAATCCTGACCTCGTGGTCCACCTGCCCTGTACTCCCCAGGTGCTGAGGTGACAGGCGTGAGCCACCTCGCCCAGCCCATCCAATAGTTTTTTCTTTTTCCTTTTTTTTTAAATATATGGTTTGTTTTTCTTTTGGATGTAAAGATGGACCCCTCATTTCTATGAAGTAAATCACTCATAAATATCATTTTCAGTGACTCAGCCTCCAGCAAAGAAAGATTCATACATATCTGTGAAGCCGTGGTTTTTAGAACTTTCCAGAGTCACACACTCTTTTCAGAAATTAAAGTTCTACATTTCTTCAATTGAAAATGCTTTATGGCAGGCCAATGTACAAACTCTCTGTATCAAAATTACAAAGCAATACATTTGCATAGATGTTTCCACATGTAGACACAAGAAAACAAATACTGCAAAATCAATCTTCAGTATTCAGTTACTTTTTCCTGTTGGAAAATTTTAAATATTACATCGTACTTTGATAATACAACTGACACGAAGTTCTGGGCCCTAAAGTAGAAAACTCTAAAGTATAATGAATATAAATGGGTTCTGCAGAAAACCGGTTGAGTACAGGCAATCAGCATTCACAAACCCAACCCAGTTTCAAATGTGTGTTACTTCAATGCAAACTTACTATAATTTTAAAACAAATGTTAGATATTAGTTCAATCATTCTTCTAATATGCCTTTAGTACTTAGAAATAAGTTTGCTTATTATCAATAAGCTAATTTTCTCTTCATACAGGAAATTAAAAAATTGAGAAATTTCGATATCGTCAAACTTATTTTCTTTCAGTCCTATGGTTCCATCTTTATATTTTAAAACATTACCCAGGTGTCCTTCATGTGAGGGAAGCCACCCTCTTGTTCCTCCACTGCTTCCTCTTGCAGATCTCAGACTTCCTGAAGGGCTTCTGTTTCTCGAAGAAGCTGGTGGTCTCCGCCTACCATCACTTTGAAAAGATGGTTTCTTGGCTTGTTCTACTTTTATTGCTTTTCCATCCAAAGACTAGAAGTATTAAGGGTACTATCAATAACACTGGCACATTTAACGTATGCACATTTTACAAACATTTTTACATCAACTGTAGTTCAATTCGAGGTATTTTCTCTCAAAAGGAAACTTTTTTTTCTCCTAAAATGAACACATCTTTCGCAATGCCAAATTTGAGATAGTTACTGAGCACATGCCTTCCATTAAGGGATCAAACACAAATTCTATTTTTCAAATTCCTTGAAAACTTCTCCATTATTAAAAAAAAAACTCAAACATTAAAAAAAAGATTGACCCATCACACATTCTATGGAAGAATGTGGCACATCTGTTTTTTACAATATATAATCCACTTCATCTTTGTAGTCACATCACTGATTTGAAAGTTGCAGTGTCCCAACGAAACTTGTGTCATTTAAAAAAAAAAAATGAGCTTACTTTTTCAGAGTGATTAGTCACATTACTCATTATGAGTTGTTTCTTGTTGGATTTGCTAACACTTACATAAAATGTCCCCATATGATTTACAATTCTATATTGACTCTAAAAATGTTTCTGTAAATGTGATCCTTGTTTGATCTCATTAAGTTTTCTTGCCTTACTCATTTCTTACCTTGCCTTAGACGTGCCCCTAAAAAACGAATCTTAATATAGTACTTCAGGTAATTTCTCAGAAATGCTTAACTATCCTAATTAATTTCATAATAACATTTTTCACTGTAATCTTTTCTACAGGCCACAGCAATTTTTGAAAACAGTTCAGCTAATAATGCGATTTTAAAATTACATGGCTTTTGTTATTTGGAGGAAGGACTTAAATCCCTGAACAAGACCCCTTGCAGCCACATTGCCCGTTGTTCCTACCTTGAAACTTCTTTTGTTATTTCTGGGCTCAAAATATTTTCCCCAGATTTGCCCACGGCTGCTTCCTTCCCAGTGTTCTGAAGTCAGCCAAAATTCCTTAACTGTTAATTCCCCCTGAAAACTCGAAGAACCTCCTTTATTGGCCATCTTAACATTAATGTGCATACAACATTCATAGTTATTTTAACACAATAAAATATGTGAGATGAAGTAATTTAGAAATAACGTTGGCTGGGCGCGGTGGCTCACACCTGTAATCCCAATACTTTGGGAGGCCGAGGCAGGTGGATCATGAGGTGAAGAGATACAGCTCATCCTGGCTAACAGGGTGAAACCCCATCCCTACTCAAAGTACAAAATTAGCTGGGCGTGGTGGCACGCCTCTGTAGCCCCTGGTACTGGGAGGCTGAGGCAGGAGAATCGCTTGAACCCGGGAGGCGAAGGTTGCAGTAAGCCAAGATGGCCCCCCTGCAATCCAGCCTAGGGCACGCAGCGAGTCTCCATCTTAAAAAACAAACAAACGAACAAAAACTTTACACAAATTATCTGCCCTTTTGCTTGAAAACTAGAGGGAAAAAAGAAATTATCATAGATTCCTATACAGAAGTCAAAATTATCTCCATACCTACCACAAAGCCATGAACCAAAAGCAACTCTCGGTTTCTACCACAGCTTGAAATACTAATTTATAAGGGTGAATAAAAATGTACTTTCTGCTATGTGACAGGAAGTGTCCTAGATGTAACAGAAAGAAAAGCAACTAGCAAGACTTAAATATGCACTATATACAATTTCACGATCAATAGATTAATACATAGTACAGCGAGTAGAAAATACCTACAATATGCAATGAGGAAGAAAATATGAAATCTAAGTGGTTTTTGAAGCATAAATTTTATTTATGAGCCATACACAGGGAAGGATAATTCTCAAGAAGTCTAAAAAAGCACTTTGGGAATAGCATGAAGACTAACAGGACCTAAAAACAGATTGGGATAACGTTATTTATTTATTTTATTTATTTTTTGTTTTTTTGAGACGGATTCTTGCTCTGTTGCCAGGCTGGAGTGCATCGGTGTGGTCTCGGCTCACTGCAACCTCTGCCTCCTTGGGTTTAACCGATTCCCCTGCCTCAGCTTACTGACTAGCCAGAACTACAGGCACACACAACCAGATGCAGCTAATTTTTTTTTTTTTTTTTTGTATTTTAGTAGCGACAGGGTTTCACCATGTTGGCCATTATGGTTTTTTTCTCCTGACCTTGTGATCTGCCCGCCTTGGCCACCCAAAGTGTTGGGATTACATGCATGAGCCACCATGCCCGGCATGATTGGGATAATGCTATAAAGCAAAAAACACTGAAGAGCACAGAATGGAATGCTCTTGACTACAATGTAAAGGAATTCAATAATTAATATAATTACATAGAAGTTTAAAGCTTAAGTAAACACACAATCTCTAGATTTAAGACTCAACAGGACAAGAGACCATTGGTTCAATCAAAACAAGTCCTCAAACACACTGGGGAAATGAGTAATTAGCTATTCATGTTACATAAATTACTCTGGTGACAGGAAAGAAATGTCCTTAGGAGAAAAAGCAAGCACGGAGCCAAGAATGCCAGTTACTTCTTCTGTTATCTGACTTCAATGTTCTCATATTATTTTCTATTTTCAACTACTTAACCTTTCCATAAATGTAAGGGTCTTATTTAAATACACTTTTGCAAGAATATATTTTCATAAAATACATTCTTCAAGAAGGAAAGAGTCTTTCCTTCTTGTGCGTCTGTTATCAATAGCATTGAATAAATATTGACTTATTACTTTCATTTACATAAGGGTTCCTTTTAAGTTTTAAAGCTCTTCAAAACCTTTTAAAATCTATTTGCACTCATATCGAAATACAAACATAGAAAAAGGTTACCAAATATTAATTTATAGAATGTTAATTCCAATACCCTTCCAACTACACTTGCACGTATATGGCACAAAAAAGAGGATGGCTTCATATGTCATTCTACTATCTTCAAAAGTTTAGTAATATTAAAAAGACCTAGAAATATTGTTAATTGAAGAACAGAGTTAGAATATTAGTAATAAGGGACTCTTACCTTTCCATTCATATCTTTGGCAGCATTCTTAGCATCTGCAGGGTTCTCAAAAGTAATAAATGCAAAGCCTCTGGATTTGCTGGTTCGATCCTTTATCAAAAGAACTAAAATATATGAAAACATTTTACATTCATATAATGGACTCATCAAGGTACTCACCATCTAAAGGTTACATCAAACTAAAAAATAATTGCATTTCACATCACTATTATGGTTCTCAGTACTCAGTCACCCCCACAGTCAGTCTAGTTTATTCCAGTTTGTTTCGGAACTCAACAGCATATTTACTTTCCCTCATTTTCCTTTCTAAGTAGTAGGTTATCCTTTCCACAGAACCTTAACCTACTACTATGAGAATTTTCCAAATATCAAACGGATACTACAAAATAAGAGTTTAAAATGCATAAGGCATTTTAACGTAGGTATACAATGAACTTCGAAAAAATATATTTTTTCAAAACATATATATATAACATACATATTTTAAACATACATATTGAAATATACATGTGAAAATACACACACACACACACACACACACACACACACACACAGAGACACGGTTTTAAGAGTTACCTTCTGATATGGGACCATGTTTCCCAAATACTGCTTTAAGCATCTTCTCATTGGTTTCTCTATTGAGGCCACCAATGAAAAGCTTGCCAGGATGATCTGCTTCTACCATTGTGCTGTAAATGGTAAAAAATTATCTATATTTAGATATAAATAAGCTAAAAAGAGAAAATTTTATTACGTACTGTGCTGAAAACCCAAGTAAAATTCCCTTCCCGAGGCTGACATCTTTTTAGTATTTCTTACTTTATATATGTAAAATTTGTAACACTCAGAGCAGAGGGGCACTAACTTCATGGACAAATGCTGCATTTTAGTATGCACCTGACAAAATCTCACTTCTAAAAATTAGATAAGAAAAGCTATTGTAATTTTCCTCAGTTGCAATATGAAGAATGTCCCCATTTAAATAATTTTATTTGAAAAGAATCTATTTATGAGGTACAGTGTGATGTTTTGCATATTTTCTTTCTTGAGATGTATGTCTCCTGTTGCCAAAGCGAACTGCTCACTGCAGGCTCTTCCACCCAGCCTCAACTGATCTTCCTACATCTCAGCTTCCCAAGTAGCTAGTACTACAGGCGCTTTCTACCACAGCTGGGCAATTTTTTGTATTTTTAAAAATAGACAAGGGTTTCCCCATAGTGCCCAAGCTAGTCTCCAAATCTTCGGCTCAAGTGTTCTGCCGGCTTGGGACTACCAAAGTGATGGGATTTCAAGGGTGACTCACCACACTCAGCATGATATTTGGATAAGAGATTAAATCGAGCTACTTAAAATGTTCTAGGAGGAGAATATTTTAAATAGTTTACCATCTTTTAGTGATTTGAAATATACAATAGGTCAAAGATCCCCAAACCCTAGCCTTCAACCCGTACCTATCTGTGGCCTGAATGTGATGCCGGAGGATGACATGTAATACCTGTCTGTGGAGAATGTAACGCCTGAGGATGACCTGAGGTGGTACACTTTTATCCGGAAACCATCCTCCCTACTCCCTCGCTGGCCCTCCCTGTCCCCGTGACAGCCTCACTGCCCCACCTGGCCTCTGTCACATTGCTCCTACCGGAAGACCTGCCCCACCACGTGCCCCTCGGAGACCTGCCGCCAGCCCCCACTCCCAAACGTGTCCACCTCGCCGCCTTCTTCCCCTGCGCAACCCTTGTCTGAGGAAAAACTGACTTCTACTAAACCAGTCCCTGATGCGAAAATAGCAATGAAAGAGTCCATTACGTTACCCAGGCTGGTCTCAAACTCCTGACTTCAAGCCATCCTCCGACCTCCACTTCCCAAAATGCTAGGATTACAGGAGTAAGGCAGTGTGCCAGGTTAACAGAATAACTTAAGCGCATCTATTTTGTTCCAGTTTTCGGCTATCTAACTCCATTTATCTCGATTACACCTACTTATTCGGTTTAAATTATTTACGGTGCCAAAGATACATGAAACATCTTTCAAATACTGTCATACAACGAAGGAGACAATCACAGGCTTTACAGAGGCAAACTGAAACTCAGATTATTTGTGGCCCCATATTTCTACATACACTAAAGTAACACAATTTATGTCAAAATTTGATAATTTCTTCCAAGCAAATCAGACACGCGACATGTGCTAACTAAAAGTGTGACTTTTTAATCGCAGTGGTTAAGTGTATTGCCTGTATTCTGAATTATGACCACATTCACAGAGAAAACCCGCTTTAATAAAAAGTGCACATGAAAACAAATGACGGCTTAGCACCATCTCCCACAACTAGTCGGACATATTAGGCACTTAAAGGTAGAATCCTCAGCAAAAATCAATGAGTTTAACGAAAGTGAGTCTCTTAATAGCACTGAGGAGTTCTTTCCCCCACTGACTCCTCCCGTAATTCAACAACCACACATAGAAAACCCATCCCCTTTTGTAGACAAAATCCCAAACCTTTGCTTTCTATTCTTGCCGAGAGACCCAGTTGTCCAGAGAAACAGAAAATACCTGCGCTTTTTAGTAGGACAAAGAGCCTGAGGTTCGCCTGGCCCTCAGGCCGTACGGAACCGGCTTCGGAACACCACAGGGCCAACTGCGGGAAGGACAGCGGCAGCTACCCTGAGAGGGAAGGACGCCGGAAGCCGTGCCCGGAAATCCCGCCTACCTCCAGCGGCCAATCATTGCGAAGGCGGTGGGCGTCAGCCAGTTCCTGCGAAGGCTGTGGGCGTGTCCTGAGGCCCCTCCGCCCCAGCCGGCCTGCAGCTCCATCATCTCGCGGTAACTCTTCCGAGACCACGCTTGTGCCATGTGGCGGGCGGCGGTGGAATAAGGCACACGCGAACTGTGAGCCCTTTGCAATTGTGGGCATGGAAGACCTACACCCTAACTGGCATCCTGAGTGTGGCAAGACATTAATTAACCCACAGGGAACACATGAAACATCTCACTTCATTAGGCAGGCTAGGCTGATGGTACCGAATATTGCAGATCCAGAGGGGAGAGAGAGGGACAAGCGCTGCCCGCTGGGGCGAGGGCAGCGGCGGTGGCTTGAGGGGATTGGGGCAGGGCAGGTGCGTGGGACTAAAGTCGACTGGTACGTTGCTGAGGTGGAATTCCTCTGCACCAGAAGCTGAAACCCTGCAAGGATTCTGTCAGGTCTAGGCAAATACATACTCCGAGTTCCATGGTTCCTCCCTGAGGATGCTGTACTCACAGGGGCATTCCAAAGGACTTCTCATCCTGTATCCTGGGCACACGGGAGGCCTACCGCCATGGTCGCCAATGCAGTGATCCGTGTGCACTGCTTTGCTGGTGCAGAGGCTCTCACAAGTGCAGTGGTGGCCGTGGTGCCTGCTAGCGGGGCTCTGGAAGCCAGGGCCTTGGCATCCGACTCCAGGGCTGCTGTGCGCAGCTAACCCTGCTGGGTATCTGAGCCGCAGTGTGAGAGTGACAGGCTAAGGGCCCTGTGGGGCTCCCCAGGAACCCTGTTCCACATAGGTGTAGGATGTGGTTCTCAGCAGGGCAAGGCCCGCAGGCCTCTCCTGGAGTTGCCCCCAGAGTCGAGGGCTGCCGTGGGGGTGGGGTGGGAGGCACAGGCTTTGCTCTGTTGGAGCCTCAAGGAGGGCACCATGTTAAGGCTGGAGGCTGTGCAGGAGAGGATGGTCTGTGCACAGAGCAGGAAGACAACCCTGGGGGAAGAGGCATGCTAGTGGGGGATGACATCATTGCAGAGATGGAGGTGGTGGCCAAGGAGGAGGCCAATGTGGAGCCACAGCAGGAGGACCTGCAGGCACAGCCTGGCCCTGGCCCCAGTACGCCCCGGCCAGCAAGAGACTCGCTGGACGTCCTTCACTTGGAGCTCCGCTACGTGAATGTCCCAGGCCACAGGGCATCCCCGGCTTCTGGGCCAGAGCCATATCCTTGCAGCTTCCAATTCGGGATGGTTGGCAGCAGGGGATGGGCGCCGAGCTCCCGGGAGCGGAGGTGGGGGGAAACAAGGTGGTAGGCACTGGCGGTCAGCCAGGATTCAGGGCATGGGGGACAACAAGGGGAACCGAGAACAGGCTCATGCACATAGGAGGGCAGCTGAATTGCATGTGCCCTGAGGGCATGTGGTAGGGACAGGAAGCCAAGCACAGCACTCACCAGGGAGAACAGCAGCGCCAAGGACCCATCATAACAGCAGAAAGTTGAAGGATACGATTCACTGGGAAAGTCCCTGGAGGAAG
The DNA here is from genome assembly GCF_028858775.2 of Pan troglodytes. Classification (NCBI taxonomy): domain Eukaryota; kingdom Metazoa; phylum Chordata; class Mammalia; order Primates; family Hominidae; genus Pan; species Pan troglodytes. The sequence goes on from NC_072422.2 coordinate 14,987,769, forward strand.
GGGAGTCTGCATGCCCATGCCAGCCATGGAACTTCCCTGCTCCCCTTGCCTGTGTCCAGCAAGCTTACCCCAGAAACACAAGGTGCTCAAGACTCGATGTCACTGTGCACGGGGCTGCTGTCCTATGCAAGGCAGGCACTGTCTCCCCAGACACAATTTCTTCCCTGTGCCAGCACTGCACCCAAAGATGTTTAGGCCCTGAGTATATATAAGCTCCCTTGAAACCACTCGAGCTCCATGGGGAGAGCCAGGCACAGCCCCGTAGCTACTTCTACCCACAGCGGTTGCCTGGGGTGGACACGTGCACCCCTCAGGGAGACCAGGAGAAGGAGAGACCACACACGCAGACAGCAGCAGAGCCTGTCTAGCACCCAGCACAGGAGGGCCTCCTGCAGCTCAGAAACGCCGAGCAAGTAGTCGCCTCACACAACAACACCCCGCCCCCAACCCCCTACCCACTTCTTCAGTGCCAGTCCCTGGTCAGAGCAGGTTGTCTGGGCCTGCCTCCACCCACCACCAAGACCACCACAGCTCTGATGGTGCCCTCCACGCCAGACAGAGACAGAGGGCCTGGAAGGGAAGGTGCCCTGCCCCACATTCTCCGTGCTCTTGCAAAGTTGCAGGGTGTTTCCTTGCACGCCCACCCAATCATCTGGCGGCTCCTTGACCAGAGGCAGATTGTGCGGCACACCCAGATGTTGGCCGGGATCACAAATGATGATGAAGTCCTGCTAAGCTACGTACGTGATGGATTTGCATGTCAGGTTAAGGAGCCTGAGTCTTCGGGAGGGGTCTGGTGTCTGGGTCAGGTTGAGGTACCCCTGGGACCCGGGGGTGTCTCAATGAGAGAGTTGGGAAGGAGAAACACACGCTTCACCCCAGTTAACAGGTCACCTCACCCCAGCTACATGAAATGCTGCTTTGAGTACGTCCTCTTTCTCCTTCTTGGCCAGGTAAGGGGAGGAAAGCAACTCTTCCGGGTACCGGCGGCAGGATGAAGATTTCCTTTTATCACAGTCTTTACTTCCACAATGAAGTGATCATTCGGGAGTACTGCCTTGGCATCCTCGGTAAGGAGCGCCTCCCAGCATGGTAGGGGAGCTGGTGTGTGGGAGGGTAGGTCTGGCATGAACCTTCCTGACTCCTCTCTCTGCAGGATACGGGATGTCTCATTCCACTGCAGTCTAGTGGTTGTGGGATCAGGAAGGTCAAGCCTCCAGCTGCAGGCCGTACAGCTCCTACCTGACCTTCTTCAGCTGGTTGGCTGAGCATGACTGCCCAGGTTCTGGCAGGATTGCTGAGGTGAGCGCCAGGTAGGGCATCATGGGAAAGGATCTTGCTGGTCATTCCTTGGCCTCTGGGGAACTGGCTTTGAGCCATGACCTGAACTAACCTGTACCCACTTCTGCAGTCCCCTAGATCATCAGCCAGAGCCTGTAGCTCAATCCCCTGCAGTACTTCTCCAGGGAGGGAGGCCATTAGAGAGTGAACAGAGAGGAGGCCAGGTGAGCAGTCTAGGGCTGGGGACTGAGAGGCGGTTGATTCCTGGAGTTGTGCCCCACATGGAGAATCCAAGCCTCAGGGAGGTGACTGCAGTGAGCAATCCCACGCCATCCATGGGCTGGCGGAGAAATGGCCATCAAAGAACTGTAACACCCACATTTTAGGATTGGGGCACCTTAAGCCGCCTAAGAGGAATAAGTGTCTAAGGTCAGTGGGTGAGAAGCAAGGCTCAAGTGGTGGCTGTCTCATCATCCCTCACCGGCTGAGGCCTGAGGCCGGCTACCACTTGGGGCTCAGTTTGGGCTCAACCAGGGCCCTCTCACCCTCCACGCAGATATCCTCCCAAGGCCCCTCTCTACGTCCTCCCTGATGGGCTGTCCCACGCCCATCATTTTTTGTTACAATGATCCCAGGCTTCCCTGAGATGCTTTCTGCCCTCTGCCATCATCACTCACACTTCCCTGCCCCACCCTGCCCCACCAGACAAGAGAGGCCGCTACACAGGGAATCTGGAGAACCACACTGGGCTCACAGGGGAGGAAATGTGAAGAGATTGCAAAATGAATGAGCCCTTCATTGTGTGTCCAGGGAGGGAACCTGGCTGGGAATTAAGGCCCACCTGAGTAGTGGTGTGGACACCCAGTGTTACTTATCATGATGAAGACCTGCTTTGTCACATCCCCTCATATTAATATGGAAGTTATTTTCTTGGAATAGTGAAACAATGTGCACAAAGAAATAGTGTTTGTTCAGATTTGTGTAGAAATACAGCAGAAGCGTCCCTTTTCCATTACAATTCTCATGTGAGACTTGAAGTGTTTATTGAGTTGTAAGATACATTTTGATGGTTCTGCCCACAGCAAATTTTATGATCATGTTTGCACTGCAGAGACATGGAATCCAGAAAAGTTTTGAGTGACTTTCAGCTTCTTTTAGAGTACTTACTTGTAAATTTTGAATTTTTTTCCGTATAGTTCTCTTCAGTTTATGATTTTAATTTTATATGCAAGGTGATTCATTTGTTTTATTTGCCTTTTGTGGAAACTTTGTTTTAATGTACTTTCTGTTTTCTGTTAGATATGCGAGTTGAACTGTGAGTACAAAATTTTTATTTGCATTATTTAGTTGTTTTGGGGTGTCTGTGTGTGTTTTGAGGAGTATTGCTCTGTCACCCAGGCTGGAGTGAAGTGGCAGGATCTTGGCTCAACCTCAACCTCCGCCTCCCAGCTTCAAGCAATTCCCCTGCCTCGGCCTTCTGAGGAGTTGGGATTACTGGTGCATGCCACCATGTGCAGCTAATTTTTGTATTTTTAGTCAAGACTGGGTTTCACCATATTTGCCAGGCTGGTCTCCCACTCCTCACCTCAAGTGATCCACCCACTTTTGCCTGCCAAACTGCTAGGCTTACAGCGTGAGCCACCATGCCCAGCCTCATTTATTTGTTTATGTATTAGAACCCTTCTTCTACTCTCTTCATGTACACATATTTTAGAGTGATTGAAAGAATGTATTTTATTTATTTAGTCAATAGTACAATTTAAAAAGTAATCTTTTTATTCAGTAAATACAGTATTGTGAATAGGTTAAGCCTTGTATAGTATTGTCATTCTCTCTTTCATAAATTTTTCAAGAACTCTGACACTGTTTCCGTCCCCCCGCCTCCGAGGAGAACATGCAGATAGGTCCAAAAAATTGTGGAAGTGAGTGGGTAGGAAAATATAATTTGAAGGCCGGACGGGGTGGTTCACGCCTGTAATCCCCACACTTTGGGAGGCCAAGGCTGGTGGATTACCAGACGTCAGAAGTTCAAGACCAGCCTGGTCAACATGGTGAAACCCCATCTCTACTAAATATTCGAAAATTAGCTGGGCATGGTGGCAGGTTCCTGTAATCCTAGCTATTTGGGAGGCTGAGGCAGGAGAATCGGTTGAACCCAAGAGGCGGTGGTTGCAGTGAGCCAAGATCATGCCACTGCACTACGGCCTGGGTCACGAGACCAAAGCTTTGTCTCCACCACCCCACACCCCCCAAAAAAGCATTATTTTGGGAAAAACCCATCCAGCACTTGTAAAAATAAGGAATTATTAGGCATGGCCACTGTAGTGGTCTAAAACACACTTTGAAATTCTTCTCAAACCCATTTGAAAATATTCCTGATGGAGCTGAACACAGTACTTGCTTCTAATGTATAGAAAACACTGCAAGCAGTTTCTGGATACTGGACCACCTCTGGCCTAGTTTAGAGACGGTGACACGGCTCTGCCTAAGTCTCCTGCTCTCATGGGGACAAACCCCTTAGGAGCCCCCGACCAGTACATCACGCAGTCTAACACCCTGATAACACTATGCAGAAGGGACATCCAATGGAGAGACTCAAAGAAACAGAACAAGGTGTCTGAGCATCTCAGCAGTCCAGCCCCTGCTATTTGAATCACGCTAGCCATGGCACCAGGGAGATGAGAAGACACCCGCCAATGTCCCCATCTTTGACCATCACTAGATTGCATCCTCCTGAGTGCCCCTGAACCACATTCATTTGGCTGAGAGACTGAGGGCGATTGCAGAGACTGAGCGTTAGGAAATTATAATTATGGTTTTAAGCCACTAAGTTTTAGATAATTCTGAAAAGCACTTCAGACTCCTAGAAAAACTGAGTTGTCTACTGACTTCATTGCAGAGAGCTGTAAAGGCCAACATCATGAATGCTAATACCCTGGAAAAGTCAAATCATCCAGACTCTTCTAAGCACAACAGATCTTTAATGTCCCTTCGCTATGGCTGGAGAATAATCTAACATGTATCTGATAGAGTTGTTTGAAAGCCTCTGTTCACATCTCTCAGACTGGTATGGGTCAACTCTGGTCTGGTTTAATTCTAGGCAACTGCAGCAGCTCACCTTTCATTTAGGTCGTGGCCTACCCTGATTTTTTTGATCACTGACTGTGTCTTTGTCTGTGTGTGTATGTTTTGTGTGTTACCATATTTTATCTGAGGAGGCTAAATAGTATACTATAATTGTTTTGTAAACATAAAACATTCCAGGAAGTCAATATTGCTGATCAATCCAGCTTTAAAACAGATACGCAATTAGACATGACAAGATGCCACGTCTAGTATCATACCAAAGCTAGCCAAGCTTGGTGGCCCATGGATGTTATCCCAGCTACTGGGAAGGCTGATGCAGGAGAATCCATTGAACCCTGGTGATGGAGTTTGCAGTAAAGTGAGATCACACCACTGCGCTCCAGCCTGGGCAGCAGAGCGAGAAGCTGTCTCAGAAATAAAAAGAGAATAAAATAATAAAATAGGAGAGATCACGGGAGAGAGAAATGCATACAGCTGGGTGGGCACTGTGGCTCATGCCTGGATCCCAGCATTTTGAGAGGCTGATGTGGGTGGATCACTAAAGGAAAGGAATTCAAGACCAGCCTGAGCAAATATTGTGAAACCTGGTCTCTACTGAAAATACAAAGAATTTGCCAGGATTGGTGTCATATGATTGCAGTCGCAGCTGCTTAGGAGGGTGTGACTGGACAATTGCTTGAACCCGTGATAAGGAGGGAGCAGTGAGCTGAGATCACGCCACTGCACTCCAGCCTAGGTGACAGGGCAGGATTCTGTCTGAAAAAAAAATAAATAAATCAGTGAGAGAGAAAGATACAGAGACAAAAAGAAAGAAAGACAGGAAGGAAGAAAGGAAGGGAGGGAAGGAGGAAGGCAATGAAAATTTGTACCTAACAGTTGTAAATACTTTTGGCATACATGTGATATTTTGATACAAGTAATGTGAACTGGTAAGGGAGGGATCAAAGAGGGGATGGGGGTGGGTTAAATTATACTTGCTTAGAAGGAATCATATCTAGTGTTCAGTGGCACAGGATGACTACACTTAATAATGATTTATTGTACATCTCAAAATAATTAAAAGAGCAAAGGTGAAATGTCGCTGATGCCAAGAAAAGATACGCCAGACTTAGTGAGGTGGAATGTCGCTCATAATAAGAAAAGATATGCCAGACTCAGTGGCTCACTGCTATAATCACAACACTTTGGGAAGCCAGGGAAGGAGGATCATTTCGGTCTGGTAATTTGAGACCGGCTTGAACAACATATCCAAAGCATTGTCCCTACCACACACACACACAAACACAAAAGCTGGGCATGGTGGTTGGTGTGTGTCTGTAATTCCAGCTACTTGGGAGGCTGAAATGGAAGGCTTGCACATTTGAACCCCGTGTTCAAGGCTGCAGTGAGCTATGATGGTGCCACTGCAGTCTAGGCTGGACAACAGTGTGAGACCTTGTCTCTAAAAAAGAAAACAGAATCGATAACTGCTTGAACTGAAGGATACCCTATTTATTATTGATATATTTGTTGATTGATATAATTATTTTTGTGTTGGAGTCGCACTCTGTCACCCAGGCTAGAGTGCATGGTGCAATATCGGCTCACCGCAGCATCAGGCTCCCAAGTTCAAACCATTGTCCTGCCTGAGCCTCCCAATTAACTGCAACGTACTACAGGCAGGCACCACCATGCCCGGCTAATTTTTGTATTTTTGGTAGAGATGGGGTTTCATGGTGTTGGCCAGCCTGGTCTTCAACTCCTGTCCTAAAGTGCTCTGCAAGCCTCGGCCTCCCCAAGTGTTAGAATTAGAGACCTGAGCCATCACCCATGGACAGTAAGATACACAAGACTCGGGGGATTTATCTTTTCACTTCATCCTCACAATGCTACAGGTGAATGAAAACACTTCATAACACGAATAACTCACTTGAAAATCAAAGTTGGTAACTTCTCCCTTTAAAATTATTTGTAAACTTACCCTATAAAAATTGATGATTGTGTCAAAATTTTTCAAGAACATACTTCCTCCTTGCAGATTAGTCTGTCAATTGTAAGAATTATGGACTGCAAAACTTCTGGAACTTGATGTATTTCATTTCTTTAGTTTGTATAATCAGGAAAATTAATTCATTTAGTTATTTCGGTCTAAATATTTTTATCATTCAATGATGTCTTAAAACTTTAAGCAATCCCATCGGAAACTTTATGCTGTTGTTTATGTTTTATACACTTCACTTTCCTCTAAGTATGAGGTTTAAAGTGTTTCCATTCGTATTATCAATTAAATACGATAGGCTGACAGTGGAGGCACATGCCTATGATCTTAGCACTTCGGGAGTCTGAGGAGGGTGGATCAGGATTTTAAGAACAGCCTGGCAAACAAGGTGAAACGCTGTCTGCACTAAAAATACAAAAATTGGCCCAGCTGTGCTGCACACATATCTAATACCAGTTACTCAGGATGCTGAGGCAGGAGAATAGCTTGGACCCAGAAGGCAGTGGTTGCCATAAGCCAAGACAGAGCCACTGCACCCCAGCTTCGGCGACAAAGCTACACTTCATCTAAAAAAAATGTGATACTATCCCAACCACTCTAGATTATTCCTATCTGTAAGAACATATTACTACACCATTATTTGCAACATCCATTGGCAAAATATTCAAGAAAAAATTAACGTGGGTACCTCACAAGACAAAACACTTACTTTCCACTATTTAAACTACGAACATTTAAATTCATTATGGTATGCACCTGAGAAACTTAGCTGGTTCACTTCTGATTTAGGTGAAAAAAAAAGTTTTCATTACCGTTATCCTCTTCAGTCACAGAATGCTTCACACAGAATGTTCTGGATGTCTTAAACTTTAGTATCAATACATCTAATTATTTCCTTTGACCTGTACTATTCCTCTAAAAAATAAACATTTTATGGTGAGGCAGACAGTTTTGTAGTCTTTCTGAAGACTTCTCCAACATTTTAACCTTGTTAGTTTTTAAAGAGAAACAGCCTAATTAGAAAACTTGAGCAGCTTGCAAGGGCGACGTAACACATCCCTAATTTTGCATCTGTGTTCAAAGAAACAAAGGAAAACGTACAACAAACGACACAATTTACTCTCCTATTGAATTTGCTTTAAGCATGTGCGGCTAACCAATAACACCAGGCATCTTGCAGTACATGTAAAATTTTATTGTGAAAATTTTAAGGTAGATATTACACCTAAACACTTTTCAAATAGCATCAACAAGTATGAAATTACTTTGAAAACAATTCCTTTTCCTTTGAATACCTCAAAAAATTCATGGAGGAAGTCAGTATCTACCTCTCTCCACAAAACCAACATGTTTCTGTCAGTAATATGCAGGTAACGATGCAGAAATAACATTTCAATTTTTGATTTGCAAACAAGGTTTGGTATGCAATAACTATTATTTTGAATGCTTGCTTTAATATCTGCTCAAGTCTCCTTTTTCAGATCGACTCTCCCCACCATCTACTATAGATGCCACATAACTTGAGCTACCATATGCTTCACGAGGATCAGGGAGCACCCTACCCAGAGAAGGCGGATTCCTTTGGTCTTTTCTGCAAACATGCTCACGATCACAATAAGGAAAATCACCACAGCTCCTTGAGTAACTCTCCCAACTTCTGCCATATCTATCTCGTGTATTACTATATGCATGGCAGGTGCTTCCACCATAAGACATCCGAGGCCCTCGTGCAGGTGGTGCATCATGAGAGGTCCCTGCAGGGTTGATAAAATAATATGTGGGACTACATTTAAACATTTTTACTGCTATCATTAAAGCATGAATTAGTTAAAGTACTATTTGGAAATATCTGCTTTCCTCCGCCTTTGCTGACAGGATATTAATCAAGTCTTCAATAGTCAGAAGGTTTTATTTAAGAGAAGTGTAAGAGTAGTATTTTGCAGCTTAACAAACTTAATTCTAAAGTAAATGCTCAGTCACATTTTCTTAACGTTAACTGAAGTTCTCACCTTTATATCATTCCCTAGGCTTTATACTGATAATGAGTACCAGATAAGCACTGTTTATTTTATTATTTGTGCACAATGATGAAAATGAATAAATATGTTTCTGGGATGATCAAAAAAAAAAAGAATACTCAGTATTTAAACATGTTGCATATGTCCTTTACAATTTTCCTTAGAATTTCATTAAAATAACAATCCGGTCTATTAAATAAAATTCTGTAATTTACAAATCCATCCTGGACCCTTACCGTATCCCTGAAATGCATCTCTATAAGAACTTCCACGTAGATGTTCAGAATGATCTCTACCAAGGGCCTCACCGTAGCCATCGTGATAACTAAACTGAAAAAAAAAGGTCTTTTCAATTTCCGAATGAACAATTTAAGAAATCCATTTGATAAATCCAGATAACATGACAGTACCTATATCCCCTAGAGGAATGTTCATCCCAACTAGAATGGCCATAATCACGGTATGCATAGTCTCTAGGTGGTGGAGTATAATCCCTGGTTTCTTGGGAACTTGGACTATTTCTGCGTGCACAAGTTTAAGCAAGGAATGTTAAATTGTCAACTTGCAGTATCCAAAATAGAACTACATTACAACTTAAACACAGTTAAATTGCCAACCATCTAAATAAAATACCCACAGATCCCAAATGCCCAAAATGCCCAAATGCCCAAAAAGCACATGAAACAGATACTGATAATCAATGATGCAGGAAATGCATTTCAAATAAAAAAGGAGCTTCCACACTTCACACACACACACTGGAAGGGCAATAAATTTTCAAAAGCAGGAAATAGCAAGTGTTTGAGAGGATGTAGATAAAATGGAGCCCTGACACAATGTTATTTGGAATGAACAATATAAGAAATCCATTTGATAAATCCAGAAAAAGTTACAGTATCTATATCCTCTAGAGGAATGTTCATCCTGCCTAGAATGACCATAGTCTCAGTATGCCTAGCCTCTAGATGGTGGAGCATAATCCCTAGTTTCTCGGGAACTTGGATGATTTATCTGTGCATAAGTTTAAGCAACAAATTTTAACTTTTCGTCTTCTAGTATCGAATACATGACTAACTTACAACTTTAAATTAAAAGGCCAAACATCTAAATAGATATTTCTCCAAATAAAATAGGCAAATTGCCAAAAAGCACAAGGGACAGATACTCATATTCAGTGATTCAGAAAATGCATTTCTTTTTGTTTTATTATACTTTAAGTTCTAGGATACATGTGCATGATGAGGTAATGGGTGCAGAAAATGCATTACAAATCCAAAATGAGATATCATATTTCACACACACAGATGAATGGCAATAAATTTTCAAAAGCAAGAAATAACAAGTGTTTGAGAGGATGTAGATAAATTGGAGCCCTGATAAAATGTTAGTTGGAATGAACAATTTAAGAAATCTATTTGACAAATCCAGAAAAGGTACAGTACCTATATCTTCTAGAATAACTTTCATGCCGACGAGAATGACCATAATCATGGTAAGCATGGCCTCTAGATAGTGGAGGATAATCCCTAGTTTCTCAGGAACTTCGATGATTTCTGTATGCATAAGTTTAAGCAACAAATTTTAAATTTTCTACTTCTAGTATCTGATATATGACTAACTTACAACTTAAACAAAATTAAAAGGCCAAACATCTAAACAGATATTTCTCCAAATAAAATGGGCAAATGCCCAAGATGCACATGGGACAGATACTCATATTCAGTGATTCAGAAAATGCATTTCTTTCTTTTTATTATACTTTAAGTTCTAGGGTACATGTGCATGATGAGTTAATGGGTGCAGAAAAAGCATTTCAAATCCAAAATGAGATATCATATTTCACACACACAGATGAATGGCAATAAATTTTCAAAAGCAGGAAATAACAAGTGTTTGAGAGGATGTCGGTAAATTGGAGCCCTGATACAATGTTAGTTTGAACGAACAATTTGAGAAATCTATTTGACAAATCCAGAAAAAGGTACAGTACCTATATCCTCTAGAGGAATGTTCATCCCGATTAGAATGACCATTATCACGGTATGCATGGCCTCTAGATGGTGGAGCATAATCCCTAGTTTCTCGGGAACTTCGATGATTTCTGTATGCATAAGTTTAAGCAACAAATTTTAAATTTTCAACTTCTAGTATCCGATATATGACTAACTTACAACTTAAACAAAATTAAAAGGCCAAACATCTAAATAGATATTTCTCCAAATAAAATGGGCAAATGCCCAAGATGCACATGGGACAGATACACATATTCAGTGATTCAGAAAATGTATTTCTTTTTTTTTTATTATACTTTAAGTTCTAGGGTACATGTGCATGATGAGTTAATGGGTGCAGAAAATGCATTTCAAATCCAGAATGGGATATCATATTTCACACACACACACTGGAAGGGCAATAAATTTTCAAAAGCAGGAAATAACAAGTGTTTGAGAGGATGTAGATAAATTGGAGCCCTGATAGAACGTTAGTTGGAATGAACAATTTAAGAAATCTATTTGACAAATCCAGAAAAAGTTACAGTACCTATATCCTCTAGAGGAATGTTCATCCCGATTAGAATGACCATTATCACGGTATGCATAGCCTCTAGATGGTGGAGCATAATCCCTCGTTTCTTGGCAACTTGGATGATTTCTGTGTGCATAAGTTTAAGCAACAAATTTTAAATTTTCAACTTCTAGTATCCAATACATGACTAACTTACAACTTAAACAAGGGCTTCTGTTTCTCGAAGCAGCTGGTGGTCTCTGCCTACCACCACTTTGAAAAGATGGTTTCTTGGCTTCTTCTACTTTTATTGCTTTTCCATGCAAAGACTAGAGGTATTAAGGGTACTATCAATAACACTGGCACATTTAACGTAAGCGCATTTTACAAACATTTTTACATCAACTGTAGTTCAATTCGAGGTATTTTCTCTCAAAAGGAACTTTTTTTCCTCCTAAAATGAACACATCTTTCGCAGTGCCAAATTTGAGATAGTTACTGAGCACATGCCTTCCATTAACGGATCAAACACAAATTCTATTTTTCAAATTCCTTGAAAACTCCTCCATTATTTAAAAAAAAACTCAAACATAGGAAAAAAGATTGACCCATCACACATTCTATGGAAGAATGTGGCACATCTCTTTTTTACAATATATAATCTACTTCATCTTTGTATTCACATCACTGATTTGAAAGTTGCAGTGTCCCAACAAAACTTGTGTCATTTAAAAAAAAATGAGCTTACTTTTTCAGACAGATTAGTCACATTACTCATTATGGGTTGTTTCTTGTTGGATTTGCTAACACTTACATAAAATGTCCCCATATGATTTACAATTCTATATTGACTCTAAAAATGTTTCTGTAAATGTGATCCTTGTTTGATCTCATTAAGTTTTCTTGCCTTACTCATTTCTTATATTGCCTTAGACGTGCCCTTAAAAAACGAATCTTAATGTAGTACTTCAGGTAGTTTCTCAGAAATGCTTAACTATCCTAATTAATTTCATAATAACGTTTTTCACTGTAATCTTTTCTGCAGGCCACAGCAATTTTTGAAAACAGTTCTTATGTATATGTTTATGTATATGTTTTAACCACACACGGGGTGGTTCCCTCCTGTAATCCCCTTGGGAGGCCAAGGCTCTTGGATTGCCAGATGTCAGAAGTTCAAATCCAGCCTGGTCAACATGGTGAAACCTCACCTCTACTAAATATTCAAAAATTATCTGTGTGTTGGCAGGTTCCTGTAATGCTAGCTATTTGGGAGGCTGAGGCAGGAGAATCTGTTGAACCCGAGAGGTGGAGGTTGCAGTGAGCCAAGATCATACGACTGCACTATAGCCTGGGTCACAAGAACAAAACTTTGTCTCCACCACCCCAGTCCCCCAAAAAAAGCATCAAATTTACATAAACATAATTATCTTGAAAGCCAGCATAATTTTAATTTAATTGTAGACATCAGTTTCAGACATTGTTTATTTTGGAGAAGTGATTACAGAAATCTGACAAATCAAGGCCTGATGAGAATATTTAAATTAACCACACTCCAGAAGCCCAAAGCTGAAAAGCTAAGGTGTTTCTGATATAATAGCCCAAATTCTGCATTTCCTCTCTATTGGACAGTGTAATATTGCACATATGAAAAACAAAGGTAGTGTTAAATAAAAACTGGTGGAATTAAGAAGAGGAGTCATTGCTTAGTGAATTAAAACAACACACAAATTGAGAAGAAAAGACAGTGATAGAAAATACCTTGTCTGTTGATTTAATTCACAATAATTTTCATTTTTGTCTATTAGCATTAAATAGTACCATTAACATAATATCATTTTGTATATTGTCTTCTAACATGTAAGTGGTTTTTACTTTGTATATTTGGAAACCTGATCAAAGATTCTTTATACATTTTATTTTTTCCCAAATTTGCTACCTAATAGCTACCTAGTGCTAGTTGCCTGAATACCTCTCACTAAGTAGTTTGTCTTTTCCTATTAATTTTAATATGAACTTGGTATGTATTTTGTTGGCATCTTTACTAAATTTACAGGTGTTGAAGTTGTTCAGATTTCAGTCATGGATCCTCTTGGGTTTTCTCAAGGCTAAAACACCCTTTCTATGCTGACCATTAAGAAATTCCCAACTTCAGGCCAGATCTTTGTTCTGCCTTCAGACTTGGCATATCCAACTGCATGCCTTACATCTCCACATACCAAAACCAGACCTTCATTTCATCCCCAAAACGTGTTTCCTCGTAGAGTATTCCACTATTTCAGAAATTCACAGCACCAAATACCCTGCATTTCAAGCTAGAAATGTAGAGGATGATCCTTGAGGCAGCCTTTTCTCAATGACTCTTCATCATTTACATCCAACTCTTCACAGGTTGTGTGTCCTCTCTGAGAATTACAGTCTTAGTAAATAAAGAGTGGCCACTAAGTAACCTTCAATCATCCAGTTTTGTTTTTTTTTTTTTTTCAATTCACACCAGTTTCTCTACAGAATAGCTGGAGCTCTGCAATGTCAATGTTGGAGTAAGTACCATTATCTGCCAGTATTACCATTTTATTTATGATGAGATAAATGATCCTTAAAAATGCCCACACAAATCTATACTAAGTAACACAATTAAATGATGTCTTTGTTTTACAGAAAAGTACAAGGCAAATAGAATCAATTGTTATTATATGATCTTTATAACTACACACACAGGTACTAGATATTTTAGACCCCACTTCATACATCTGAAATTTGGCTCTCAAAATCATTAACTTCTCTTACAGTCTAACTTCAGATTGCAAAACCACCTCTTTCCACAATATTGTGCTATCTCCCTTTAAGGACCAGCCGGGGAATCATTAAGAATAAAAAATATAATTTTCTTCAACATCTCCTAGCTGAGCCAAAATCTAAATTTTCTGTGGAGATGTTGCTATGCACAATTTTGCCAAAACTTTTACAACTTTAACCACAGCCATGCTTCAGTGGCCTACCTGTTCATCCAATACCTGCACGCATGCTTTAACATACAAAAATTTGAAAGTTAATACGAGTATTAATTCTTATCATTATAGACAATGACATCTGAAGACGCTTTCCAATCTTCCTTGTGTATATGATATTCAAAATGTCAGTACAGTCTCCAAAATGTCAATGTAATCTTAGTAGCAGTGGATCATTACAGAAGATAATTTGGCCACAGTGGTCAAATATTTTTGTTAAATACTGCTATTTTATAGCCATACATAGCATTAACTGACCCATGTTGTATAGCTAGAAAAATGATCCTAAATTAAATGTTCAGAAATAGGTTTCACATATTTTGCTAAATTGCAAACTAACAGGTTAATTACTACCATGAAGTGCTAGACAGTTGTAGTACTTACCAAGAATGAAAAAGAAGATAGGGTGATATGAATTGAGAAGGCTGCAGTTAGGAAAAGATAAGATATTTATTCCTGACACCTGGCTTGATATTCTTTGTGTGTGGCTTATTTTTGGGTTTTTTTTTTATTGTTGTTGTTCTGTTTTTGGTTTTTGTTGTTCTTGTTTTACTTTCTCTTATGTGTCAGATCAGAGTTTCACAAACATCCTCAAATAATTACATGGGTCATAAATAAAATATATACCCAGAAATTTGTAGCTATTTTCCTTCGAAATCCTGGTTCAATCACCTGGAATGAGACCTGGAGAACCAGTAATTCTCACGAGTATGCTAAGTGATTATTACCAAAATGACAATTGTGAAATATTTAGAAAACCGTACAGGAACTAGGTAATCAACATTTAATAATTGGTTCTTACTGTAAGGGTAAAGGATCTTGTTGAAATGACTATTTAAATGCAAGTTTTATTAAAAAGATAGAAGTGAGCACTTCAGTGCTTTCTAATTAGTATCTTTAAAACATGTTTTGCTAAAGTGGCAAAATAATTTTTTCATTTGAAGTTAGCATTTTAGCCTCAAATGACTTCTGAGTTAGCTTTTTGAAAGTCTTCAGATGATAAATTCTAAAAACTATCTTGGTTGTTTATAAAACTCCAGAACATCAGTAAAACATATATAAATAAGAGCACCAGTATCCAAAATAATCAAAATAACTCATACAAATGTACAAGAAAAAATACACACAATCTAGCCCAGTAGAAGAAAGAAGTACAGGTAAATAATTAGATCCTTTTTAGAAAAGAGGAAAGTCAAATGACCAACGAATAATGGCTAGATGCTTGAGCTTATTAGTAATCCAGGGATATAAATCAAAACCACATTAGGTTCCCACTTTCATTCATTAGTTTGTCAACTATTAAAATAATAAGTACCAAGTGTAGTCAAGAATGTAAGGAATCATAGTTTTTTCCCATCAATCCACAGGACTATCTAATGATATTTAGTAAAATTAGGGTGACTAAAATCTTTATTGTTCCAATGGAAACTTTTTTAGGATAAAAGAGTACTAACATATACAAAATCATGTATTATTTAACATATTATTTCCTTATAGGCAAATTGTTTTTACTGTATGGATGGATCTATAAAATAGTTATCTTCCAACTATTTTTGAAAATGAAATCCCTTCAAAAATTTAAAACCACAATTATATATCTTGAAGCAAAAGAGAAAAATAACTTCTTTAAATTTATTATTTAAATATTAGAAATAGTAGGCAGAATAAAGATTCTGGAACATATTTATATGAATTAATTTGTTTCTTAACAATAATTATACATAGTTCTTTTCTGGAAAACGCATTTCTTTTAATTTTATATTGATTTTTAAATAAAGCTACTTGCAAGTTTTTCCAAAGTTGCTTCTTCTTGTCAGCAATAAAAGTTATCACCAATATGTAGCTTTTTCACTGAACATTAAAAATCATTTATCACACATTTTTCAATGTTTTATTTCTGGCACGATAGAATTTCAACAGCTTTATCTTGTTTGCAGTGATTGATTAAAAATTCAAACCGTTTTTTAATTTAATTTTCTATTTGAAACATCTAAATGGCATTATTCAATTCTTTTGGAATTTCTTCTGTAGCTAATGGAACTAACATACTAACAATTACTGATGCATATTTCTTAAGTGTGGAAAAATTAGAATTAAAATGTACACAACTGATTTTTAAAAATAGTAATATAATATAAATAAAAAGCCAGGCATCTCAGAATTATATGCTTAATTTTTTCAAATTCACACACTAAACCTGTGAAAATGTCATCTTCAGGCTTAGTTTTCTTAATGTAGCTAAGTATTACCTTCTGAAATAGCAGCTGCTTTTTCCCCTTTAGCCCACTGTATTCTGGATTTCAGGATATCAATTTTAGCCTGTGGTCCCAACATGGACTACAAGGCTTCATGATTACACCATGTGTTTATTGGCACTTTTCAACACATAATTTGATTGAAAGGGAAACTGAGTAGTTTTTAATTAAATACCTAGTTGCATTTTTAGGCCATTGCTGCTGAAACACATTTTTTTAAATAGTCATTAGCAAACAGCCCATAAATAGGTAGTTGTAAGTATATAAGAGATGACAAAACCACTGTGGCCAGATGAATCAACTACTCTCTGTGTGCTAAGCTTCTATTTCCAGCACATAATTTACATATATCTAGCCTATTATTTCCTTCATTTTCCCCAGACCTACCATATGATGACCTGGGAGTGTCATGTAAGTGGACATGAAAAAAAAAAAAAAAAAAAAAAAAAAACTATGTCAGATACTTCTGCCATCACCAGGCAAGACTGGAAGAAACTACTCATCCCCAGCCACTACTGACCCAGTGCATATTTATTATCACTCACTCTGCAGCATGCTGCCCTTGAAAAAGTAGCAGTATCTGTGTATTGTGTGAACTGTGTCAGGAAAATAAAGTTGATTTTCAGATTTATCTCCCTATTAAAGTCATCATTCTGTTAACATTTTATTTTTCTCACATACTGATAGAGGCCTGACAATAGCTGTAATTATTGAACAAAATGAACATTTAACACATGCTTGCTGGTTCTAATCAATGTAACATAATAATACTTCATTAACAATGAAAAATCTAAGAAAAATCTAAGATATATGCTAAGCCGATTAGCATGGATCAACAACAGTAATAAAGTGGTAGTCCAGGGAGCTAATGAGAATGTTTCATCCCCTCAAAGTTAAAACTGTACACACACTGCAGTCCAGCCATTCTTCTAGTATATTCATTAGAAACTCTCACACATGTGTACCCGGAGGCATAGGGAAGGTTTTTCATTGTAGCATTTCAATAAACACATCATGGAATATGAGAATTCAGTAGACTGATAACTATGCCATCAATAATGGCAACTCTCAACAAGAATGTTAACAGAATAAAATATGTGAAATAATACCTTATTCACACAAACATTAAAAAGTTATAAAATACCAGTATTATTTAGAAATAAATATTTTAATAGATTTAAAAAATATGAAGGTAATACCAAGTTCATGATAATGGTACCTCAGGAAATGGAAGACAGGAAATGAACCTGAGGGCGTATATTCCAATTATAAGCAGAGGTAATGTAAATAGAACATGGAATATCTTAATAGCTGTTATTTTTAAGTAGGTTAAATTGGTATTGTTATATTATTTTGTATTTGTATTTTTAAAATTTTACTCAAAAACAAAATAACTTTATAATGAACAATATACTGTTTACATTGGAATCACCTTGTTAAGTAATTGCTTTAAAATTCCCCTGTCCCCATTGCCACTTCCAAGGAATTAAGAAAATTAAAAATTAGAACATGTGGTATTTTTCAAAGAAAAACATTTTACAAGTATGAAATAAAATATATTACCAGCACATCACATTTTTTGACTCATTATCCATGTAAAATCATGCAGTAGGAGGAGAAGGACATGGGCAGAATTTCACATATCGGTACAGGAAATAATTGTATGTTTATATAAAATACCTTCTTAAGACATACTAGTGGCAAAGAAACATAAGAAAAGTGCTCAACATCACTGATCATCAAAGAAATCCAAATCAAAATCACAACAAGATACTATCTCATACCCAGTCAGAATGACTGTTATTATTAAAAGGCCAAAATAATAAAAAGAAGAAGAATGTGGGCAAGGTCCCAGGGCAAAAGGAACTCTTATACACTGGTGGTGAGGGTGTTCAGTCACTGTGGAAAGCAGTTTGGGAATTTCTAAAAGAACTAACAATAGAAGTACCATTCCACCCAGCAATCCTATTACTCAGTATATGCTCAAAGGAAAATAAATCATTAAAGCTACCAAAAGACACAAGAATTCTCATATTCATCACCATAGCGAAGACATGGCGTCAACGTAGGAGCCCATCCATGGTGGATGGGATAAAGAAAATGTGGTACATATGAACGCTGGAATAGTCCACAGCCATAAAAAGAACAAAATCATGTCCTTTGCAGCAACATGGATGCAGCTGGAGGTCATTAACCTAAGCAAATTAACGAGGAAACAGAAAATCAAATATTGAATATTTGCACTTACGAATAGGATCTACAACTTGGGTGCACACAGAAATAAAGATAGGAACAGTAGACACTGGGGACTTCAATGTGGGGACAGAGGGAGAGGGGCAGGGGCTGAAAATCCTCCTATTGGGTACAAGGTTCACTATCTAGGTGATGGGATCAATAGAAGACTAAACTTTAGCATCATGCAATATACCTTTGAACCAAGCCTGCACATGTCCTCTGAATCTATAATAAAAATGGAAATAAAAATAAAAAATTATTAAAGGAAATGATATATTACATTATAGAATTGACATTATTGCAGTGCTACATAATTGAAACATGCTAATAAAATCTATATAAGCTTTATGGAAACAGTGAAAAGTCTCCTGAGTGTCTTTAAAAGTATAAAAATGGGATGGCTACCTTTATGCAAATTAACTAGACTTTAGTTGCACTAATTAAAAGAGCAACAGCTGAGTCAATGAAATGAGAATAGACAAGTTACAATTGATGTCAAAATTCTACCTTATTACATTACCTTTGAAATCATATCCCAAGTTTTCTTCTATTTTGGAAACATCACTCTACATATATATATAGAACAAAGATTGCTTTGGCAGATTAGCACAATTTTAATGGAGCAAATTTCATCTTCAAATCTGATAAGCACTTTCCAACACTGTTGGTAAAAACTGTCCATCAGGCTAGACACACATTTCAAAGAGCCTGTGAGGCTGCAAATCACTTATGCTTCACTCATGTTTTACCATGATAATGCATAGCACTTACACAGTGTTTCTAAGTTTGAAAGAGCCTAGGGACTTTAATTAATCCTTAAACTACTGAGTGAGAGAGTCATCAGAAGCTCTTTGAAGATATCATTTAACTGTATAATTCACTTTTGCTTAAATGTAATTCAGCATAGGTGCCGTGTTGTGTTTTCCTAGCTTTCTATTTAAATCTTCAGAGAAATAATATTTATCTGTGACTATATGATGCATAGGCATCTACTATGAATAAAATTATGTAGACTGCACTCTGTCTGCCACTAAAAGCTAACAGACATATGTACATCCAACACATGAAAAACATCTGGTACATTCTGCTGTATTTTCTTTTCTTATTCATTTCATATCTCATTTTCATGTATTCCAGAGTGGACTTCTTAGACTTGAATAGGCTAAAAATTTTAAATGAGGGATATACAATTCTCTTGTTAATTTTTATAATAAATTTAGTTTTTTGGAAAGTGCGTTAAAACTAAATGCTTATAATTATGCTGAATATAAAAGAATATCATATGTGAAAGCTTCACCCAAATGAAAGAATATTTAACTATTCTATTTGGAATTATCTCTAATAGGATTTCCTTCTCT
This sequence comes from Pan troglodytes, assembly GCF_028858775.2. Taxonomy (NCBI): domain Eukaryota; kingdom Metazoa; phylum Chordata; class Mammalia; order Primates; family Hominidae; genus Pan; species Pan troglodytes. The sequence continues at coordinate 15,007,491 of NC_072422.2, forward strand.
GTAGGTAGCTGGCTACAGAGGTCTACCAAAACAAATTTATTTCTGCAGTAAATACCAACACTGGCTTACTCAGGAAAGAACTCTTTCAGTCTGCAAAGCACAACACTTCTTTTCCCTGAGAAGGATAAATTCTTATACAGTTTTACTCTTCGACTAAAATTTCAATTAATCATTTTCCTTTTTATTACAAAGGAAATCTGGTTACTTTCGAATTACTTGCATGAAATCAATTCTCTGTAACTATATAAAATTACATAGACATACACACATGCATACAAAAGAAACAGCACAACTGGAAGACCAACAAATGTGTACATGTCTTCTGTTTTAAAAACCTTTCTACTGTATTATTTGCATTAAGGTTATAGTTGTAATTCAATCAATGACCTATTTTAAATGAGTGCTTAGGATATGACTGGAGAAAGTTTGTACAATGCAAGAAACATTTCCCTATGCATACACTTTATTTGTAAATACATTTATACTGTATAGGTAAAATGGTTAACTTTGTTGTCAAAGACTGATACTAGCTAAAGTTTTGTTTTCTAATATACTCTTCTTTAATTTTTTCCAGAATGCTTTGAAATATTGTTCATATATTTACTCTAATTTCATCTGGAAAATGGAGAAAACCATTTTTTTCTTATAAGTTTATCATCTCCTGAGTGTCAAACTTGTCATGAAAGGAGAGTTACATCTGCTACTCTTACTTTAGGACCAGACTTTGCACCAATAGATTATAAATGTGAAAATTGCTGCCTACTTAAAGCCAGTGTTCTACAGAAAACACTGTGACAGTCTGAGATTGAACCCTAAGGATTGGCCTTGGGAACTTTGAGACTTTGGTCAACTAATTGCTAAGGATGTTCTCTCTTGCAAGAGCTTTTGACTCTTTAGTCAAACACTCTATCATGGAAAATCTAACCTTGTGGGCCATTTGGTTATGAGGTGGTAAAAAATAATAAAAATATTCCTGGAACGCAGATAGCCAGAACTATAGGTCTTCAAGAAAAAGTACTCTCAGTAACAATGTGAAAGCTTGTCTGAATTTCCATTTCCACATTATGATAATTATGCTACAATATGTAGCATTTCTGTAAATTATTTCTGGTTTTGAAAATCTTTACTTTTGAATGTGGATTTATCTTTAAAAAATTAGTAACGTTTCGTAGGACCATTTGCATGTATAAATTATGCAACATTTTATGGGAACTCATACATGGACATCTCACACAAAGCAAGTCATGAGACATGTTTGAGATGCATTAGGGTGGATGAAGAGGAAGCACTGTTTCTACTCTCTGGGTCTCTAATTTCCGATAAGACAAACTATAAAGTAAAATAAGAGTTTAAAAAAGAATGACTCAATCTTTTGTATCTGATTGTTGTTTTGTATCCTATAAACGCTTTATGCTATATCTAAGAGTTAAAACATTAGATGTTGGTCTTTAGGACACCAAGTGGAGGTGGGAAGACACATGCAGTTGCTGCCGGGGGAATCTTATCCAACGAAAGAAGTCAGGAACAGGCAGCTGAATGGGCAGTGGTCTAGTGCCAGGTGTTTAGCTGAGACTTGTGTAAGTTTCTCAGAAATCCTCAGAAGTATTTGAGGGAAATGAAACTGGTGTAGCAATGCTCTTTAAGAAAAATTAGCTAAGGAACATCCTATAGTGTCCTGAGGAAAAAAGTGAGCAAGGCACGTAATTTGAGACAGGAAAAATACTAGGTGACTGCAGGAGCATAGAAAATCTCAGGCAGCTGTTTCACATGACTAACAAACATACACTATTAAAATAGCTGCATAAACTAGGACTTGATAAGACTGTGGAAAACCAGGGTGTGGGCAAAGCTGGCTAGGAACAACTGGAGCCAGCATGGTGTTGAATTTCAGCTAGATTCACCTTCGAGAAAGCAAAAAAATTCACTGCTACTACCTTGCAGCTCTGCTACTACCATGCAGCAGAGCAACTGATTAAAGGCAGCAACTCTCTAACTATGGCTACTTCACAAGTGAAAACTAGAAATCCCTGTTGGTTTAATTCATGTTTACTTTTTCTGTTGTATGAAGTAAAAAACATTCCTTACTGACACAATGTTTCATTGTTTTCCTTATTCTCCAGCATTTATTTTCTTCTCACATTACTTATAGTTTGTAACTTATTTTGTCAAATATATGCAATGAGGTAATACTGCAGGATTATAGAAAGCACACTGCATTGGAAACAGACTCATATTGAAATGAGAAAACGTCCCTTGTCTCCCCTCCCCCACTGGGCGTGCAATGAGGACAGGTTGTGGGGCTCTGATCCCAGGCAACGTCTAGGGATAAATGTTCACAACTCCAGAATCCCCAGCGGTCATGTGTTACATGGTGTTGTTTTAGTTTATCCATCTGTAGGTGGCTTGTGTTAGTCAGCTCCATCAGACACCCTGTCTTACTGGAAAGACAGAGAGCTATCTCAATTCAGGGGTTTCTTGCCTTAGTGAACCTGAAGAAATGGTTCACACGTGGGCTTAGAGAATAAGTGCAAGTGCGCGTCCTCACCTAGGTCAGTGAGTACAGGCCTGAGGGTGGAGCCCTAGCCAAGGACCAGGCCGTGCTCTACCCAGCACTTGCCTGCCCTCCCTTCCATATCAATAGTTTTAATTTAAATCTCCAATAGTAATACCCAAATTCTTTAGAGAAGACTGTTGGAGGAAATGGCATTAGAAGAGTCTAGGGTTAGGGTATAGGAAATGGAAACACAGAGAGCTTGTCCTGCAGGCCATGGAATCACTGCGGAAACATATTCCCTACAGAGAAGGAGAGGGACACAAACTGGCTTCTCTCCTCTTCTTGTTCTCTAAACTCTGCAGTGTCTCCCCTGGACACAAACTGGCTTATCTCCTCTTCTTGTTCTCTAATCTCTGCAGTGTCACCCCATGACTGAACTGAAACAGGAAGTAATTTTTATGGGAGCCTAGGAACCATGTCTCCCAGGGGCTAGGCCTCTCTATTACCAAACAGTGCCATGAGAGCGATTGATGTATTTATGGGCATATAAATCCAGCACACACAAAGGAATATCAGAGAAAAATATAATATCAAAGGATCAAGAGAGGAGTAGTATGAGGAACTACTCATGCATGATATTTGTGAAGACTGAAAAAAGTAAATCAGAGCTTATGCAGTAGTAATCATAACAAGAACACAAAGCAAAAACGGCAAAATTGTAATGTCAAGGGTATTTACTTTTCCCTTTAGGATTTTTAAAATCCCTTCCAGAACCCTTTCCCAATATCTTTCATTCATTGATTCATTCAAGCACTATTTATTGAGCTAGTATGGTCTAATATTTGGGCGGATGGCATCACATGGTCTGTTAGTTCTTCTATCATTGACAGAAAACATATTTCTTTTCTCCCACAGTGTTTTTCTCCCAAACATTCTTCTTGCAAATGTGTATTCTTACAGATCTAGTAGATTGTTCCTACCCTAAGAAGGTTCCCAAAACCCCTCTAAACCCAGTTAAGAACTTTTTTCCTCTCCTACTAAGTTACCAAATAGGTTGTAACACTTGTCACAGTACATTGCAATTATTGTTCTTCTCTTCATTCTCCAATTAAGCTATGAATGTTTTGAAGGAAAAGACTATAAAGATAATGGCTTGACATTTGTCAGTATTTATTTTACAAAGGATTATTAGATATTTATACATAATATTCTGACATTTATCCTGATTTTTGGAAAAAAATATAAACAATTTTCTCTGCCCATTCCTCATGAACTGCTCAACTTTAAACAATGTCTATGCTTTTGGAGCAATGATACAAACTTCCAAAAAACACCTGAAAGTGTCTTTATGTTGTTTTGTTTTATTGTATTTTTTTAGAGACAAATTCTTGCCCTGTGGCCCAGGCTGAAGTGCAGTGTGCCATCAGTGCCCACTGCAACCTTGAGCTCCTGAGTAACTAGAACAACAGATGTGTGTCATGAGGCCCTAATTAATTAATTAATTAATTACTTTTGTAGAGTTAGGTCTTGCTAGGTTGCCTAAGCTGGTCTCCAACTCTCGGCTTGAAAGAGTCCTCCCTTCTCAGCCACCAAAAAAGCTGGGATTCCAGGCATGAACCACTGGATCTCAAAGAGGAAAGTTTAGATTTTAGAATGCTGCAATATGTTAGACTTCATTTTTTTTCAAGTTAGCAGTTGCAGTGGCACTTGAGAAAAATTATTTTTATGGTAAAAGTGTGATTTCTTGTATCTAGTCATCTACTTTTGAAATCTTTATTCTGTTTGTTTTAACCCTAATAACTGCTAGTCAGCTCAGCTGAAAACGGATTCCATGGGTGTTTTGTGTTGAGGTTATGAAGGCAAATGTAGAGAGATATTAAGGACAAAAGACATTTATTTTATATTTAAAACACATGTATTTTTATTGTGGCCATATATTTGAAGAATTATGATAGGCAATTGATATGAGAAGAATTATGTGTTGCTTAGTACATCCCAGGTGTTATCTAGGCAAATCTATATTTCTTGAGTCATATTATCTCATAGTATAGTATTATGAGCTAAGTACAGTTGCATTCTCACTTTACAGATAAAGTTAGTAAGCATTCACAGTTCATAGGAAGATTAAAACAACTCAGTAGAAATACCAATTACACAAAAGAGTAAGAACTCATTTTTTTCTTGCAAATAGTGAAACATTTGTTAGTTTTAAATAAAAGAGGTACTGGGGTGGATGAAGATGGTATTATTATACATCATTTAAGTTGCCTCCTCAGATGCACAAATATGCACTTGATCACACGATTGGGATGCCATGTTGCCAGTATTGTTCAGATTTTTTTTGCTTTCAAACATTTATGCTAAAGCTTTATCCTTGCAGGTGAGGCATCCTATATGGCATGGGTAGTTTCTTAAAATACCCTGAAATACATACTTTAGTAACCAATTTCCCAACTTTGTTTTAATCAGAAGTTAATGATGTATGGAACTCCTAGTAAGTAAATGAATGTCTGAATTCCTGTGAGTTGTTTTAGTTAACCATTGCTCAGTTAACCATTTAAGTTATCAAAGTTCTTTACTTGTGCAATATCATATAAATGGGAGACATTAAAACTTAATAACAAGATTTATGTAACTAAAAGGTGCCATCTAATGTGATATGTTTCAGCAAGATGGCAGCAGTAATTATGCTGAGAAATAGTCATTCCCATAGTTTGAGCTATTAGAGCAATTTCCACCCAGGGATTTCACAGTCAGATTCCAGTTCTGGGCAACAGTGATTAACATCATGGTTATTAATGAGAAGAGATTTTGAGATGTCCAGCTGTGTTTAAATGTCTGTGCCTTGAAGGGATGGTTTTGGCATATTAGTAAGAAACAGTGCACTGGACTGGATACTAAGAAACCTATTGAATTGTTTTTCTTGTCCTCTATAATGTGAAAGGTCAATTAGAGATATAGAAACAATGGAACATTTGACAGCATGGCTTGATATTTCACTAAACTTTTATCCTTTTAACCATGTACAAAGTTTATTAAATATGCAATGGTAAGACTGCTGTAGGAAAAAAGAGGAGTCAGCGGTCACAACGCACAGCAAGGTGACAGTCTCTTGTGGATCTCACCCTGAGAGGTAATTAGAGTGAGAATCAACCTTCCGGTTGCCAACAACTAACAAGGAGAATGAAGCTATCAGCAGTTAACATTATTGGATTAATTAAAATGAATGTTCACAGAGATTTTGTTGGCTTTCCATCAAATTGAGTATAGCTAAGGTAACCGCTTATCAAATTTCAAACATATAAAATTGTGAATTAAAAGATTACACAAGCCATACATTACGTGTACCTCATATAAATTTATATGTGCATATGCAAACTTGCCGTGTGCAAATATGTGTCTATATCTAAATATATACAAATCCATTAACCAACAATTAGAAATTATTCTCCCATTTTACCATTCTCTCCTAGAATTTTGTCACAAATGTAATTTTTCCAACTGTCTGAAGCCTACTCTCTGGAGGCATGTAATATATGGATACATTAAAGCCATGAGATATCACAGTGTTTGTATCAGAGCAAACAATAACACGGGTGTCATAAAAGATTAATTGTGGGGAGAAAGTTATACTTCACATTACTACAAACAGACATATGATTTCATCAAAAGCTGAAATCAGTCATTATAATTTGTTTTTAATGTTTTATTTAAATACTTAATTTCAAAAGGTTTACTCAAGTACATAAACGGTACTAGTAATAAATAAAGTTGAAGAATTCCCTTTAATTTGCCATTTACTTAGAACGTAACTAAAGTACTAAAAAGTAATGTATAATGTAGTTTCATGAAGCATTCTTTATGGTTTTCATAATGTTAATAGTCTCAATTGAATATTTTTAGACAGAAATTCCTATATATCATTGTATTGTAGCTTTATTACTTGCTTGCATGTCGTAACTGATGGAAATAAAAATATTTATATTTAGACATATACAAAACATGGATTTTTATTTATATTTTCTAGTGAGATACGGTTACCAATAATTTTATCTATATAGGAAAATTTTCACAAGCCGAAAGTTCTTAACTTTCTTTTCTTTTGAAGTTTCATATTTTAGTGTAAATATGAGATGGAATTGACTGTGATCATTCTTTGATTTCACTATGATTCTGATGCAGTATTAGGAATGTATAGACTTTAAAGCTTGCTTTCTTCTTCTTCATCTCCCTTTGGACCTGTATATGTGATTTCTGCAGTAATAGGCATCATTATCTGACATATGGTTGCTGAAAGAGACAAGCATAAATATAATTCTTAGTGTCAGTGAATCTTTAGGCACAGACAAGTAAAACTGAAAGATAATTATGGTATGAATGTTAGTAAACTGTTCATCACAGAGGTACAATAAGGGTGAAAATAAATTTAAAAATACATGCCTCATCCAACACATGAGGTAGTAAAAATGAAAAATTTAATTTGACATAAAGAGCCATTTCAAAGTTATGGTTATTTCTGGTGAGAGCAAGTAGCTCAGAAACCATGAGGAAGTCCTGCAAAGCCACATGATGGATTTGCAGGTCAGGATGGGAAGCCTGGGTCTTGGGGAGGGTTCCAAGGTCCTGGTCAGGTTGAGGTCCTCCTGGGGCTCGGGGACGTCTCAGTGGGAGAGCTGGGAAGGGGAAATGCATGCTTCACCCCAGCTAGCAGGCCACCTCAGCCCACCTAGATGAAACTGTCCCTTGACTATCCTCTTTCTCCTTCTTGGACAGGCAGGTGGAGGAACTCAGCCATCCTGAGTACTGGTGGAAGGATGAAGTTTGCCTTTCATTGCAACATTTACTTCCACAATGAAGTGATCATTAAGGAGTACTGCATTGGAATTCTCAATAAGGAGTGCCTCCCCGCATGGTAGAGGGTGTGGTATGTGGGAAGCTAGGTCTGGCATGAGCCTTCCCAACTCCTCTCGCTCCAGGATAGAGGGTGACTGGCTCCACTGTGTCCAGTGGTTCTAGGGTCATGCAGGTGAAGGCCCCAGTTTCAGGCAGGACACACCTAACTGAGTTTCTTCAGCTGGTTGGCTGATGGTGACTGCCCAGGGTATGAGGGGTTGCTGAGGTGGGGTGGTGGTGGGACATCATGGGAAAGGACCTTGCTGGTCATTGCTTGGCATCGGAGGAATTGGCTTTGAACCAGAACCTGACCTGTCATGACCATTTTGCCCAGTTCCCCAGATCATCAGCCAGGGCCTGTGGCTCAATCTCATGCAGCACTACCCAAGGGAGTTAGGCCCTCAGAGAGGGAACAGAGAGGAGGCTGGGAAGCAGCCTCCTGGGGGATGAGAGGTCTGTGGGTCCTGGGGCTAGGACATGTAGCGAAGCCAAGGCTCAGGGACTGCAAGGCTCAGACCATGCATGGGCTGGGGGAGAAAGGCCCATCAGGGAACTGTAGTACCCACATTTCAGGACTGGGGAACCCTAAGCTGCTTAAGAGGCATAAGTAACTAAGGTGAATGGGTGAGAAGCCAGGCTCAAGGAATAGCTGCCTCATTATCCCTTGTAATCTCGCTTCCCTGCCCTGAGGCCTGCTACCACCTGAGGCTCAGTTTGGACTCAACCAGGGTGCTCTCACCCTCCACACAGTTGCCCACCTGAGGTCTGTCTAGGTCTACACCCTCCCAGAATGGCTCTCCCAGGTCTGTCAAGTTCCGTTTTGATGATTCCAGGCTCTGCTGACATGCTTTTGCCCCTCTGCCATGCTCATTCACTCAGCCCCTTCCCAGAAAAGACAGGCCATCACACAGGCAATCTGGAGGACCACACAGGGTTCACAGGGGAGGAAATGTGAAGAGATGGCAAAATGGAAGGGGACCTTCTGTGTGTGTCCAGCGAGGAAATCTGGCTGGACATTAAGGCCCATCTCACTATTGGTGATGACACCCAGTGCCTCTTGGCCCTGAGCCTGTGCACACAGACACACATTGTCTAAATGTGATTGACATCATCACTACTTAAGTGATCTACAGATTCTATACAACCCCTGTAAAAATATCAATGACCCATTCTTCATAGAAAAACAATCTGAGAATCCTCCATTTGCTATGAAATGGCAGAAGATCCTGAAGACCCAGAGCAATCGAGTAAAAAGCACAAATCTCGAGGTATCACACTACCTAACTTCACAATATATAACAAAGTTTTACATACCAAAATAGAACAATACTGGCAGAAAAGGAGACACATGAGCTCATTAAAAACAATCAGAGCCCAGAATTAACTCACTGCGTTTGCAGCTCACGACGTTTTCCCAAAGAAGCAAGCACACCCAGTGGAAAATCGAATATCTTCTATAAACTAGGTTGGGGAAAACCTGAATGTCCACATAAAGGATTTTAAAAGTAGATTATTTCTCACCAAACTCCAATGTCAGACCTAAAATGATAAAAATACCAGAATAAAACACAAGGAAGAAGCTCCATGACATTGGTATGGGCAATGATGGTCTCAAAGTGACTGCAAGAGCAAAGTAAACACTATGAAAAATAGAGAATAGGGTTATATCAATCTAAAGTGCTTCTGCACACCACAGGAAACTAAACAGAGGGAAGGGACATCTTTTAGGATGGGAGAAATTATTGGATCGCCATATATCTGTTAATGGGTGAATATTTACAGTACATAAGGAACTCCAACAACTCAATAGCATGAAAGCAAATGGACTAAGGATGTGAATAGTCATTTGTGAAACTAAGACATACGGCTGCCCAGAAGACACAGTAAAAAGCGCTCATCATCCCTAATGCATCAGGAAAATGCAAATAAAAACCACAGTGATATTTCATCTCACTTCAGTCACAATGCCTATTATCCAAAAGACAAAACAAAACAAAACAAAACAAAACAAAAACCACCTCATTTCTGGTGAGGATGCAGAGAAAAGGAAATCCTTGCACACTTTTGGTGAGAATGTAAATTAGTGCAGGCATTACAAGAAACTTTATGGCTTTTATTTAAGTATAAAAAGTCTTCAGAAGTCTACAAGTAGAACCACCCACCATATGATGCAGCAAATCAGAATACCGGGGCACACCCAGAAGTACACAAATCAGCATGTTGAAGCGGTGCATGCACGCATGCAATTATTGCTGCACTCTTTACAGTTTTGCTATAGCCAGTTGTGACAGCATGTCTGAATCTGCTGAATGCATGCATGCCATTTTGTTAAGTGACATAAGCCATATATCAGAAAGGCAAATAACACATGACCTCATTCTTACATGAAATCTAAAAAAGCAGACCTCACAGTGGTAGTGACTCCACTGGTGGGGTGGTGTCTAGTGAAGAGGATGAACTGAGATGTTGGATCAATAATACATATTTCTAGTTAGAAAGGAGGAATAGGTTAAAAACTTTTCTACAGCATGCTGACTATGACTAATGATAACACATACTTTCTCTACAAAATTCTAAGACAGTGCATGTCGAGTTTTATCACCTCAAAAATGGCAAGTAGTTGAGATCATGCCTGTGCTGATCAGCCGGATGTATCTCATGCATAACATATATGACTTTTTGAACATCACCGCGTAAATTATAAATACGTATAATTTCATATGACAATTTAAAAAATAAACATAAAATTTTCAATACCTTAAGAGAATAAATGTCAATAAAGTATTGTATTGTAAAGAAGTGCTATTCCTTTCTACCTGTATCAATGTATTTTTCATGACACAGGAAAGAATGCAATGTCATTTGGTAAGTTCAAACATATACATAAATATAAAAACAGATTCCAATGTAGATGATCAACTGAAAGATAGAAATTACAGGCTTGGAGACTATAGTCCATGAATTGAAAACTTCACTGCATATTTCAAAAGAAGACGTGAGGAGGCAGAAGAAAAAAGCAAAAAACTCAAAAAGCCATGCCAGGGCCCTGGGTCACACCAGTAATCCCAGCACTTTGAGAGGTGAGGTGGTAGGACTGCCTGTACTCAGGAGTTCCAGACCAACCTGGGGCAACATGGGCCCATGTCTAAAAAGTAATTAATTAATTAATACGTAGCTGGGAGGTTTGGCATGCACCTGTAGTGCCAGCTATGTGAGAATCTGAGTTGAGAGGATCACATGGGTGTGGGGTGTCCAGGCTGCAGTGGGCTGAGATCGTGGTGCTGCTCTCCAACCTAGGAGACAGAGTAAGACTCATTCTCAGAAAACAAACCAACAAAAAAGAGTCAAATTAGGTAAATTAAAACTATGTAGTGTGAGGAGAATAAAAATAAATGATACATCATTAGAGCCTATGAGAACTGATGAAAGAAACCAGCTTTCAAATAGTAACAGCCCCAGTTGGAAAAAACAGTGAGAAAGGGCAGAGAGAACAGTGTAAATAATAAACCAAACTCCCCAAATGAGTTAAACGAATGTACAAAGAGTACTTCCTTTGGCTTCAAAGCCCATAATAACAAGTATCTTTTTCTGAATCCGTGACATGCATTCAGCTCACCTGAACCTCTTGGTGAGATTCTCAGACCATGATCTGCCCTTTCTGTACGCTCTCATTTTGTTATTTCACATCACCTATCTGTAACAGGTCATAACGAATCATGATTCCTTGACATTGTTTGACACAATGAATAAACTAGATATGAGTTCATTAAACAATAGTTTATGACATCTCATGAAGAAATTCTATATACACAATGTTTCTTAAAACGATAATACAAAAGAAAAACATAGGGATAAGTACATTTTCTTTGGTTCATCATCACGCTTGTGTTTACACAACACATACCTATGAACTACGGCTGCCTCCTGGAGAATAATCTGACACAATCTCTTGAAAATTCTCACTCTGCTTTGGAGACCGCAGGCATAACCCGCTTTTCCTCTTTTCCACCTTTTGGATATACTGAGTGGGATGAGTGGGATCCATGTGACTTTTGGCTTTGCTGTAATGCCCAGTTATTTTTTTTAACACTGTCATTTCTAGATAGGCTTGAAATAAATGGTTCATTATGTCTCACAAAAAGAACTCATCTCCTTCAGCTGAGAGTCTTTATAAGAGGAATTTCACCCTGATATGAAAACAATAATCTGATGCCACTGCCAACAGATTCAGAATTACAAACTAAATTCAGATAAAGGATAGGAAGATAGATGATGCAGATGGAGAGAGGGGCATGGGAAAGGAAGGGAAGGAAGAAAGGAGGGGTGTAAGGGAAGGAAAGAAACGAAGGGAGAGACAGTGACAGATGTTCAAAGACACAGATACAAAGTCTAGCACAGTTGTAGAGATAGGTGTATACAAATTAAAACAGGCAGTGTGGAAACATAGGGACAGACAGAGACATAGGTGGAGTCAGAGAACAATACGAAACCACATACAGAAATAAACATACGCAAATACAGACACACACTTGGCAGTTTAAACATGAAAAAAACACCAAGACCCTGACACTAGAAATAACAGAGGTGTTTCAGAGTTACTGAGGCCAAATGCAAATTTGTCAGTGACCTTAACATCTGTGGCTCATGTGTATGGATATTCAGTGGAAGAAGCATTAGACAGACTGTATAATTCAGCATGATCTCTGATAATACCTAAACAGTGGAGCTCATGTGAAATCACTAGACTGAACTGCATGCAGGATTCGAGGAAGAAGCCCAGTCAGCCATGTTCACTCTTTGGGGTGGCCAATATGGCAGAGTAACCAGCCCACGGCACACCGGTCCATTATAGACAGTTCCTGGTTTGCTGCCTGCCTTGGGAAAAGCTCTTCCCCTACTACCAGTTTAAAACCGGCTAGCTCCAAAACTAGCCCTGGCATCTACTCACCGTATTTTCCTTATCTATTTACCTCCTAGAAAATTCATTGTAAGATCCTTTCCTCAACTTTTTCCTATGCATTAAATTTGCGGCAAGACATTTTCAAACGACCTTATGATAGGCAAGTCCCCATGCATTTCCCAGTCTGAGTTGCCCTGAGTGCACACACCAATCTGCTGCCCCATTCCCACTCTTTAAATTCTTAACCTTATGCAAAGTATGCTGAAAAGGCCACAGAAAATAAAAGGGCCCTGGGCTCCAGAAACAATCTGCAGTGCCAATCACTGGGGAGAATACAGTCTCACTAGGGTTCGCATGAGCTCCAAAAGCGCTGGTAATGCTGTTAGCTACATACATTATTGGCTCCTCACCTAATAATAATCTTGGAGAAAAGCTTAGCCCAACTAAAGATGCAAACATCAATAACAGTGTCCATATTCTGGGTCATTAAGTGACGGAAAGTCCATGCATGGATCCTCTGACCATCTTATATTCCACAAATCCACCCTCTTTCCCCTCACTTCTGCATGTTTGTGTTTTCCCTTAGTCAACTATGCCAGAAAAAAAAAGGCAGCCAGGTGCGGTGGCTCACGCCTGTAATCCCAGCACTTTGGGAGGCCGAGGTGGGCAGATCATGGGCTCAGGAGATCAAGACCATCCTGGCTAACAGGGTGAAACCCTGTCTCTGCTAAACATATAAAAAATTAGCCAGGCGTGGTGGCGGGTGTCGGTAGTTCCAGCTACTCAGGAGGCTGAGGCAGGAGAATGGCGTGAACCCAGGAGGTGGTGCTTGCAGTGAGCCAAAATTTGCACTCCAGCCTGGGTGACAGAGAGAGACTCCATCTCAAAAAAAAAAGAAAAAAAAAAGAAAAAAAAAGGTGTATCCTGAATGCCTTCCCACATACCTCTGTAACCTTTCCCACAGTCCCTCCATACACCTTACTAGCCTATTTCTTCTCACAGTGATGGGACCCCTTGTCCTGAGACGCTGATTGTCCCAGAAAATGATTATGCATTCCCCTTTAAAAGGAGAACATGTGAATTCAACATGAAAGTGAACTTTCAGATTTCCATTATCTTGTGCTATCTTAATGTGTCTGATGATACACAAAATGAAGGATTTTGGGGGTGCCTTATCCCGGCAAACTGGGCCCTGGATATCTTAGTGCCCATTAACCCCTTTTGTTGAACTACCTCTGTTTCCATAGGATGAAGTGAGCCTCCAACTAAACTTTCTCTTTCTTTTACCTCCCCAACTCTGTCCTGCAGGAAGAATCCCGAAATATTCCATACCTATTCACTCTACAACTTTGGATGCCTAGCTCTGACATGGAGTGGTCATTTCCACGGAGAGAATAAAACATATGGATTGACCAATTCATTATGACAACTGAATCCAAAGGATAAACATACCCACACACACCGACACACACAGACACACACACATACATGCAGAATCATACATCCTTAATAGTATTTATTTTTCATTCCATTCAATCCAATTTTACCCTCTCTTCCTGTCTGCATTTTTTGTGACTGGATCTGTTTTTCCTTTAGTTCGTGTGCATAAGACCATGCTGAGTACTGACATCCTGCATACTGCAGTAACTTTTTAGCAGTTCTGCTGTTTTAGGTAAAGTCTGATGCTCCATCATATTCAACTCAAAATCTGGGAGTCCCCTAGAGAAACACAAATGCATATCAAGATGTATTTCCTCAGGGCCACACTTTAAAATGTTTTAATTTTAAGGCCTGCCGAGAAAAGACTACCCCTTCCCCATTTGTGATCTCTTAAGCCTCTTCCTACCATGTGTTACAAACTGTTCTCTGCAATACCTGCCCCATTCCCAGTATCCTCTATGATGGGAGTCAGCTTACAAGATGTATTGCATACTAAAAGCACACAGAAATCTGATGGGGCAATAGCTTAAGAAAATCCATCAACTGAAACAGTCTTTTGTGGTCTGTGGCAAAGGTGACAAGGAGGCACATTCAGGGAGCCCAATCTTAAGGGGTTGGTAGGATGACTGCCGGTGGGGTTGATGGCCATGGAATCAAGTGCCACAGATTGAAGTTAATGATTCAGCTTTACTTCTCAGTGAGGCTGGACATGCACTATACTTCCCTGAGCTTAAGACTCCACAGCTATAACCTGCTTGGCAGTGCTGTCTCTAATGAGCCTTTTTCAGCCCAATGCCCTGAATCTCCCAGATTCTGTCACTCTGTGTCTTCTTCTCAAGGAATTTCTACATGTATGAAATGAGCATGCAGACTCCCTGAATAGGGAGATGTGTCAAACCCCTCATAGTGGGCATCAAACAGCTCCAGTTCCAACCGAGCAGCTCACCTGAAATCTCTGTTCGCTCTTCAGGTGGCTTCATCCTTGTGCAGTATTTCAGGTGACTGGGTCACAGGCCCTTACATAGGATCTATCGGAGGAATCAATCAGGAAAGGCCTCATCAGACTTTCAGACTGGTGACCCATGCAGCTGGGAACATACCAGGGTCATTCCTGATGTTTCCCAGTGAGGATCCACCTCAGCAATCCTATTAGATCCTGCAAAGTTGTGGTCAGAAAACCAGCTGAAGAAGTTAAGGCTCCTGTTGTGGTGTCTGTGGCGATAGGCCTCCACTTCATAATTCGGATACTACTGAATTGGAGTGGAATGGGAAGCCCTGTATTCTACAGAGACAGGATTTTGTGAGAAGGGGGCTGGATCACGTTGGCAATGATCCACCCACCATCTTCCTTCCACTACCCATCCTGGGAGCCACCTGTCACCTGTGAGGTTCATGAGATATTCCTTGGTAATCACTTGATTCTGGAAGTAGGGGTTACTCCAAAAGAACAACATGATCTTGCAGAGATGAACGGAATGCTTGGCTTCTTTCACCTGTCAGGACAAGGTGGAGAAAACTTACATACGTTTTCCGGTGAGGTGCCCACTGTTGCTTACAGGAATAAATTATTTCCCTTACACTCCCCCCTAAACCCTCTAGCCTCAGTCTTCCCGGCATCACCTCCAAGTTGATCATGTAGCTCAGCATGTCTTCATCTTGGTCAGAGATCAGGGCTGACATCTGGAGGTGGTTTGCAATCTGATTTAGGTCAAAGAGCCTTTAGATGCGATGGAAGGAAAAGCTAGAAGCAACAGGGAAGAAGGCCGAAGTGCACCCGGAGTCTGGGGTGGGGGATTTCTCAGATCTGCTTCCATATATGACCTCCTTTTTTCCTCTCTTCCCCCTGAATTAAGGCCTCTTGGGTTCACAGAGGGTGTATACTTCTGAGGCCGACTGCACTGACACGGGGAGGGACGATTTGCAGAGAGTTGCTTGTGTCTGAGGAGTGGCAGAATCTGCTTATACCCGAAGACACCCAGTCCCAGATCGGACTGGCAAGGGGGAGCAATCACACTCCGTTAACAATAGCTTGATTCACAGAAAAACCTGTTCTGGTGAAAACTTGCTTCTGCTCTTCAAAAAGATGCCCCAAACGTCTGCTGCTGGGCCTCACGAAGGGTTTCTCTGCCGCATGCAGGAAAATAGTACCCGCGTCTGCTCCGGCTTTCTACAGCCACACTTGTCCATGGCAATTCACTGTTTTTCCCCAAATAGTCACATCGATGCCGAGCTGCCCGTTAAGTTCCTTACACTTCTCCGAGAGCACCTCTCCACTAGAAAGGCAGAAGAAACACTGAAAAGGTTAAAGACTGGCCAAGAAGCCAGGGATGCTCTGGATGAATGAGCCTCTGCGGTCCAGGTGCGGCTTGCGCCTCCGCTCCATCTTTCCCCTCTGCTGAGAAAAGGCCTTCCTGGCTGCGGCATTAACCGGCTCTAGCTCCACCTAAATGGCCAGTAGTTCCTCCAGTGTCAACTCTGGGGTCATGGGCCCAGGGCCAGGCTGTGCCCGCTGGTCCTCCTCCAGCCGCTCCACGTCGGCCACCTCCTGGGCCACCACCTCCACCTCCGCGATTATGTCATCCAACACCAGCACCGCCTCCTCCACCCAGGCTGCCTCCTCGCTCTGCGCTCCGGGAGCCCCCTCCTGCAGAGCCTCCATCCTGAAGACAGTGCCCTTCTCCGGACTCCCACAGACCACCACCTGTGCTGCCCGACCCACGCCACAGGAACCCTGCCGCTGCCCTTACTAGAGCTTGTGGGTCGGTGGTCCCTCACGGCGCCAGCCCCAGGCTTCCAGACGCCTCCTAATGGACTGCACTCAAAGGGCTCCGGGAGCCGTGCCGAGACCGCCGGTCTCCCTGCGTGGCCAATCAGTGCAAGGGTGTGGGAGTCTCCCTGGGCTGCACCAACCCAGGTTGGGCTGCACCAACCCAGGTTGGCCTGCAGTCCCAGCCTCTTGGGGTAAGCCTCCTCTGAGAAGCCCTCGGAGCTTGTGCCAGGTAGCTCTGTGTCCAGGCACACGCAGGCTGCGTGGCCTTTGGAACTGTGGGCATGGAAGCCCTGTGCCCTAACTGACATCCTGAGTGTGGCAAGCTATTGAC